>NC_045773.1:80158172-80758172 GCF_008692025.1 Phocoena sinus
CTAACCACATCAGACAGTGTTTCTCAAACAATCTGCAGAGAAGAATCTTTTTTTTTCTTTTGGTTATTGTTGTAAATGTTTCTTGCATTATATATTATATATCACAGACATACTTTTCTGAATAAATTAATGGAAATAATGAAGTGAGTTAAAAACAGACATACAAGTGGTAATTTTATTATTAGATAAAATATAACTAATATTTTCTGTTAATTTGCTCTAAAGTTTTGTAATACTATATTTCTGTATTTGTTTCATAAAGAACTAGTAAGAAACGTTTTATAAATATGCACTGGTCTGAGGATCACACTTTAGTAGCACTGCTCAAGGAATAAAAATTAGAGACACTTCCTCACATTTCTCAACACTGAATAAAAATGACAAGAGTTCTATTTTCAAATGTTGAAGGAGAAAAGGTAAACTGTAATTTGATAACAAGCTAAACTATATCTTAAATGCAAGGATAATTTGAGAAAGAAAAAAATAAATATCAATCACAATCCAATTCTAACAAATGTGATGATGTGAACATGATGGAGGTCTGGGAAAACCAGAATCAATTGATAGCAAATTGAGGTATTTATCCTGTTGAATGATGAGAGAGAAAGGTAATTGCTTTGCTTAAGATGTTAATAAGGAGAATGACTACTTTGTATTCTGGGGAATTCTAAGTATGTCCACCAGCAAAGGTAAGGAAAGGCCCTTCTTCTCCCTCCAGTCAAAACTATCTATTAGGTTAAAATGAAATGATTAGAGGAAACAGTAGCTAATACTTAAACAAAGGTGAGAAGAGAATGTCATCCTACCACCCAGACTAGAAAACCTTGTAAATGCAGTGGACACTGTGTAGAGTACCCACAAAAGTCTTTCCCTGGTAATGGGGAATAATTAGCACTTGACTAAATATTGATCCATATTGATGAACAAATTTAAAACCAAGATTCAAATGGACCAAATAGATTACACGTATCTTAAATTAAATCCAGAGCAAAGCTCAACAGGTTAAAAAATTCACACTGTCTGAATTCAATCAAAAATTACCAGGCAAGGAAAGAAACAAGAAAATACAACATATAATGAACAGAAAATCAATAAGTTAAAATTGACATGGAACTGGTACAGGTATTCAAATTTATAGACATGGATGTTAAAACAGAAATTATAACTGTATTCCAAATAGTTTAAAATATGTTCAAACAATTCACTAGAGATATACATTTAAAAGAAAGACCCAAATTGAACTTCTAGAAATGAAAACTACAATGTGTGAGATGAAAATTTCACTGGATATGATTAACGGTAGATTAGTCATTGCAGAAATAAATGGTTAGTGAACTTGAAGACAGAAATTCAAACTATCTAAAATGAAATGTACAGAAAAAATAATTTAAAAACTGAAGAGTATCACTGATTTGATGGAAAACTTTAAAGGGCCTAAAACAAAAGTAATTAGAGATCTTGAAGAGAGAGGTGTGTGGACAGAAAAAAGATTTGAGAAAATGAGAGTCTAAAATATATTCTAAATTTGATCATTATAAACTCAAGATCCAAATATCACTCTTAGGGCAATTCCCTGGTGGTCCAGTGGTTAGGACTCCACGCTCTCACTGCAGGGTGCCCGGGTTCGACTCCTGGTTGTGGGAATAAGATCCCACAAGCCACACAGCAAAAAAAAAAAAAGAAATCACTCTTAGTCTGTTCAGACTGCTATAACAAAAAACACCATAGACTCAGTGGCTTGTAAACAGTGTAAATTTATTTCTCACAGTTCTAGAGGCTAGGAAGTCATCCCATTAAGGTGAACAAGAATTAAAGTTTTACAATCTCACAACCACATGTTGAAACATTGTTACATTTTAAAATATATGGAAAATATCCATGGTCATCAATCGAGGCCTCACAAAAACTGCAGAGTCTAGATAATGTATTTATTAAATATAAGAATTCTTTAAATTCCTTAAGTTGAAGTTGAACATGCATCTTGTTAAGCTGAATATATTCAGAAGTATCCTTTTACAGTGACAGATATTACCTGTGCCTTATGCACCTGGAAGGACTACAGAGCAGCTCCTGGCACATGAAAAAGCTTCCTTAAGTCTACATCATTTATAGACTCAAAGCCTCTTATACAGAAAATACATACAGTACATACACACACACATCCCCACTCACACACACTATTAGAGATAATAAAGAAATTCAGCAAAGTTTAAGGTGAACACACAAAATTCAGTTGCATTTCTATGCACTAGCAATTAACAATCCAAAGATAAAATTAAGAAAAAGTTTTATTTATAGCAGAATCAAAATAATAAAATACTTAGGAATAAATACAATCAAGGAAGTGCAAGATTACAAATTGAAAATTACAAATATTGTTGGAAGAAATTAACAAAGACATGGATAAATGGAAAGATATTCTGTGTGCATGGATTGGAAAACAATATTTTTAAGATGATAATACTATCCAAAGTGACCTACAGATTCAATGCAATCTTTGTCAAAATGCCAAACACATTTTTTGAAGAAATAGACAATCTGATTATAAAGTTCAGATGAAAATTCAAGGGACCCAGAAAAGCCAAAACATCTCAAGATGGTTTGATGAAGAACAAAGTTTGAAAACTCACATCTCTCAATTTCAAAACTTAATACAAAGCTGCAGTGATCAATACAGTGTGGTTCTGGCATAAGGATAAACATATAAGTCAATGGAATTTATTGAGAGTCCAGGATAAGCTCATACTTTTATGGTCAACTGATTTTTGACAAGTATCAAAAAAATCACTTCATCCATTTGATAGGAAAAGAATAGCCTTTTCAATAAATAGTGAAGAAATAATAAACTTCCACAGGCAAAAGAATAAAGTTGCCCTCTATCTCACATCATATATAGAACATCAACTCAAAATGGATTAAAGATCTAAATGTAAGCATATGTTTAAATCTTGACTTAGGCACTGGCTTCTTAGATATTATACCAAGAGCACAACCAAACAGAGGAAAAATAAATAAATTTGACTTTATTAAAAGTTTTATGTCTGAAAAGACACTACCAGGTGTTTCCCCTGGTGGCACAGTGGTTAAGAATCCACCTGCCAACACCAGGGACACGGGTTCAAGCCCTGATCCAAGAAGATCCCACATGCTGAGGAGCAATTAAGCCTGTGAGCCACAACTACTGAGCCCGCGTGCTTAAACTACTGAAGCCCGCGTGCCTAGATCCCGTGCTCTGCAACAAGATAAGCCACCACAATGAGAAGCCTGCACACTGCAACAAAGAGTAGCCCCCGCTGGCTGCAGCTAGAGAAAAACTGTGCGTAGCAACGAAGACCCAATGCAGCCAAAAATAAATAAATTTTTGAACAAGAGACTATCAAAAAAGTGAAGAGGCAGCTCATAGAAAGGGAAAAAATATTTACAAATTATTTATCAGAGTTTAGTATGAAGAATATATAAAGATTCTTAATGCTAAACAATAAAAAGAAAAGCAATTCAATTTTTTTAATGAAAAAATGATTTGAATAGACATTCGTCTGAAGAAGATGTGCAAATGGTCAATAAGCACATGGAAACATGTACAACACAGTCATTTGGGAAATGTAAAACACAATGTAATATCACACATACCCTCTAGAATTTCTATCCTATGCCCTCCCTACACTCCCCCCAAAAAAATGAAAATAACAAGTGTTGGAAAGGATGTGGAGAAATTAAAAATCTCATACAGCTAAGAAAATCAACACTACAATGATGTATCACCTCACATTGGTCAGAATGGCCATCATCAAAAATTCTACAAACAAATTCTGGAGAGGGTGTGAGGAAAAGGGAGCCCTTCTACACTGTTGGTGAGAATGTAAACTGGTACAGCCACTATGGAGAACAGCATGGAGGTTCCTTAAAAAACTAAAGTAGAGCTACCGTATGATCCTCCTGGGCACGTATCTGGAGAAAGCCATAATTTGAAAAGATAAATGCACCCAATGTCAATTGCAGCACTATTTACAATAGCCAAGACATGGAAGCAACCTAAATGTCCATCAACAGAGGAATGGATAAAGAAGATATGGTACGTATATACAATGGAATATTACTCAGCCATAAAAAAGAATGAAATAATGCCATTTGCAGCAACATGGATGGACCTAGAGATTGTCATACTGAGTGAAGCTAAGTCAGACAAAGACAAATATCATATGACATCGCTTATATGTGGAATCTAAAAAAAGGGTAAAAATGAACTTATCTACAAAACATAAATAGAGTTACAGATGTAGAAAATAAACTTACGGTTACCAGGGGGTAAGGAGGGGAGGGATAAATTGGGAAATTGGGATTGACATATACACACCTTTATATATAAAATAGATAACTAGTAAGGACCTACTGTATAGCACAGGGAACTCTACTCAGTACTCTGTAATGGCTTATATGGGAAAAGAATCTTGAAAAGAGTGGCTATATGTATACATATAACAGATTCACTTTGCTGTACACCTGAAACTAACACAACATAAATCAACTATACATCAATAAATTTTTTAAATTTTTATACATTGCCTGTTGCATGTAAAATGGCACAATCACTGTGGAAAACAGTTTGGAAGTTTCTCAAAAAGTTATACATAGAACTACCATCACTCTGTAATTCCACTCCAAGTTATATACCCAAGAAAAATTAAAGTATATATTCACAAAAAATGTGTACAAAAATGTTCATAGCAGCATTTTTCTCAATGGCCAAAAAAGTGGAAAGAACCCAAATGTCTATCAATGCATACACAAAATGTGGTACAGCCACACGATGGCACATTTTTCCACCATAAAATTAATATGGGCCCATGTAAGGATTAGAAATATACAAAGCAGAGTCTAGGTTTACATTGACAGGCAGAATTTGAGAAGGATAGAGGTTAGTCCTAAATTTGAACTGCAGAAGTATAATCCTGGAGCAAGGACAGGAATCAACAGATAAAGTTTGGGGGAAAAGGAAAGGAACCCAGAATCACTGCCTACTCTGTAGCAATCCTGGCTTAAGTTTTATTGGTTCCCATAGATTGTCAAGTGAACATAAAATTTCTTCCTTTTCTAGCACTAGACAGTCTCATTGGGCTTTATCTGCATGAAGGGGAAAAAAAGCCACTTATCAACTGAACTTTGTGTGTATATGTGATAATTTGTTTGTACATTCAAGTGAGCAAATGGATACCTGCAGCTAAAATATTGTTTTACCACCCTACAAGGACAAAAGTCCAGAGTCTCCTTCCCTGCTTCTGAGATACTCCATACTCTACCTGGCTACAGAGCTCAGGAGCGAGAAACATGCTTCACGTGTCTGAAGCTCTCTGCCCCAAGGATACTGCCCTGGGTGATACAGTCCCTCTCTTCTGTACTGGTATAGGAAGCACAAAGACATTTCAAACTCTGGCAACACAGATCAGAATAAAGCTGGGAATTTCCTGTGGACCAAGAGTGACAGACATGAAACAAACGCCCTTCTGACTCAATGAGTTGGTTTAGAAAACTGTTTACAAACTCTGAGAGTTAAGTTTGTTTTTGTTACTGTTATTGTTTGTTTTTATATGTATATGTATGTATGAATCTATGTATCTAAAGTCTCTGTAAAAGTATTTGGGGCACAAAGACAGAGCGGACCGCAGGGTACAAGGCCTAGGGGTTGGAGCTTTTACTTTGAGGTCTGGTCAACCTGTCTTCTCATTCCCTAATTAGCCATCTTTAGTTCTTACCTCACCAATCTATCTCTCATTATATACTGATTTTTCTTCTACCTCACTTCTTTCAGCCACTTTAATTTGTGGATACTATCGTTCTTCCCATATTTCTCCTCTTCGTATCTGTGATGCTTCTGGTAATATGCTTCCTGCATATTCTGAATCTTCTCTCTACTCCAAACTCACAATTCAAACTCCTTGAGTAATCTCACTTTAATCCATCCATTTTTATATTCCAAAGTAGGGAAAAATCACCTTGTAAAATTGAAAACCAATACTCTCATACTGGCCACCTTGCAAAATAATGAAATCAAACCTTTAAAATAATATATTGATATGGAATTTTAAGTGGATATTAATATGGATGATCAAAACATTTTAATGTGCACTATTTGGAGGTTCTAAGGGTGGAGTGGAAATCCAGTCTCTAGTGATTATAGTTCCAATTCATATTAAGTAGTGGAAAAGTATATAAAATGAGACTTTGAACAAATGATTAACCTTTTCTGTCTTGAAAGATAAACAACGATTTGACAAAGTTTACAGGTTACCAATGTCTGTTCATGTACAACGGGTGAATGAGGAAAGGTTTGCCCAAAAAAGAAAAGCTATTTCTTGCCATTAATGGGGTGGCATTCAAGTTACTTTCACATAAGATTTATACACTTTTTCTGCCTCTGTGGATATGATTATCACTGTGAACTGCTTGAACTTCCTCTGAGAGTAGACATGCTATCTTCACTTTCTCTGGTCCACATGACGTAACACACTCATTGTCCACCAAGGCAAGAGTATCTTTCATAGCCACACAAATTCATAAATCAATTTACCCAAGCTCTCCCCAGTATCGATTCAATGTCTCCTTTCTGGAGAGAGATGGGGGTTGCCTGAACTCTGGGGGAGGCCCAAGCTCTGCTGTGTATCTCGAGTGTCCTTGAAAGGAAGGAAAGAAGAAGTAACATTGATCAGTGAGTCCACCATAAACACATCTGAAGTGGATGTTTTAGATATCCATCTTGGAATAATTTATGCAATATCAGTCTGGCCATATGTATATGAATCCTGATAGCAATCACATGTTATTTCATGTATTAGAAGCCACATGAAAATGGTAAGTCAGAATCATCTTGTGATCTAAAGGGAATACCCTCCCTTAAAATAATTTACCCTTGAGTTGAGAACAGAGATGAGCATATTCTGAGATTCTCAGTGCAGAAGCAATCTCCAAGCAAGAGATGTCAATGTACTTTTCTATGGTCATTTTTTTTTTCTGGATGTTTTATTTTTTATTTTCTTTTTTACATCTTTATTGGAGTATAGTTGCTTTACAATGGTGTGTTAGTTTCTACTTTATAACAAAGTGAATCAGTTATACATATACATATGTTCCCATATCTCTTCCCTCTTGCATCTCCCTCCCTCCCACCCTCCCTATCCCACCTCTCTAGGTGATCACAAAGCACTGAGCTGATCTCCCTGCGCTATGTGGCTGCTTCCCACTAGCTATCTATTTTACGTTTGGTAGGTTATATATGTCCCTGCCACTCTCTCACTTTGTCACAGCTTACCTTCTCCTCCCCATATCCTCAAGTCCATTCCCTAGTAGGTCTGTGTCTTTATTCCCATATTACCCCTAGGTTCTTCATGACCTTTTCTTTTTTTTTTTCTTAGATTCTGTATATATGTGTTAGCATACGGTATTTTTCTCTTTCTGACTTACTTCACTCTGTATGACAGACTCTAGGTCTATCCACCTCACTACAAATAACTCAATTTCATTTCTTTTTATGGCTGAGTAATATTCCATTGTATATATGTGCCACATCTTCTTTATCCATTCATCGATGATGGACACTTAGGTTGCTTTCCATGTCCTGGCTCTTGTACATAGAGCTGCAATGAACATTTTGGTACATGACTCTTTTTTTTTTTTTTTCTGGTACGCAGGCCTCTCACTGTTGTGGCCTCTCCCGTGCGGAGCACAGGCTCCGGACATGCAGGCTCAGCAGCCATGGCTCATGGGCCCAGCCGCTCCGTGGCATGTGGGATCTTCCCAGACCAGGGCACGAACCCGTGTCCCCTGCATCGGCAGGTGGACTCTCAACCACTGCACCACCAGGGAAGCCTGGTACATGACTCTTTTTGAATTATGGTTTTTCTCAGGGTATATGCCCATTAGTGGATTGCTGGGCCGTATGGTAGTTCTATTTGTAGTTTTTTAAGGAAGCTCCATACCGTTCTCTATAGTGGTTGTATCAATTTACATTCCACCAACAGTGCAAGAGGGTTCCCTTTTCTCCACACCCTCTCCCGCATTTCTTCTTTCTAGATTTTTTAATGATAGCCATTCTGACCGGGGTGAGATGATATCGCATTGTAGTTTTGGTTTGCATTTCTCTAATGATTAATGATGTTGAGCATTCTTTCATGTGTTTGTTGGCAATCTGTATATCTTCTCTGGAGAAATGTCTATTTAGGTCTTCCACCCTTTTTGAATTGGGTTGTTTGTTTTTTTGATATTGAGCTGCATGAGCTGCTTGTATATTTTGGAAATTAATCCTTTGTCAGTTGCTTCATTTGCAAATATTTTCTCCCTTCTGAGGGTTGTTCTTTTCATCTTGTTTATGGTTTCCTTTGCTGTGCAAAAGCTTTGAAGTTTCATTAGGTCCCATTTGTTTATTTTTGTTTTTATTCCATTTTCTCTAGGAGGTGGGTCATAAAGGATCTTGCTGTGATTTATGTCATAGAGAGTTCTGCCTATGTTTTCCTCTAAGAGTTTCATAGTATCTGGCCTTACATTTAGGTCTTTTAATCCATGTTGAGTTTATTTTTGTGTATGGTGTTAGGAGTGTTCTAGTTTCATTCTTTTACATGTAGCTGTCCCGTTTTCCCAGAACCACTTATTGAAGAGGCTAAACATTTGTTTTTTAAGCCATTAGTGTGTTGCTTTGTTACAGCAGCCATGACAAATGAATACACTCTATTTTTATCCCAAGAATTCCATTGAACTTTTCATTTTTCACTTTTTTATGTATACATAAATAAACACATACATAGTGGAGTCTACAATTCTTAAAATTAATTAACTTATTTATAAATCAAGAAAGAATTGATTGATAATGGGAACAATGAAAAGAAACAAATATATGAGGAAATATGAAGAATTATTCAACAACTAATAGAAGAGAATCTTCCAGATTTGAGGAAAAATAAAGGATTCTTCAGATTAAAAAGTCTTGATAGTTGGTCAAAATAATGGACAACCTGAAGAAATCTTCAAGTACATCTCTAAGAAAAGATCACCTATATAAGGACTAGCATCAAACTAGCATCTCCTTTCGCATCAGCAGCATTATGTAATAGTAACCAATGGAATAATAATGCCTTCTAATTTCTGAGGTGGTAAAGAATTTAATATTTAGCTAAAATATAAATAATATTTTAGAAAAAATAATACTTAATATATGCATGGTCTCAGAAATTTATTCCTACTGCACACTCTCTTAGGAAAATATTGAAGATAATACTCCAGAGAAATGAGAGCCTAAACTAAGAAAGTGGATCCAGTCCAGTTGAATAGTGAAAAGAATTCCAAAGTAAAAAAAGGGCAGGAGATTTAAAGAAAAGTATTCAAGACTGGGAAACTGTGATTCCATTAAAATTATAAATTGGAATTAAAGAATCTATTTCTGGCAAGTTTTAGCTGGAAAGGTTTGTATTAAAGGATATTACAGAGAGAGATTCAAGATGGCAGAGTAGGTGGATGTGGAGTTCATCTCTCTCCATGGATGTATCAGGAATATATCTATAGATGTAACAATTCTCATAGAACACTGGCTGAAAACTAGCAGAAGAGCTTGGGACACCGGAAAGGACTGTAAATATCCCTGCATAACTGGGTAAAATGGAAAAAAAGAAGGGAGAAGGAGGAGGAGAGGAAGTGGGATGGAACCTGCACCCCAGGATGGGGGAGCTGAAGCAGAGGAGAGATTCCCGAATTCGGGGAAACCCCCTGTCCGATGGGGAAATCGATTGGGACAGAAGGGAAGCATTTGAGGTGGTCAGAAGAGGGTGAAGCAACCGATCTGTAACATACAGGGACAGAGCGAGAAATACAAGAAATACACAGACGGTCCGTACTGCACCCTACTGGACTGGGACTTGTGTTCACAGGTGTGCAAGGGGGCTGGGAGCTGGTGCCTGGGGATTGGAGAACAGGCCCAGAGCGAGAACTGCCATTGGCTGTGGGGAGATGGACTGAGGGGACAGGAGGGAGGACATCTGCAGCAGGGCATGCCTATGGAGGAAGACTGGACTGCCATGGAAGAAGGGCGCTACTGCTGAGTCACATGCAGGGGGAGGAGCCACTATTGTAGCCTCTCTCTCCCCACATGCTGGTACCTACTGATGAAAATCAAAGAAGCCCACTCAGGCTGGCTCTTGTGCGCTAGCTGACAGCAATAAAAAAGCCCCCGCAGAGCTGGCCCTCACACACTGGCTGCAGGGCAATTAAAAAAAAAAAAAGCTCCCTCAGGGCTGGTCCCTGCATGCCTGCTGCCAGGTGCCAGAAAAACCCATGGCCAGGGATGGCCTTCACGTGCCTTAATGCTGGGCACCAGAAAAGGCCCTCACTCAGGCCATATCTCTTGTGCCTGTGGCTGCCGGCTTGCCTGTGCATTTGGCACCACCAGGGCTCCCGCGATCCAAGCAGTCATACCACCTCTCTGCCCCGTCCTCACAGGGGCAGATCCAAGAACTCCAAGGCAGCCTCAAGACCAGACTCCTGTGGGTGGACCACATGCAGAGGTAGGGATAAAACCAAGCTGAACCCCGGGGATGGGGGAGAGTAAGGAATAGGATGGAAAAATCTTTCCATCAGCTGTACAAGCTGCAGATTAAATCCCCACGATCAGCTAAGTAGACCCTGTGTCTATGGAATATCTGAGTAGACAATGACTGTTCCCACAAATGAAAAATGTCTAGCTCTGGCAGCTGTGGACTTTGGCAGCAAGTACACACAGGAACTGGGCCAGATCAGAGTCTGAGTGGTCCCCCACAGGCCCACAGCAGGTCTAGAAACCAGCCCAGAGGCAGAGGAGAGCCTCCTGGGGAGGCGGAGGTGGGCTGTGGCTCACAGCACATGCAAGGACACTTACAGCAGAGACCCCAGAGAAAGATAATTATGACAATTAATTTTATTATGTTTTTGATTCATTCTGTTGTTAGTTCTAGCTTTTTTTTTTGGTTTCTTTTTCTTTCTTTTTTGGTTTGTCATTGTTTTAATTTGTTTTGTTTTTAATTTAGTCTTTTGGGATCTCCATGTTTTTATAACATATTTTTATTTTTTATTTTTATACATTTCTATTTTTAATTTGCTTTTCAGTCATTCTGTATTCTTTTCCCTTATTTTTTTCTTCCTCTTTCTTTAATATATTTCTCTCTTCTTTATTATATTTCTATTTCTATTTTGCTTTTCTGTTGTCCTGTCTTTTTTTAATTTAATTTAATTTTTTTTATTATTATCTTTTTAATCAGTTTTATTGGTTTGTTCTGTTTCCTTGCTTTATTCTTCAGTAAGCACACTGCTTTGGTTTTGTTTTTGGGTTATGTGTCTTTGTTAGTTTTAATCCAAATTGATTTCATTTTTGACTTCTATTTGTCTGGTTGTTCTCTTGCTTTTTGTTGTATTTGGCTCTGTTTTTGTTTCTTTTATGTGTGTGGTGTTTCCTTGTTTCTGCTTTTGTTGTTTGATTTTGTTTTTACCATTTCTCTGGGGTTTGTTTATCTTTTTTAATACATTTTATATATATATATTTCTTTTATATTTCTGTTTCTGCATTGCTTTTCTGTTGTTCTGTGTTCTTTCCCCTTTCTCTTTTTTCTTTCTTTTTCTTTTATATCATTTTTGCCGGTTTTGGTTTCTTTGCTTCATTCTTCAGTTGGCACTCTGCTTTGGTCTTGTTTTTGATTTTGAGTTTTTGTCAGCTTTCTTCTTATTTGTTTGATTTTGTTCTTAGGTTCTTTTGTTTATCTGGCTGTTCTCTTGCTATTTGATTTTTTTGGTTCTGTTTTTGTTTCGTGTGTGTGTGTGTGTGTGTGTGTATTTCCTTGTTTCTGTTTCTGTTTGTTTGATTTTACTTTTTACCACTTGCCTGGGGTTTTGTTAGTCTTTTTTTTTTAATCCCCTTTATTGCTGGGACAAGCAACTTGTGGTGTCTTTGTACCTCGACCAGAAGTCGGACCTGAGGCTCTGGAGTGGGAGCACCAAGTCCAGGATGCTGGACCCTCAGAGAATTCCCAGTCCCAAGGAAGATTAACCACCAAGAGCTCTCATGGAGACCTCTATCTGAATCCAAGACCCAGTTCCACCCAACTGCCAGCAGCTCCCAGTGCTGGACACCTCACACCAAACAACAAACAAGACAGGAACACAAACTCACCCATCAACACAGAAACTACCTAAAGTCATACTAAGCTCACAAATACCCCAAAACACACCACCTGACATGACTCTGCTCACTAGAGGGAAGACTCAGCTCCACCCACCAGCACGCAGGCACCAGCCCCTCCCCTCAGGAAGCCTACACAAGACACTAGAAGAACCCCATCACCAGGGGCAGAGAACAGAAGCACAAGGAACTACAACCCTGTAGCCTAGGGAAAGGAGACCTCAAATACTGCAAATTAGACAAAATGAGAACACACAAATAACTTACAGGAAAAGGAGCAAGATAAAACTTCACAAGACCAAATAAATGAAGAGGAAATAGGCAAACTACCTGAAAAAGAATTCAGGGACTTCCCTGGTGGCACAGTGGTTAAGAATCTGCCTGCCAATGCAGGCGACATAGGTTTGAGCCCTGGTATGGGAAGATCCCACATGCCACGGAACAACTAAGTCCATGCACCACAACTACTGAACCTGTGCTCTAGAGCCTGCGAGCCACAGCTACTGAGCCCATGTGCCACAACTAGTGAAACCTGCATGCCTAGAGCCCATGTTCCACCACAAGAGAAGCCACTGCAATGAGAAGACTGTGTACTGCAACAAAGAGTAACCCCTGCTCGCCACAACCAGAGAAAAGCACGCATGCAGCAATAAAGACCCAATGCAGCCAAAATAAAATAAAATTAATTAATTTAAAAAAAGAATTCAGAGTAATGATAGTAAAGATGATACCAAATCTTGGATACAGAATAGAGAAAATACGAGAAACATTTAACCGGGACCTAGAAGAACTAAAGAGCAAACAAACAGTAATGAACAACACAATAACTGAAACTAAAAGTACTCTAGAAGGAATCAATAGCAGAATAACAGAGGCAGAAGAATGGATAAGTGAGCTGGAAGAGAGAATGGTGGAAATAACTGCCACACAGCAGAATAAACAAAAAAGAATGAAAAGAAATGAGGACAGTCTTAGAGATTTCTGGGACAACTCTAGGCACACCAATATTCGAAATATAGGCATCCCAGAAGAAGAAGAAAAAAAGAAAGGGTCTGAGAAAGTATTTGAAGAGATTGTAGTTGAATACTTTCCCAGCATGGGAAAGGAAATAGTCAATGAAGTCCAGGAAACACAGAGAGTCCCATACAGGATAAACCCAAGGTGAAACAAAGACACATATTAATCAAACTAACAAGAATTAAACACACAAAAAAATATTAAAAGCAGCAGGGAAAAGCAACAAATAACATACAATGGAATCCCCATTAGGTTAACAGCTGATCTTCCAGCAGAAACTTTACAGGCCAGAAGGCAGTGGCAAGATATATTTAAAGTGATGAAAAGAAAAAACCTACAACCAAGATTACCCAGCAAGGATCTCATTCAGATTCGACTGAGAAATTAAACTTTTACAGACAAGCAAAAGTTAAGAGAATTCAGCACCAACAAACCAGCTTTACAACAAATGCTAAAGGAACTTCTCTAGGCAAGAAACACAAGAGAAGGAAAAGATCTACAAAAATGAACTCAAAACAATTAAGAAAATGGTAATAGGAACATACATCTCAATAATTACCTTAAATGTAAATGGATAAAATGCCTCAATCAAAAGACACAGACTGGGGCTTCCCTGGTGGTGCAGTGGTTGAGAGTCCACCTGCCGATGCAGGGGACACGGGTTCATGCCCCAGTCCGGGAAGATCCCACATGCCGCAGAGCGGCTGGGCCCGTGAGCCATGGCCACTGAGCCTGCACGTCCGGAGCCTGTGCTCCGCAATGGGAGAGGCCACAACAGTGAGAGGCCCACGTACGGCAAAAACAAAACAAAACAAAACAAAACAAACAAAGACACAGACTGGCTGAATGGATGCAAAAACAAGACACGTATATATGCTGTCTACGAGAGACCCACTTCAGACTTAGGGACACATACAGACTGAAAGTGAAAAGATGGAAAAAGATTCCATGCAAATGGAAGTCAAAAGAAAGCTGGAGTAGCAACAATCATATCAGACAAAATAGACCTTAAAATAAAGACTGTTACAAGAGACACGGAAGGACACTACATAATGATCAAGGGATCAATCCAAGAAGATATAACAATTGTAAATATCTATGCACCCAATATAGGAGCTACTTGATACATAAGGCAAATGCCAACTGCCATAAAAGGGGAAATCAACAGTAACACAATAAGAGTAGGTGACTTTAACACCCCACTAAACACGAATGGACAGATCATCCAAACAGAAAATAAATAAGGAAACACAAACTTTAAATGACATATTAGGCCAGATAGACTTAATTGATATTTATAGGACATTCCATTCAAAAACAACAAAATACACTTTCTTCTCATGTGCACACAGAACATTCTCCAGGATAAATCACATCTTGGGCCACAAATCAAGCCTCAGTAAATTTAAGAAAATCAAAATCATGTCAAGCATCTTTTCTGACCACAACGCTATGAGACTAGATATCAACTACAGGAAAAAAACTGTAAAATATACAAACACATGGAGGCAAAACAATACATTATTAAACAACCAAGAGATCACTGAAGAAACCAAAGAGGAAATAAAAATTACCTAGAGAGAAATGACAATGAAAACACAATGATCCAAAGCCTATGGGATGCAGCAAAAGCAGTTGTAAGAGGGAAGTATATAGCTATACAAGCCTACCTCAAGAAACAAGAAAAACCTCAAATAAACAATCTAACCTTACACCTAAAGGAACTAGAAAAAGAAGAATAAACAAAAACCAAAGTTAGTAGAAGGAAAGAAATCATAAAGATTAGAGGAGAAATAAATGAAATAGAGACAAAGAAAACAATAACAAAGATCAATAAAACTAAAAGCTGCTTCTTTGAGAAGATAAACAAAATTGATAAACCTTTAGCCAGCCTCATCAAGAAAAAGAGGGAGAGGACTCAAATCAATAAAATTAGAAATGGAAAAGGAGATGTTACAATGGACAGCCCAGAAATACAAAGCATCCTAAGAGAACAGTAAAAGCAACTCTATGCCAATAAAATGGAAACCTGGAAGAAATGGACAAATCCTTAGAAAGGTATAACCTTCCAAGACTGAACCAGGAAGAAATAGAAAATATGAACCGACCAATCACAAGTAATGAAATTGAAAGTGTGATTAAAAATCTTACAACAAACAAAAGTCCAGGACCAGGTGGCCTCACAGATGAATTCTATCAAACATTTAGAGAAGAGCTAACACCCTTTCTTCTCAAACTCTTCCAAAAAATTGCAGAGGAAGGAACACGTCCAAACTCATTCTAGGAGGCCACCATCACACTGATACCAAAACCAGACAAAGATACTACAAAAAAAGAAATTTATAGATCAATATCACTGATGAACAGAGAAGAAAAATTCCTCAACAAAATCGTAGCAAACAGAATCCAATAGCACATTAAAAAGATCATACACCATGATCAAGTGGGATTTATCTGAGGGATGCAAGGATTCTTTAATATATGCAAATCAATCAATGTGATACACTTTATTAACAAACTGAAGAATAAAAACCATATGATCATCTCAATAGATGCAGAAAAAGCTTTTGACAAAATTCAACACCAATTTATGATAAAAAAAAACTCTTTAGAAAGTGGGCATAGAGGGATCCTACCCCAACATAATAAAGGTCATATACAACAAACTCACAGCCAACATCATTCTCAGTGGTGAAAAACTGAAAACATTTCCTCTAAGATCAGGAACAAGACAATGATGTCCACTCTTGCCACTGTTATTCAACATCGTTTTGGAAGTTTTAGCCACGACAATCAGAGAAGAAAAAGAAATTAAAGGAATACAAATTGGAAAAGAAGAAGTAAAACTGTCACTGTTTTCAGATAACGTGATACTACACATAGATAATCCTAAAGATGCCACCAATAAACTTCTAGAGCAAATCAATGAATTTGGTAAAGTTGCAGGATATAAAATTAATGCACAGAAATCTCTTGCATTCCTGTACACTAACAATGAAATATCAGAAAGAGAAATTAAGGAAACAATCACATTCACCATTGCAACAAGATGAATAAAATACCTAGCAATAAACCTACTTAAGGAGGTAAAAGGCCTGTACTCAGAAAACTATAAGTCAGTGATGAAAGGAATCAAAGGTGATACAAACAGATGGAGAGATATACCATGTTCATGGATTGGAAGACTCAATATTGTGAAAATGACTCTTCTACACAAAGCAATCTACAGATTCAATGTGATCCCTATCAAACTACCAATGGCATTTTTTACAGAACAAGAACAAAAAAATCTTGAAATTTGTATGGAGACACAAAAGACCCCGAATAGCCAAAGCAATCTTGAGGGGAAAAAAAGGAGCTGGAGGAACCAGACTCCCTGGCTTCAGACAATACTACAAAGCTACAGTAATCATGACAATATGGTACTGGCACAAAACAGAAATATAGATCACTGGAACAGGATAGAAAGCCCAGAGATAAACCCATGCACATATGGTCACCTTATCTTCGATAAAGGAGGCAAGAATATACCACGGAGAAAGGACAGCCTCTTCAATAAGTGGTGCTGGGAAAGCTGGACAGCTACATGTAAAAGAATAAAATTAGAACTCTCTCTAACGCCATACACAAAAATAAACTCAAAATGGATTAAAGAACTAAATGTAAGACCAGACACTCTAAAACTCTTAGAGGAAAACAGAGGAAGAACACTCTTTGACATAAATCACAGAAGATCTTTTTTGACCCACCTCCTAGAGAAATAGAAATAAAGACAAAAATTTAAAAATGGGACCTAATGAAACTTAAAAGCTTTTGCACAGCAAAAGAAACTATAAACAAGACAAAAGCTAACCCTCAGAATGGGAGAAAGTATTTGCAAAGGAATCAATGGACAAAGGATTAACCTCCAAAATATATAAACAGCTCATGCAGCTCAATATTAAAAAAAAAAACCCAATCCAAAAATGGGCAATAGACATTTCTCCAAAGAAGACATACCGATGGCCAAGGAGCACAAGAAAAGCTGCTCAACATCACTAGTTATTAGAGAAATGCAAATCAAAACTACAATGAGGTATCACCTCACACCAGTTAGAATGAGCATCATCAGAAAATCTACAAACAAAAATTGTTGGTGAGGGTGTGGAGAAAAGGGAACCCTCTTGCACTGTTGGTGGGAATGTAAATTGATACAGCCACTATGGAGAACAGTATGGAGGTTCCTTAAAAAACTAAAAATAGAATTACCATATGACCCAGCAATCTCACTATTGCATGTATACTCAGAGAAACCATAATTCAAAAAGACACATGCACTCCAATGTTCTTTGCAGCACTATTTACAATAGCCAGGTCACAGAAGCAACCTAAATGCCCATTGACAGACAAATGGATAAAGATGTGGTACAGGTTCTGTTGGGGAAGACGGCAGCGGCCAAGAGCACCCTTCTCTTCTTGCGGCCAGGGACTTCTGACTGAGCCTTCCCGGGAAGAGCGGGGACTGCAGGCGCCCTACATCCCAGGAGCCCTAACCAACTTGGTTCCTCAATTAGTGGTGGGGAAGGGCGTATCCTCTTGTGTAGGACTCAGGCTCTCCCTGCCGTCAGGATGAGGGCTCAGGGGGAAAACGAGGAGTCCGAAAAGGTGAGTAAGATGAGTTCTCTCTTGGAACGGCTCCATGCAAAATTTAACCAAAATAGACCTTGGATTGAAACCATTAAGCTTCTGCCTCAAGTCCTGTAACATCTTTACCAGCAATGACTGACCGTTTGGAGTCTATAGCAAGCCAGAATGGACTGAGCTCTCATCTCAGTGCCAGTGGCACTGAATGTTACATCATATCAGATATGTTCTATGTGGAAGTGCAGTTAGATCCTACAGGACAGGTTTGATTCTCATGGAGAGAATCCTGTGATCTGTCCAGAGTTTGTAGAGCAGCTAAGGGGGAAAAATTTTGATGAATTTTCTAAGCAACTTAGGGGTCTTGTTAATTTTTATAACCTTCCAGGGGACAACAAACTGAAGACCGAATGTTCTTGGCTCTCCAATCCCTAGAACAAGATCTATCTAAAATGGCAGTTATGTATTGGAAAGTAACGAATGCTGGTCCCTTGGATAAGGTTCTTCATGGAAGTGTTGGCTATCTCACTCCAAGAAGTGGGGGTCATTTAATTAACTTGAAGTATTATGCCTCTCCTTCTGACATGCTGGATGATAAGACTACATCCCCTATCGTTTTGCACAAGAATAATGTTCCTTGATCTTTGGGCATGAATGCGTCAGTGACAATCAAAGGAACATCTTGCTATGTATAAACTCCCAACTGCACCATTAATTATGGGGTCACATCCAGTTGACAACAAATGGACTCCTTCCTTCTCCTCAATCACCAGTGCCAAGAGTGTGGATCTTCCTGCCTGTTTCTTCTTGAAATTTCCCCAGCCAATCCCAGTATCTAGAGCATTTGTTCAGAAATTTCAGAACTGCACAGGAATTCCACTGTTTGAAAACCAACCAACTTATGTACCCATCTATGAACCGATCACTCACTTTGAGATGTCAAAGGACCCTGACCTTGTACCTTTGAATCACAACATGTGATTTTATGCTGCTGTTCCAGGTCAGCAGCACTGCTATTCCCTCAACAAGGATGCTCCTCTTCCAGATGGTAGAAATCTACCAGGAACCTTGTTAGCAAAATCACCTTTCAGCATGCTGGCTGGGTTCCTCTTATCCTGAATCTGATCAGACACCAAGTGGCCTATAACACCCTAATTGGAAGCTGTGTCAAAAGAACTATTCTGAAAGAAGATTCTCCTGGGCTCCTCCAATTTGAAGTGTGTCCACTGTCAGAGTCCCGTTTCAGCATATCTTTTCAGCACCCTGTGAATGACTCCCTGGTGTCTGTGGTAATGGATGTACGGGACTCAACACATGTGAGCTGTAAACTCTACAAGGGACTGTCAGATGCACTCATCTTCACAGATGACTTCATTGCCAAAGTTGTTCAAATATGTGTGTCCATCCCTGTGACGATGAGGGCTATTTGGAGGAAAGCTGAAACCATTCAGACCAACACCCAGCACTGTCCCTCATTGCAGAGACAGTTGAAGACATGGTAAAAAAGAACCTTCCCCTGGCTAGCAGCCCAGTGTATGGCATGACCACAGGCAACAACCCAATGAGTGATAGCACTACACCAACCAACACATTTCTGGGGGTCCATATTACCTTGTTTAATATGAGCATGAGCATCAAAGATAGGCACGAGTCTGTGGGCCATGGGGAGGACTTCAGCAAGGTGTCTCAGAACCAAGTTCTTACCAGTTTGCTGCAAATAACAGAGAACAGGGTGTCTACCATTGGCTCAAGTCTGACCCTCCTCATCACATGCCGCCACCTGTCTCTTCGAAGGCTGGAAACACCGAGAACCACCCGAAGCTCATGAACCTTCTTAAAGATATTCCTGCCCAGGATTTCTCAACCCTTTATGGAAGCAGCCCTTTAGAAAGGCAGAACTCCTCTTCCGGCTCACCCCGGATGGAAATGTGCTCGGAAAGCAACAAGACAAAGAAGAAGTCATCAAGATTATCACCTGACAAACCCAAGCACCAGACTGAAGATGACTTTCAGAGGGAGCTATTTTCAATGGATGTTGACTCACAGAACCCTATCTTTGATGTCAACATGACAGCTGACACGCTGGATACGCCACACAACACTCCAGCTCCAAGCCAGTGTAGCACTCCCCCAACAACTTACCCACAACCAGTACCTCATCCCCAACCCAGTATTCAAACGATGGTCCGACTATACAGTTCAGACAGCATTGGCCTGGATGTAACTGATATCCTTTCAGACATTGCAAAAGAAACTTCTAAGCTTCCCAGCACTAGTGACGATTGTCCACCCATTGGCACACTTGTTCGACATTCTTCAAGCTCTGGGCATTCTCAGAGTGCCCTCTTTGACCCTGATTGTCTTTCAAGCCAATAATAATGAAAATCCATACACTGATCCAGCTGACCTTATTGCAGATGCTGCTGGAAGCCCCAGTAGTGACTCTCCTACCAATCATTTTTTTCCTGATGGAGTAGATTTCAATCCTGATTTGTTGAACAGCCAGAGCCAAAGGGGTTTTGGAGAAGAATATTTTGATGAAAGCAGCCAAAGTGGAGATAATGATGATTTCAAAGGATTTGCATCTCAGGCACTAAATACTTTGGGGGTGCCAATGCTTGGAGGTGATAATGGGGAGACTAAGTTTAAAGGCAATAGCCAAGCTGACACAGTTGATTTCAGTATAATAGCAGTGGCTGGTAAGGCTTTGGGTCCTACAGATCTTATGGAGCATCACAGTGGTAGCCAGAGTCCTTTATTGACCACTGGGGACTTAGGGAAAGAAAAGACTCAAAAGAGAGCAAAGGAAGGCAATGGCACCAGAG
This sequence comes from Phocoena sinus, assembly GCF_008692025.1. Classification (NCBI taxonomy): domain Eukaryota; kingdom Metazoa; phylum Chordata; class Mammalia; order Artiodactyla; family Phocoenidae; genus Phocoena; species Phocoena sinus. Next base: position 80,178,819 of record NC_045773.1, read on the forward strand.
ACAGTAGTCTATCAGAGCCAGGATTAGACAGCAAACCAGGGAAGCACAGTCGAACCCCTTCTAATGATGGCAAAAGCAAAGATAAGCCTCCAAAGTGGAAGAAGGCAGACACTGAGGGAAAGTCTCCATCTCACAGTTCTTCTAACTGACCTTTCACCCCACTTACTAGTACTGGTGGATCCAAATCTCCAGACAGTTCAGGAAGATCTCAGACTCCCCCAGGTGTTGCCACACCACCCATTCCCAAAATCACTATTCATATTCCTAAGGGAACCGTGATGGTGGGCGAGCCCTCCTCTCTTAGTCAGTATACCAGCAGTGGTTCTGTGTCTCCCTCAAGAAGTAAAAGCCATCATAGCCATTTTTCCTCATCTTCCATTTCCAACTCAGGCAAGATGAAAAAGTAAATCAGAAGGTTCATCAAGTTCCAAGTTAAGTAGCAGTATATGTTCTAACCAGGGGTCTTAAGGATCTAGCCAGTCCAAAAATTCATCCCAGTCTGGGGGGAAGCCTGGCTCCTCTCCTTTACCAAGCACAGACTGAGCAGTGGCTCCAGCAGCACCAAGATGAAACCTCAAGGGAAGCCATTGTCACTTATAAATCCTTCTTTAAGTAAACCAAACATATCCCCTTCCCATTCAAGGCCATCTGGAGGCTCTGATAAGCTTGCCTCTCCAGTGAAGCCTGTTCCTGGGACTCCCCCATCCTCTAAAGCCAAGTCCCCTATCAGTCCAGGTTCTGGTGTTTCTCACATGTCTGGAACTAGTTCAAGCATCAGCATGAAGTCATCTTCAGGGTTAGCATCCTCAGGCTCATTGTCTCAGAAAACTCCCCCATCATCTAACTCTTGTACAGCATCTTCCTCTTCCTTTTCCTCAAGTGGCTCTTCCATGTCATCCTCTCAGAACCAGCATGGAAGTTCCAAAGGGAAATCTCCCAGCAGAAATAAGAAGCTGTCCGTAACAGCTGTCATAGATAAACTGAAGCATGGGGTTGTCACCAGTGGCCCTGGGGGTGAAGACCCAATGGACGGCCAGGTGGGGGTGAGCACAAATTCTTCTAGCCATCCTGTGTCCTCCAAACATAACATGTCAGGAGGAGAGTTCCAGGGCAAGCGTGAGAAGAGTAATAAAGACAAATCAAAGGTTTCCACCTTGGGGGCTTGGTGGATTCATCTAAGAAGACCTAGAGTCAAAAAATGTGGGGAGCGTGGGTGTGGCAAAAATTATCATCAGCAAGTATGATGGGGGATCCCCCAGCATTAAGGCCAAAGTGGCTTTGCAGAAACCCGGGGAAAGTAGTGGAGAAGGGCTCAGGCCTCAGATGGCCTCTTCCAAAAGCTATGACTCTCCACTCATCAGTGGTTCCACTCCAAAGCATGAACATGGCTCTCTCAGCCATAGTAAGTCACCAGCATATACCCCCCAGAATCTGGACAGTGAAAGTGAGTCAGGCATCTCTATAGCAGAGAAGTCTTATCAGAACAGTCCCAGCTCAGATGATGGCATCTGACCTCTTCCAGAATACAGCACAGAGAAGCATAAGAAGCACAAAAACGAAAAGAAGAAAGTGAAAGACAAGGATAGGGACCGGGACTGGGACAAAGACTGAGACAGGAAAAAATCTCATAGCATCAAGCCAGAGAGCTGGTCTAAATCACCCATGTCTTGAGACCAGTCCTTGTTTATGACAAGTAACACAATCTCATCTACAGACAGGCTCTCACGGCTCAGCCCTGACTTTATGACTGAGGAGGAAAATGACGATCTTAAGGATGTGGCCCTGATTGGCAACTAGGAACCTTACTTTCTAAAGCAAAAACCATAGCCAGAGAAAAACTAAGTGTATAGGCAGATCACCATAAGGAGTGAGACAGGTCTGATTTTGTGTTTTAAGAATCTTAAATGGCATGGCTTTGACATAAGTGGGGTGAATTTAGAAAGGCATAGCCAGTCCCTACTAAAGACACCATAGGGTTTGATTCTGGTTACCACGAATCACTCGTTCCTTTGCCAGAAAAAAAAAAACGTTAAAATACTTGCTTATGAAAGGAAGGAGTTGGGAAGGGCTTAGGGAGAGGGAAGGGTGGGAAACAGTTTTGTGGGAAATATGCATATATATTTTTTCTCCCTTTTTCCATTTTTAGGCCATGTTTTAAACTCATTTTAGTGCATGTATTTGAAGGGCTGGGCAGAAAATGATAAAATAATACATTCCTTGATGCATTTGCAAAAAAAAAAGATGTGGTGCATATATACAATGGAATATTACTCAGCTATAAAAAGGAATGAAATTGGGTTATTTGTAGAGACGTGAATGGACCTAGAGAGTGTCATACAGAGTGAAGTAAGTCAGAAAGAGAAAAACAAATATCATATATTAACACATATGTGGAATCTAGGAAGACGGTACAGATGAACCGGTTTGCAAGGCAGAAATAGAGAGAGACACAGATGTAGAGAACAAATATATGGACACCAAGTGGGGAAAGCGGAGTGGGGGGGCGGTGGAGGTGAGATGAATTGGGAGATTGGGATTGACAAATATACACTAATATGTATAAAATAGGTAACTAATAAAAACCTGCTTTATAAAATAATTAAGTAAAATAAAATTTGAAAAACTAAAATAAAATAAGATGCTTCAAGCACTGAAAAAAAAGAATTAAGATAGATTCCTACTTAATACCATGCATCAAAATAAGACTCCAGAAATATAAAAATTAAAATAATAAAATAAAAAAGAAAATAGTCTAGTTGACTGTGTGGTCTTAGAAATGGGGAAGACCTTTTACCTATATATGCAAAGTCAGATTCTATAAAGAAAAAGACCATGATTGGAATTTAAAAGTAAACAATAACCATCGTGCAAAACACATGAAGGGGTAATATTCTTTATATATAATGAGTCCTTTCAAATCAATGTGAAATCGAACACCAAAATTGAAAAATGGACAAAAGATATGAAGAAGCAATTCATATAAGATGGCATACAGGACATCAAAAGTATATATATGTTTTAAAGTTCATGCCTTCCATCAATCAAAGAAATGCAGACCAAAACAACATTCTAAATTTATTTAGATAAATTTCTAAATGTAATTCCTCAGGGCAATTTGGAGCACATATTAAAACCTTTAAAAATATCTGTGTCTTTCAATCTAATACATATAGGAATTTAGAATACGGTAAATGTAACATTTCAAAAGATCAGGTAGAGAGTGTGCTAGTCAATGAACAACACTGTGGCAATTGCCTATAGTTGGGGGGAAAAATAAAGTTAACTATTTAAACTTATGGATAAAAATAAAATGCTATATATGGCTAAGTGTAAAAAAACAAATAAAAAACTATAAACTTGAAAGGACTTTCAAAAGAAAAGGAAAAAAAGCACAAAACCATAAACCCATGAAGAAAAAAAAAGGTAAACAAAACTTTAAACTTCTTTATGACAAAAGAAACCATAAACAATATTGAAAAATACATTTGAAAACCAATGTGAGGCTGGGAGAAAATATTACAACTATATAACAGTTTAATATCTGGTATATATGAATAGGTACTAGAAATCAATGAGAAAAAAAAAAAAAAAGAAAGAAAATCAGGTAAGAGGGGGATTTCTGACCAGAAGATTCTCTAGAATTGATTCATAAACTAACCTACTAGAATGACAGGTGTAGCTTGCCATCCAACTTTATTTAAAACAACACAGAAAAAAAACTGAAATAGACTAGTTAATATAACAGATGCAAGGAAATCTGGAGTGGCTTCTCTCTATATATAAGAGAGCAGTACATTTTATTTGGTGCAATTACAGAGGAATGACCTTCAGTTTCTTCACAAGCTAGCTCTTATTTTTGTAATCTCATCTCAAAGCTCACTCTGGCCTTATGTATTCTTTGAAGTCAGAGTATTTGGAAAATAAGGAAGATGAAATCCTACATCCAAGATTGAAAGGACTCTGCCCTACCTTTACTCAGAGACCAATTATACATTAACTAGCTACTATTATACTGTTTTTTAGTGGCATATAACACATTTTTGGGTAAGGCACCACAGTATCTTTATAATAATGAAGATAGTGATATGGATCACGTTAATTGTGGTTGAAACTCTTAACGAGAAGAACAGAGTTCAAAATATTTGTTTAGATAAGAAGTGGCTAGTTTGATAAGAACTCCTTGAACAATACACTCCCCCCCACCTCACCTTGATTTGATGGCTCAACAGGAGCTGACAGATAAGGGGTAGAAGACATGGACAGCCTAGGACCCCCAGATGTCAGCCTTGGACCGTGTTTCTTAATTCTGAGTTACACAGTATAATCACTTGAGAATGTATTTTAAATTACTGATTCATAGCCCTAACTTCTCTTCCTTCCTTCCACCCCAAGAAATTTCTATTTGATTAGTCTGAGGTGGGACCTGGGTGATGGTACTTTTTACAAAGCTCTAAGCTGACTCTGATGGGTAGCTGGAGTTGAGATCTGTTGATCTAGAAATAGGGTTAATATTTCAAACCAGTTGAGTAGCCAAATGGACTCTGACACACACTTGATTGTGCTATATCACTCAGCATATGTATTTCTCAGCAATAACAATAAAGCTTGATACAAGGCTGTTTGGCTGGCCAAAAGCAAGAAGATTTTTGTGTCTTTACTGAGCATGGTTTAAGATTAATTATATACTTCTTGATGACTGTGGAATGGAAGAATTGTGCAGTTCTTTCCCTAACCTCATTCCCTCTACCTGTCTTCTCATTCTACCCAATGTGGACAAGAGATGCTATGAAATAGCCCAACTCAAGCACATACAGATGGCTAACAGACACCTGAAAAGATGTCCAACATTGCTTATCATTAGAGAAATGCAAATCAAAACAACTGAGAGATATCACCTCACACCTGTTAGAATGGATATCATCAAAAAGTCAAATATTGGCAAGGATGTGAAAAAAAGGGAACCCTTGTGCACTGTTGGTGGGAATGTAAATTGGTGCAGCCACTATGAAAAACCGTATGGAGGGTCCTCAAAAAATTAAAAATAGGGGAATTCCCTGGTGGTCCACTGGTTAGGACACGGTGCTTTCACCGACATGGGCCTGGAGTTCGGGGAAAGTAAGATCCTGCCAGCCGAGGGGTGTGGCCAAAAAAACAAAACCAAAAACAAACAAACAAACCAAAAACAACTAAAAATAGAACTACCATATGACCCAGAAATTCCACTCCTGGGTATATAATCTGAAGAAAACAAAGACACTGATTTGAAAAGAAATATGCACCCAAATGTTCATAGCAGCATTATTTACAATAGCCAAGATATAAAAGCAACTTAAATGTCCATCAACAGATGAATGAAGAAGCATATTTGGGGTATATATATGTGTGTGTGTGTGTGTGTGTGTGTGTGTGTGTAATGAAATATTACTCAACCATAAAAAATAATGAAATTCTGACGTTTGCAACAACATGGATGGACCTAGAGAGTATTATGCTTAGTGAAATAAGTCAGACAAAGAAAAATACTCTGTTATCACTTATATGTGGAATCTAAAAATAAAGCAAATGACTGTGTATAACAAAACAGAAACAGACTCACAGGTATAGAAAACAAACTAGTGGTTACCAATGGGGAGAGGGAAGGGGACAGACAAGATAGGGGTTTGGAATTAAGAGGCACAAAATACAGTGTAAAAACTAGATAAGAAACAAGGACCTATTACACAGCACAGGGAATATAGCCATTGTTTTGATCTAACTTTTTTTTAACATCTTTATTGGAGTATAATTGCTTTACAATGGTGTTTAGTTTCTGCTGTATAACAAAGTGAAGCAGCTATACATACACATACATCCCCATATCTCCTACCTCTTGTGTCTCCCTCCCACCCTCCCTATCCCACCCCTCTAGGTGGACACAAAGCACTGAGCTGATCTCCCTGTGCTGTGCAGCTGCTTTCCACTAGCTATCTATTTTACATTTGGTAGTGTATATATGTCCATGCCACTCTCTCACTTCATCCCAGCTTACCCTTCCTGCTTCCCGGGTCCTCAAGTCTATTCTCTACATCTGCATCTTTATTCCTGTCCTGCCCCTAGGTTCTTCATAACCATATTTGTTTTTTTAGATTCCATATAACCATATGTGTTAGCATACGGTTTTTGTTTTTCTCTTTCTGAATTACTTCACTCTGTATGACAGTCTCTAGGTCCATCCACTTCACTACAAATAACTCAATTCCTTTTCTTTTTATGGCTGAGTAATATTCCATTGTATATATGTGCCACACCTTCTTTATCCATTCATCTGTCGATGGACACTTAGCTTGCTTCCATGTCCTGGTTATTGTAAATAGAGCTGCAATGAACATTATGGTACATGACTCTTTTTGAATTATGGTTTTCTCAAGGTATATGCCCTGTAGTGGGATTGCTGGGTCATATGGTAGTTCTATTTTTAGTTTTTTGAGGAACCTCCATACTGTTCTCCATAGTGGCCGTATCAATTTACATTCCCACCAACACTGCAAGAGGGTGCCCTTTTCTCCACACCCTCTCCAGTATTTATTGTTTGTAGATGTTTTGATGATGGCCATTCTGACCAGTGTGAGATGATACCTCGCTGTAGTTTTGATTTGCATTTCTCTAATGATTAGTGATGTTGAGCAGCTTTTCATGTGCTTCTTGGCCATCTGTATGTCTTCTTTGGAGAAATGTCTATTTAGGTCTTCCACTCATTTTTGGATTTGGTTGTTTGTGTTTTTGATATTGAGCTGTATGAGCTGCTTGTATATTTTGGAGATTACTCCTTTGTCAGTTGCTTCATTTGCAAATATTTTCTCCCATTCTGAGGGTTGTCTTTTCATCTTGTTTATGGTTTCCTTTGCTGTGCAAAAGCTTTGAAGTTTCATTAGGTCCCATTTGTTTATTTTTGTTTTTATTTCCATTTCTCTAGGAGGTGGGTCAAAAAGGATCTTGCTGTGATTTATGTCATGGAGTTTTCTGCCTATGTTTTCCTCTAAGAATTTTATAGTGTCTGGCCTTACATTTAGGTCTTTAATTCATTTTGAGTTTGTGTATGGTGTTAGGGAGTGTTCTAATTTCATTCTTTTACATGTAGCTGTCCAGTTTTCCCAGCACCACTTATTGAAGAGGCTGTCTTTTCTCCATTATATATTCTTGCCTCCTTTATCAAAGATAAGGCGACCATAGGTGCGTGAGTTTATCTCTGGGCTTTCTATCCTGTTCCATTGATCTATATTTCTGTTTTTGTGCCAGTACCAAACTGTCTTGATTACTGTAGCTTTGCAGTATAGTCTGAAGTCAGGGAGTCTGATTCTTCCAGCTCCTTTTTTCTTTCTCAAGATTGCTTTGGCTATTCAGGGTCTTTCGTGTTTCCATACAAATTGTGAACTTTTTTGTTCTAGTTCTGTGAAAAATGCCATTGGTAGTTTGATAGGGATTGCACTGAATCTGTATATTGCTTTGGCTAGTATAGTCATTTTCACAATATTGATTCTTCCAATCCAAGAACATAGTATATCTCTCCGTCTATTTGTATCATCTTATTTTCTTTCATCAGTGTCTTATAGTTTTCTGCATACAGGTCTTTTGTCTCCTTAGGTAGGTTTATCCCTAGGTATTTTATTCATTTTGTTGCAGTGGTAAATGGGAGTGTTTCCTGAATTTCTCTTTTAGATTTTTCATCATTAGTGTATAGGAATGCAAGAGATTTCTGTGCATTAATTTTGTATCCTGCAACTTTACCAGATTCATTGATTAGCTCTAGTAGTTTTCTGGTAGCATCTTTAGGAGTCTCTATGTATAGTATCATGTCATTTGCAAACAGTGACAGTTCTGCCTCTTCTTTTCCAATTTGGGTTCCTTTTATTTCTTTTTCTTCTCTGATTGCTATGATAGCCATTGTTTTGTAATAACTTTAAATAGAGTATAATCAGTACAAATATTGAATCACTATATTGTACACCTGAAACTAATATAATATTGTAAATTAACTGCACTTCAATTTTTTAAAAAAGGAGAACAACAGTGGAAACAATAGAGACTGCCTCTCTTAGGATTACCTCTGATCTTTCTATAAAGTTGGGAAAATAAGAACACACAACCTCCTTTCATAAAGCTAGAAAGGTAAGAATTTTTGAAGAGGTAATTCTCCAGTAAGTCACTTCAAGCTAAGAAAGATTGAGGCAGGTAGTATAGATAAGTTATGCTTTAGTCTTTAGGTGAACATTCTTGGAATTTAGAACTGATGACAATCTTTCTGGTCAAATTTTTCCTCCCCATCAACAGATTATGTAAGACCTTCAGGGAAAAGAGGAGAAATTCCCTTTCCTTTTCTAGTGTTGTCAAAAGACTTAAAATACTTTCCATTCTTTGGATTATTCATTTACATGTAAAATTTGTGAAATAGCACACAGGATTGTCCTGTCCAAAATTACCCTAAGTGTTTCTAAAAAGTACCATCATAGACTAATCAAGATAGAAATTTCTTGGGAGAGGGGAGGGGGAAGGGAGGAAAAGAAAAGGGCTATGAATCAGTAATTTAAAAATAATCTCATTGGGAGATTGGGATTGACATATGCACACTCCTATATATAAAATAACTAATAAGGACCTACTGTATAGCACAGGGAACTCTACTCAATACTCTGTAATGACCTATATGGGAAAAGAATCTAAAAAAGAGTGGATATATGTATATGTATAACTGATTCACTTTGCTGTACAGCAGAAACTAAAAAACACTGTAAATCAACTATACTCCAATAAAACTTAAAAAAAAAATTAGTCTCAAGTGATTATACTGTGCACCCAGCATTAAGAAGCACAGGCCTAGGCTACCATCTCCATGCCTCTTACCCCTTGTCTATCAGCTCCTGCTGAGCCCTCAAGACAGGGTGAGGTGGTAGAAAATGCATTGTTCAAGGACCCTCTTATCCAACCAGCCAACAATTTATATCCAACAGAATTTATATAAAGAAAAGAACATTTCTAAAGAAAAATCTCCTCTCCCCCAGAAATCCATTATATGACCTTGATATGTTTTATTTTGTAAATATGAAGTAACATTCATGGATTCCAGGAAGAGAGCAGGAAAAAGCAAGAGAAATACAGTGAGAGAGAGAGGGAAGAGAGGTTTTAACTTCTAATTAGACACAGTCCACTCAACATAACACCGAGAAAGTGTAAAAAAGATCATTAAATATGATCACAGGGACTTCCCTGGTGGCGCAGTGGTTGAGAGTCCGCCTGCCGAGTTCGTGCCCCGGTCCGGGAATATCCCACATGCCGCGGAGCGGCTGGGCCCGTGAGCCATGGCCGCTGAACCTGCGCGTCCGGAGCCTGTGCTCCGCGACGGGAGAGGCCACAACAGCGAGAGGCCCGCGTACCGCAAAAAAAAAAAAATGATCAAAACTACTCATTTTTAACTTCCTTTAAAACAGAGGGAAGAAGCATGGATCACAGGAAAACAGAAAAGAGAGAAACAGAAGAGCAACAGTAGATGAATCATTTTTTATTCATCCTTCGTTAATTAGAAAGTCTTTACTGAAAACGATTATTTTCAAATTACTGTATTAAAAAAATGCACTGTAAAATTCACTAAAGTTGCGCGCGAGCTCGGCGTCCCAGCGGCGGGGTCGGCCGAACGCGGAAAGGGTGGAGGGAGCCCGCGGCGACGGCGGCTGCGGCTACAGCCGTGAAATGGCGGAGACCGTGGCGAGCACCCGGCGGCTGATCACCAAGCCGCAGAACCTGAACGACGCCTGCGGGCCTCCCAGCAACTTCCTCGAGATCGATGTGAGCAACCCTTAGACAGTGCGGGTAGGCCAGGGTCGGTTCACCACCTACGAAAGCAGGGTCAAGACAAATCTGCCTATTTTCAAGCTAAAAGAATCTGCCGTTTGCAGAAGATACAGTGACTTTGAGTAGCTGCGAAGTGAATTAGAAAGAGATCAAGGTTGTAGTTCCCCCAAGTCCCTGGGAAAGCATTTTTGCGTCAACTTTCTTTTAGAAGAGATGATGGAATATTTGTTGACAATTTTATTGAAGAAAGGAAGCAAGGACTGGAGCAGTTTATGAACAAGGTCGCTGGTCATCCTTTGGCACAGAATGAACGTTGTCTTCATATGTTTTTACAGGATGAAGTTATAGATACAAGTAATGCTCTATCAAAAATAAGACATGCCTGAAATTTGGCAAGAAGGGGCAAAAAACTTTCCATGACTATCAACGATTCATATGCACCAGTGAAGAAGTTCTAACTTTAGTATGCTGCGCTAAAGCTTGTGTAATAAGCCTTCAGTATACTAACATAATGCTCAGTTCTGTTCTGTTTTGGCAGTTGACAAGAAGTTAATTTGCTTGAGTGAAAAAATCCCTCATTCCAGCCTTTCCATATAAATAGCCCTTTCTTGCTGTTTTAATGTGGTACACACTGTAGCTTCACAAACCTGTTACTCCAGTATAACCCGCAGTGTCCTAACTAAAATTACTCATTTGGTCTTAACCTGCAGTTTTTGTGTCATGTTTGCTTCTTGGATCTGATTAATAGAATTTTTCTCTTATCCCCTTTTTAATAGGTGGTGTCACGACCTAATTTATGTGTGGAAGCTACTACACATTGGTTTCCAGTACCCTACACGTAAGATACACACTTGTGTGCAGAAGGTATCTCCCTTCAGGCTTGTAATCCCCTTCACATGGAAGATCAATGAGGAAAATCTTTGTATTCTGTATAAAAACAAAATCAAATTTATATACTAAAATCATTTGTCTAAAAATTTAGGTTGTTTTCAAATAAAAATAAAAATGCATTTCTGATACACAGAAATAAAATTCACTGAAGTTAAAATACAGGCATATCTGGTTTTATTGTGCTTTGCTTTATTGTGTTTCTCAGACAATGCTTTTTTCTACACGTTAAAGGTTTGTGGCAATCCTGCATACAGTAAGTCTATCAGTGCCATTTTCCCAACAGCATTTGCTTATTTAGTGTCTCTGTGACACATTTTGATAATTCTTGCAATATTTCAAACTTAACTATATTTGTTATGGTGATCTGTGATCAGTGATCTTTGACGTTACTATTGAAAAAAGACTTAAGATTTGCTGAAGGCTCAGATGATGGTTAGCATATTTTAGCAATAAAATATTTAAAATTAAGGTATGTACATTTTTGAGATATAATTCTATTTTATACTTAATAGACTACAGTATAGTGCAACTTTTAACGCACTGGGAAACCAAAAAATTAGTATGACTAGCTGTGCACGGCCCCGGGCGTCCCCGGGAGTCCCGACCAGCAGGACAAATCCTTGTGAGTCCGAGGAGGAACCTGTAGAGGTTGAAAAGGGAAGAAGGGGCAGGAGACGCGAAAGAATGGAGGCAAGACAAAATCCTGATCAAGCCTCAAACTTTTATTGCTGCAGTAGCTGTATTTATACAGTACAGAGAAAGGGGGGCGGGATCCAGAATAAGGGAAGTACTTGGCAAATTATCATTGGTGCTGCGTGCGCGGGCTTTCGTTTTAGGCGCGGGCTTTTATCTCATTAAGCAGGAAGAGAAGCAGGATGTCGGCCATCTTCTAATGGCGAAAACTTCTTGGCTCCCAACAACTAGCTTTATTGCAATAATCACTTTATTGAGGTGTCTGGAATTAAACCCACAGTATCTCTGAGGTATGCCTGTAGTGACAAGAACACTAGGGAAAATATCAATATTAATAAACGATGATATCCGATACGATAAACATATAATTATATTAAAAATACAAATATTTTGTGAGATATTACTATGTGACATCACTATGTGTTTTGCTGCCCTTTATACTAATCTGTCCCCCAAACAAGATTGTGATTGACCTGAAAGAAAAGTAAGGACTTGAATTCTGGAGCTTCAAGATCTTACCTGAAGCAAGTAGAAGTCTCAAAAGGCAATGGAGTTAGCCAGATGTGAAAACAGAGTAAGGATGTAAAATACCAGATCGTCTATTGTACAGTTTATTGGAGGTTCTCAATAGAGCAGTAAACCAAGAAAAATAGTAATATTGCAAATTAATTAATTTAAAAACTGGATTAATTCATGTTCTATACAGGCACTATAGGTATAGAGCAGGGAAGAAAGTAGGTACCAATTCCCACCTTTAAGGAGTTTACATTCTTGTGAAGGGAGATAATAAACATTAAATAAGTGTATACAGAGTGTATTAAACGGTGATAAATACTGAGGAGAAGATAAAGTAGCAAAGGTAGATAAGGGTTGCATGAGGGCGGCTACATTAGACTGTTTGTCCAGGGAGAGTCCCACTGGAAAGGAGAATAAAGACCTGAGAGAGTCGTGGGAATATCTGGAGGAAGAGTATTCCAGGTGGAGGAAAGAGTAAGCAGGAAACAAAAGCAGCTTGGAGTATTCATGGAGCAACAAGGAGACTGGTCTGGTTAGAGCAGGTGATCAAATGAGTGTGAGATGAGGTCAGAGATGGAGTCCCAGGGACTCCACTGAAGAACCTAGTGGACCAACGTAAGGATTAGAGATGCAAGGAGAACCCATGGCAGAGTCTAGGTCCAACATAGCAGAAAGGGTTCAGAGGGTCACACAATCTGAGGAGCAAAGCTCCTAGGACTGAATTTGGGCAGCTGAAGAAAACGCTTGAGGCAAGGAGACTGGTATCAGTGGATAAAGTTTTGAGAAAAAAAGAAGAGGAACCTATTCTGTAACAATCCTGGCTTAGTTTTATTGGTCTGTATAAATTATCAAGTGAACATAAAATTTCTTCCTCTTTCAGCAATAGATACGCTAGCTCAGGTTGATTTGCATGAAGAGAAATATAAAAAACAGAAATCTAACCTCCCATTTATCAATTGATTTTCTGTGTATAAGCAATTATTTGTGCATTTATTCAAATGAGCAAATGAACAACTGCAACTAAAGTATTGCTTTATAATCCTGTAAGGTCCCGAGTCCAGAGTCTCCTCCTGTTTCTGATTAATTCCATACCGCACCTAGCTACAGAGCTCAGGACCTGATTTGCATGACTGAAAATTCTCTCTGACCCAAGGATATTGCCGTGGGTGGTATAATCTCTTCCCCCTGTGTTTGTAGAGGGGACACAAAAACATTTCAAAATCCTGCCAACACAACTCAGAACCAAGTTGGGAATTTTCCATGGGCCACAAGTGACAGTCGTGAAACAATTTCCTGCCAAAGATGCTTACTTATCCAATAGAGCACTGCAGAATATTACCTATGACTAATGAAAAGCATGAGGATGAGTTTTATTTTTAAATATTGCTGTTATTGTTTGTGCTTGTCTGTGTGTGTGTGTGTGTGTGTGTGTAGGAGAGAGAGACAGACAGAGAGAGTAGGTCTAGTGCTTCTAAGAGAAGTATTTGAGTCACAAAGATAGAGCAGACCTGAGGGTACAAGACATAAGACTTAGATCTTTTACTCTCTCAAGTCTGATCCACCTGACTGCCACACATCCTTTTCTATATGTCATAAGAACATTACTTATTTCAAAAATATAACCAGAAATTAGCAATTAATAAGTGTGCTATTTGCATTCTAAAGTCATGAAAAATTACCTTATAGGATTGAAAACCAATACTCTTATACTGGCCACTCTTTGTAATAATGAAATAAAAGCTTCTTTTAAGGAACGTGTTGCTGTGGAATTCCAAGATGCTTTTAATATTCATGGTAAATACATTTTAATGTGCAGTAATTGGGCATTTTAGGAGTAGAGATCCAACCTATAGTGGCTAACATTCTGATTCATAGTAAATCCTGAAAAAAACTGATGTATAATGAGACTGTGGGTAAGTAATTAACCTTCTCTGTTTGGAAAAATAAACAATCAAGGACAACTCATGGACAGATAGAGAGTGGAAAATGTTATTTCTGGCCATCAGTGGGGTATTATTCAAATTATCCTAACATAAGATTTATATAATGCTCTAAAAAAAATTTATGCAAGAATGTGGTATTGGACTACTTTGATGTTAACTTTAAACATTTAACTGTTTTGCAATATTTAATGAACTCCTTTTTGTCACTGTTATTTTTTCAGTAGAATGGTTGGATTGTACAGGTAAATTTCCCCTGTGTTTTCTTCTTCTTTTTTTTTGCGGTACGCGGACCTCTCACTGTTGTGGCCTCTCCCGTTGCGGAGCACAGGCTCCGGACGCGCAGGCTTAGCAGCCATAGCTCATGGGCCCAGCCGCTCCACGGCATGTGGGATCTTCCCAGACCGGGGCACGAACCCGCGTCCCCTGCATCGGCAGGCGGACTCTCAACCACTGCGCCACCAGGATAGCCCTCCCCTGCGTTTTCTTATGTACAAGACCATATTATTACATGAGCATTTTTTTTTTGCTATTATTGACCATCTATTTAGAATCTAAAATTATGCAAGGAAATGCAGTTTATGTTCTCTTCCTCAATGATGTTTATATATCACTTTTGAAATTTAACACAATTTTTCTCATTGCCTTATTATGATTTTATATATATGTCATACACATAATAATATGCTTAATTTCAAAGCAATATTCAATAGTGGAAAAATATGAGGACCAAAAAAGTGACAGAAAATGAGAGTCATATGGGCAGGAGAAGATGCAGGAAACAATGTTGTTATAAAAGGACAAATCAATTTGAATGGAGTGGTAGATATTCAGATTGTAGAAAATTGAAGAACATTGAAAAGTGAGCAGCTGATTTAGCGATGTCACTGCTGTTGACCATTGCCGGTGAATTTACAATGTAATATTAGGAGAAAAAGTGTAATTGTACATGACAGAAAAGACAAAGGCAAGTGGTCTGGCAATTTTTTGAGGAAGAAGGTTGGATGCAAGAGCAAAGATACCAACAGATGATATGACAATTTATCTAGGAGAGCTGGACCAAACTTCCTGCTCAAACAGTACCAATAGTAATTATGTAAATAAATCCAATTCTCACAGGCATTCCCAGGCATTTGGCTGAGAAATAAGTAGAAAATTGTTGGTCTCTAGCAAGAAGAAAAATGATAATATAGACAGGAAGTGAGAATATAACTGAGTCATGTTATAGCCAGTTTAATAAAGTAAAGATGGCTACATCTTGGTTACTTAAATTCTTGGAATTCTTGGAATTTGTCTCAATTACTTAAATAATTATTTTTAAAAAACAACAATTAAATAATCTGAATGACATGAGACCATATTATCTTCAAATGCATTTTCTGAAAAAAATTTAAACATGTAGAATTTACATTCAGAATGAATGGGTTTTTTCTATAATTTTTAAAGGCTACACTCCATTTACAGTTATTACAAAACATTGGCACAGGAAAAATATATTTCCTGTGTTGTATAATACATCCTAGCAACCTGTCTTACACTCAGTAGTTTGTACCTCCCGCTCCCCCACCCCTATATTGCCCCTCCCTCCTTTAAAATTGTTTATAAAAAAAGAATGAATGAGTTTTTTCATACAGGCTTTCAAAGTAAAGATCAGATTCAAAGATGAAAAAGGATTTTCCCTGTTTATTGCTCATTTCTCAGATTCTTGCTTTTTGTCATAAAATTTGATTCTCTTCAATATGTCACCACATAGTGATGCATTTACCTCACCAAATAAAATTTCATATTTCATCTTTTATATATTATTTTAAAGTACTGACACGTACTCAAATTTTAATTTCCAGGAAATCAATTGGAAAAGATAAATGAGTTCTTTTATTACTCTTTATTCAAAATTGTGTTGGATTTTTAGTCAAATTTAAATCTTCAGGTAACTCATCTCCTAACCTCTATTAGTTTGCAGTTAGATGTTTTAAATATAGAATTGAAACACACATAATTGAAATATTTAAGTGTATCATTTTTTACTGTGTCTCTTTTTTTTTTTTGAAGTATAGTTGATTTACAATATATTAGTTTCAAGTGTACAACTTATTGATTTGATGGGGGGTTTTGGGGGTTTTTTGTTTTTATTTTTTTTGTATGTGTGTGTGTTTTTTGGCGGTACGCGGGCCTCTCACTGTTGTGGCCTCTCCCGTTGCGAAGCACAGGCTCCGGACGTGCGGGCTAGGCGGCCATGGCTCACGGGCCCAGCTGCTCCGTGGCGTGTGGGATCTTCCCGGACCGGGGCATGAACCCGTGTCCCCTGCATCGGCAGGCGGACTCTCAACCACTGCGCCACCAGGGAAGCCCATAATGTTATAACTTTTGCTTCAACCATCAAATGTATTCCAGAAAACTCAAAAGGAAAAGGAAAATCTATCATATTTGTCCATATTTGTTCTCCTTCCTTTGTTCTGTCTTCCTTACTGGTGTTCCAAGATTCCTTGTTTTATCATTCCCTTTCAATTTCAAGACTTTATTTAGCCATTCCTTTAGGACAGGTCTGCTGGCAAGAAATTCTCTAAGTTAACCTTAATCTGAAAATGTCTTTATTTCCCTTTCATTCCTAAAGTGTGTTTTCACTGAGTAGAGAATTCTGATTGAGGTGTTTTTTTTTCAGCACTTTAAAAATATTCTGCCACTTCCTCTGATTTCCGTGGTTTCTGATTAGAAATCTATTATAATTCAAATAGTTTTTCCCATAAAGGTAAAGAATCATTCCTCTACCTTCAAGATTTTTTTCTCATTAATTTCCAGAAGTTGGATTATGATGTATCTCAGCATGGATTTATTCAGGTTTATCCTATTTGTGGTTTGCTCAGCTTATTGAATATACAAGTTAATGTCCTTTGTCAAATTTGGGAAATTTTCAGCTATCATTTCTTCAAATACTTTTTCAGCTCCACAGTCTTTCTCCTCTCCTGGGCCCCCAATGACATGTACATTAGATCTTTTGTTATAGCTCCACAGGACCCTGAGTCTTTATTCATTTATTTCAGTCTCTTTGTTGTTCAGATTGGATAATTAGTATAGTACTATCTTCAAGTTCACCGACTAATTCTTCTGTCATCTCTATTCTCTGCTAAGCCTATTCAGTCAGTATTTTCTTTTGGACATCGTATTTTCTTAAATTTCTATTTTGTTCTCCTTTCTATTTATTTACTGAGACTTTCTATGTTTTCCGATTTGTTAAAAGTGTGTTCATAATTGCTTATTTTTATGATGACCACCATAAAATCCTTGACAGATCATTCAAATATCTTTGTCATTTTGATGTTGATGTGTATTGATTGTCTTTTTTTTCTTTTTTTTTTTTTTTTTTGCGGTACGCGGGCCTCTCACTGCTGTGGCCTCTCCCGTTGCGGAGCACAGGCTCCGGACGCGCAGGCTCAGCGGCCATGGCCCACGGGGGCAGCCGCTCCGCGGCATGCGGGATCCTCCCAGACCGGGACACAAACCCGCGTCCCCCGCATCGGCAGGCGGACTCCCAACCACTGCACCACCAGGGAAGCTCTGATTGTCTTTTTTTAATTTGAGATATTTTCTTGGTTCTCCCAGGTATGAATTGTGATTTTCTATTGTATCCTGGACATTTTGGGTCTTACGTTACGAGACTATGGATTTTATTTACATCATCTGTTTTATCAAGGCTCAAATGGCACCAAATGTATGAGAAAAAGAAGATATCTCATATTGCTAAGTGAAGGTGGAACTACAGATCCCCCACTCAGCATTAACACTGTGGAAGGAGAGAGGCACTTTGTCACTGCTGTGTAGGGCTGAAGGCTCAGGCTCCCCTCTGGTCCTCTGTTGACACAACCTCACCTGGTAGAGTGAGGGCCACCTCATTACTGTTCTCTGTGTGATCTCCGTTGACTTGGTGGCAAGGCAGCGGGACTGGCCTCACTGCTGCTGGATGGGAATGAAAGTTCCAGCTCTCCTCTTTGCCTTCACTGACAACAGCCAGGACGAGAAGGGGTACATTGTTAGCTGAGTGAAGGTGAACCTCTAGGCTCCTCAGTCTTTGCTGAATAGTGGGAGTGGGGCTACAGTTTTCTCTGTGGTGTTTGGTTGGAGTAGAGGAGTTATTGTCTAAAAGTTTTCATTTTGTTAGATTGCCTATTCCTGGTCCTGTGATCACAAAGAGCAGGCTTTCCTTGGGGATTAGTTTATCTTCGCCCATTGGCATTTCTGGGTTGTTGGCTTCTCCAGCACCCAGCCAGGGATATATTAAGGAAAAAGAAAAAAAAAAAACGGAGAACTCGCTACGTGTCATTTTTGACACCTTTCAGAGTCTTCTTGTATTTGTTTTATATATATATATGTACAGTTTTAGGCTTCAGTTATTATGAGGAATAGGAAAAAGTGTGTCTATTCCATTTTGTCCCGGAACTAGGTAATCCCTTGGTTTCTTAATTGACTGATAATATTGTTTCTAATATCTTCAACCATTTGAACAAACATTCTCACCAAACAATTAATAGACTTGAGTTTATTTTCTCTGGACACATTTCTTTGGCTTCTTCAATCAAACACAATTTATCTCACTCACCTTTGGTTGATGGTGTCTCTTACTTGACTAAAACCTGAGTTATTAAAATTTTTTTGGTTGCAGTGTGATTTTTCCTTTTATATTTTCATGAAAAAAATTTTTCTATAATGAGATTTTAAATTTTATAATTTTTACCACAGTTGCTTTACAATAATTTGAAAATATTATAATGAGTGCTAGTCTGGTAATGCCAGTGTATATTGTTATCTTTTAGCAAAGCTACAGTATCTTTGCATAATAAATACATAACTCGATAATAAAATAATCCACACCCTAATGTACCTTAAAATGTTTTATTCAAAGTCTACTTTTTTTCTCATTTACTTGTTTTGACATGATTATGGTTCCCTGGTAATAAAACAAAGATATAAAATAAAGTGTTGCAGTGCTGTGACAGTCCAGCCACTCAAAATGATGTGGAGTTATAACTGTGTCACTGCACTTCGTCTTGATGCAACTAGTCATCTCTGTTACTGTAGTGAAAAGGCAGCTATAGACCATATGTATATGAATAAGCATAGCTGAGTTCAGTGGACAGCAAAATTTGAATTTTTAATTTTTGTGTCACAAATACTATTCTTTTCATTTTTCCAATGATATAAAAATGTAAGATCCATTCTGAAATCACAAGCCTTCCGAAAATGTATGTCAGACTTGAGTTGGCCAATCCCTGACCTAGATCACGTTTAGCTTCATAGGATACAGCAAAGTGATGAGGGCATATCTGGAATTTGGCAGAGATCCCCTCATTTACTGTGAAGTGTCCACACTCAGCAATCCTTCACAACCCATGGGAGAAGCACTTCTCTAACCCCTGGTCTACACTGAGATATTCAATCCCACACTGTTTTCTGAGTGGCTGCTGCAATCCACCCCTGTGATACTTAGAAGTAATGAGATCCCTCAAGTCTTGAAACTTGGTCATAGACCTACAGGTTACTTGAAGTATAGAATAAAACTTCTATTGTAGAAACAGCAGTAAGATTGAGCTGAATGGTAATAAGAAAATTCTCTGGCATAACTTTTTCAGAATCTCACCCCAAAGTAGATGACGTAGACACTTTCCCTGCAACTCATCTTCTCTGCCTTATAGTGGTGTTCTTTATTATTTTTTTTTTTTTTTTTTTTTTTGCGGTATGCGGGCCTCTCACTGTTGTGGCCTCTCCCGTTGCGGGGCACAGGCTCCGGACGCGCAGGCCCAGCGGCCATGGCTCACGGGCCCAGCCGCTCCGCGGCATGTGGGATCCTCCCGGTCCGGGGCACGAACCCGCGTCCCCTGCATCAGCAGGCGGACTCTCAACCACTGCGCCACCAGGGAAGCCCGGTGTTCTTTATTATTAATGTATCCTGGGAGGAATATCGCAAAAATGGTAAGTTACTAAATATTTAAATAATTAAAGTCATGACATCTTAAGAGAACTGTCCACTACTCTGACAGACTTTGACATGGTTCCTGAGTGGTGATGATAACAGAGAGGAGCAGAGTATGAACTTCCCATTATAAAAGCAGAATTGGAGCCAAGAGATGTGGCAGTCTCATTCCATTGTTTACTTGTTGCTTTTGATGGGGGCTCATTCATTTAGTTCTGGACAACACAGTTTAAGAGAGTTTGATAAATGCAAGTCATCAAGTGTACCATTCCCCCAAATTGCAAAGCTTCTAAAAACATTTCTTTTAAATTAACAGAATAAATAAATAAATAGTTGAAATTTCTCAACTATTTTGATAACCCTTCATTGAGAGTAGATTCTCTCAGTCTCTGTTTCTCCCTCTCTCTCTCCCTTCAGAGTTATCTCAACTGTTAGCATAAGAAATAACTGCTTGAAGTTGTAAAGAGTCATATTGGAGCTCTATATATAAGGAAATACTTCAATGGTGAGAGCTTTTTCATTATTTTATATACCTGAAAAAAAGGTCATGAGTTGACTAACCACTGATACCATTTAATTGAAATCTTAATGGTCATACACAGGAATTGTTTTTCTTATATTAAAGAGTAGATTTCTAAATCAGATGGAGGATTGAATTATAATATATTTTATCGTAAAGAATGTGCAAGTGTAAAGAAGAAATCCTATATTCTCAAGCAAGATTTGTAGGGTGATGTTAAGAAAAATTTTACCACAGAGTTTTCACAATTTTTTAAAGTTGCTGTAAGAAAAAAATTATTATCTCCTTAGAAAAATAAAATGTGCAACATTTTACAAATTCAAACATCCTGAATATGCAGAAATTTTCAAAGAAACACACTGGGATTTTTTTCAGTATAGATTCTTAGATGGCATTAGGAATCAATGAGTATTAATGAATGAAATCCCACAAAAATATTTTATTCTAAAAACAAACACACTGAATTTAAATAAATGTTCTTAAGTAAAATCAAGACAAAATTTTTTAAAACTCAGTTTAAATGAACACAGTCAACACAACAGAAAAATGGTTATTGGCACAATACAGGAAGCAAAATTTGAACAAATATCTTTTAAAATTCCTAATAATAGATTAAAGCAATCAATATAGTATTAGAATCTACTTCAAAGGATAGAGCCACACAATCCAACTGAAGGAATTCAAACATCATAGCTATGTAAGGGCTAATTGCAAATATTTCACTGAGGACTATTACAGAACAGGCAACAGGAAAGCTACCGTTCTACTCTCTTAGGCTGATAAAAGAGATGGATATGGAACCACTAAAATCCTCCAATGGGGTTTTGACCTGGGTCCAGATTTGTGACAGCAGCAGTGGCAACAGCAACAGACGTGACATCAGTGGCTGTAGCTGTGGGAAAGAGGAGGAGGTTCTCATGTGTGCAGTGAGAGGGCCTGCAATGGAGGCAAGCTTGCCCTTCTGTCCCCAGAGCCTATTCCTGTGACATCTGCATAAATATTAACTCTCTGTTTTGAGTGTTGGAAGAGAAACAAATATTCATAGTAACTTTATTTGTATTAGCAGAAAATTGGACACAAAGCAAATACCTTTCAACAGATGAAAGGTTAGATAAACTGTTGTACATCCACACAATGGAATATTATTCAGCAGTAAAGTAGAGCAGACTATTGATTCATACAGCAAACCCTTTGGACCTACACTGTTCTTTGTGAAAAAAAAGTCTATCTCAAAAGATTATATATTATGTCATTCTATTTGTATAACATTTGAAAAATTACATAACTATAAAGATGGAGTGTAGATTAGTGGTTGACAGGGTACAAGAGCTGAACAGGGTTGTGGAGTAGGAATATAAAGAGATTATATGAGATATTTTCTTTGTGTTATGGAATATTTCTGTATCTTTATTGTGGTGGTAGTAACTTGACACTGTATAGGGTGGAACATTACATAAACACAGACATACATACACACCCAGACACACATACACATCAATGCATGGCAAAACGGTGAAACCTGAATGCTACATGTTGTATAGTTAATAATATTGTACCCATGTTAATTTATTGGCTTTGATAATTTGCTATAGTTATAAAGATATTATCTATCATTAGTGGAATATGGATAAAGGACACACTGGGCTTTATATGTTAAAAAAAAAAAAAGGCAGGAAAAGAAGGCTATGATTGCCATGCTGTATCAGGTAAAGTAGAAGAAACTAGAAATGAAAGAAAAATAAATTCACAACAGAGAAAAAGAAACTAAAAAACCCAGCCAAATCAAACTTTTAGAGCTGAAAAATATATCTGAAATGTAAATATTACTCAATTGACACAATAGCAGAATGTAGATGACGAAGTAAAAAGACCAGAAACTGTAAGACAAATCTATAGAATTTTTCTTTATCTGAAGAATAAAAAGGAAAATATACTTAAACAATGAAGAGAGCTGTGGAGAAACTATAAGGTAATACCAATAGTTCTAACACAAAAATCATGAGATTCCCAGAGGAGAGAGCAAGATTGAGGCATAAAATATACTTGAAAAGAATGTCAAAAATTTCTCAAACTTGGTGATGATTTACACTTAAGGTTACAAAATGCTTGGCAACATACAAGAAGAATAAACTTCAAGAATAGCTACATGCCTAGATACATCACAGTCATAATTCTTGAAAACCAAAGATAAAGAAATAACTCCTGAAAGTTTCTAAAGGAAAACAGCAGAGAAGAAATGATTTAAGATCAGGTGGTTTCACATCAGAAATCATAGGAGTAAGAATAGAGTGCATCAATAGCATTCAAGTGCTGAATGAGAAGACTGTCAACCCAGTCTTCTATATATCCAGTGAAAATAGACTTCCTTCAGTGATAAAGACAAAATTAAGACAATCATGCACGGAAGGAAGGAAAGTCAAGGAATTTATCAGAATATTTGTTTAATAAGAAACTGTAAAGGAATTTCTGCAAGCTTAAGGGAAATGACACCAGAGGGAGTAATAGAGAGGAAAGGAAGGACATGGTGGCTAGAAATAAGATAAAGAGTTTGTCTATTCCAGTTTTCATTCTGAAAATTAAAAATTTCTTCTATTTTTCTTAGAAGACATGAAGAAAAAGAAAGGTATTTTATCTTCATCTATGTACAAAGGATTTGATTAATTAATAACCTAATCAATTTAAACTTCTTAATTCATTTGTAAATTGTATCAATTTATTGGAAACAAATAAATTTGTCTAATCTGTCTATTCAGAGAAAGGAAGGAAGGAAAAGGAGAATTTATCTCCACCCAAGTGGAAAATACATACCTGAAGAAAAATCAGACTTGGATTGTATAAAAACAATGTTTAGTACCTTGACATTATGTAAAATAGAGTTTTGTCCATACAAGAATCAATATTTGATCCTCTGTAATTTTATTTATGAATTACTTCAGTTATTTTAATCAATATTTATCTTACTTGTTTTGCAGAGAAAATAAAAGAAAATGCTGAGTTTCAAATTTTGATCCACTTACAAAGATATCGTTGCAGCAAACCCAGCTTTAGACAGTAGTAAGGAAAGGGTTCCAGTATCTTCACATTGTATAAGGAAAAACTTCCCCCTGGTATACCAATCTATTTGAAACTCTGTTCTATTTGCAATTTGCTTCAATTTAATCTGTAATAAGTTTGTTCCTATTTATTTTTCCAAACTGTCAAAATTTTTGTCTAATTTTTTTTTTTCAGAGACAATGAAGGAAGAAAATAAGCCAGAGCAAGGTAGGCCTTTTATCTTCACATAAATATAAATTATGTAGCTAAAGCAATGTCAGTCCTTGACTCTATGAGAGTAACTCTATGGGTATTTTGGCATTTTGTTAGAACCAAGGGCTTTGTTCATGAGTAAATGAATTGATTAGACCCTCTGTTATTTCATTTGTAGATTTCTTCTACTGATTTATTTTTTGGTTCTATTGAGGTAAAATTTATATAACATTAAATTAACAATTTTGTAGTGTACAGTTCAGTGGCATTTGGTACATTCACAATATTGAGTAACTATCACTTCCATCTAGTTCCAAAATAATTTTATCACCCTAAAGGTAAATTCCGTACTCGTTAAGAAGTCACTTCTCATTCCCCTGCTCCTTAGTCTCTGGCAACCACTGGTCTGCTTTTTGTGTCTGTGATCTCATATGCATGGGATTATACAATATGCCCCCTTTTCTGTCTGCCTTCTTTCACTTACATAAAGTTTTTGAGATTCAGTCATGTTGTAATGTGTATTCGTACTTCATCCATTTTTAAGGCTGAGTAAAAGTTTGTTGTATGGGTATACCACATTTTGCTTATCCAAAAAGTTGTTGATGGGCATTTGGGCTTTTTATACCTTTTGATTATTGTGAGTGGTGTTGCTTTGGATATTTCTATGCATGTATTTGCTTGAATGTCTGTTTTCAAGAATTGGGAGTTTATATACTTAGCAATTGCTGGGTTATATGGTATACAATTTTTTTACTTTTTGAGGATCTGCTAAACTATTTCCCATAGAGATGGCACAATTTTACATTACAATCAGCAATGGATTAGAGTAGTTCCAGTTTCTCTCCAATCTCAAAAACACTTGTTATTTTTCAACATTTAAAATTATAGCCATACTAGTGCCTGTAAAGTGGTATCTCATTGTGGTTTTGATTTGCATTCCCCTAAGGACAAAAGAAGTTGAGCAGCTTTTCATATGCTAATTGGCATTCCTTGGAGAAATATCTATTCAAGTTCTCTGCCATTTTTAAACTGGGTTCTTTTTCTTTTTTTCGTTGAGCAGTAAGAGCTTTTTTCCTACATAATATTTCTGATACTGGGCCCTTAAAATATATAATTTGCAGGTATTTTCTCCCATTCTGTACCTTGCCTCTTCGCTTTTTCATCTTTTGATGCACAGAAATTTTTAATTTTTTTATTAAGTCCAGCTCCTCTGTTGTTTCTTCTTTTGTTGCTTGTGCACTGGTGTCATTTCAAAGAATCCATTCTCAAACCCAAGGCCATGAAAACGTAACTTTATGCTTTCTTTTTAGAGTTTTATAGCTTTAAGCTCTTGTATTTAAGTCTGATCCATTTTGAGTACATATTATGAATGTAATAGAACATAAAACAGTAAATAAGAGAGTGAATTAATTACATGAATTAATAGTCAGAGGTTTTTCATGATGTTAAATGACTGAATGGATTTTCAAATGATGTGGCTGAAATAAAAACAAATATGTAGTATACTCTGTTTAACTTTTTGAGGGTCAGCCAAACTCTTTCCATAGTCTTGCTACGTATTACACAGTATTACATAGCACTACATAGTATCAGGATTTGAGAGTGCTGCTGTACTCTTAACGCTTCGTTCTTCTATTGTAAATTTCTTTCTCTAAAAACAAAATACACAGGCAAATGCATGCCCCATTTTTTCTCTTTTATCACATATTAAGTTAAATTAAAAGAAAATAAATTATTTACGAATCATTGGAGTAGATTGGTTAAAAATAACTGACAATTATATGCTTAAAACTTTCTACCGGAGAGACCTGGTAACGGGAGAATTATATTATAATGAAAGTCAAAGCAAATAATAACAAAGAGAATGAGAGAGGGGCCATATGCAGATGAAACAGTTTTACATTTTATAGAAAATAGAAAATGGGTATTATTAGTACAGAGCAGAGCAACAGTGATCATAAAACAGAAGAGGGGGCCTACCCTCCTGTATAAACCTTTAACGATTTCCAGGCGTATCAATGTCAAAGGCAATGAAGAATTAGAGTGCATCATGGAGTTGAAAATAGGGTGTACATGGAAACAACTTTTATGAATTTTCCCAGTATGAATTTTACTGCCATATACTCAATAATCTAGGAACTTGCTCATCACACAAACAGAAGACAACTAATACTTCATCTTTATAAAAATTGAATTTCTCTAAAGAAAAAAATTTCTTAACTATTTGCTACTTAGAAGGGCTCCAAAATGGCTGGCTCTACCTCTTATGATCCTCAGGAGGAATTCACCTTTTATAGAGCTATCTCCAGAGACAAAGGATGTCCAGTTTGCTTTTAAATGGCCTTACTTTTAAATATGAATTCATTACTAAGCCTCACCCATCATTTGACATGTTGTTCAACAAAGAGGATGAAAAGCTTTTTTTTTTTTTTTTTTGCGGTACCCGGGCCTCTCACTGTTGCGGCCTCTCCCGTTGCGGAGCACAGGCTCCGGACGCGCAGGCCCAGCGGCCATGGCTCACGGGCCCAGCCGCTCCGCGGCATGTGGGATCTTCCCGGACCAGGGCACGAACCCGTGTGCCCTGCATCGACAGGCGGACTCTCAACCACTGCACCACCAGGGAAGCCCTGAAAAGCTAATTTTAAAAATGATGCTGAAGACTTCCCTGGTGGCGCAGTGGTTGGGAATCCACCTGCCAATGCAGCGGACATAGGTTCAAGCCCTGGTCTGGGAAGATCCCACATGCCGTGGACCAACTAAGCCCTGCACCACAACTACTGAGCCTGTGCTCTAGAGCCCGCGAGCCACAACTACTGAAGCCTGCACACCTAGAGCCCGTGCTCCGCAATAAGAGAAACCACTGCAATGAGAAGCCGGCACACCGCAACGAAGAGTAGCACTTGCTTGCCGCAACTAGGGAAAGCCCTCGTGCAGCAACGAAGACCCAACGCAGCCAGAAATAAAATGTAAATAAATAAATGTTTAAAAAATGATGCTGAGCTGCCCAGAGATAATACAGAGAACAGAACAGATTATTTTATTGGATAAAATAGTTAATTTTGATGTCAGACAGACTTTGGATAAGGTTCTGACTCTGAAATAAGCCACTGTGGGGAGCTCAGCAAGTAATGTATCCTTGCTGTAACCTCAGTTTACACTTCTGCATAAGTGTAATAACTTACCCGGAGCACTTTTGATGATCAAATGTAATGCTACTTCTAAAGCATGTATCACTGAGTCTAGTATGGGGAAAGCACTCAATGAATGTCAATGGTAATTGTCATGATGGTGGTGATGATGGTGATAATAGCAATGTTGTTATTAAGTCTTAATAAGGACTTTAGGAAATCATTTTGTGGGATTTTAAGTTCAGTCATGATAAATTAAAAATTCTTTATCTACTTTACCACTTGGCAAAGAGCAATGTTGACCCCTATATATTTTACAGTAAAACACCCAGAAAATAAATGTTTTTTTTCCCTCTAAAGTGGCTAACCTATTATATATAGAATAGGTGAAGAGATTTTTGGGAAGATTTTGTGTTTGTTTTGTTTCTGTTTCATAGTGATTTTTATATTACTCTTTTTTATTTTTCAGATCAAATTAAGAAACAAAAAGGTAAATTTAATGATTTTTTACAAAATATGATCTTCATATTAGCTGTTTCATAAGAATTCTTATATTACTCTTTTTTTAAATTTATTTATTTGGGGCTGTGTTAGGTCTTCGTTGCTGTGCATGGGCTTTCTCTAGTTGTGGCGAGGGGGGCTACTCTTCACTGTGGTGCACTGACTTCTCATTGCGGTGGCTTCTTTTGTTGCAGAGCATGGGCTCTAGGTGCGTGAGCTTCAGTAGCTGTGGCACGCAGGCTCAGTAGCTGTGGCTCACGGGCTTAGTTGCTCCGTGGCATGTGGGATCCTCCCCAACCAGGGCTTGAACCCGTGTCCCCTGCATTGGCAGGCAAATTCTTAACCACTGCACCACCAGGGAAGCCCAGAAAACGGTAAACGTTAATGACAATTTATAAGATGTGATCTTTCTATAGTGATTTTTCTTGCTTCCTCCCTTTTCCGTTTCTCCTACTTCTGTTAGACCCAAATGGTCTACGAGGGATTCCAACTCGCCCAAGAACCGCCAAGAGTCGACAGCCGCTGCAACACGCAAGAGGTTTATTAGGAGCCGATGCACCGGGGTTCCCTGAACCTCACGCAGGAGGCCGATGGGGAACCCCTAAAAGCGGAATCACATACTTTTTATAGGTTTATTTACTCATAGGGCGGGTATATTCTCACAATGATTGGGTAAATGTGGTGACTTTTGAATTCATTGGCTTAGGAACTTTTGTCCCACCTTCTGGCCGTTATAGTTGTCTGTTCATTGTGGCGGTTAGGGCGTATACCTGTTACGGGCAACTGGAAAATTACCCGCTGTCTGGCAAGTCCCCGTCAACTGAAAAACTCCAAGAATTGGTTTCGATAGGGAGAAGGAGTGGCGCACGATAGGGAGAAGAATTGGTTTCGATAGGGAGAAGGAGTGGCGCACGATAGGGAGAAGAATTGGTTTACGGGAACAAGTGAGGGGGTGGAAAGTCCCTAAAGGCCCCACATTCCCCCCCCTTTTTTTTTGTAACTAATTTCAATCATGGAATTTCAGTTTCTTTTTGCGAGTTTTGGTAATAGCCCCAGAATGATCAATATAAAAACAGCATTCTTCTTTTAGTGCAGCACATAGTCCGCCCTCCTTAAGGAACAGCAGATCTAATCCCCTCCTGTTTTGCATTACTACTTCTGAAAGCGAGGTGAGAGATTCTTTTAACTGAGTTATGGAACTTTATAAATGAGTCTGGGGACCAGCTGAACTAACACACAAAAATCGGTTGAAGCTTTAAGGACCTCTAAAGAAATGCAGGGGGTCAATCCTGTGTTATATGCCCACCATCCATCCGGAGGAGGGAGGAGATACCCTGAGCCCTGTGGGAGGCTTAAATTGGCACAAAGATGTCGGTGGGACGAGGGGGGCGTTCCTACACATGTACCGTTTCCTAATACTGAGGCCAGGGTCAATTTACTATTTTTTTTCTTGTTTCCATTGACATTGATCTGGAGTGTTAACATTATTATAATTAGAATTATATCCTATAGCATCATAATAAGGGGGAGGAGCAGCATAGTAAAGCCAACATGATTTGGTAGCCTCCGGGTTTGTGGCATTTAAAACCTCAAAAGCCGCCTGGACCAATGAGAGCATTCGGTCCCAGGGGGGTCTTGGGCTTGATTGTCATTCTTTTTGGCTCAGAAGTTTGGTTTTTTATCTCTGGTAACGCTGTGGGAGGGGCCAAAGGTAGCGAAGAGTGCCCTATCTCAGGGTTGGGGCTTATAGGAACTGGAGTAGGGGTTTCAATTTTTAGTTTGATGGTCATTAGTAATCCATCATTATATCTTTTTTTATAAAACCTGATTCCCCATGAATGGCCATTTATCCAGTTTTTTATCTTTTTTTCCTGGTTCACTAAAAGAGATCTTAAGGGGATGGCACCATTTAGTACATTCAGGCCTATAAGTTAAGGGGTTGGTTGGGTGTGTACAATTGGCTGTCACCTTAATAAAGTCCCAACCAGAGGTGGGCTTCCAATAGGTGTCTCCTGTGGTTTTATATCCCCAGCTATTGCAATAAAAGTTTTCAGTTCCTCCACATTTATAATTAAGGGACCTGTGGCGATGGAACCCGGGGCATATGTAGAAAGCAGGAGCTCTGAGCCCAGTCCTCCGAATCCCGTTTTTGCAACCCTTTCCGGAGGAATCAGCTCTAGTTGATAAAAATTTTGGAACATTATGTTGATCATAATAGTCTTTTAAATCCCAACCGGGAGCCCCTATGGCCAGTTTACAAACATCAGGAAAAAGGTTTGGCCACCAGGTCCATGGGGGAGCGATATTGCTAACAGACCATATTACATCTCCAGTTTGGGAAATTACCTGCCAGGTTAAACGCTGGGGCAGGTGAGGACTAAAATTACTCACAGTCAGTAGGGGTAACAAAGTTAAAGTTATAAGTCTGATGATCGCAGAAGCTTGAGCTTGAGCGGGTTGCTGGTCTTTTGGGCTCGCCATTCCGATGTTGCAGATGCTGGTGTGGCCTTCACGTGTGAAGCGTGGATCCACGCAGCGATGCCATCTACCTTTATAGCCGTGGGGGTGGTGAGCAGGACGATGTATGGTCCTTTCCACCGAGGCTCTAGAGTCTGGGTTCGGTGCCGACGGACGTACACGGAATCTCCGACTTGGAAGGGATGAGCCTCTGCTGGTGTTCCTGGTCGGTAAGCCTCTGCCAGCTGGGACCACACCTCCTTTTGGACCAACTGGAGTCCCAACAGCCTAGCATATAAGTCAGTGTTATTATGGCAGTCAGGACTTAATTTCTCCCTTAGCGTAAAAAGAGGAGGTGGGGCCCCGTATAGTATTTCAAATGGAGTAAGATAATAGCGGGAGGGGGTATTTCTAGCCCGGAACAGGGCTAAGGGAAGGAACACCGTCCAATCTGTACCGCCAGTCTCTATGGACAATTTAGTTAGGGTCTCTTTTAGAGTTCTATTCATTCTCTCTACCTGTCCTGAACTCTGGGGTCTATAGGCACAATGTAATTTCCAATCAGTCCCCAGGTATTTGGCCACACCCTGACTTACCTGGGTGACGAAGGCGGGACCATTATCTGATCCTATTACCTTTGGTGCCCCGAACCGGGGGGAAATTTCTTCTAAGATCTTTTTGGCCACCACAGTAGCTGTCTCCTTCTTCGTCGGGAAAGCTTCTACCCATCCTGAGAAGGTATCTATAAAAACTAGAAGATACCTGTTACCGTACCTTCCAGGGCGTATTTCAGTGAAGTCGACCTCCCAATAGGCTCCTGGGCGGTCTCCTCTGAGCCTTTTTCCGACCTCAAGTTTTCCTTTATGGGAGTTTACCTGTTGGCATGGAATGCACTCTCGTGCAATCTGCTCAGCTAATTTAGTTAGTCCAGGGGTATCATAACCTGTCTTGTGTAGTAGGGACACCATCTTTTTGGTTCCCAAGTGTGTCCATCTGTGAATCTGTTGTAGCATGGATTTTGCTTGTTGAGGAGATAATGTTCCTTTAGTTATGGCTGGGGTACTTGTTCCCCTATCATTTGGTTTCCCAGGACTCTCATCTGATAGTTCTAGTATGATTTCCCATAGAGCCACTTCTCGTGCCACCCTATCTACCATGTTGTTGCCTCTTGTCACCGGGGTATTGTCCTTCTGGTGTCCGGGGCAATGAATGATGCTGACTTTAGTGGGGAGCATGAGGGCAGCTAGCAGTGCCACTATTTCTTCTTTGTTTTTAATTTCTTTGCCCGCCGAGGTGAGCAACCCTCTTTGTTGGTAAATGGCCCCATGGACCTGGGCGGTAGCAAATGCGTATCTACTGTCCGTATAGATGTTTACCTTTTTGTTTTCTGCTAGTTCCAATGCTCTAGTCATGGCGATTAGTTCAGCCCGTTGGGCCGATGTCCCTTGCGGTAATGCGGCTGCCCAGATGACCTCTTTCCCGTCTACCACGGCAGCTCCCGCCCGACGCTTACCTTCCTCTAGGAAACTGCTTCCGTCAGTAAACCAGGTAACGTCGGCGTTGGGGAGGGGCTGATCCATCAAGTCTGGTCTGCTACCGTGTGCTGCAGCCAGTACTTCCTGACAATCATGGATGACGGTAGTGCTTTCCAGGTCAGGGTCGGGTAGCAAGGTGGCCGGGTTGAGTCCTGTGGCTGAGGTAAACTTAATACGATCTGAGTTTAACAGCAGGGCTTGGTAATGAGTCATCCTGGCATTTGTTAGCCATCTGTCGGGTGGCTGGCGAATTACACTTTCTAATGCATGGGGGCTGTTATCGTTAGGTTCTGCCCCAAAGTCAGTTTGTCAGCATCTTTGACCAAAGCGGCCACCGCGGCGATTATTTTTAAACAGGCGGGCCATCCTGCTGCCACAGGATCCAATTTCTTTGATAGGTACGCAACTGGGCGATTCCAGGGGCCCAGTTTCTGAGTTAGTACTCCCTTTGCGATACCTTTATTCTCGGCCACGTACAGATGAAAAGGCTTAGTGATCCTTCCCCCGTTCCTTTTTTTAGGGCATTCTCTTGCCCAATGACCTTTTTCTTTACAGTAGGCACATTCGTCCTTGTCTAATGGCCGCCTTCTATCCGTTGTTCGCCCTTCCTGTCTATTTCTGTCTCTACTGTTTCCTCCTCTGACTACAGTGGCCAGTATCTTACTCAAATGTCTTTCTTGCCTCTTATCTCGTCTTACCTCACGAGCCTCTTGTTCCTTCTGCTTTCTTTCTTCCCTTTCTTCTTCTGTCTCCCTCTTATTATATACCTTATCTGCCTCTTTTACTAAGTCCTGAAGGGAGAAACCTTGTAGGCCATCCAGCCTTTGTAACTTCTTTCTAATATCAGGGGCCGCCTGGTCAATAAAGGTCATTGCTATGGTGGCCTTATGTTCCTCAGAGGTTGGATCATAAGGAGTGAATCGTCTAAAAGCCTCCATTAAGCGTTCTAGGAACACGGTTGGCGATTCCTGGGGCCCCTGAGTTATCTCTCTTACCTTAGCCAAATTCGTGGGGCGCCTGGCCGCTCCATGGAGACCCGCCACCAGAGCCTGGCGATACATTTTCAGGTGCTCCTTACCTTCCGGGGTATTAAAGTCCCAATTCGGCCTGACGAGTGGAAACCCGGCATCAATCTCGTTAGGCAACTGGGTAGGTTGTCCATTGGCGCCTAACACATTTTTTTAGCCTCCAGGAGAACCCGTTGCCTCTCCTCAGTTGTGAGGAGAGTCTGGAGGAGCTGTTGACAATCATCCCAGGTGGGTTGGTGGGAGAAGACAAGAGACTCTATTAAAGCAGTAAGAGCCTGTGGGTTTTCAGAGAAAGTAGGGTTATGCATCTTCCAATTATAAAGATCTGCAGAGGAAAAGGGCCAGTATTGAAGGGGCCTATTCCCGTGGTTATCGGGGGGGCCATATTCTCTAAGGGGTAAAGCAGTAGAATCCGGGGAAACAGCCCTCCGGCTTCTGGTGCCCGCCGAGGGACCCCCCCTTTCCGCCATAACAGGTGGCCCTACTGGTGCGGAGGGTTGTGAAGCTGGGGGTCCTAGGGGCGACATGGGATTTAGGGCCGGAGGATAAGGAGGTGGGGAATCTAGAAGAAGCAAATCAGACTGCAGGTCAGGATATATCGCCTTTGGCGGGTCCGAGGCAGCAGATGACTTTTCCGTGTCTGGGGTTTTCTTCAGGGCCAATATCTCCGATTGTGCTGGAGCGCATGCAGACGTGCCTGTTGAGGAAACAAAGGGCCGGACCCACGGAGGCGGGGAGAGAACTAGATCTTCCCAGACCAGGATATATGGTATCTGGTCTGGGTGTCCGTGGGATCCTGTGTTAAAGACCCTAGACTTGACTAGCCCAACCTTATCTAACAAAAAAGATCCTTCGGGTGGCCACCCTGTCTGAAATGTAGGCCACTCAGAGGTACACAGCGTTTGCCATTTTCCTTTCCTTACTTCTACCGAAAGGTTGTGGGCCCTAGCCCTAACTTCGGTCCAGTGGCTTAGGGTAAGAGAAAGAAGAGCCGTCATAGTTTGTCCCATTGTCGTCCGTCAAAAGAAAGATAATAGTACAGAAAAACAATAAAATTTCAAAAGACACACATTGATATTGCCGCCGCGAACTTAAACCCGAAACCAACTCAAATTCAGATGGCAGCTTATATAACCTGCCAGAACCAGCCGCCGCGAACTTAAACCCGAAACCAACTCAAATTCAGATGGCAGCTTATATAACCTGCCAGAACCAGATGAAGGGGAGACAAAATTTGTTTCTCCTTCCAGATGGACCACCAGGGCGTCCCCCGGGGCCCGTGGACACCAGCTTTCGGCACGTCTGCCTAGCCAGGAGTCCAATACAGATTCCACAGCAAGCCGGTTCGCACGGCTTTTTCCTAATGGCGGCTAGCAACAAACAAACGACAAACAAATAGACAATTGGGCTCGAGCCTACCTGATATCTCCGACTCCCGATGTTCTTGTGACCCGGGGGCGAGTGGGGATCCCGGACGAGCCCCCAAATGTTAGACCCAAGCGGTCTGCGAGAGATTCCAACTCGCCCAAGAACCGCCAAGAGTCGACAGCCGCTGCAACACGCAAGAGGTTTATTAGGAGCCGATGCACCGGGGTTCCCTGAACCTCACGCAGGAGGCCGATGGGGAACCCCTAAAAGCGGAATCACATACTTTTTATAGGTTTATTTACTCATAGGGCGGGTATATTCTCACAATGATTGGGTAAATGTGGTGACTTTTGAATTCATTGGCTTAGGAACTTTTGTCCCACCTTCTGGCCGTTATAGTTGTCTGTTCATTGTGGCGGTTAGGGCGTATACCTGTTACGGGCAACTGGAAAATTACCCGCTGTCTGGCAAGTCCCCGTCAACTGAAAAACTCCAAGAATTGGTTTCGATAGGGAGAAGGAGTGGCGCACGATAGGGAGAAGAATTGGTTTCGATAGGGAGAAGGAGTGGCGCACGATAGGGAGAAGAATTGGTTTCGATAGGGAGAAGGAGTGGCGCACGATAGGGAGAAGAATTGGTTTACGGGAACAAGTGAGGGGGTGGAAAGTCCCTAAAGGCCCCACACTCTCACCTAAAATGACCTTGCTCGGGAGACCCTTTGCTGACTTCCCGATCCCCATTGTGGGCCCCATACACATGCTTCTGGGGTTTTGGTTGCACCCTGTCTCCTCCACAGCCCTGACCTGTGCTCAGGTGAGGAATGTCTGGGGAATCCAGGAGAGGAGCCACTGTGTGTCCTGTTCACCTGTTCAGCACATAGTAAACACTCAATAAACATTACTTGAGCTCATTTTCAGGAGTCTCTTCAGCAGCGCATGGGCTACTCAGCCTCGCCCATTTTCAGAAAACATTTTAGTCCACAGAAACACAAAGACCGTTAACCCTGAAAGTCAGCCCCTGGACAGATGCAAGAGCCACACCATCTGCCCCTCTTTTTTCTTATCTACCCCAGAAATAAACGCATCACTGAGTACAGCCCTGGCCAGAAACATCAGCTTCAACCACTTCTATGCTTCCTCAAGCCTGCCCAGTGTCGGGGGTTCACAGGAAAGTGACTTTCCTAGTGTCTCTCACACCTCACTTCTGCCTAGCAGTTGTCATTATTATCCTCATTCTACAGTCGAGGAAATCAAATCTCAGACTGACAACCACACACCCAGCAAATCTCTCTCAACCTGTGTTCACTCTGGGTTGTTCTGAATGGCCTGTTATATTTATCTTCATGGAACAAGGACTGACCGACCCGCTGATGCCTGGGATGCTTGGTTTCTGCCTGAAGTCTGGCGTGAGCTATTACCCAGAACTTCTGGATATACCCGAACACAGCCCACTTTGTCATCCCACAAAATCCCATTTTTGCTAATATCTACTTACACTCGGGAGTATTTGGAAAATCCACATTAACACAAAAGTACCTAATTAGATGAGAACAGATATTAGCCTCCGGGTCTGCCTAACCTTCACCCTCCACTACCTCCACCAATCCTTTCCCCACAAGGAGATTTTTCAAGGCCTGAGAAACATTAGAGGAATTTTATGAAAACTAAATTTTACTGAATACCTACTAAGTGCCAGGGACTGAGCCACACGAATCAAATTTATGCCACATCATTTTCACACATGCACACAGACATGAAGTAAGATAAGAGCTCTGCCACTGACGACACTTAGTCCAGGCCCCTCACAGAGGAGGGAGGGCTAGAGATGCAGGGAGGCTGTCCCGCCCACCACCTCCAGCCCTCAAACCCAGCCCAGCCCAGCCCCCAGCTCCACACACAACTCCACAGGAAGCAGGAGCAAAAAGGGACCTTGGCCTCCGTAATGCCACAAGATGATCTGGCCAGAAAGCTTATCTCACCCTGGATGCCAGCCCTTTGATTCCATACTGGGAGGGGAAGAGCAGTAGGGATGACAAAGTACAGGGAAGATTTTCTGGAAGCACACTGGAAGGACACTGGAACACACTGGCAAGATGGATATCAAACAACATACTTCACTGCCCTCTCCCAGACAGCAGGGTCATGTTCCAGCTGCTTTAACAGGAAAGACTGCTCCCTAGCCACAAATGATTTTTCTTTCTCAAAGTATAAATTATCCTAATGCTAGTGGGGTTAATATTTTACTTTCTTCTTTAACAGCCACATAGTACCTCTTATCTTCTATTCGCTTCAAGTGCTTTCAAAAGAGTTTCAGATAAACACCTAAGCCATAAAACACTGGTGATGCAAAATGAACTGTGATTCTTAAAATGTTACAATGCATAAATCACAGCAAGATCTTTTTCAACCCACTGCCTAGAGTAATGAAAATAAAACCAAAAATAAACAAATGGGACCTAATGAAACTTCAAAGCTTTTCACAGCAAAGGAAACCATAAACAAGTTGAAAAGACAACCCTCAGAATGGGAGAAACTATTTACAAATGAAGCAACTGACAAGGGATTAATCTCCAAAATTTACAAGCAGCTCGATGACAAAAAAACAAACAACCCAATCCAAAAATGGGTGGAAGACCTAAATAGACATTTCTCTAAAGAAGATATACAGACGGCCAAGAAGCTCATGAAAAGCTGCTCAACATCACTAATTATTAGAGAAATGCAGATCAAAACTACAATGAGGGGGCTTCCCTGGTGGCGCAGTGGTTGAGAGTCAGCCTGCCGATGCAGGGGACACGGGTTCGTGCCCCAGTCCGGGAGGATCCCACATGCCGCGTGAGCGGCTGGGCCCGTGAGCCATGGCCACTGAGCCTGTGCGTCTGGAGCCTGTGCTCCGCAACGGGAGAGGCCACAACAGTGAGAGGCCTGCGTACCGCAAAAAAAAAAAAAAAAAAAACTACAATGAGGTATCAACTCACACTGCTCAGAATGGCCATCATCAAAAAATCTAGAAACAATAAATGCTGGAGAGGGTGTGGAGAAAAGGCAACCCTCTTACACCGTTGGTGGAAATGTAAATTGGTACAGCCACTATGGAGAACAGTATGGAGGTGCCTTAAAAAACTAAAAATAGAATTACTGTATGATCCAGCAATCCCACTCCTAGGCACATATCCAGAGAAAAACATAATCCGAAAGGATACATGTACCCCAATGTTCATTGCAGCACTATTTACAATAGCCAAGACATGGAAGCAACCTAAGTGTCCATCAACAGATGAATGGATAAAGAAGATGTGGTACATGTATACAATGGAATATTACTCAGCCATAAAAAGGAATGAAATAGTGCCATTTGCAGAGACGTGGATGGACCTAGAGATTGTCATACAGAGTGAAATAAGTCAGAAAGAGAAAAACAAATACCGTATAATATCACTTATATGTAGAATCTAGGAAAATGGTAGAGATGAACTTATGTGCAAAGCAGAAACAGAGTCACAGATGTAGAGAACAAATTTATAGTTACCAAGAAGGGAAGTCGGGGTGAGGTGAACTGGGAGATAGGGACTGACATATATACACTACTATGTTCAAAATAGATAACTGACGAGGACCTACTGTATAGCACAGGGAACTCTACTCATTGCTCTGTGGTGACCTAAATGGGAAGGAAGTCTAAAAAGGAGTGGATATATGTATACATATGACTGATTCACTTTGCTGTACGGCAAGAAACTAACACAACATTGTAAAGTAAATATGCTCCAATAAAAATTAATTTTAAAAATGTCATAGTGGATGGAAAGAATTAATCCCCTTTTTTCTTAAGCATGCAATCTGGTACAGCTTATTTTACTTGACACTGTTAAGTTGAAGTGTTCACTGGATTAATTTACACTGTAGGAAAAGTTTAAACAACTCCTTTGATACTTATTTTTTTAAAAAATAGGAGCACACACACACACACACACACACACACACACACACCAGGCAATGATTTTATTTCAACGTTAAAGTGTTTCCCTCCTTCTCGAACAACAATGACCCTGGCTGGTGGGCTAAGCTCTGCCCTAGGAGCCCGCTGAGCAGAGCCCCAAGGGCACAACTGGGGCCATGACCTTCCTCTGAACCTGCACTTCTGCCCCTCTGCTGAGGAAGGACAGCCCCTCCCAGAATAGGCCGTCATCTCCAAAACTGAAATATCCAACCAAAGGTGGCTCACAGACTTCCTTAGGCCCCTTACTCATTCCCAAGAGTGGGTGCTGCCTGGACCCACCCAGAGGTTGGCTGCAGAGCCCACCTGGACCATAGCACCTACCCCACCACCCTCTGAGTAGACAATCCACTCTGCTTCCAAAGTCTGAGATTCCTGGGGACATGAAGACGCATCACTCCCGCCCGAGCCCTGAGATGTATAAAGGTAAAGGAGGGAGACTGGGGAGAAAGACATTCTTATGGAAAATGTAATAAATTTTATTACATTAATGAATAAACAAAAGATAATAAGAGATTAAAAGGAAAGGAAACACCAAGATAGTATAAGAAAGGAAAGAGGAAGGAAGGAAGGAAGGGAGGGAGGGAGGGAGCGAGAGAGGGAGGGAGGGAGAAAGGGGAAAGAAGGAAGGGGTAGGATCCCCCTGGCATTCAGCCCTGGCACATCTGGGACAGGACACCTGAATGAACACATCTGCCCAGAGTGTCTCAAGCACGTTCCCCAGTCACTGAGATGTCAGTGAATTTTGCAGAGAAAGTTATTGTACTGCCCACATGGGTGACCCACTCAGCAACCTGGGAAGTATTTACTCAGTCTCTCAATCCCATAGGTCAGGCCCACCCACAACCAAGAGTTAATCAGGCAAGTCTTGCTCGGAGGGATTTGAGCGTCAACGTACAGGAAAGGCTTGGAGTTCTGGCACTTTGGCCTCTGTCCCTGAGAGAATCAGAGGAGAGAGACCTGGGCAGTAAAGGCAGGAGAGGCCCTGACCAACCCTCAGAGGCCGATTCTAACGGCCCCCAGGATGCCTGTTCCTTCATGTCAGGAGACTTGTCTCCACGGGCTGAGCTGCAGGCTGAAGCCCTGAGGCTGGGCCCTGCTCTCTAATGAGTGTCAACAAATACTCAGACACGCTGTTCACCCAGTGCCATTTTACTCTGAACATTACGTACTTTATTATAATCCTCAGAGGAAAGTTTAACTTTCCTCATTTTACAGCTGGGAAATAGAGGTTCAACAATATGAGGGGACCTTCCCAGGGTCAGACCTTTGTGTATCAAACCCACAGGCTCCACCCCACCCCCCAAAAAAGCTCAGCTGAGCTCTAACCAGGGGCCACCAGGTAGGGGTGAACCAGCCCCAGGGGTGCTCCAGGGATCTGGGGGCAGGAGGGGAGGCAGAAGAAATATTCGAAGTTCTGTTATAAATGCTTTAGTTTTATCTCTTTCCGTGTGTTACTTGTGTTTGTTTTTATAATCTGTACAACATTTGTGTGTATTTGATAGCTGCATATTCAAAATATATTACCAGAAGGAGCGGGTGATCCAAAGAGGTTGGAGACCCAAGCTCCAAACTTCCAGTCCAGAAATCCTCTCTAAAGCAGCAGGTGTCAGAGAGGGAAGCAGCAGAACCACCTGCAGCAGCTGCCTGGGAGGCAGCCCAGGAAGAGGGTGCTACCTGGGTGGGAGGAGCCCAGGGGCCAAGAGAAGCGTTGCCCCGCTGGGTCAGCCCAGATTCCACCGGGTTCTGCTGCCCCCTTGTGGCCAGCGAGGTGGACTGGCAGAGCGCTTCCCTGGTGGAGACACTGAGAGAAGGAATGGAGAAGCAGACAAGGAATCTTAGAAAAGTGGACCGGGACACAGGAAACCAGACACAAAAGACTGCACGCTACAGGATCCCTGATGTACGAAGTTAAAGCACAGGCAAATGCGTCTGTGGTGGCAGAAGTCAGATGGGTTCCCTGCCTTGCTAAAGGGTAGTTAGGACAGGAAGGGACACCAGGGAGTGTCCTGGGGTGGGGGGACTTAATTCAAATATTTACTGACTTACTGAAGAGTTAGCTCTTATTCATTTTATCTATTATTTTTATTTTATTTATTTATTTTTTATAAAATAGTGTTCGTTTTAAGAACAAAACTGAATTCCCACAAGACAGTGCTGGGACAACGACAACATCTCCATCCAACCCAGTCCCCACTCACTCGTCTATCCCACGACCCTCCCCAATCGCATTGCTCCTTGAAGCCTGAGAAGGTGAGGATCTGCCCCTTCATGGACCCCTCCTCACTAACCTGTGTGCGCACACACACACACACACACACACACACACACACACACACACATCCTGACTTTGCAAAAGGCCCAGCCTTGGCTCTGCCATTTCCCCCAAATCAAAAGCTTTCCTCCTCCACCTGCCCCCTCCCCTTTCACCTCTCCTGGCATCCGTACTAAAAGGTTATAGGACACACTCCCTACACTCACTGGTTCAGTGGGCATTTACTGACAGCATCTCGGGAAGAAAAAGAAAGTCTCTTGCTTCAGGCAGCCTCACAGCCTGGACACATGACAGGACAGAAGAAGTGGAGAAAATCACAAAACATGAGACCCCTCAGGTACGCCAAAGATAAAACACAGCTAAGGGAGGCCCTGGGCAGAGTTGCTGGAGAAGTGCCCTCAGTTTCAGCTTTGGCTCCCCTGGGGAAATTCCGAATTCCTGGAACGAAGCTGAAAATGGCTGGTGGGAGCCTGACCTCTCTGGGGAGACGTCTTCCTTGCTGAGAAGGCATTGACTCAGAGAGCTGGAACCAGGGCTTCAAAGGTAGAGGGAGGAGTTGAAGGCTGAATCCCAGGAGGCTGGAAGATGAGGGTGAAGCTGGAGACTCTACCCTCCAGCTTGTGCTGAGGAAGAGCACAGTCCTGAGCGAGGGGGGAGGGATCTCCCCACCGCCCCTCACCCAGCGCCCCCAGTCCATGAGAAACTCAGCTCTCGTCCAGCCCCTGCGAGGACTGGGTGAAGGGAACAGCAAGGGATTCTGAGGCACTGGGCAGCCTTTACCCCCCCCACACACACACACACCCCAGACCTGAGGGGACAAGGGGAGGACCCCAACACTGACAGGGAAGGAATGTGAGAGAAGCACCCCATCCTCTCTCCTTCCACAGCAGGTCTCCCCCTCGTGCCTCCCACTAGCCAAACCCGATGAGATGCCGCCAGCAAGTCCCCCCTCCCAGTGATCAATCCAAGGAGGTCAGTCTCCCAGGTTACAAAGCAGGGTAGGGAAAAGTGAGAAAGGATTGGGGGTGGGGGGAGGTGCAGATGGAGAGTAACACAACAAAGGACAAAGGGGCCTGGGGGAGGGGGTAACATGAGAATTGCCACCCTGATGTCTCTACCACAAGCACCTTCCCAGGTGACCCACCTATTGCTTCTGCCAGAAGATAACCCTCCCCCCACAAAGATATGGACATACTCCTTTCCCCAAATAGCTGACTCCAGTGAACTCCCAGGCTCTTCCCCATTTCTCTCTGCAGGTGTCCCTCTGTCGCCTGAGGACTTCCCTGCCCCACCTGCCTGCTCAAGGAAGCCCAGTGCCTCAGCCCCCTGCTATCAGGTGTCAGGTAGGAGACCCAAAGGGGCACTAGAAAATTCTAGTTCACATCCAGAGGTTCAAGTTGTCCACTGCCCCTGGTCACTATTTCCCACTCTATCCCTTCCCTCCTCGGAAGTGATACCTTCTCCTTGGCTAAAAATGCAGAAGAGCAGGCTGCCTCGCCCCAAGGCGACCTACCCTTCCCCGGCCTTGGTCTTTCCCGTTTGCTTCCCTCACTGCAGGGTGAGGGTCCCGTGTCACCCTGGAGCTGCACCCAGCACAGGTATGCAGTTCCTCTCCCAGGGGCCAGGCTCCGCCACTGCTTCTGAAGAGCCACACTTCCACTTCCTGGCAGGAAGGGGTCAGCCTGCTTCTCCCTTCCCACAACCAAGACTTGGACATATGGGGCTTCCCTGGTGGCGCAGTGGTTGAGAGTCCCCCTGCCGATGCAGGGGACACGGGTTCATGCCCTGGTCCGGGAGGATCCCACATGCAGCGGAGCGACTGGGCCTGTGAGCCATGGCCACTGAGCCTGCGCGTCCGGAGCCTGTGCTCCTCAGCGGGAGAGGCCACAACAGTGAGAGGCCCACATACGGCAAAAAAAAAAAAGATAAAAACAATATAATTAACTCTTCATACCTAGATTCTAGAATTTTCAACTTTGTCACTTTTGCTTTATCCATACCTCTTTTTCCCCTGAAGTATTTTAAAGCAAATCATGGTCATTTTGTCATATTACCCCCACAAACTTCAGTGTACTATTCTAAAAAATAGTAAATTTTCTGACATAATCACAATGTCCAGATCACAGCATTAACAGTAACTCCTGTGTCACGGTTCATTGAAGAAACTGCCTTTTCCCCATTGTATGTTCTTGCCTCCTTTGTCACAGGTTAATTGATCACATAAGCATAGGTTTATTTCTGGTGTCTCTATGCTATTCCATTGATCTGTGTGTCTGTTTTTGTGCCAGTACCATTATGTTTTGATTACTGTAACTTTGTCATATAGTCTGAAATCAAGGATTATGATGCCTCCAGCTTGTTCTTCCTTCTCGAGATTGTTTTGAATATTCAGTATCTTTTGTGTCTCTCTACAACTTTTAGAATTATTTTTTCTAGTTCTGTGAAAAATGCCATTGGTATTTTGATAGTGATTGCAATCTGTAGATTGCCTTGGGAGTATGGTCATTTTAACAACATTAATTCTTCCAATCCATGAGAACAGTATATCTTTCCATTTATTTGTGTCATCTTCAATTTCTTGTCATCAGTGTCTTACAGTTTTCTGTGTACAGGTCTTTTACCCCCTTAGGTAGGTTTATTCCCTGTTGGTGAGCTGGGACTTTTACCTAGGACTTTCAGCTCTCCATCACAATGTCACTGGAAACCAAATGGAAGCAGTAATAATGTGTTTCACACTCTCCCAGTCAATGTGTGTTAGAAGAGACCTAGCAGGTAGCCTGAACTCCCAACCCTATCCAGCACTAACAAGATGTCAACAGAAGCCAAGTGAGGAAACTGGGCTTCTACCTCCACCTGACAACAGTGAGGCAGCACCCTCTTTCCCCCACTGGCACAGCACCAGAGGATATCTGTTAACATAGATTTAGATAAAATCCAGCGTCTCATCACGTAATACCAAAATGTCTAGGATACAATAGAAAAGCACTTATACCAAGAACCAGGAAAATCTCAAATTGAATAAGAAAAGACACTCAACAGACACCAACACTCAAGATGACCTAAATGTTGGAATATATGATATATATTTAAAACAGACAAGTATTTCAAAGTAAATATTAAAAATGCTGCAACAAGCAAGGACAACCTCTTTTTTAAAATATTTATTTATTTATATATTTACTTGGCTACATCAGGTCTTAGTTACGGCATGCAGGATCTTCGTTGTGGCATGTGGGATCTTCAGTTGTGGCATGTGGAACCTTTTTAGTTGCAGCATGCAGGATCTTTAGTTGAGGCATGCAAACTCTTAGTTGCAGCATGTAGGATCTAGTTCCCTGACCAGTGATCAAACCCGGGCCCCCTGCATTGGGAGCGTAGGGTCTTAGCCACTGGACCACCAGGGAAGTCCCTAGGAAAAACTTTCTTGAAACAGATGAAAAAATTAATAGTCTTAGCAAAGAAATAGAAGTTATAAAGAAGAACCAAACAGAAACTTTAGAACTTAAAAATACGATAATCAAAATTTAAAACTCAATGGATTGGCGTAACAGGAAAGTGGAGAAGACAGAGGAAAGATTCAGTGAATTTAAAGGTAGACAAACAGATATTACTCAATCTTGGCAACTGAGAAAAGATAGACTAAAAAATGAGCAGAGGTTCAGAGATTTATGAGACTGTAACCCATTTTTAAATTGTCATTATTGAGTTATAAGAGTTCTTTTTTAATTTAATTTTTATTTATTTTTGGCTGCATTGGGTCTTCGTTGCTGTGTGTGGGCTTTCTATAGTTGTGGAGAGTGGGGCCTACTCTTCGTTGAGGTGCGC
Organism: Phocoena sinus; assembly: GCF_008692025.1. Taxonomy (NCBI): domain Eukaryota; kingdom Metazoa; phylum Chordata; class Mammalia; order Artiodactyla; family Phocoenidae; genus Phocoena; species Phocoena sinus. The sequence continues at coordinate 80,222,525 of NC_045773.1, forward strand.
GGGTCTCTCATTGCTGTGGTTTCTCTTGTTGCAGAGCATGGGCTCTAGGTGTGCGGGCTTCAGTAGTTGTGGCACACGGTCTCAGTAGTTGTCGTTCATGGGCTGGAGAGCACAGGCTCAGTAGTTGTGGTGCACAGGCTTAGTTGCTCCATGGTATGTGGGATCTTCCCGGACCAGGGCTCAAACCCGTGTCCCCTGCATTGGCAGGCAGACTCCTAACCACTGCACCACCAGGGAAGTCCCAAGTTATAAGAGTTCTTTATATATTCTGGATACAAGTCCTTTATCTGATATATGATTTTCAAATATTTGCTCTCATTCTGTTGCTTGCCTTTTCACCTTCTTGAGGTGCCATTTGGAGAGCAAATGTTTTTAATTTTGATGAAGTCCAATTTATTTTGTTGCTTGTGCATTTGGTGTCATATGTAAGAAATCATTGTCTGACCCAAGATCTTAGGCAGAGATAAGGCACGAAGTGGGCTCTGCACCTTCCTGACATTGTCCTTAAACTCAGTTTCTGCCCACCACCCTCTGGATTCCCCTGCTACCTAACCACTCCTCTGTCTCCGTTACCATTTCCTCTTCTTTCTCTCAAGTCCCAGCCTAGTGCCCCAGCCTACTTTCCCACAAAAGGTGTGAGGTCAGGAAGATGCCAACCCTGATTCTCAGGGTTGGTGAGAGTAAGGGCATGTGCAGACACTACTACCAAGAATATAAAGTCCTGCACTGCTTTCTGGAGAATGACACTTAGGTACCAAAAGCTTTAAAAATAAGTCTATCCTCACTTGGAGGCTCCTTCTGCAGGGAAGAGAATCAGTCTGGAATTTACTAACATTGTTTTGCTCTCACTGAAGTTTTTGATGCCTACTCTCTATTTACAATCAGACAGAAAAAGATTCCCTTTAAAACCTAAGTTTAAAAATGGGCGGAATTCCCTGGTGGTCCAGTTGTTAGGACTTGGTGCTTTCACTGCCGAGGGTCCGGGTTCGATCCCTGGTTAGGGAATTAAGATCCCACAAGCTGCGCAGCAAAGCCAAAAAAAAAACAAGGGAGTAGACTGTTTAAATATATAAAACATATTATAGTACTTGTGGTGTGCAGGTACGGTGTGGGTGGTCACAAATGACTGTAGTTTTAGAAAGATGTAACTAGTGCTAGACACTGTGTATTTAACTACAGTGAATGTTTAAAATACGTCGTATTGAAAAATGGAGGAGACTTACAAGTAGATACATGTCCTAATTCTTCTCAAAGCCAAAAAAAAATTTTAAGTCTATCCTTTGGCTCAGTATTCTCTTCTAGGAATTTAGCCTAAAGAAATAACTAGACAACCGCTCAAGTATGTAAGTTCAAGAATATTTATTGCAAAAAAAAAAAGAATATTTTTTGCAGCATAGTTTCTCATATTTTTAAAGATTGAGAGCCACCTAAGTGCCGCCCCACAATAGGAAACTGGTTTCAGTGAACTAGAGTTCACCAAACAGTGGAATACTAGGCAACCATTAAGAATGAAGTTAGCTCCGATTTCCCTGGTGGCGCAGTGGTTAAGAGTCTGCCTGCCAATGTAGGGGACATGGGTTCGAGCCCTGCTCCGGGAAGATCTCACATGCCGCGGAGCAACTAAGCCCATGGGCCACAATTACTGAGCCTGTGCTCTAGAGCCCACGAGCCACAACTACTGAAGCCCACGCACCTAGAGCCCCTGCTCCACAACAAGAGAAGCCACCACAATGAGAAACCCACGCACCACAACAAAGAGTAACCCCCGCTTAGCCCGTACGTAGCAACGAAGACCCAATGCAGCCAAAAATAAAATAATTAATTACTTTAAAAAAAAAAAAGAATGATGTTGACTCACGTGTCTCCTGGTGTGTTGCAGTGAGGACACAACATCACTTCTGTGGTATTCCTGGTCAGAAATGCATAAACTGAAGAAATAACAGACATGCCTAAATTTAGGGACAGTCTGCAAAGTAACTGAACTGTATCCTTCAAAAGTATCAATATAATGAAAGACAAAATCTAAGGAACTGTATCCTTTTATTTTATTAAGATAAAGGAGACTGAGAAGACATGACAAATAAATGCAATGCATAATCCTAGATTAGATTCTGGACCAAGAAAAAAAAAGCTTTATAAAGGACATTATGAGGCAATTGGCAAATTTTGAACATGGACTGTAGATTAGCTAATAGTATTGTATCACTCTAAGTTTCCTGATTTTGATAGCTGTACTGTGGTTATGTAAAAGAAGGTTCTTGGGACTTCCCTGGTGCTGCAGTGGTTAAGAATTCACCTGCTAACGCAGGGGACACGAGTTCGAGCCCTGGTCCAGGAAGATCCCACTTGCCGCAGAGCAACTAAGTCCGTGCGCCACAACTACTGAGCCTGCGCTCTAGAGCCCGTGAGTCACAACTACTGAGCCCGCGCGCCTAGAGCTCGTGCTCCGCAACAAGAGAAGCCACCACAATGAGAAGCCCACGCACTGCAAGGAGGAGAAAGTCCCACTTGCCACAACTAGAGGAAGCTCACGTGCAGCAACGAAGACCCAACGCAGGCAAAATTAATTAATTAATTAACCTTCTTTAGAAAAAATAAAATCTCTAGAAAAAAACAAAAAGAAGGCTCCTGTTCTTAAGAAATTCACACCGATGTATTTATGAGGAAAGGGATATACTGTGTGCAACTTACTCTCAAATGGTTCAGAAAAAAATACTAATGTGTATTTAGAAAAATAATGATAAAGCAAATGTGGTCAAATGACATCAATTGGTGAATCTGAGTGAAGAATATCCTGGAATAATTTTTAGTATTCTTGCCTCCTTTCCGTGAGTTTTAAATTATTTCAAAATAAAAAGTAATTAAAAAAAATTGTGCTGGCGAAGTATACTTATTGGCATGGAAAGGCACTCAGGGTGCACCAATGCTGGGGCTGTGCACAGCCGCTGCTGACACCTCTAACCACCCTGGACTCTCAGTTCTCTGAGCTACTAGAGGAACTGGGTGTGTGGCTGACCCCAAAGCTGTCCTGGGTTGACTCAAGAAGGTTGAATGAGTCAGGGCCCTGCATTCTCTTTTGTGATTTTATTGACTCCAATTTTTAATTCAGTGACTGGCATTCCTTGCATCCTAGGGACCTCTGCGGTGGAGGGAGGGAGACATGGGAGGAGGGAAACCCACACAAATGCAGTGTTCGCTATGGATAATCCAGACTGCAAAATTTAGTGGAGACAATGTTCATTTATCATTGATGACGATCTTACACGTTCCCCTCCAAAAGAAGGCCTAGAGTTCCCCCCAAACCAGCCCAACATCTTCTCCGTTTCCCAGAAGGAGAAATCTAACAGCCCAGCAAGAGCCAAGGGTGGACCCAGAAGTCCCCTGTGTTCCTTCTGCCAAGATGAGTGGGTGGAAGCGTGCGGATTCTCTGAGAAACATCTGTACTGACCTCGCAAAACAAGCATCCTCTCCATACAAGGGGAATAGGAGATCTCTCATCACCCCACACCTCTGTTTCCAGGTCCTGACCCCACCCCGCCCCCAGGGCATAGGGCAGCCACCTTGCAGTTCCCACCTCTAGAAAGGGGAGACCACAACAACAACAGAAGGACTGGGACTGCTCCCAGGGACCCCGTTCCCCCTTCTATCACTTGCACTCCAGCCACACTGTCCTTCCTCGCCACCTCCCCAGGGGTTGTCAGGGACAGAAGGCCCCTCCCTCATCCCCCTCAATGTTCCTCCACTCCGCCCCCCCCCACATCACTAGGGTGTCCAGGACATTGTGTGACTCAGGAAACAGCTCAGACGTGAGGTTCGCAGCAGGCCGAAGAGGAGGAAGAAGGGGCCGTGGGAGCAGAGTGGGTGGTTATTGCCTCAGTGAGGGCTCTGAGGGTCCCACTGGAAGAGGCAGGGGGGATCTGGGCTTGGGCAGGGGCTCTGGAATGCAGCCCCCTTCACTGCTGCTGCCGCCGCTGCTGCTGCTGCTGTGTCGGTCAGTCGTCCAGACCAGAGGTGAGGCATGGGGTGGGAGAAGTGAGGGGACCCACCTTCCTTAGGAGGATGTCCAGTGGGCTGGGGACGTCAACCTGCATGCTTTGAGGCGACACTGGATGGAGAAGATTCTCACGCCCCAAATGGGGCTGCCGGCAGGGAGAGACAGCTCTGCCCCTGCAGCTACACAGACCCAGGCTATGGGCCCTGTGCCAGGGGTGGTGATGGTAGGGGGGATGGGCGAGAAGGTGCCCACCCCCAGGGAGAACCAAGTTGGCCCTGGAACTGGGGGACAGCGTGCTCTTACAGTCACGTTTAGGAGGAAGAGAGGGAAAAGAGGGACCAGCTGCTAGGGGAAGAGATGAGATGGAGACACGGGAAGGTCAAGGGCCCACAAAGTCCCTTTCCTGGTCCAGCTGTCCCCACCCCGACCCCCCCCCATGGCTCAATGCTGGGCCCTTCCGGGAGGAAATCCCTTCAATGTTTCAGCCATTCACCTCCCAGGAGTCCCCTCAGCGCCCCCCTCCTTATTCCTGTTGTCTTGCTTCCGAGGGATGGAGCCTGAAGCTAGACTTGGGAGGCCAGAGAATAAACAGGAAAGGAGGGGTGGGGATTAGTAACTGAGAGGCCTGGGATCTGGGGTCTGGGGAGTGAGCACCACGTGGGGATTAGGAACAAGAGTATCAAGGCAATGGTGGGGTTCAGAGCACCTGTGCGGGGCTGCTGCAGGCAGGTCCCTCCGGGGCGTCCCGGGAGGAAAAGTGGAGCGTAATGCTACCTGCTCCCATCTCATCCTCGTCTCCATCTCTAGGGTTGCAGTGCGGGAGTTTCCCAGAACCCTGTGCCAACGGAGGCACCTGCCTGAGCCTATCTCAGGGGCAAGGGACCTGCCAGTGAGTGCACCTTGTGGGAGTGGGAGACTGGGAAGGGGAGTAGGGGAGGGGACGGGGAGAAATGGGAAGGAAGGAGAAAGGGAGGAGGTGAAGCAGATGAAGGGAGACAAATGAAAGCAAAGGAGGGAGGGAGGAGAGAAAGCAGAGGGCCAGGAAGTAAGCTCTCCTGTCTCCTCCCCTGCCCAGGTGTGCCCCTGGCTTCCTGGGTGAGACATGCCAGTTTCCGGACCCCTGCCAGGATGCCCAGCTCTGCCAGAATGGAGGCAGCTGTCAAGCCCTGCTTCCCACCCTTCCCAGCTCCCCCAGCCCTCCCTCTCCCTTGGCCCCCAGCTTCTTCTGCACCTGCCCCTCTGGCTTCACTGGTGAGAGGTGCCAGGCCCAGCTCAAGGACCCCTGTTCTTCCTTCTGTTCCAAAATGGGCCGCTGCCACGTCCAGGCCTCAGGCCGCCCACAGTGCTCCTGCATGCCGGGATGGACAGGTGAGCACTGATGGGGGCGGCGAGGAAGGGGGACAGGCCGGGGCAACGGGCTGGGCTGTGGGGTAGGAAAGATGGAAATAGAGCCTGAGAGACTGCGAGCCCTTTGAGGAGAGAGGCCGAGAGAATCAACAAGCCAATTCTTGGTGAACCATTTACCCAAGATTGACATTCACCGACAGGATAGTACCGATTGCTAAGATGTTGAGGTGTTTCCAAGCCAGCTGGTAAATAGCTACTGCCTCAGCCCCCTTCGCACACCACCCTGACCCCTCTCCCAGCCCCTCAACCTCCCCTCGGTCCACTAGCTAGAGGGTCAATGCCTAGCACAGCAGGGGACTTCCAGGACTCTGCATTCTGAGCACCTGAATGGCTTCTATTCTGAGTGGTGGGAGCCCACACTGTCACCCGGGAAGACTGCAGTGGTGGGCGGTGTGACGGGACGTGGGTGCAGCCCTGGAGCGAGAGAGCAGGACACATGATGGGCAGGGTGTGCTACCATGAGGAAGTGGTCAGGGGTGCCCGGACAGAGCTGCGAGGCCCTGGAGAGAAAGGTTCCATAACACCTCACCAGGATGGGGAGGGCTGGACCAGGCAGCAAAGGCCACGAGGTCAGAGAGTGCTTGGGATGTGGGTGCATCCAGGATGGGGTGGACTAGAGACAAAGATTCTCAAACTTAGGTAGGCATAGCAGTCACCTGGAAAGCCTTAAAAATACCGGTGCCCTGTCCCAGAGAGCCTGCCCTCGTGCATCTGGGGTGGGCCCAGGACATGGAGATTTTTTAACTGACGAGGAAATTCTGAGGAAACGGGGCCTGAGACCGGGTGTGAGAGACCAGCATATGTGACAAGAAGGATGGTCAGTGGCAACTTGCCATGCCTTGTGCTTCAGAGTAGGGGCTCCGGGCGGCCCCCTCCTCGGGTCCATTGCCAACTCTGCCACTGACTAGACATGTGACCTTGCATAAGATATTTAAGCTGTCTGGGTCCTCGGTTGTCAGCCGATGTCCACACTTCATAAGGTTGTTGTCGAGAAGAAAGGGGGCGATGCTCAGGAAGTGCTTACTTAGCTCAGTACCAGCGCCACCGCCGCCAGCGCCACCATTCCCACTGGTGCACACCGCTGTGAAGTGAGTCTCTTTACCGTTATCCGGACCATTACACCCACCTGAAGATCAGGAAATCAGGATAAGAGAGGCAAGACGACTGCCCGAGGGCACACAGCTGGCGGGGCAAGGCAAGGGGCTAAGTCTCCTGCTTGCAGAGGCTGCGCGCTTTCTAATTCACCACCAAGGTCACCACTAGAGGAACCCTCCGTCCCAGATTTTCCCAAGCAGGGCTGATTCACAGTACTCCCACCAAGAGCTACATGTTCAGTTTTCAGCTTGAGAAATGTGGTCACTCCAGATATAACCCTCCCGAAGAATGATAAAAGTGAGGGTGATGGAATAGGGCAGAGAGGGTATGGGAGGGAAGGGAAGAAAATAGGGAAATTCGACACAGAGATAATCCAGAGTGAGAGCTGGGTCATCTCAGAGGAGCTGGAATTTGTGCAGTGCTAGGAAAATACCCCCCTGCCCCGTCCTCTGCCTCAGGTGAGCACTGCCAGCTCCGGGACTTCTGCTCAGCCAACCCCTGCGTCAACGGAGGGGTGTGTCTGGCCACATACCCCCAGATCCAGTGCCGCTGCCCACCTGGCTTCGAGGGCCATGCCTGCGAACGCGATGTCAACGAGTGTTTCCTGGACCCAGGACCCTGCCCCAAGGGCACCTCCTGTCATAACACCCTGGGGTCCTTCCAGTGCCTCTGCCCCGCTGGGTGGGGGGGTCCACGCTGTGAGCTCCGGCCAGGACCCTGCCCCCCCAGGGGCTGTCCCAATGGGGGCACCTGTCAAGTGGTTCCAGGGAGAGACTCCACCTTCCACCTCTGCCTGTGTCCCCCAGGTGTGTCCTCGCAGGGGTCTTCCTGCAGCCCCTCTCTCTGGGCACGGAGGTTGTCTCCCATGGGTCCCCTTCCCTCAGCTGATCGCATGACCCTGTCAGGCTTCACAGGCCCAAGCTGTGAGGTGAATCCAGATGACTGTGTCGGGCACCAGTGTCAGAACGGGGGCACCTGTCAGGATGGGCTGGGCACCTACACCTGCCTCTGCCCAGAGGCCTGGACAGGTGAGTCGTTTCAGCCAAGTTGATGGCACCAGTGGCCCAGATGGCAGCCCCTGTTCTCCACTCCTCACAGGGCCCCCAGCTCCAGCACCTGTCCCCTTCCCCTTGGCAGGCTGGGATTGCTCTGAAGATGTGGACGAATGTGAGGTTCAGGGTCCCCCTCGCTGCAGAAACGGGGGTACCTGCCAGAACTCAGCTGGTGGCTTCCATTGTGTGTGTGTGAGCGGCTGGGGGGGCACGGGCTGTGAGGAGAACCTGGACGACTGTGTTGCCGCCACCTGTGCCCCAGGTTCCACCTGCATCGACCGTGTGGGCTCCTTCTCCTGCCTCTGTCCACCTGGCCGCACAGGTGTGACACGGGGTACAGGGAGGCGGGAGGCGGGAGGTGGAGATGGTACGTGACAGAAGCACCAGGAGGGCAGCTGGGAGCTTCAAGCGGCCTCTGAGAGCCTCGCCTCCACCCTGCCCTCCAGGCCTCCTGTGCCACATGGAGGACATGTGTCTGAGCCAGCCGTGCCACCGGGAAGCCCAGTGCAACACCAACCCCCTGAGGGGCTCCACATTCTGCGTGTGTCAGCCTGGCTACACGGGGCCCACTTGCCACCAGGATCTGGACGAGTGTCAGATGGGTGAGGCACCTCCACATGAGACCCTCTCTGAGCCCCCAGACAGCCTCTGCACTGAGGAGGGAAACAGGCCAATTGTTTCCCAAATTAAAAATATAAACATCTTGGGGATTCCCTGGCGGTCCAGTGGTTAGGACCCCGTACTTTCACTGCCAAGGGCCTGGGTTCGATCCCTGGTTGGGAAACTAAGATCCCGCAAGCCACACAGTGGCCACGTAAATAAGTAAACATCTCTTTTTCCTGAATTTGTCCATTTTTGGCATCTCTGCCTTACACGGTCTTCTCACCAATCCTCAGCCCTCGAGGCCCCATTTAGTCCTCCTCCATTTTAAAGCCACAATCCCTTTCCCCACTTTGATCTCATCACCTTCCCTGCCACTCTGGCCTCCTCGCCCTTCCACCACTGACCCCTGCGGACCCCCAGATCTTCTCTCCTCCTAGCCCAGCAAGGCCCCAGTCCCTGTGAACACGGCGGCTCCTGCCTCAACACGCCCGGCTCCTTTGACTGCCTCTGTCCCCCTGGCTACACGGGATCCCGCTGCGAGGCCGATCACGATGAGTGCCTGTCGCAGCCCTGCCACCCTGGCAGCACCTGCCTGGACTTGCTCGCCACCTTCCAGTGCCTCTGCCCACCAGGTACCAGCTGAGTGGGCCCTCAAGTAGAGGAGACGGGAGACTAATCCCGAACCCACTGGACGTGACCCCTGTAGAGCACAGATAGCCTCAGGCCAGTTGGGGTCAGACAGCAAAGAATGCTTCTCCTCCTCTCCTCACCCCCCAGATGAAAACTCTGGGAAACTGACGGCCCCTGGGAGAAGGACTGCCACAGACGGTAGTGAGGCTGTGCACTGCTCAACTCTGCATTCATTTCATAGACACCGCAGGGTACACAAACTGGTCCACTGTACACAGAGGCCCATCAAGGGAGAGCAGAGCAGCAGTGAATAAACTTCATGCTTGCAGCCTCTGCTTATGCCAACCCAGAAGGCTCATCCTAATCACAGAACCTCTCCCCTGTAGAGATTGAGAGTAAACCTTTAAAATCCCAAAGGGTTGGGCTTCCCTGGTGGCGCAGTGGTTGAGAGTCCGCCTGCCGATGCAGCGGACGCGGGTTCGTGCCCCGGTCTGGGAAGATCCCACATGCCGCGGAGCGGCTGGGCCGGTGAGCCACGGCCGCTGAGCCTGCGCGTCCGGAGCCTGTGCTCCGCAACGGGAAAAGCCACAACAGTGAGAGGCCCGCGTACCGCAAAAAAAAAAAAAAAAAAAAAAAAATCCTAGACAGTCTGTGTGCTTGAATTTGGTACAACGGGAAAGGAATGCTGCAAGGCTGCACCTACCTACAAGTTAGTCTTAAGGGGGGTAAACATCTCTCCAGGGAGGCAGTGAGAGAGCCAATATCAGGGAGCTGAATAAAACCAGGAAAATAACAGCTTACTTTGTGCCCGAGCATCTTACATGCATTGTCTAATCTTTACAATAACCCTATGAAATCAGCATTGTTACTATGCCCATTTTATAAATGACACTGAGGCACAGAGAGGTTAAGTGACTTGTTGAAGGTTGCCCAGCTAGTAAGTGGCAGAGCCAGGATTCAACCCCAGAGCTTTGACAGTTTTACCCACTATACTACACAGCTTTCCTAAGCTGAGAAGCATCCAAAGATAAATGCTGAGAAAACTATCCACTAATCCAAGGGACAAGGTTGTAGATCTCAAGGAGCTTCAGAGGCAGGTTCCCCAGGCAAGAAGAGGGAGGCAGCCGAGGTCCAGCTTCAGTTCAGGGTGAGACAGTGGAGACCGGGAGGAGGTCGAAGAAGCAGGACAAGTATGGCAGTGACACAGGTCCCCAGATGCCCTTCAAATCCCCACCTTGGGGATCCCTGGTCTCCCTGGCACAGAGGTCTGCCCAGGTAGAACAAGAGGAGTGAATCACCTCCAAGCAGATGCCCATTTGTCACATTGGTACCTCGAGGACCTCCAGGCTGATCAGCCTTCCCGGGTGAGCCCTGCCTTCTGTGCACAGAGGAATGGCCCCAAAAGGCACTTCCCCAGAGCCGTCCCACATGTCCCGGCAGGAGCCCTGCTCCTCGAGCTTTCACACCTGAGGGGGGTAGAGCCAAACACAGCAGAGCAGCAGGGCCTCGGGTTCATCTCTCCAACCCACACGCAGACGGCCCCCTGGGAGAGGCTGCCTGCTGGGGCACAGGGCAGGTCAGGGACAGGGCTGGTTCTAGAACCCAGGCCTCCTGGACAGAAGGGGTGAGCAGCTAAGGCAAGGCTGGCCTGGCTGAGCCTCGCTCTTGACCCCTCCTCAGGCTTAGAAGGGCGGCTCTGTGAGGTAGAGACAGACGAGTGCGCCTCTGCCCCTTGCCTGAACCAGGCTGACTGCCACGACCTGCTCAATGGCTTCCAGTGCATCTGCCGGCCCGGTGAGTGCAGATTCCACTCCACGGTTCCAGCCTGGCAATCGCCCGTGGCCTCTTGAAGCTCTCTCGGGCCAGACCGTGGAGCGCCCCATTTCTCCAACTCCTTCTCTCTTCTCCAAACTCTCTTCTGTTATGTCCTCCAAATCTTCCCCTGCTTACTCGCCCACCCTCATCTCTGTCCTGCCAAGTCACCCAAATATCCCTCCTCTCCAGCCCTCCTGCAGAGTCCTCTGTACTCTCCCCCTGCATGCCGGGGGTCCCCGGCTGGTCTTGGCACTGTTCGCCACGGATGCAGGGAAAGTCGCCCCAGGCCTTCCTTCTCCAGCTTCACGGGACATCCCTCTATTCCCTGTTATGATAATAACTGATGTTTATTGAATATTTACTCTAAGCCAGGCACTTGGCTATGTACTTTTCAGGCATTATCTCACTTAATTCTCTCAGTGATACCATGAGTAGTTTATATTATCATTTCCCTTTTACAGGAGAATAAAGTGGAGCCTAGAGAGGTTGGGTAGCTTGCCCAAAGTCACACGGCTGGCAGGTGGCTGTTTCACCTTTATGCATCACCCTCCTGTCATCTCCACCTGTCCCAGGTGTCTTCTCTGGAAGTCCTCCAGGTTCACCTTTCCTAGCAAGGGAAAGGGCCAGGACCTGTATTTATTCTTTTGATAAAATGTATTTTCAGCATTAGTACACATATCCAGTTATGCCTTATTTATATAAAGACTAAAGTTGGGCTTCCCTGGTGGCGCGGTGGTTGAGAGTCCGCCTGCCGATGCAGGGGACACGGGTTCATGCCCTGGTCTGGGAAGATCCCACATGCCGCGGAGCGGCTGGGCCCGTGAGCCATGGCCGCTGAGCCTGCGCATCCGGACGGAGCCTGTGCTCCACAACGGGAGAGGCCACAGCAGTGAGAGGCCCGCGTACAGAAAAAAAAAAAAAAAAAGACTAAAGTTACCAAGTTATGCTCTATTTTGTCCTGAAATCCAAATCACTATTTGTAAAGCTCCCATATTGGTGCCTTCATTATATAATGACACATTTAGACAAAACCCCAAACCAAACCATTTGAAACAAGATTCTCTCCCTTGCAATTTGTAGCAATGTTATTTCTGTATTTGTAAAGAGAAGGCTAAATACCAGTGTTAACTCCTAATTTCTTGTTTGAATCCATGAAATCATGCCTGTAAAGCTCAAACATTTGTAACAAACTCCCCCATAAATCTAGAGAAAGTCAAGAAAAGGGAAAAAAAGACCTTGGTCATCTCTCCCCTCTCACTCCCAACCCCACCAGGATTCACTGGCCCCCGGTGTGAGGAGGACATCAACGAGTGCAGAAGCTCTCCCTGCGCCAACGGTGGGCAGTGCCAGGACCAGCCTGGATCCTTCCATTGCAAGTGTCTCCCAGGTAAACTGGGGCTCAAACTCTGGAGGCGAGAGTGAGGGCAGGCGCAGACTTCCGTGCAGGTCCCTGACCCTCCTGCTGTGCCATAGGCTTTGAAGGCCCACGCTGTCAGGCGGAGGTGGACGAGTGTCTGAGTGGCCCATGCCCCACTGGAGCCAGCTGCCTTGACCTCCCAGGAGCTTTCCTTTGCCTCTGCCCATCTGGCTTTACAGGTCAGCGGGGGAGGCATTGGAAAGAACTGGAGGGGTATTTGAGTCCATTTGGGGTACAGTAGAGGTCACTGATGAGCATTTGAGCATTGGGATGTGAGAACAGAATGAGAATGGAATCCCTTAAATTTATGCAGTGCAAAACCTGCACAACCGTACAGGAGCTGAGGGTGAGTGTTACTGTAGGACCCACATCAGGCCCAACATGAGCGGCATGACTGGGGAACAGGAGCAGAGGATGAGGTTCAAAGGCAAGCCATTCATCTGCTTATTTAGCAAACATTTATTAAGTGTCTACTATGCCAGACACAGACACTAAGTTGAGCAAGAGTTGCTATCCTTAAGTGGATTTAAATCTACTGTAGAGAGACCAACAAGTTGATTATGGGCCAGAGACATGCTCTGAGAGAGGAATGCACAGGATCCTATAGGAACACAAAGGACTGGCCATCCCAGACTAGAGATGAGAAAAGATGGCTGAACGGAGTCTTAAAGACTGAGTAGGAGTTTGTCAAGACAGAATGCTAGGCAGCGCGTTTTAACTGCAGATAACAGCATGTGCAAAGGCACGGAGGGAAGAAAAGCACACCCCGCTTAAGGGAGTGTAGGACATCCAGAGCTTAGGCTACAATGGGGCGAAGGTCAGAAACATAGCAATTGTAGGAAGGCCATGGCATGCAGGACCCCATGTGGCATTCTAAAGAAGTTGGTATCCTGAGGCATTAGGGAGCCACTGAAGGACAGGTTCATGAAGAGTGAGCAAGTCAGGCATAAGAAGCGGCCTTTGGCCCCATCAAGGACGGGGAGGGACTCCGTTTTCTCTCTGACCAATCTCCCCACACCAGGTCATCTCTGTGAAATTCCCCTGTGTGCCCCCAACCTGTGCCAGCCCAAGCAAAGATGCCAGGATCCGGAGGAAGAGGCCCACTGCCTCTGCCCCAGTGGAAGCCCTGGCTGTGCCCCAGCTGAAGACAACTGCACCTGCCACCATGGGCACTGCCAGAGGTAACATCTCCCAGGCCCTCCCCATTCATAGTCTCCTCTGGGTCCTCCTCAGCTAAGGCAGGAGAAAAGAGCCAGTGAGGGGTGAGTCTGTAGGAAATGACCAACGGGGAATGGGAAGAAGATGGCAAAGTTCTGAGATCACAACCAATGAGAGGGTTTGACTGGTGAGTGTTATCCAATGAGGGGAGAGTTCATAAATAAAGAGGGAAACAGAGGACTAGGGAGGTCAAAGCAGAAAGAAGAGTATTAAATCCCAGGACCAATTCATCTCATCATTCATTAGACAAATATTTATTGAGCATCTACTATGTGTGGATACATTTCCAGGCATTGGGGGAGCAACACAGAACAAAAGAGACAAGGTATCTACTCTCATGGAGCTTTGGTTCTAATGAGGAAAGACAGACAATAAACAAGTTATAGAAGGGATGGATGAATAGATTGATAGATAGATAGATAGATAGATCTAGTTGGAGAAAATGAGTGGGACAGGTAGGGCAGAAGGGGGACAATGCTGAGAGCAAAGACGCTGAGAAAGGGGCCAGAGTCCCAGGGCCAAAAAAGAAGTCATAGGGGTCTGACCAACGGGGAGGGGAGAAGAGAAAACCCCCCTTTCTTTTTATGACCAGATCCTCGTGTGTGTGTGATGTGGGTTGGACAGGACCAGAGTGTGACACAGAGCTGGGGGATTGCGTCTCCACACCCTGTGCCCACGGAGGGACCTGCCACCCCCAACCCTTTGGCTTCAACTGCACCTGCCCCACAGGTTACACAGGTGAGGTGCTCCCTAAACCGTATATACCCTGCGCTGACCACCATCTAAATCAAGGGTAAGGCCAGTGGAGACGTGTGTCCAAAGGGCTCTGGATCTCAGTCACCACCAAGAAGAACTGGGCAGGGGCTGGGACTTCCCTGGTGGCCCAGTGGTTAAGACTCCACACTTCCACTGCAGGGGGTGCAGGTTCCATCCCTGGTCAGGGAACTCAGATCCCACATGCCCCACGGTGCGGCAAAAAAAAAAAAAAAAAAAAAAGAACTGGGCATGGGCTACAGAGGGCACGGGTGACGTAAGAGGTGGTGAGAAAAGAAAAGAGGTTGGGGGATGGGGGTGAGGAAGGGAAGGAAACGGAAGAGCAGGAAAAGAAGAGAAAAGGAGGTTTCCCTTTCTCAGACCCCACCCGCTTCCCTCAGGGCCCACTTGCAGCGAGGAGGTGACAGCTTGTCACTCAGGGCCCTGTCTCAACGGTGGTTCCTGTAGCCCCAGCCCTGGGGGCTACTCCTGCACCTGCCCTCTGAGCCACACCGGGCTCCGCTGCCAGACCAGCATTGACCACTGTGCCTCTGGTGAGTGCCCACCATGCGCTGGGTCTGGGCCACAGGAGGATGGAGAAACTGGTCAGGGTATGTTTGTACCACATTTAAAAAAGAATTAACTGGACACAGTGAGCCGTTGTTTGCGTGGGGAAGTTGCGAGGGGCGGGGGGGTGCCCCGTGTGTGGTGTGACTGAGGCCACAGGCCAGGTTACAGGCAAGGAACCCAACCCCTCACAGCCTCCTCTCTCCAGCACCGTGCCTCAATGGGGGCACCTGTGTGAACAGGCCCAGCACCTACTCCTGCCTCTGCACCACGGGCTTCCAGGGCCCACGCTGCGAGGGAAGGATCCGTCCCAGCTGTGCGGACAGGTGAGCAGGGCACAGAGACCCCTGGAGGGAGGGAGGGAGGGAGGGAGGGAGCCCTCGCCACCCTTCCTCTCCATCTCCTCTGGGGCGCCATGCTGCCTCTCATCCCACATCCCACATCCTTTCACTCTGCCTTCCCTCCTACTTTCCCATCTCCCCAGTGGTTGCCTGCCACCACATCACACACTCCCTCCCCTTGTTGCCCTGGCCTTCCTCCTACTGTGCCCCCTCTCTTTCTTATCCAGCCCCTGTAGGAACAGGGCAACCTGCCAAGACGGCCCTCAGGGTCCCCGCTGCCTCTGTCCCCCTGGCTACACAGGAGGCAGCTGCCAGGTGAGGGGCACTGAGCCAGGTGTGCTGAGGAGGGAGGGGCAGGAGAGCTCTAGTAAGAGGGCCTCGGGTATTAAAAGGTGGCAGCAGGGAAGCTTAGGAGAGGTATCCAC
Source organism: Phocoena sinus (assembly GCF_008692025.1). Classification (NCBI taxonomy): domain Eukaryota; kingdom Metazoa; phylum Chordata; class Mammalia; order Artiodactyla; family Phocoenidae; genus Phocoena; species Phocoena sinus. Next base: position 80,237,842 of record NC_045773.1, read on the forward strand.
GTGAAAGGAGGTGTGGAAGTCTACGAGTTGAGGTCTAACTTGAGATCTGTATGGTTCACTGAAAGGATTTCTGATCCCAGCGACTGTTCTGGGATGTGGGTATCCAAGGAATCCAGGGAGGGTGACCTAGTCCCAGACCATTCAGGAGAGAGTTTTCAGGGTAAGGGATTTTGAGACACTGGCAGGGGACAATCTCTAGGCCTGGGAACCTGGTGTTCTTTCCTGCCTCACGCTCCCTCCTAACCCTCAGACGCTGATCGACTCATGTGCTCAGAAGCCCTGTCCACACAATTCCCACTGCCTCCAGACTGGGCCCTCCTTCCAGTGCCTGTGCCTCCAGGGATGGACTGGGCCTCTCTGCAACCTACCGCTGTCCTCCTGCCAGAAGGCTGCTCTGAGCCAAGGTACTGACCCAAGGACTGACTATGGGGCAGACGAAGAGCAAAAGAGTGTCCTCCTCTACCCTACCCCTAAGGACTTCCACACACAGCATTTGGACAAACAGTGGACCAAGAGTCAAAGCAACACAGACAACCAGTTATCGATGCTGCAGCTCAACACCCAGGACAGCCTAACACAACTCAACTCCTAGCATCACGTTCAACACAACACAAGCAACACCACCCAGCCCAGTCAACCAGACTCCAGTTTAACACAACCACCAGGGACATAACCCAGTGATCCAGTGTGGAACAACTCAGCACTGTCTTTACCGTCATAACTCAGCTAGAGTGAACCACGCTTAACCAACTACACTGAACACACTCGCCATGCCCCACTCACTTGGATGTTATGCCAACCCCCGGGTAAAATTATTTCTTGTTCAAATAAGTTTTGTTATGAGAAGAACTTAGGAAAGAGACCATTGTGAGGTTAGGGGATGGCTGATGGGAATCACTGTGAGAGAACATCAGAGGATGCAAAACCCAGGGGATGGACTTAGACCATTAGTTAAGCCACTTCAGGTGTCCCCACCTGAAGTTTCTCTTGAGTTCTTTCTTACTTGAGACATTTAAAGCCAAGAATATAGTTGCTTATAATGCCCTGATAAGCCAAAGAAGAGGTATTTCTCTCCATTCTGACAAAACAGGCAGGAGGAGGAACTTGATTTTTTTTTTTTTTAAGTTGGGGTATAGTTGATTTACAATGTTGTGTTAGTTTCAGGTGTACAGCAAAGTGAATCAGTTATACATATACATATATCCACTCTTTTTTAGATTCTTTTCCCGTATAGGCCATTACAGAGTATTGAGTAGAGCTCCCTGTGCTATACAATAGGTCCTTATTAGTTATTGATTTTTTTAAATTAATTAATTTATTTATTATTTACTTTTGGGTGCATTGAGTCTTTGTTGCTGCGCGCAGGCGTTCTCTAGTTGCTGCGAGCAGGGGCTGCTCTTTGTTTCGGTGCACGGGCTTCTCATTGTGGTGGCTTCTCTTGTTGTGGACCACGGGATCTAGGCGCGCGGGCTTCAGTAGTTGTGGCACGTGGGCTTCCGTAGTTGTGGCACGCGGGCTCAGTAATTGTGGCTCGTGGGCTCTAGAGTGCAGGCTCCGCAATTGCGGCCCACAGGCTTAGTTGCTCCATGGCATGAGGGATCTTCCCGGACCAGGGCTCGAACCCGTGTCCCCTGCACTGGCAGGCGGATTCTTAACCACTGTGCCACCAGGGAAGCCCTAGTTATCTATTTTATATAGAGTAGTGTGTATATGTCAGTCCCAGTCTCCCAGTTTATCCCTCCCCCACTTACCCCCTGATAACCATAAGTTTGTCTTCTACATCTGTAAATCTATTTCCATTTTGTAGATAAGTTCATTTGTACCCTTTTCTTTACATTCCACATATAAGCAATATCATACGATATTTGTTTTTCTCTGACTTACTTCACTCAGTATGACAATCTCTAGGTCCATCCATGTCGGGAACTTGATGTTTTAATCTCTTCAGGGTCAAGAGTTACTGACTCCTCAGGCTCCGAGTGGCCTCCACCCACCCCAGGAATGTCAGTGGCCCCTCCATGGACCTCTCCGCTCATTGTCTGGAGCCCCTGAGCATCCTTCCACCCCACCTAGCTTTATCAATCCCTGTGTGTCTCTCTTCCCAGGCACAGAAGTCTCTTCCCTGTGCCAGAATGGAGGCATCTGCATTGACAGCGGCCCCTCCCATTTCTGCCACTGTCCCCCTGGATTCCAAGGCAGTATATGCCAGGAGAGGGTGAACCCCTGTGAGTCCAGGCCCTGCCAGCACGGGGCCACCTGCATGGCCCAACCTAATGGTTATTTCTGCCAGGTGAGAGGGTCTAGAGGAGGTGGGGGAAGACAAATTTGGGCTGGATGTGGGAAACAGCAGTCATGGGGCAGAAAGGGGAGGGGGAGAGGGCATTTTCTTTTCATTCACCCCACACATCCAACCAACCACCAAGTCAGGTTAATTTTACCTCCTAAATATTTCTCAACTCTGTCCTTGCCCCTTCACCCTCATCCCACTGCCTTAGTCCAGGGTTTCGTTGCATTCCGCCCGGACGCCTGCATCAGCCTCCTAAGTATCACCCCTGCCTCCACACTTGTCCTCCTAAAGGTTCGGCCTCTACTCCACCACTAGGGTGCTCCGTTGAAAATATTAAGCTGGCCTGTCACTCTCCTGCTTAAAACCCTTCAGTGGCTGCCCACCTCTTTCGCAGTGAAGTCCCAAGCCCGGCACGACCCAGCCCTGCCTGCCTCTCAGGCCTCATCTCTCCCCGCCAACCCCTAACCCTGCTCCAGCAACACAAAACTGCAGCTGACTTCCCTACACCCCAGACCGGCTCTCTGGGGGCTTTCCTCACCCCTCTTCCACTGGATGGTGCCCAGGAGGCGTCTGCCTCGGGGGAATGTCCCTAACTTCTCTCCAGACTGGGTCAGGGCCTTACCTTGGTGGTTCAGGTCACTGAGCAGGACGGGAAGGCAAAACTGGGACTCAAGTCCAAGCAGCCTGATCCCTGTACTCACAAACACGAGTCTGGATAGAAGGCATGATCCTTTAACCACCCTCTTTCTTTAACTTTTTTTTTTTTTTTTTTTTTTTTTTTGCGGTACGCGGGCCTCTCACTGTTGTGGCCTCTCCCGTTGCGGAGCACAGGCTCCAGACGCGCAGGCTCAGCGGCCATGGCTCACGGGCCCAGCCGCTCCGCGGCATGTGGGATCTTCCCTGACCGGGGCACGAACCCGCGTCCCCTGCATCGGCAGGCGGACTCCCAACCACTGCGCCACCAGGGAAGCCCTTTCTTTAACTTTTAAATTTTATTTTTTAACTTTTTATTACAAGCGTTTTCAAACATACACAAAAGCAGCGTACTGATCAGTAGTGAACCCCCGTGTACCCATTACTCAGCTCTATTTCCTCTTTCATGAAACTCCTTCCTCCAGAAATTTCCAAACACACCCCTCATCTGCTTCTTCCGGCTCTCTGGCCATTCCTCGGATGCTTTGTGAATCCCTTTTCCTCCATTTTTCTGAAGCCTTCCTGGTACTCCATTCTCGCATACTCTCCTTCCTCCTGCAAGAACTTGGCACGTGATACAGACCTCATCAATGACTCTTCCCTCACTAGCAAAATGGTATGAGATAATCAGAAAATGGTTAAGGTCATCAGTTATGGAGTCATAGACGCATCGAATCCCAGCTCTGCCACCTACCAACTGTGTGGCTTGTGCAAGTCACTCATCTTTCAAGGAATCAGTTTCCTTTTCTGCAAAGTGAGACTCAAATGAGATGATTCATATAGAGGGTTGTTAGGAGGGTTTTATGAGGTTATGTATATAAATTACGCAATCAGTGCTAGCTGTCTCTCCTCTGGTTGACTGAGAATTTCATAGAAGCAGGGATGAGTTCTAATTTTCTCTATATTCCTAGAGCCTGAAAAGGTGCCTGGCATAAAACAAAGCAGGCGTTCAATAAATGGTTATAAATTAATTAAGCATGAGCGAACCCAGTGGGTGTGTGGCTGGGGGAAGAAGGATTTTTCAAAATCGGAGCTATATCTAGTGGCAATGAATCAAAGAGATTGTTTGGGACTGGGAAGTGGTTAAGTTGCGTATTATCGAATAATTGTGTATCACGTGGAGTTGAGGTACAAGGGTTAAGCTACACGTGGCTGTGATGGACGGTGAGCTGAGTGATGCTGAGTTGGAAGGTGGGGTGCTGGCAAACTACCTGGAGCTGGGTCCCCCAGAGTGCCAGGATGGGCTCATTTACTGGTTCCCTGTCTGACCCCCTTTGCCTACAAGTGTACACCAGGCTACAGTGGACAGAACTGCTCAGAGGAACCTGACGCTTGTCAATCCCAGCCCTGTCACAACCATGGAACGTGCACCCCCAAACCTGGAGGCTTCCACTGTGCCTGCCCTCCAGGCTTTGTGGGGCTGCGCTGTGAGGGGGACGTGGATGAATGTCTGGACCAGCCCTGTCACCCCACAGGCACTGCAGCCTGCCACTCTCTGGCCAATGCCTTCTACTGCCAGTGTCTGCCTGGACACACAGGTAAGGTCTGAGAGAGGGCGTATGAGCATTTCTGGGCACAGCTGAATTGACCATGGAAACCCAGACAATCCCCACCCATGAGGCAGCCTAGTCACCTGGTCCATCCCCCTGCCTCTACACCCCACACCAGAGAACATGCCCACCACCCCTTTGCCTGTGCGGCTAGTGCTGGGCTGTCTCCCAGGAACGAGCTAGCAAGGAGGCAGCGACTGAAACAGAGTGTTATGTTTAACCCCACCCCTGCCACAGGCCAGTGGTGTGAAGTGGAGCTAGACCCCTGCCAGAGCCAGCCCTGCTCCCACGGAGGGTCCTGTGAGGCCACAGCAGGACCACCCCCAGGATTCACCTGCCACTGCCCCCAGGTGAGAGACCACAAAACTGCTTTCTCTGTTGCCCCCAACGCTGACGTAAGGTGAGAATGCCTGAGCCGGGAACCTGGGGGAGCACTGGATTGGCAACTATTGGAGAAAGCCATCTCATGTCCACAGTGGTAAGTGGCTCTCAGCAGCAGTCGTGGGGAAAGGCAGGATCAGGTGGTAGCATGAATGGAACTTTCAGAAACCACGGGCACTGCCTAAGGGAAGGTACCCAAGGCCAGCTGGGTGAGCTTGGATAAGTTCCTTTAACTCCGTGTGTGTATTTGTTTATAGACCTCAGATGCATAAAAGTGGGTTAATTAAGCCTTGGTTCATGATACACTAACATACAAACTAACATTAGTTTAGGTACTGCCTTCTTTTAGTTATCCTTACAAGATAACACCCATGAACCTAAAACAAGAATTACAATACTAATAATAACTCTCATGTACTTATGTCCTCCTGTTGTATCCTGTTCCCCTTCCAGAGGAAGAGAAAGTACGTAATCCTATCTCCAAGGATCAAGATAATATAGTATTAGTTCAGTTACTATTACTCTGTTAACAGTTTCGTCTTCCAGGACTCACATCATGATGATGGTTCACCCATGTTTTGTTTTGTTTTGTTTTGTTTTTAAATTGGTGTATAGCTGATTTACAATGCTGTGTTAGCTTCAGGTATACAGCAAAGTGATTCAGTTATACGTGTACATAGATTCATTCTTTCACCCACTTTCTTGCGAACAGCTGTTTCATCCATTCTCCCCACTATGCAATATGTCACTGTGTGAAAAAAAAAGGAGGGGGGGACATGGTTTCCACTACTGTAAAACGATGAATTTGATGTTCTCTGAGGCCCCTTCCAGATATGAGAATCTAGGACCCTCTGAGTTATCTTAATGCAGGGGTTAGCTTAAGGGGAGGTGGGGAGAATATTACAAGGTCCTTCCCCCAATTTCTCTCCTCCTCTCCGCAGGGTTTTGAAGGCCCCACCTGCAGCCACAGAGCCCCCTCCTGCGGTCTACATCACTGTCACCACGGTGGCCTGTGTCTGCCCTCCCACAAGCCTGGATTCCCACCCCGCTGTGCCTGCCTCAATGGCTATGGGGGCCCTGACTGCCTGACCCCACCCGTCCCTCCAGGCTGTGGCCCTCCTTCTCCATGCCTACACAATGGCAGCTGCTCAGAGACCCCTGGGCTGGGGGGCCTGGGCTTTCGATGCTCCTGCCCTCCCAGCTCTCCAGGGCCCCGGTGTCAGAGGCCTGGAGCAAAGGGATGTGAGGGCAGAAGTGGAGATGGGGCCTGCGACACTGGCTGCAGCGGCCCAGGAGGAAATTGGGATGGTGGGGACTGCTCCCTGGGGGTCCCAGACCCCTGGAAGGGCTGCCCCTCCCACTCTCGGTGCTGGCTTCTCTTCCGGGATGGGCAGTGCCATCCACAGTGTGACTCTGAAGAGTGTTTGTTTGATGGCTATGACTGTGAGACTCCTCCAGCCTGCACGTGAGTCTGAAACCCTGAAGGGCTGGGCGGGGGCAGGGTGAGGGTAGAAGGAAGGACACAGATATCTCTTGAGCTACAGCATGACCACAGCCTCAAGCTTCAGGGAGTTTCCACCCTAATAACCATTGCTAATTAGGGGTATAAGACGCTAGACTCCAACCCAGAGGAATGGGGCAGCATGAATATTTAATGTGGGGACCAAGAAAGAGGGCACTGCCTCTTTCAGAGCTACCCTCTGAGAGCTGTGGGATCTCTGGCCTCAAGCTTCTCTCTCTAAGCCCTGTTGCCATGGAGTATCTCCCCTAGCAACCAGCATCCCTGAGGGAAAAGGGCTTCACTTCAGGGAGACAGGAGTTTGGGAGGGTAGAGAGTGGGGACAGTGTTAGCAAACAAAGGTGTCAGTAGACATTAGGGTGTCTGGACTACCTACCATCCGGGGTCTAAGCCCATTACTCCAGAGCTGCCCCCACTTAGCAACCAGAGCCCTAGAGGCTGTGGAGTATTAGGAATCCTCTCTGGGATGAGGAAGTCAGGTTTCTTTGGGGGTCCTGAGTCCCCGTCTCCTCAACCCACAGTCCAGCCTACGACCAGTACTGCCGTGATCACTTCCACAATGGACACTGTGAGAAGGGCTGCAACACTGCAGAATGTGGCTGGGATGGGGGCGACTGCAGGCCCGAAGATGGGGACTCGGAGTGGGGGCCCTCCCTGGCCCTGCTGGTGGTGCTGAGCCCCTCAACCCTGGACCAGCAGCTGCTTGCCCTGGCCCGGGTGCTGTCCCTGACTCTGAGGGTAGGGCTTTGGGTAAGGAAAGATAGTGATGGCAGGAACATGGTGTACCCCTATCCTGGAGCCCAGGCCGAAGAGGAGCTAGGAGGAGCCCCAGACCCCTCTCACCATGAGAGAGCAACCCCTCAAACACAGCCTACAGGCAAGGAGACGGACTCCCTCAGCACTGGGTAAGAAGGCTGGGAGGCGGGGAAGAGGGGGCAGACATTAGTTTTTAACCAGCAGAGGGAAGGGAAGCAGGGACCAACCGAGGGGTCTCTGCGGTGCCTTCCCCGCAGGTTTGTGGTGGTGATGGATGTGGACTTGTCCCGCTGTGGCCCCGACCATCCTGCATCCCGCTGTCCCTGGGACCCTGGGCTCCTGCTCCGCTTCCTTGCTGCGATGGCCGCAGTGGGGGCCCTGGAGCCCCTACTGCCAGGACCCCTGCTGGCTGCCCACCCTCGTGCAGGCACCGGTAGGTGGCCCCGTCATTTCCCCTGACTTTGCTCCCAGGCCAGCTTTCACGCCAGCAACCAGCAATGAAGTCAAATGAAACAGAAGCACTGGAACCCCAAATGTTCTTTGTGGAGACTTACCTTTGTTAACGTTCTTCTCCAGCTAGATCTCCTCATGGCCCATTTGCTCTGCAATCTCCTTTACTTCCCTCAGTACTTTATTCTAACCTCTATCACAGACCGCCCACAAACCTTGGGTTTCTGGTCTATTCTACTAAGCCAAGAGTATCCAACCATCCCCGTATCAAACAATTCATAGCACATGAGAGAATAATAGCTCTTATATACCACTTACTACGTGCCAGGCCTTGCTCTAAGCATTTTACAGTATTAACTTATTTAATCCTCCCAACGACCCCTATGAGGCAAGTACTGTTATTATTCCCATTTTACAGTTGAGGAAACTGAGGCAAAAAGAGGTTACTGCACTTGTCCAAAGGTCTCACCAGAGTACCCAGCCTCACGAGGAATGGCCTCTTTTTCTGACTGTGTCTCTTCCACCAGAGCCCCCCGCCAACCAGCTTCCCTGGCCTGTACTGTGCTCGCCGGTGGCCGGGGTGCTTCTCCTGGCCCTCGGGGCTCTTCTCGTCCTCCAGCTCATCCGCCGGAAGCGCCGAGAGCATGGGGCCCTCTGGCTGCCCCCTGGGTTCACTCGAAGGTCTCAGACTCAGCCAGTTCCCCGCCGACGCCGGCCCCCGCTGGGCGAGGACAGCATCGGCCTCAAGTGAGAGTGAGAAAGAACTGGGGCTCAGGGAGGGGACTCTTTCCTGTGGAGATATTTATGATCAGAAGCAATAAGAGATGCTATGCAGAAGTTGAAGACACGGGAAGGGGAGACGGGTGGGAAGACTGCTGGAAATCTTAGGGACCCTGAAGGTCCTCTACCCACCCACCCCCTTCCAGGGCACTGAAACCAGAGGCAGAAGTTGATGAGGATGGAGTTGTAATGTGCTCAGGCCCCAAGGAAGGAGAAGAGGCGGACCAGGTGAAAGCACTGGGGCAGGAATGGTCCTAAAGTGACGGAGGGGTTGAAGGGACAAGTCAACCTTCCTTCACTGATCCTTGCTTGTCCTGATCCCCAAGGCTGAAGAAATGGCCTCACCCTCCAAGTGCCAGCTCTGGCCTCTGAGTAGTGACTGTCAGGAACTCCCCCAGGCAGCCATGCTGACTCCTCCCCAGGATTCTGAGATGGATGTCCCTGATGTGGACACCCGTGGACCTGGTATGTGAGCCAACCCAGACCAAGAAAATGAAAACTCCCTTTGACCCTTTTAGAATCAGAAAGTCCTTTGACATCAGAACTGGAGAAACTAATATTAGAGTGAGTGCTTCCAACAGCCATTCTCAAAGTGGGGTCCCAGGACAGAAGAATCAGCATCACCAGGGAAATTGTTAGAAATATAAATTCTCAGGTTCCACTCCAGAGCTACCGATTCAGAAATTCAAAATATTGGGGAATCTGTGTTTTAACAAGCCCTGCAGGTGAGTCTGATCCAGGACTCAAGTTTGAGAATCACTGCCCTAGAATGTTAGAGTATTAAGGCCTGATGCTTCCTTTTACAGATGAGGAAACCAAAGCCCAGAGAAAAACAAAGTAGAAAGTCACTTGACTAAAGCCACACAAAATCAAGAACCCAAGCTGGGCTTCCTGACACCTCAAGCTGTGACTCTCCCTGAGCCTCCATGTTCTCCCCCTTCCCCAGTTGTCTCCCATTTTTCATGTCTCTCACCCACAGATGGGGTGACACCCCTGATGTCAGCAGTCTGCTGTGGGGGAGTGGAGTCCAGGACCTATCAGGAGACATGGTTGGGAAGCCCTGAGCCCTGGGAACCTCTGCTGGGTGGAGGGGCCTGTCCCCAGGTTCACACCGTGGGCACTGGGGAGACTCCCCTGCACCTGGCTGCTCGATTCTCCCGGCCAACCGCTGCCCGCCGCCTCCTTGAGGCAGGAGCCAACCCCAACCAGCCAGACCGGGCAGGGCGCACCCCGCTTCACACCGCTGTGGCTGCTGATGCTCGGGAGGTTTGCCAGGTCAGTGCACACTGGGGCTGCTAAAGGAAACGGGGCAAACTTGCAAGTAAGGCTGGGCAATAGCATCCTCTGGGTTTGGCAGAGAGGAAGGTGATGTGAGACTGGGGACTGAAAGAGAAACAAGAACAGATGGATGAATATGGATTCGGAGGTGCTGAACAGTGTGAGGGACCTTAGCTAGCAGTCCAGATATACCAGGGGTCACTGGCCCTCTCTGCCGCCCCACCCCCACCCCGCCCCAGCTCTTACTCCGCAGCAGACAGACTGCAGTAGATGCGCGGACAGACGATGGGACCACAGCCCTGATGCTGGCCGCCAGGCTAGCTGTTGAGGACCTGGTTGAAGAACTGATTGCAGCCCAAGCAGATGTGGGGGCCAGAGATAAATGGGGTATGGATCTGGGGAAGTTGATGTTGTGCTATCAAGAAGTTCAGCAAATGGGGGGTGTGAGATAAGATGCAAAAAAGGGGGGTTAGCAGAGGGACCAACTGGAAGCTGGGGCATTCCCTCCCACCCTGCTGTCAAGGTGGTAAATCTGCACAGTACGGTGGCAGTAGGCAGCAAGTGAGTCTGCCCTCATCATCCTCAAACACACACACACTACCCTAGTCCACTGGGAACTAGGATGGGGGAAGAGTGTGAGAAGGGAGGGGGTCTCGTGGGAGGGACGTGGTCTGCCGGTCCCATTGACCCCAGAACAATGCCCCATTGTCCCTCCCGCGCGCCGGTGACGTCACTGGGGCAACGCTTCCTGCAAGCCGGCGGTCACCCGGGCAACGCTTCCGCCTTTGAGGGACCCGGCGGGCTGAATAGCCCTTCCCCCAAGTCCAGAATCCGTGGGAAACAGGAACCCAGGCGTCGGGCCCCCAGCCTCGGGGTAACAACCTCTCACGTGGTGCCCTAGGAAAAACCGCGCTGCACTGGGCCGCCGCCGTGAACAACGCCCGGGCCGCCCGCTCCCTTCTCCAGGCCGGAGCCGATAAAGACGCACTGGACGGCAGGGTTAGAGCGGGTAGCGGGCCCCCCCCCCACCCCCCCACGATTAAGCTGACGCGGGAGAGGTGCAAAGCGCCGGAACTCCGAAAAACCTGAAGGGGGAGGGACCACCGGTCAAGCAGGAGGGCCAGTCTTGTGGGCGTGGCCTTCCCTGACCGCCCCCGCTGGCTGTTTCCTCCCGGGCAGGAGCAGACGCCGCTGTTCCTGGCGGCCCGAGAAGGAGCCATGGAGGTAGCCCAGCTGCTGCTGGGGCTGGGAGCCGCCCGAGGGCTGCGGGACCAAGCCGGGCTAGCGCCCGGGGACATCGCACGCCAGCGCAACCACTGGGATCTGCTGACGCTGCTGGAAGGGGCGGGACCACCGGAGGCTCGTCACAAAGCGACGCCGGGCCGCGGCGCCGGCGCCTTGCAGCGCGCGCGGACTGCATCAGGAAGCGTGCCCCCGCGTGGGGGCGGGGCTCAGCCGCGCTGCCGGACGCTGTCAGCTGGAGCCTATCCTCAAGCCCGGACTTTGTCCGTAGACTTGGCCGCCCATGGGGGCGGGGCCCATTCGCACTGCCGAAGCCTATCGAAAGGAGCAGGAGAAGGCCCGCCCCTCCGCGGCCGTAGGTTTTCTGCAGGCATGCGCGGGCCTCCGTCCAACCATGCAATAGTGCGAGGAAGATCCGGGGTTGCGGCCGGGAGCGGGGGTGTGGCCTCAGCTGTTGACTGGCCCTGCGATTGGGTGGCTCTAGGAGCCTGCGGCCCCGCCTCCAACACTCCAGTCCCACCTCCTTGCCTCACTCCGTCCCCTGAGCGGGGATCCCCTCAAGTTGCATGGGGTCCCCCAGCCCACCAAGTAATACCCTTAAATGCGGGAGGCGAGGGTGAGAAATAAAAGGCTGCATGTCAGGGAGGGATTCTAAAAGTGAGTACTCATTAAATGACAAGCAGTATGGAAGGCCTCCAGATTTTAAGATCCTTGAGCCTCAAAAGTGAGGGGTCATGAGTGTAGTGTCTCTCCCAAAATGGTGTATGCCACATCGTCTTCCACGTGGAGAAACTGCAGCCCTGGAAAGAGGGTTCAGGGTGCTGGGATGAAGCAGGCCCAACCTCTCTCACAGAAAATAAGGATGAGGTGTTACAGGAGGATGGAGTGGAATGGGAGAAGTACCCCTGAACCAAGAACTGCAGACAGATAGAATGTAAGATGTTCTTTCCTGTATACTGTTTCCAAAGGGAGCCTCTATCGCCTGTAACCCCCACTACCCACAAACGGCTGACAGATATTTATTGAGCACCTCCTGTGTGCCAGGCACTGTGTAGGCACAGAAGGCAGGGCCAAGGGTCACTCCAGCTGATGACTCCTTGCATTCTCCCCACCTCACCCCACCCCCAAACAAACCACTGCAGGGATGAAGTGCCACTCTTCTAGCCACCACTATATCTAAGAACCCCAAATCTGTCACCCCATAATAAAGCTGATTTGAAGTGTTACCGTCTTTTGGAGGGGTTGGGGAATGGAAAAAACACGAAGTTGACTGCAGAGTGTTTTCAGAATTTTGTGCCCTAGGTTCAACATTTGGATGGAAGCTTTGAGTATAGTTTTAAGGGCAGGAATGAGTAGATTTGGGGTCCTATGTTAATTTAGGGTATCATCTAAAGGCAAGAGTCTCTAGTAGCCCAATGAGAAATCACACATACACACTAAACCATGCATACTCTTTGTCCCTCTTCCAAGGGCATTTTTTTATAGCCACTTGGGAGATTCCTGAGGCCTCATGTAGAGGGAGATGGAGAGAGCACCTCAAACTTTAACCACCATTCAGCAATATGGTTATACCTCTTTCATGGCGATAGACCTGAGACACGGAGACATGAAGCATATTGAAAACGAATAATAACTACCATTTATGAGCATTCACTATGTGCCAAATGCTTTATCACATTTGATACTTGTATCAACGCTATTAAAAAAACCCTCCATTTTACTCCTTCAGAAACTGAGGCACAGAGATTGTATTTGCCCAAGATTGCAAAGCCCTAAGTGGCAGAACCTGACCTTTTCATCATATTTCATGTTCAGTCACTCAGCTAACATGACAGGCTGCCATTTAGAGGTCCCAAATGTCTCTGTCCTGTTCCCACCTTGGTGCCAGCCAGCCTGACCAGCATTGATCAAAGACCAGGGCAGGCTGCGGTCCCCTCTCCCTTTTCCATTTCATGACGAAAGGAAAGCTTCCCCTGCGTCTCTTACGTTTGGTGCATATTTTGTGCCCTAAATAGACTCTAAGCACGTATAGGGCAATGATAACTATTTAACACATATTTGTTAGACACAGTGCTAGGGGTATATGTATGTTTGAGGGCCTGACATCCTCTGCTTCCCACTGGAAACATGCCCCTCCCCGACCCAATAAGTCTGAGGGAAGCTGGGAAGCAGGGGGCAGGTCCTTCTTAGGGAAGGTACCTGGGGTAAGGAGTGGGGGGGGGGGGATTCTGAGGAGTGAAACCACTTCCTCTGTAGCTAGTTCCTGTGTTGACAGAACTGAAGGGGAGGAGGGGGGTGGAGGGAACAGAGCAGGAGGTTAGGGGGTTCCTGAGGCTCTGGAGATGAGAGAGCCAAAAGTCCTTCCCCCTCTGAACCCCCATCCCTACTGCAGCTGGAGGAGTTTTTCCAGTCTCTGTGCTCCCCCGGGGCGAGAGAGGTCAAGCAAGCCGTTGGGTGGGAAAAGAGAACTGGAGGAAGTTGACAGGGATGGGCGGGGCCCGGGGGGGTGCTGACCAGGAACCCAGCTTCCTGCTCAGTACCCAGGCATCCAGCCCCCGGCTCACCCCCACCCCTTTCAGCCCCTACTCCCCTCAGGAACTCAGGGTTCCGGCCCTCCTCCCAAATCCCAGCTACCCCTCCCCCATCGGTTTCTCCCCTCCAGGGGATGGAGGCTGAGAGACCCCAGGAAGAAGAGGATGGCGAGCAGGTGAGCTGGCACCGGGTTGGGGAGGCTGGCATTGGGAGAGAGGGAGGTGAGAGGACCTGAGGCAGAGACTGAGTAATGGTGGACTCAAGGGACTTGGACAGGCTTGGGCACAGAGGCAGGAACAGAGACGCAGAGAGAGGAAACGGGCTGCTGGCCTAGCCCTCTGCCCACCCCACCCCCACTTGACTGGAACGGATGTCTCTCAGCATCAGGGCCCCCATCAGGATGAGCATGGCTGGCCCACTGTGAACACCAGCGATCGGCCTTGGCGATCTGCTCCTCCGTCCCCTCCTCCTCCAGGGTCCCGCCAGACAGGTACCCCCACCCACCCAAGGAGCTCCCTGACCCTGGTGCCCACATCCTTCGTGATCCCATGACCAAGGCCCAATCCATCATGGGCTCTCTCCCCACCTCCTCCGGATTCCCCATCACACCCCCTTAGCTCTGACCCCCCATACACACACACCCACCACTGCTGTCTGCCAAATTCTTTGGGTGTCTGAGCCCTCCCCCTCCTCTCCCCAGCCCTGGGGCCCCGCTCGGCCTCCCTGCTCTCCCTGCAGACTGAGCTCCTTCTGGACCTGGTGGCTGAGGCCCAGTCCCGCCGCCTAGAAGAGCAGAGGGCCACCTTCCATCCCCCCCAGAACCGTCCAAGCCTAGGCCAAGCCCCGCCCCGGCCTCTTGAGGACAGAGAACAGCTCTACAGCACCATCCTCAGTCACCAGGTGAGACACCCATCCCCTCCCCACCAGGAGGCAAGACCCAGGCTTCTTGGTCTCTTGGCCCTTGTACTCTTTGGGGGTCCTACCCCTCCTTCTCCTCAGGCATCTGCCCCCCTGCCCTGCCAGGTCCTACTCCCCCTACCCCCATCACAGGTGTCCTCACACCAGCCCCTCACACCAGCCCTGGCTCCTTTCAAGCCCTGCTCCTCTTAGAACCTCACCAACAACCTCCCTTCCCTCCGTTCCTCCAGAGCCAGCGGATGGAAGCCCAGCGGTCAGAGCCTCCCTTACCCCCGGGGGGACAGGAGCTCCTGGAGTTGCTGCTGAGAGTTCAGGGTGGGGGTCGAATGGAGGAGCAAAGGTCCCAGCCCCCCCCACACACCTGCTGAGACTTGAGCCCCACCAGCCCCTCTGCACTCCTGTGGCTCAAAAGCTGGGCAGCCCACTGCATGCCCTCAACCCTGCCAGGCAGGGGCACCAGAGACTGGAAGACCCAGCAGAAATCTCAGTATTCATCGCCCTCATCCACCTTTCCTGGGAACCGGAGCGGGTGAAATCCTCAAACCCTGGGAATAGTCAAGGTAGGATGGACATTGAACTCCCACCATGACCAAGTATGTAGGAGCTTGAGGCCATGAGAGGATCCCAGCCACAGTGGGACACCTCACCCTCTCCTCTGATCTCAGGGAGTGGCTGAGAGTCTTTGTCCTGAACTGTGGGGACACCCCCCGTAGTCAAGCCACCAGGCAGGATCTGAGGGGCTCATTTCCCAGAGGAAAGGCAAATCTCCCAAGGTTTTCACCTGAGAGACAGTTCCACCCTCCTTCTCAGTAAGAAGAAAGGAAGAGAGGGCACAGAAAAGACATAAAGACTGTTCTCCCACCTCCATCACCGGCACACCCAGCCCCTGGACTGAGGGGCCTACAGGCAGTGAATGGACATTTAGCCCTGCCCACCCTCCCTTCCCACTGCTGTTCTGAGCTGTCTGATGTTTGGTTATATGAATAAATGTAATTCCCCTCTGGACTGAAGACTGGTGTTTCGGGTGGCGGGGTGGAGGGTAGGAGGGTGAGGCCGGAGGCCACCACTCTCCCCAGTCTGGCCAGAGGCCAGCTTCCCTCCCTGGCTGGTTAATTACTGGCTCATTAGGCAGCGGCTGGAGACCTCCCTAATTATCCCCCCAGCCCCCCTCTCCTGGTTTTAATTAAGTAGAACAGGGAGGGGATTCATTAGGATAAGAAATATGAACTAAGCTGTCTGTGAACCCAGGCATTCCAGCGGCCAGAGTCCTCATCAGTTAGATCCCGGATTCAGAACCCAGGTGCAAGGCCCCCCAGCCTTCAACACGCCCCCGCTTCAAGGCCACAGAAGTCCAGCCCCTGGGACCTTCCCTTATTTTCCCCACGGGCTAGTCTCCTCCCCTCGTCCCCTCTCCCCTCCTCCACTCGTCTCCGTTCCTACGTTTGTGTGTGTCTCTCTCCGCCCCCAGCTCCTCCCTGTTCCTCCTCTTTTCTCCCCTCCTCTTCCTCCCCGGCTCCCCTCCCCCAGCCTTCCTCCCTCGCTCCCCCCCTCTTCTCTCCTCCCTCCTCCCTCTCTCTCACACACACCCCCGCTTGGGCCTCCTCTCTCTCTCTCTCTCTCTCTCTCTCTCTCTCTCTCCTCTCTCTCCCTCCCTCCCTCCCTCTCTCTCTCTCTCTCTCCCTCTCTCTCTCTCTCCCTCTCTCTCTCTCTCTCTCTCTCTCTCTCTCTCTCTCTCTCTCTCTCTCTCTCTCTCTCTCTCTCTCTCTCTCTCTCCCTCTCCGGCTCCATTTTCTCCGCCGCCGGGGGCCGGGGTCTCCCGTGGGGGGCCCAGACGGTACCCCAGGTCTCCCTTCAGGGCCGGGGTGAACCCCCGGGAGAGCCGGGAGCGGGGGAGACGGGCGGGGGTTGGGGCGGAGGGAGCAGCGGCCCCAGCGAGTTTGGGGGGGAAGTAACCAGGCGCGGGGGGGGGAGGGGCGGAGCAGGGAGGGGGCCTCAGGGCCCCCCCCCAACTATGGACGAGCGGCTGCTGGGGCCGCCCCCTCCAGGCGGGGGCCGGGGGGGCCTTGGATTGGTGGGTGGGGAGCCTGGGGGCCCTGGCGAACCTCCCGGTGGTGGAGACCCCGGTGGGAGTAGCGGGGGGGTCCCGGGAGGCCGAGGGAAGCAAGACATCGGGGACATTCTGCAGCAGATAATGACCATCACCGACCAGAGCCTGGACGAGGCCCAGGCCAAGTGAGTGCCCCCAACCCGGTCCCCACACAGACCCAGCAGAAGCCCCATTCACAAGCTCTGAATCTTCTGGGAGCTCCCCAACTCCAGGACCCTCCCCAGGATACTACAGCTCTTCTCTCCTCCCCTTACTCCCGGGAGCCCCAAGATAAATGATCCCCCTCAAACCTTCCTTCACCCCCAGTCCCTGAAACCTTCAAAAAGGGGAACGCTAGATGGTCTCACTCCCACCCCACCCCGGCCTGTCACTGACCCCCGCCTACACACACACATACACACACACACACACTCTCTCCCCTGGAACATCTTTCCATCTCCAGAGCCCTCTTCTGGCTCCCAGACTAAGAAACAGCTATGCTGTCTTCTCCCCTAACTCTCCAGCCCACCCTCATCCTAGGGGCCTCCACACCCCTTCCCAGGGCTGTGACCCTTTCTCTCCATGCATGGCCCAGCCTCCAAGGGCCCTCACTCACCCTTTGCCCCTGCTCAGCTGACACTAGGAGCATCAGAGCCTCCCAGCCTGCTCGGTCCCAGGACCCTTCACACACCTCTATACTGAACTACCCACTTTAGCTCAGCACCCCTAGCCCCCTCTGGCACCTCAAACTCTGACTCCTCCCCAGCCTCCTGTCTCCGCTGAAATTTACCCCATCTCTCATTTCTGCAGCCATTCCCCAAATCCCCTCTGTACGCTTCTAGACCATCTCCCACAACCTCCACCCGGCCACGGTGCCTTTAGCCTGCTGCACCTTCCCTCTGTCCAGCCAAAGCCAAGCAGCTTCCCCATGTCTCCACACTCTGGGAGCTGAGCTCTTCCCAAGAACCTCCTGACTCCATTCGGCCTCCAATCCTGCTTTCTCCCACCACAGATTTACCCACCACCTCCCTTACTCCCAGGCTCCCCTCTCTTAGCCTCATGGGTGTGTCGTTTTGTGGTTGTCTTTCCCACTCCCCCATTTCTGTAGCCTCTCAACTTTTCTCTCCCATTCCTCCCAAGGAAACACGCCCTAAACTGCCACCGAATGAAGCCTGCTCTCTTTAGCGTCCTGTGTGAAATCAAGGAGAAAACTGGTACGTGGGTCACCCCTTCTGATTCCTCAACTCTGGGGACAGAACCCTGTTCACTATAGAACTGGGGCTACGAGTTTGACAACTTGGGGCCCTGAGGAAAGTGTGGGTCAGGAAGATTGCTAAGGGGGGCGCCTGGGAGGGAACCCAGGCCTGGAGGCTTGGGTCTCCAGGAGGCACCAGGAGGGCTGAGAGCTGGGTGTGGGGTCCCTGGGTCCCTAAGTCCACTCGCCTGCACGCTAGGCCTCAGCATTCGAAGCTCCCAAGAGGAGGAGCCTGTGGACCCACAGCTGATGCGCTTGGACAACATGCTTCTGGCAGAGGGTGTGGCCGGGCCTGAGAAAGGGGGTGGCTCAGCCGCAGCAGCTGCGGCCGCCGCCGCCTCCGGAGGCGGCGTGTCCCCTGACAACTCCATCGAACACTCGGACTATCGCAGCAAACTTGCGCAGATCCGCCACATTTACCACTCGGAGCTGGAGAAGTATGAGCAGGTGAGGAGAGGAAGCTGGAGTGGGTGGAGGGAGAGGCCCTTAGGGGGAATGCCAAGGCCAAGGGGCTCCTCCTCACCAGGCCACGGGCCCCCCCTGCAGGCGTGTAACGAGTTCACGACTCACGTCATGAACCTGCTGAGGGAGCAGAGCCGCACGCGGCCGGTGGCACCCAAGGAGATGGAGCGCATGGTGAGCATCATCCACCGGAAGTTCAGCGCCATCCAGATGCAGCTGAAGCAGAGCACCTGCGAGGCCGTCATGATCCTGCGGTCCCGCTTCCTGGACGCCAGGTGCGGCCCGGGGCCCCAGGCCAGCCCCCAGCCCCCAGCCCCCAGCCCCTTCACGTCCTCCAAGCCTCTGGGCCACCAGGTTGTGCAACACAGCACCGTATACCCCGTGACAGTGGTGCTCTCTGGAGTTGATCAACGTGGTGGCCCTGCCTCACCACCCCCTCTCCCCCCTGTAGACGGAAACGCCGTAACTTCAGCAAACAGGCCACTGAGGTCCTGAATGAGTATTTCTACTCCCACCTGAGTAACCCATACCCTAGTGAGGAGGCAAAGGAGGAGCTCGCCAAGAAGTGCGGGATCACCGTCTCTCAGGTACTGGGGAGGCGTGGGGAGGGGCTTTGGGGGCACAGCGCTCTCCAATCCTGTTGACTAAGGTGTTTACAGAGGGACAGGTTTCCACCCGACCCTCCTTTCTGCCCCACACCCCACAGGTCTCCAACTGGTTTGGGAACAAGCGGATTCGCTATAAGAAAAATATTGGAAAGTTCCAAGAGGAGGCAAACATCTATGCCGTCAAGACCGCTGTGTCAGTCACCCAGGGAGGCCACAGCCGCACCAGCTCCCCGACGCCCCCTTCCTCCGCAGGTGGATCCCGCTGCCACCCTGGCTGGCTGTTTCTGCGCGCTTCCTGCATTTGTTCCAACTTCCTATCTAGGCGGGATCGTAGCAGAGAGGGGGCCTTCTGGGGTGAGAGGGACCAAGCTGAGATGGGGTGGGGATATCAGGGGGCAGAGGCCACTCTAGTGAAGCTACTTCTGCCTTTCTTCCAGCAAGTGGCCAGGGGAGGCTCAGGAACAGCCTGCTCCTTCTGAGTGTTGCAGTGTTGTTTGGTAGAGAATTTGCGTATGGTGGCCCAACCCCCAGAGAGCTAGTTCAGGGGGCTTTTTGAAAACTGAGAGCTGTGATGAGCCTCCCGTCTGCCATCACAGGCTCTGTTACACTCTTCCCTAATTCCCCCTCTGCTCCCCCAAGGCTCTGGCGGCTCTTTCAATCTCTCAGGATCCGGTGACATGTTTCTGGGGATGCCCGGGCTCAACGGAGATTCCTACTCTGCCTCCCAGGTCAGGTGGTCCATCTCGCCTTGAGTAGGGCTTTCCCAAACTCAGTTTCCCTACTTGAGGATATGAGACTTCTTTTCCTTTGAGGCTTCTCACTGTGTCCTATCCTCCTTTGTTGCCTGCAGGTGGAATCACTCCGACACTCGATGGGGCCAGCGGGCTACGGGGATAACCTCGGGGGAGGCCAGATGTATAGCCCTCGGGAAATGAGGGTGAGTACCTGAAGCCCCTCTCTCCACCTCTCACCAGGAGGGGAGGGCCTTTTCCCTGGCAGCGCTGTCCCGTGTGCTGGATTTCCTAAAGCCTTACCTCAACTGTCTGCCTCTTTTTCCAGGCAAACGGTGGCTGGCAGGAGGCTGTGACCCCATCCTCAGTGACATCCCCGACAGAGGGACCAGGGAGCGTTCATTCTGACACTTCCAACTGATCTCGCCCCTCAGGGCCACAGGGGTAGGGGCTCACAAGGCACCTCTTGAAGAGGACGCAGGCATCCAGAGGACAAAACCCAGACAAAGGAGAAGCACAAGATAGAGAAGGGCAAACGGGGGTCATCCCCTCCCTGGCCAGACTCTCTCAGTGCTGGGGGTGCTGACTACATGGCAGGGAAGATGGGGCCCCTTAAGGGGAGAGTGGGGTCTGTCTCCCCCTTTTTTCCCTTTTTCATTCCTTTTTTTCTCCCCCTTTTTCTCTCACATAGAAACACACGCACCCAGAATCCTATTTTTCAGAGTTTTCCTCTCCTCCTCTCTCATACACGCACGTACAACTATTCTCTCTCTCTCTCTCTCTCTCTCTCTCTCTCTCTCTGGGCTCCCCCACTCTCCTTCCCTCACCCCACTTATCTGCTTTGGGATCTGTGGAGATGCCAGCCCTGCCCAGCCAGAGATGCCAAAAATGGGGACATGACTTCTGGACAGAGGACATGGGCCACGCCCCCTGTGCCTCCCCACCCCCCTGCCCCCCCAGACGGCTTTATTACCTCATACGCAGCTCATCTTAAACCAATAGAATCGCTCGGTGGACGGGAGTGTCTGACTCAGATATCTACCTCGGAGGGAGTTTCTGCTACTTTAGGGAATTGTTGACTGGGCTTTGGGGTTGAACTTTTTTTTAAAGGAAAGAAAAATTAACCCTGGGATCCATCTGTATTTTTTTAATTTTTATTTCGGGGATTTTTGGTGGTGGTGGTGGTTCTTAATTTTTAATTTAGTTTGGGGAAGTAGATGTTTTTATAAATACGTTGATTTTTTTTTTTTCATTTCTTGCTTTCCCACATTAGGGGTGATAGCCAAAGGGGTCATGATAAGAAAAAGGGGAACAAATAGAACTGGTGAAGAGGCCTGCCTGCCTCCACTCCTGTTCATCAGGAAGTACATTTAGCAGGGCACCAAGCCTGCCCCCTGAAATCACTTAGGTGTTCTCCTTTGCTTCCAGGGTCACCGAGGTGTTCTTTGCTCGTGCAGGCAGCTTTCTGCTGCATTTGGTGTGGAAGCAGTCAGGGCTTGCTCTGCCAGCCTGTTCCCCACCACCCTTGGGCAGGGCTAGACTCGGTAATTTTGAGCAAATGTCACCTTCCCCTGTGAGTGACACATCTAAAATCTTTCTTTTAAACCACTATTTGCAGATAGGAGGGGGAAGAATGGGGAGGGGGGTTATTGCCAAATATGTTAAATATGGGTTGGGGTGTTTGTGTATGTATCTCCCTCAGTTTCCCCAGAAACGAGGTATCTTTTTTTTTTTTTTTTTTCCTCAGTCCAAAATCGAGAGGGTGGGGAGAGAGAGGAGGGAGGCTTCAAAAAGCCAGGTATGAGGGAAGGTAAAATCACCACTGTCCCACCCTCGGCCCTGAACCCCTCAAATATCCTCAGGATTTCACAAGACTGTCAGTAGGGAACCCCTCCCGTCAAAGATCTAGGCAGGCCTGGGGGCCAGGTTGGGAGTGTGATGGGTGGGGGCGGGAGGCATGGGCCTGGGGCAGTTCTCTCCTCACTTGTAAACTTGTAGTTTCACAGAAAAAAAAAAAAACAAAAAACGCAGTTTTAAATAAAGAAGTTTCTTTTTTCCCTGGGTTTAGTTGAGAATTCTTTTCAAAAACATGAGAACTTTTTTTCTCTCATAAAGCCCCAAACGGGATTTTCCCCCGAGTTCCCAGGCCATGCCCTCACCACCCAGGCCCCAGGTTTCACCCCTGCCTCCTCTCCATGGGAAACAGCCAGACCTGAACCCTGTTGCCTAGCAACCTCGCCTAGTCGTCCAGTAGCCCTGGGTGGTCTGGTGCAATAGGCTGGGGGTCCTGAGGGGATGAAGAAACCCTAGGAGATGCACTCCCCACCCCCATGGATGTGGCTGTACCCAGAGGCTGGCAGTGCCCAGGGGTGGGGTGACAGCTGTTTCTCCCAGTACCTGAAGGACTCTTGTCTGAGAGAGGCATGAATTCCTAGCATTCCCTGTGACGGGACAAGACGGGGGAGATGGGGGCAGGGGAGAGGGTACAAGCCCCACCTAGGGTGGTGGCCACAGCAGCAAGGGGCAGACAGAGCCAGGAGCCTGGGAAGGAAGCAGGATGGCAGCAGGGGCAGCAGCTGGAGCCTGGGTGCTGGTCCTCAGTCTGTGGGGTGAGCCCTGCCCCCCCACCCCCACACCAATCCTCCTCACAGAAAGCACTCTGCCCCTGTCCCCGAAACTCCCCACAACTTTCCAGGAACCTCGGTACTGCTTTTCAATCTCCCTCATCCGCCCTGTTATAGTTTTATTAGCTCCCATCTCCCTTCCTGCCCCTCCATTGTGGTGCTGTCTCCCAGGGGCAGTAGTAGGGGATCAAAACATCACAGCCAGGATCGGGAAGCCACTGGTGCTGAACTGTAAGGGGGACCCCAAGAAACCACCCCAGCAGCTGGAATGGAAACTGGTAAGTGGGGCTCCTGTCTCCCCACTTCCGGAGAGACCAATGACGATTCGCATCTCCTCCTCCCCACCTCCCTACCTCCCTACCTCATGAGCCCTTTCCCAAACGGCTTGCACTGTTGAGGCCCCTCTCCTCTGTCCCCAGAACACAGGCCGGACAGAAGCTTGGAAGGTCCTATCTCCCCAGGGAGGCCCCTGGGATAGCGTGGCTCGTGTCCTCCCCAACGGCTCCCTCCTCCTGCCGGCTGTTGGGATCCAGGATGAGGGGACTTTCCGGTGCCAGGCAATGAGCCGGAATGGAAAGGAGACCAAGTCCAACTACCGAGTCCGAGTCTATCGTAAGGGTTCCAGGGCCTTGTTCACAGCCCACCTCTCATCTAAGGAAAAGCCTTCTACCCCAGCCCTTGACTCCTGGGCCCTGGCATGTGAGAACTTGGCTTCAGCTGCCCCCATTCCCACAGCTGGGGTGTATCTTCAAAGCTGCAGCCTCTGATTGGAATTTTCCCTCCTTCAGAGATTCCTGGGAAGCCAGAAATTGTTGATCCTGCCTCTGAACTCATGGCTGGTGTCCCCAATAAGGTAGAAGAAAAGGCGAGATGTGGAAAGGGGTCCTGAGAATGGGAGGGGAGTGTAGCTGTGTGTATGTGTATGCATTCTCTTATTTTCAAAGACGATGAGGTCACTTTTTCCCCAGGTGGGAACATGTGTGTCCAAGGGGGGCTACCCTGCAGGGACTCTTAGCTGGCACTTGGATGGGAAAACCCTGATACCTGATGGCAAAGGTGAGTCCCAGCGTCTCCCCTCCTAGCTGCCTTCTTTCTGATCTCTCTCCCATACCCACCCTGGAATGTCTTGCCTTGTCCTCCCCCCACCATAGGAGTGTCTGTGAAGGAAGAGACCAAGAGACACCCTGAGACAGGGCTTTTCACACTCCGTTCGGAGCTGATGGTGACCCCAGCCCGGGGAGGAGCTCCCCACCCCACCTTCTCCTGTAGCTTCAGCCCTGGCCTTCCCCGGCGCCGAGCCCTGCACACGGCCCCCGTCCAGCTCAGGGTCTGGGGTGAGCACAGAACTGGGGAGGGCCCCAACTTGGGTGAGCACCTGTCGGAAGGTATGACCCTCAGGAAGGAGAGGGTTAAGCCCATGGCCACTGGGACCATAGACAGGTGTAACTCTCAACCTCATGCCCCTTCCCACCCCCAGAGCCTGTGCCACAGGAGGAAGTCCTGTTGGTGGTGGAGCCAGAAGGTGGAGCAGTAGCTCCTGGTGGTACCGTGACCTTGACCTGTGAAGCCCCTGCCAAGCCCCCTCCTCAAATCCACTGGATCAAGGATGTGAGTGACCTGGAGAGGGGGCTGGCAGGTAGCGAGATACGTCATTGGCAACTAGGAGGGCAGGGGGTTCATGGAGAGCGAGGCAGGCGAGGAGGTACAAGGGTATCTGATGATGTGGAGGCAAAGACAGCAGTATGGGATGTGTTGGCAGGGGTTTTAAGAGTCTCCTGTTGGGGCTTCCCTGGTGGCGCAGTGGTTGAGAGTCCGCCTGCCGATGCAGGGGACACGGGTTCGTGCCCCAGTCTGGGAAGATCCCACATGCCGTGGAGCGGCTGGGCCCGTGAGCCATGGCCGCTGAGCCTGCGCATCCGGACGGAGCCTGTGCTCCGCAACGGGAGAGGCCACAGCGGTGAGAGGCCCGCGTACCGCAAAAAAAAAAAAAAAAAAAAGTCTCCTGTCCCCTTTTCCCCACCAGGGCATGCCCCTGCCCCTTCCCACCAGCTCCGTGCTGCTCCTCCCTGAGGTAGGGCCTGAGGACCAGGGAACCTACAGTTGTGTGGCCACCCATCCCAGCCATGGGCCCCAGGAGAGCCATGCTGTCAGCGTCAGCATCATCGGTGAGGAGACCTCTCTCCAAATCCCAGGGACCCTGGGGGCGGCTGAGGGACAGTGCAGGTTCCAATTCCCTACCCTATGCTAACACTGTCCCCGAGAGCCACCCCACGCTTCCCTCAGTGCAGCCACACCCAGGCCTTCTCTGCCCCACACAACCCAAGAGAAGAGCCCAGCCTGTCTCCTCTCCCCTCTAAACTGAAGAAAGGGAAAGGCTCCGCCGGGGCTCCCACTAGCCTTCTCCCAAACTGAAGCCTTCCCTTCTGACTTTGTTTTCCAGAAACAGGCGAGGAGGGGCCAACTGCAGGTGAGGGGTTGGATAAAGTCAGAGAGAAGCAGACGGACCTCAGCATGACTGAGGGGATGGGCAACAAGAAAGGAACTGTGAGGGCTGTGCCCTCAGTTCTCCTCGTCTCCCTACAGGCTCTGTGGAAGGGCCGGAGCTGGGAACTCTAGCCCTGGCCCTGGGGATCCTGGGAGGCCTGGGGACAGCCGCCCTGCTCATTGGGGTCATCGTGTGGCAAAGGCGGCAACGCAGAGGAGAGGAGAGGTGAGTGGAGGAAGCCAGACACCTCCGACTAAGGGCTTCCAGGCAGCAAGGAGGGGTGTGGGGGGAGAAATGACGGAGTGCTGGGAACCATGTGCAGAATTCTCCCCAATCCTCCTCCCCAGGAAGGTCCCAGAAAACCAGGAGGAAGAGGAGGAGCGCACGGAGCTGAATCAGCCCGAGGGGCCTGAGGCAGCAGAAAGCAGCGCAGGAGGGCCTTGAGAAGCCCACAGCCAGACCCCATCCATCAGCTCCCTTTTTTTTCCCACCCTCTTTTCTGGCCCCAGACCAGTTCTCCCCTGTATAATCTCTACCCCACCTCCCCAAACTTTCTTCCACAACCAGAGCCTCTCACAAAAAGTGGAGTAAACACCCGACACATATGCTCTTGTGTACGTGTGATGCCCTCACCCCCTGCACCCTTGAGAGCCCTGAAGGAGAGGGTCTCACCCCCACGCTTCACCACACCACACCGACATCTACTGAAGTTGGAGAGAAATGCTCCTGTCTTGGAAGGAAGGAGGGATGGACAAAGGTGGGCAGAGTTCCCGTGAATACATCTCAACTTGTTTATTGAATTTGTAATAAAGGAGGTAGTGAGGGGAAGGAAGCACTTACGAGTCAGGACCCACATTAGACACCGGGGAGAGAAAAATTAAATTAAATCAACAAGGGGAATATGGGGGAGAGTCAGAGGGAGCCTTGCCCACCTTTCAACATCAAATCAAGAAATGGGGGGGAAAGCAAAGGATCAGGAGAGAGGGGAGACAGACCTTGTCTTCAGTCCATCCTCCTCTCCCAGAGCTGGGAGTTACGATGCTACTGAGCGAGCAGTTCAGAGCAAAGGTTCTCCCATTCCATGCACAGGTGTCACTCCTCCCCACACCCTCCTGGAAAGTGGCCAGGGCTGCCCTTAGCCAACAAAAATGGAGGGCTTACAGGGGAGGGTCCGGGAATAAGGAAGGCTCAGCAGGGACCCCCAATACTGATTTTCCTCTGGCTGGAGGTGGGCAGGAAGGAGACACAGCTCAAATACTGAGCAGCCAGAAAAAGAAGAAGACGGCGAGAAACAGGAAGAGGGAGTCCTGCCAGCTGGAGGCCGGGTGACCCTGTCCTAGATCCACACCTGTGGAAGAGAGGAAAGCTGTGGAAGAAATATCCACTCGTAGGCTGGAAGCAGGGCTGAGGAGATTCAGAAGGCTCGCTGGTAGTAGCTGAGGGAAGGCTCTTACCTGTACCCCGACGGAATGGCTCGTGGGTATTGAAGACGGTGGTGAAAAAGCCAAAGGGAAAAGCGCCAACACCAAATGAGAAGTGAAAGCCCCCAGTATCGCCAAATGGCTGGAATCCCTAGGGAGACGAAGAAAGTCAGTGGGGAACGGGGCAAGTCTCTGGCAAGGAAGGAATACAATCAGACAAGACTCACCCCTCTGCTCTCTGGAGCGGGTCGCTGGCCCTGGGGGCGGGGTGGGGTTTTCAATCTGAGGAAGAGGAGAGGGCCTATCAGCAGGAAGTAGTCCCTCCTCTTCCACACCCCACTCCCCAAGCAGAACCTTCCACTTTCCCTCAGCATCACCTCCCCTCTCTCACCTGGGATCCCGGGGCTTCTGGCTCCCTCGCCCGTAAAGGGGGACAACCTTTTCTCTGCTGATCCCAGCTTTACACACTGGGCACTCTTGCCGCTCTGGCCGTGCCTCCAGCCACTGGGGGAAAAAAATGTAGTGGTTTCCAGTACACAGAAGGGTCTTCCAGCTCCTCAGACCTCCCCATCTCCCTCTTCATCTCCTCTGCGTACGCACCTGATGGAGACAGGGCCAACTGGAAGGGGAACGAGAAAGGTCAAACCAGTTACACAAAAGAGAGACACAGACCCAACCTCAGGGTCCCATCTTTCCCCCTCTTACCAGGTGTTACCTGCTGTTTCTTTTCATATTTTCCACAACCCCTACCATACTAGCCAACTTGGCCTTGCTGCTTCTCTGATCTTCCAACACCTAAAGCTACATCCATCCTCAACATGCTCAACCCTCTCCTCTCTTCTCTCCCCCAGCAAACACACACATACACACAAATCCTCACCCCTTCCTTCTCTGCCTTTCGACTTAATTTCCAGTCCTGTTCAACCACCCATTTCCAGGTCTCCTCTTTCAGCCCCAGCCCTACCCTTGCCCCCATCACTCCCAGACCAAACCCCCTTTACCAGCACCTTCTCCCGCTACTCCTTTTTCTCTCTCCTATGCCCAACAAAGTCCCTGTTTCCACAACTCCTTAACCTTTGGGGGATGCCCCTCCACAGTGCCCTTGTCCCCAAGTTTCCCATACCACCCCTTGCCATATCTCACCTGCATGTGATCCCACCTTCCCCAGATGTCCCCCTACTCAACTGATGCGTGCCTCCCCTAACCTTTGAGTCTAATCTGATCCCACCTGTACAGCTAAGACCCCTCCCTTCCCTGGGGTAAGGTGGCTCGCGTCTCGCCTGCACAGATGTGCAGAGCCCCACTTCCTCTTAACGCACCCCTTAACACAACTAGGTTGGCTCCTAGTTGCTATGACTTTCCTTTCCACAGTTCTCCTCTATACAGACGTGACCCTCTCGCCCACACATACCCCAAAACACGTAAGAACCCCCCTCAAGCCTCACCTATGAGAATGTGCCCTCCGATTATTTGTATGACTGTATGGTCGCCCCCGCCCCCAGCCTCCCCAGTATAAATCTGAGCCCCACTCCTTTTCGCACCCCTCTCAGATTCTCACCAGTACAGGTGGCCACACACACTGACCACAGCTTCCCGAGCAGTCTCCAGACATATATTACATTCGAAGGTCGCGCCCGCCCCGCCCCGCTCGCGGTTTGGCCCTTCGGGGCCCCCGTCCTCCTCCTCCGCTGCTGCCATGGCCGGTACTGTTTTGCCCCCCGCGTGCCCCTTAATCCCCCGAAACACACATACAGACGCCGCAACAAACGAGAAACCGCCTCCGGCCCACGATCTTTTGGCAGGCTTCAAGGTTTTCTAAGTACTATTGGTCTCAGTGCCTGCCAATCATACAGAATCGAAAGAAAGGACTGGTCCAAAGGGCGGGGGAGGAAAGAGGTTTACGTGGTCCCGCCCTTGCACAATGACTATTGGCTAAAACAGTCACGGTCAGTTTGCAATGCCATGGGATTGGTAAATATTCCATACGTCCTGTCGCCCCGGCCAGGGAGGGCTTTATTCGTCTGAGTAGTTGCCAGTCATAACCAAAGGCCAGAAGCAATTGGCTCAAGACTACTTAGACCTCGCCCACTACAAGCCCCTGTCTTTCTTTTACTTCCTCTTTCAGAGAACGTCCGGATTCCTTTGGACTTTGGAGCGTATAGCTCCAAAGCAACTAATTGGCTAGAACTCGACGGAAAATGGAGGCCAGGTAAAGCGCGCGTGCGCAGTAGGAGGAGGGAAGGGGTGGGCCAATCCCATGAGAGTTGCGCTTTCTCTGGTCCCACCCCTTTACCGCTATATTGTCGCCATGGTGACTGCTCTACAATTGGCGGGATTTGGGGTTCAAAAGCCTTGTCTTGGCCTCATCCGGGTCCTCCGACTGCGGTCTCTATCGACTGATTGGGCCGTTTTTTTCGCCCCTGATTGGCCGAGGTCGGAAAAGACGGCGAAGAGCTCGGAAAAGAGGACAAATGCTAGGGTCGCAGGGTTCAAAATGGCTCCGGCTTCCTTCGGTGACGTAAAGAGCAGAACTTGGGTCCGCCCCTCCCTCTTAGTGAAGAAGGGAGCAGAACTGGGGTTAGCCCGACGTTTGGATGGTGCGAGCATCGATCTGCGGCGCTGGTGTTAACCCATCTCCCTCGGCTGGACGACTCAGCCCGCCCCTCTTTAGGTGATTTACAGAGCAGAAATGAAGTAAAGGCCCATCCCCTTTTTAATGTGACACAGAGTAGAACAGAGTTGCCCTAGACACCGTTTTAAACCTTAAAGAGCCGAAAAGGTCTAGCTCCACCCCTTTGTGAGTGGGTGAAGAGGCAAGATCCACCCCCTTTTAGGCGACCCGCGGCGGAAAGGGGTTAGGCCCGCCCCTTCCTTCTTGTACTGTGCCCCGCAGAACTGGGGTCTTCCTCCTGGGCTGGACCCCTGGGACTTGGGCAAGCTGCTTCAGAGTTTGGGCCTTTCGTACGAGTTTGGGCCTTTTCTACAGTCACTGGCCCTCACTGTGGCTCAAGGAGCAGAACTAGGTAACAGTCCTCCCATTACCAGTGTTCTTTACATCTTGTTCCTCAGGGCGTGTAAACTCTTTCAGGGCAAAGGTATCTAGTGGGGGTGGAGGCCAGACACAAGCTGAGGGTTCTTCAACAACATCCTGATAAAAGGTCCCACGTGACTCAGTGAGGAACGGTGAGAAGTTAGGAGCTGCCTACGGCAGGGGAGGTTAGTGTTCGGGAAGCGTGTAGAGGTTTAGGGAAAAACCCTATTGAGAGGCAGAAGTGGAGACCAAGAAGGGAGGAGTGATGGAATGATCCTGATAAGGGGATGGTGGGAGTATGGGGCAGAGGGCAGCAGGGGCTGGAGAGAGAGCTAGGTACATACTACAAAATTAAGGAGGCATGCTTATACCAGAGGAATCAGCATTCTTCCTCACTTATTTTTTCAAGAAAGCAACCCTAATGCCCAGTTTCCACTGGAAGAAGAGTACATTTTTTCTACGTTGAGGAGAGGGGTAGTCTCAGCTTGGGTGAGTAAGGAGACTGATAAGAAGGAAGGAACTAGAAAAGAAAAGGTACTGAGGTTAAAGTACATCACAGAAGGAAACGGGCAGGGAGAGGGCCTGAGAGTGTCCCTTCTCTCCAAAGACCAGGAAGGGGTGGGGGTGGGAGGAGGTCAGTGGAGGAGGGAGCTGGACTGCTGGGAGATAGTGGCAGGGACAAAGGGCAGAAACCAGACAAGAGAGCTGGAGGGTGAGGTGGAGTGAGATGGAGTCCTGGAGAGAAAAAGAAGAGAGGTGAAGAACTCAGAGCTTGGCATACAGTAGGTGCTTGATAAATATTTGGACTTGAATGGGGGGACAGGAAGAGGGAGATGGAAAAGGGTTGGAGTTGGAGGGAATAAGCAGCAGATGTGGGAGTTAAGGAGAAAAAAAGAAACAAGTTGACAATAAGAGGAGAGCTGATGGAGAATGAGAAGGAACGAGCCAAGGAAGGAATACAGCACCAAGGGACACGCAAGCCATGTGTGCTGAAAGGAAGTTGGAGAAAAGAAGGTGCAGCTGGAGCCAGAAAAGGCCAGAGAGACCGAGACGGAGCCCAGCTGAGCTCTCGTAGGGTGGAGCTAGCAAGAGGAGACTGAAACATGTGGGGAGGAGATGCCTGGGTCCCCGGGAGGCGATTGGCAAAACAGGGCGCCCATCACCGCCCCCTACTTCCTGGCCAGCCCCGGAAACCAGCGGGCGTGGGGAGGGGTGGCGGGGGATAGCGGCAGCAGCAGCCCCAGCCCTCAGAGAGACAGCAGGAAGGGAGGGAGGGAGGGAGGGAGCTGGGGGGACAACCCCCCACCATTCCTACCGCTATGGGCCCAGCCTCCCACTCTCACCTCCCCTCCATCGGCCGGGGCTAGGACACCCCCAAATCCTGTCGCCCCCTTGGCACCGACACCCCGACTGAGGCAGAGACACAGCCACCCGCCACCACCGCTGCCGCAGCCTGGCTGGGGAGGGGGCCAGCCCCCCAGGCCCCCCACCCCACTGAGGTGGGGGCAGGAAAGGGATGGGAGGAGGAGGGAGGAGGAGGCTAAAAGGGATGTGGAGGAGGGGATGGGGAAAGATTGGGTCTGGGAGGGTGGGCTGGGGAGAGGCTTGGTGGGAAAAGGATACAGGCCGACTTGGGAGAGGGTTGCTGGGGAAAGGAGAGGGGGCCTGAGAGGGAGGAAGGATGGAAG
Organism: Phocoena sinus; assembly: GCF_008692025.1. Classification (NCBI taxonomy): domain Eukaryota; kingdom Metazoa; phylum Chordata; class Mammalia; order Artiodactyla; family Phocoenidae; genus Phocoena; species Phocoena sinus. The sequence goes on from NC_045773.1 coordinate 80,268,619, forward strand.
AGACACGAGGGAGAAGAGGTGGAGACCTTGTGAACTTGAGATGGGGGTGTGGACAGGGAATCTTGGAGAGGAAAGCCCCAACACCTTCCCCAGTTCCTTTTCTTGCCCTTTGGCCCCACGTGACCCTTGCGGGGTAGTGGCAGGCAGAAGGCAGTTTAGTGCCCTCCTTTCCCCAGCAGAATTTGCTTCCTAGGGATGCCCCGAGACACCTGTTTCTCTCAAGGCACAGGACCTCTTGTTTCTCAGTGGCCTTCCATGCTGTGTTCGACCCTTACTGACATACAGATGCCTTGTGGGGGACCATGTTTTCTACATTGAGTGGGTGTGCCTTTGATGTGTTCTATGGCTTGTGTGTGGCTAGTTTGTCCTGTGCTCTCCATGGGTTGTGGAGAAATGATGTGTTATCTTCCATCAGAATTGCCTGTTCTCATATCTTATGTCCGTGTCTCATGTCCAGTCTTGACGTGTTCACATGTGTGTGTTCTCATCTGTTGCATCTGTTATGTGGTTTCATGTTTCTTGCACATCTTATGTTTACTTTAGCATGTAGAGATCATACCTTATTTTGTTTGGGCTCACAGGTTATGTGCATAGTCCCACCATATGCAGTCGTCTTTGTGTGTGGGATCTCATGGCTTAGCTACTAGCGCACACTCATGTTATGATCGGATTGGCCTGTTTATTGCATGTGTTTTCCCAGTCCCAATTCACAGCGCACACATGTGTGCCCCTTCGCATAATGTGCTGATGTGACACGTCCACAGCTTGTGTGCTTCTGGTTCCATACACTATTTATTTCATAATTTTATTGCCAATATATTTTGTGAGCTGTATGCTCAGTAACTCACTTGGCACTCCATTGTGCTTATAAATCCTCGGACATCCCTGCTCTGGAGAGAGTCACTTAATGTCACATATTAGAGGAAAAGGCAACTGGGCCTCCGTGTCCCTAAAGAACCATCCCCATACGCCTTACCTTGCTGACCCCGCTGGCCCGTGTCTCTTCATACACGTTACATCCGGTGCCTGTGAACAGTCCGTGTCCATGGAGCTCAATGCATAGCACAGCGTCAGCTCTGCCATGTACATTATCTGTCCCCCGCTCTTTGCACTGTTGGCATGTATTTGATGACAGCGGCGTCTTTCCCCTGTGGCATGTTAATCCCCTTTCTGTATGTTTCTCTTGTGTGCAAGGTTGTGTGTGCCATCTTGTCTAGATTGCTGTCACTCTGCCTTCACCGTGACCCTGTATTGTGTATTTTTATCCAGAGTAGGTTACTGTTAGGCCTGGTGTGTTCATTGCTTTCTTGGTGGCTTTTCTTTTCGTAGTTAATAGTCCTCAAGAGGGTAGCTATCTGATTGGTGTTCAGAACTGTTGTCTCGTTAATTATGGCTACGTGGGTATGTACACAGCTTTATAATCTGTTCAGCAAATGTTTATTGAGCATCTTCTCTGCTTCCTTCTGTCCTGGGCATTGGGAATAAGAAAATCTCTGTCCTCAAGCTGCTTACACGTTAGGGAGGGAAACAAAGATAACCTCAAGTGGTTACACCCTGTCTAGTGTCAAGATGAGTGGTTCTCAGACTTACGTGCACATCAGACTCACCTGGATGGCTTGTTTAAAATAGTGTACAGAGGCATGGGCCCAACGGCCTAAATTTCTGATTCAGTAATCTGGAGTGAGGTCCAAGGATTTATTTTTCTGCACTTGGAGAATCAGTGATCAAGGTAAAAGTGTAATGAAAACACAGGCCTGGAGGGGGTTCAGGAAGACCTCCAAAAAGTGACACTGAACTGTATAAGGCAAGTGAAGAGGCAGAAGAACATTCCAGCCAAAGGGAACAGCGTGTTCACGGCACAGAAGGGCGAAAGATAATGGTGTGTCTGAGGAACTGAAGTCAGTCAGTTTGACTAGAGCGAAAAGGCTTTTGTAGGGATGTGGCCAGAGGTGTAAGCAGAAGTCACCTTGTCAAGAAGGGCCTTTGGGCAAGAGAGATACTCAAATTTGTGCCACAGAAACATCTGTGGTTGCCATGTGGAAGAGGGATTGAAGGGGAAGAGTTAGGAGCCTGTTGCAAATAGTCCAGGGGAGAAGTGCTTGTTCCAGCTTGCGGGGGCAGTAGGATGAAGCAACTCAGAAAGCCTATTGTCCTAGAGCTGGCAGAGTCCCATTTCCTCTATCACCTGTTACCTTCACCCTTGGCAATGGACTTACCTTGGAGCACAGCCCTTCTGTCATTGGAAGCGCGTGCCTTTGGCCTTGATACAAGTGACAGATATTTGCCTGAACACCATTTGTGTGAACTGTGACCCTGCCCCAAACCGTGGGGCAGAGTGGAGGAAGGAGGAAGAGCCTCTTCCTCCTGAACTCTTTCCTCTCCCAGGGCAGGTGGTGTAATGACCCTTTTACTCTCTGCCCTCCTTTTTTTGCTTGGTGAAGCCTTACACACTGCATGTCTGACCACATTGCCTGCAGTGTTGCTGGGAGGGAGGGAAGTGGGTGGTGGGATCTGTTTGCCTGTTTGTGGAAGCAGGATTAGTAGATATAGGTACGTCCATGGGTTTATCTGGGAACAGGGAGCCTGCCTGGGTGGAGAGGGGTTTTACTGGGTATGAATTTACCGTCCTTTATCGGTCATGGGTGTGATTGTAAGTTTGCGTATGTGTGTGAACAGGTCAGTCTTTGTATGGCTGTGCGTGTCCGAGTTTGCGTTAGTGACGAGAGCCCTTATTCTTGCCAGTCAGCCCCTGGAGAATGTCTGTGTTTTGTCATTTCCACTGTATCTGCTGCGTGCTATGTGTGCATTTGTGTGTATATATACAGGCAGCAGCGTAACCAAGTGGTTAGGAGCACAAGCTGCTTAGCTTTAAGCTAGGAAGTGCCTCTTAGGAGTCGTATCACCTCAGGTAAGTTTTTTAACCTTTCTGGGTCTGTCTCCTTTAAAACGTAAATTGGGTGTTTCATATTTAAGGACTTAACATAGTATATAGACCAGCCCTGTCCAACAGAACTATAATGCAAGCCACATATGTAATTTTTAATTTTCTGGTAGCTACATAAAAACGGTAAAAGTAGCAGGGTGAAATTAATTTTAGTGTATTGAACCCAGTATGTCCAAAAGGTTATAATTTCACAGTGTGATCAATATAAAAGATTATTAATGGGATAGTTTACATTCTGTTTTTCCTTCAAAGTCTTTGAAATCTGCTGTGTATTTTATATCTCTAAGCACCCCTCAATGCAGACTAGGCCACATTTCACGTGCTCAGTTGCCATATGTGGCTGGTGGCTACCATATTGGACAGCAGAGGGATAGACCGTTATAAGATCCTTACCAGCTACAAGCGTTAGCTCTTATTAATGTCCTGTTGTTGTCTTGTGTCTGTGAGTTGTGGATGTCCATATCTTGTGTCTCATGTCTGAATGTATCTGGATCCTTCAGGGACAGGGGTGGGAGAGCAGTCCTGAGCTCCCATCCCCACCACCCCCATCCTAGAGAGGCTTTCTGGACAGGTTTTAACGGGAGCCCTGGCCCCCAGAGCCCCCCCAGACCCTGCCTTCTGCACCTTGCCCGCCCCGTCCCCAATCCAGGAACCAGGCCCACTGGTTCTGTCCTTCGCCCCGTCCCCTGCAGGTGACCAGAATGGAGCTGTGGCCAGGGGTGTGGCCTCTACTGCTGCTGCTCTCCCTGCTGCTGCCCACTCTGTGGTTCTGCAGCCCCAGTGCCAAGTACTTCTTCAAGATGGCCTTCTACAATGGCTGGATCCTCTTCCTGGCTGTGCTCGCCATCCCTGTGTGTGCCGTGCGAGGACGCAACGTCGAGAACATGAAGTGAGGGGCAAGGGGTTTTGGGTGATGAGGGAACCTTAGGGTCAGAAGCAAGCAGGGGCTGGGGAGGGCACTGAGTGTGTAGGAGACACTGAGCGAGCCCAGGGACAAGGAAGTGGAGAAGACTGCAAAGATGCCCAGGAAGACGGGCCGGGGAGGGGGGCTGGGGCCTGCAGGTGGACGTCAGCAGGTCCCGCGGGAACCCCTTGCCTTGTGGAACCTCCACAGGATCTTGCGTCTGATGCTGCTCCACATCAAATACCTGTACGGGATCCGAGTGGAGGTACGAGGGGCTCACCACTTCCCTCCTTCACAGCCCTACGTTGTTGTCTCCAACCACCAGAGCTCCCTCGACCTGCTTGGTGAGCAGCCTCCCCTAGCCACGCCCATCCTCCTGCAGCCCTCCCTGGGATCCCCTCCCCCTAGAGGTCCTCAACCCTCCCTCATCTGGGGCGTTGCCCCCTTGCTCCCCCTGCAGGCCTCTGCCTGGGGTAGAGCTGCCCTCATAAGCAAGATAATACACCTTTAGTCACCTTTTCTTACTTTCTGGGGCTTCCCCCACCCCTCACCCCCAGGTCTGCCTCTTCCTTTAGTTCTAGTCCCTGGGTGATGACCTGGGTGAGGTATCCTCACCCCACCCCCACCTCTGCCCTAGGGATGATGGAGGTACTGCCAGGCCGCTGTGTGCCCATTGCCAAGCGCGAGCTACTGTGGGCCGGCTCTGCCGGGCTGGCCTGCTGGCTGGCGGGAGTCATCTTCATTGACCGGAAGCGCACTGGGGATGCCATCAGTGTCATGTCTGAGGTCGCCCAGACCCTGCTCACACAGGATGTGAGTCACCCTGGGGAAATGGGGGTTATGGAGTAGAATAGTTGTAAATAAACTGATGTGCAGGGCCACCAGGCCTCACAAGTCCCATTACAGCATCACAGCCATTTTCTGATCCCTCCACATGTGTGTCTTCCTTGACTCTCTTTCTTTCCCAGGTACGGGTCTGGGTTTTTCCTGAGGGCACGAGAAACCACAATGGCTCCATGCTGCCCTTCAAACGTGGCGCCTTCCACCTCGCAGTGCAGGCCCAGGTGATTACTCCTTCCCGTCTACTACTGCCCCTCAAGCCCCCACCATCCCTTCCTCTCTTGGCAGAGGCTGGTCCTGGGGACCTCAGAAGGGAGCCGTGGGCTGATTGCTTTTCCTCTCCCTCAGGTTCCCATTGTTCCCATAGTCATGTCCTCCTATCAAGACTTCTACTGCAAGAAGGAGCGCCGCTTCACTTCAGGTGAGGGCTCTGTGCAGATCTGGGGTTCGGGGGTGGCCAGAAGGGCCATGGGAGAGGCGAGAGGGACATCCCCGTGGGGCAGGAGCTTCAGTCAGCGTCAGCACTGAGATGTCCACAGGATTATCTAATGTGACCCCACATCAGCCAATAAGTATTTATTAAGCACCTCCCATACCCTGCTAGATGGGTAACACTTGGACCCTCCAAGCGAGGCCATTACTGTCTAACCGGAAAGATAAAGCCTGTGTGCACAGTTACGGCATTCGGCGGTGAACACTGAACCCAGACAGTGGGGCCGGCAGGGTGCTGAGGTGCCTGGACTGGGGCTGGGGAAGGCTTTGCGAGGGAGGGCCTCAGAGAACAGGTGGCAGCTGGTAAGCCGAGGGGGAGTTGTCCACGGCAGAGAACTGAAAGGTTGAGCAGGGGACTAAGTATCAGGAGAGCTCGGAAGCCAGGCGCCACCTGTGGGCAGAGTCCTGGTACACAGGCCATGATGGTGCTCACCCCCCTCCCAGGGCGATGTCAGGTACGGGTGCTGCCCCCAGTGCCCACAGAAGGGCTGACACCAGATGACGTCCCAGCTCTGGCCGACACAGTCCGACACTCCATGCTCACCGTTTTCCGGGAAATCTCCACTGATGGCAGGGGTGGTGGTGACTATCTGAAGAAGCCTGGAGGGGTGGGCGAGGCCCAGCTCTGAGCTCCCTTCCCATCTACCCCCACCCCCCACCGCTGTCTCCACACCTACCAGCCCTGTGGGCCCGAAGCTGGGCCAAGCCCTGTTCCTCATTTCCCCTCTCCCCACCTGTTCTCTTCTTTGGAATCTTCAACTTCTGAAGTGAATGTGGTTACAGAACCGCTCCCTGCCCCCTTCCCAGCACCGCCCCCCAACAGACTCTTGCCTAGGTGCGGCCTCCACTCTGAACCCCACCTTCCGTGCCATCCTGTCTGTGGGACAGTCGCCTCCCCCTCATCTTCAGTGGTTCAGCCTACACAAGGGTAGGAACACTCCATTCTGTCCCCAGTGGACCCTCTTCCTTTGTGGTCTTCTCTACCTCTCCACCCCACGTTGGCCAGTGGATTCATCCATTCTGTGGAACAATTTCTCACTCCCATGTCCACGGATTCAGTGGACTCATCCATCTGTGAGGACGACTCCTCACGCTGTGGCTGGAAGCTGATGCCTGGAATACTTCTCCCAGGCTCATCCTGGAAACATTCCTCAGCACCTTCTCCCTCCTTCCCGTGGAGCCTCCTGTCAGTGGGGGCTGGACTCTGTCACTCAGAGGTCTCATCCCTGCCCTTGTCCAAGTGCCCAGGGTTGAGCACACTCTTGGATGCCACATTTCTGCTTCCCCTCATCCTCTGGGTATAGTTGTTCAGTGGTCCTGGCCCCACCAAGCCCCCTACAGCCCTGCTGTACCATTCTAACCAGACACAAGGGGAAGAGGCAGACATCAGGTGCTGCAGTCACTTCACCCTGGGGAGCTGGGGAAAGGAACTGAACCCTGGCTGGAGGGGATGGGAGGGCTTTTAATTTATTTCTCTTTCTTTTGAGGCTTCCCCTCTCTGAGCCAGTTTTCATTTCCTCCCTGTGGCATTAGCCACTCCCTGCCTCCCACCCCAGACCTGTGCTCACAACTACGGAGGTGGGCTGGGAGCAAAAGGAGAGGGTGGGACCCAGTTTTGCGTGGTTGATTTTTATTAATTATCTGGATAACAGCAAGAAACCGAGAATAAAGATTGAGAGAGATCTGGGCACTTTCTGGCTGCATTTGTTAAGGAGTTAAAAAAGCAGTTCTCCTCCAGGCCTCTGCCCCAGCCGGAAGACTCAGGGGCAGGCCAAGACAACCCGCCTTCCTCCTTTCTTCAGCTTTCCAAAGTTTCCATTGTTCATTGCTCCTTAGTGGCAGATAGCCTTATCTGCAGCTCCCCAGCCGGCCAATCCCAGAGGATTAGTGGGTCCAGTTTCTGTATAAATTAGTGGGGCAGGGGCTCTGCAGGGGCTCCTTAACTCCGCCGATTGAGGCCTGGGCCCAGGCTGTTGTCCTCGCAGGAGCCTGGTTAATGACAAGGAGACAGGCAGACACATTGACTGTGGACTTCTTGGACGCCTGGAGTGGGCCCTGGACACTGAAGGATTGACAGTCTCGCTCACCAATAAGTGGAACCACCAAGTTGGAGACAGACCAGGAGAAGGGGTGGTAAAGTGTGGGAATCTGGGGAAGGTAGGGGGTGAGTGAGTGGAGGAGAAGAGATTTTGGACAAGAGAAAACTGAGTTGGGAAAAGGTGTCTGGAAGAGCTGGGGGCAGCTGTTGGGAGATGCGGGTCCCCACAGAGAGGGGCATGGGGACTCACAGGCACCTAGCCTCTCCTCCAGCAGCAGAACCTGGTCACTGAGAGACTCAATCCTGTCGCCTCGGCCCCACAGCTCTGCCACCTGTTCGGGCTGCAGCTCTTCTGGGGGCATGGGCAGCACTGCTCGGACCCAGGCTCCAGCCTGACTGGCCCACTACAAAGGAAGAGACACCTCAGAGTGTTGGGGGTGGGGTCTGCCACCCAGACTTGGCCCCAGGCATCTCCACTCACCTGCTCCAGCCGCTCCAGGCGCCCTCGAAGCTCCCGAATCTCCCGCCTCAGGGCACGCTCATCGTGTCCAGCCTCCCGAACTGGGACAAAGGAGCGAGCCGAGCGTGACCACTGCCCTGGCCCCGCCTCTGGTCCGGCCCTCCGCGTGCCCCACGCACCCATCCACTCACCGGCCACGCTGAGGATGCTGGCACTGGTTGGGGGCTCTGGGGCCCCTTCTCCGCAAGTGCGCCCGTCCGGGCCCAGCACCAGGCCCTGGGGGCAGCCACAGGTGAAGCTGCCTGCTGTATTGAGGCATCCGTGCGAGCAGAGAGTGACGCCAGCCCTGCATTCATCCACGTCTAGTTACCGGAAAGAGGAGGGGGCTGAGGGGGGCGGGGCGGAGGGGGGCACCATAGCGGGTAGGGAGGTTCTGGCGCCACCCCGAGGGAGGGCGAGGCAACTCACCCACGTGACAGTGCTTCCCACCCCAGCCCGGGGCGCACTCGCACTGGTCTGGCCGGATGCAGACGCCTCCGTTCTGGCAGGGCTTGGCGCAGATGGCTGCGGGCGCGGGAAGCGGGGTTCAGAACCCAGCGGAAGGCCTGGCTCTCCAGCCCGGCCGGGCGCACCTCCCCCGAGGCCTGGGAAGACCCAGCCTCACCTTCATCACAGGTGAGCGCCCCGGGATGCCGCTTTTTCCAGCCCTGGCAGCACACGGCGTGGGTCTGCTGCACCTCCCTCCTTACCTCCCGCCAAGCCACATGGTACGTGGTCCTGGAACACAGCGCCGGGCTCTGGACATTGGCATATGGGTCCTGGTCCCGGTTCTGGGGGTTCGTTCCTCTTGAGAGACCCCAGAGCCCAGGCTCCCCCCCCTCACCTGTAGGTGCTGCAGACACGCCTTCCAGAGCACAGAGTCAAGTAGGGCTTATATACGGGTTGGCTGTAGGACTCGTTGTAACGGAGTGGGACCACCAGCGTCTGCTTGGAGCAGACCCCCTGACTGCACCCATGCGGGGGAAAGTGAGAGGCATTGAGTGGGCCAGGCCCTGGGGAGCCAGGAGCCCCACTTCCCTTCAGGCTCCACTGAGGCCCCACCCTCCCTAAAAATGACAGCCTCCCCCCCATTCTGAACTTTGTTTTGCCACCTGTGAAACCCCAGCCCCGTCAGGTTTCATGAAGACCTCACCCCTGGCCCTGCCCCCTCTGTTATCACCTCTCTTTGAGGGATCCACCCTTGGCCCCCTCGCCTGTCATCAGTAGCAGGAGGAATGAGAGTCCGCCTAAGACAGTGCACAGCTCAGCCCTGGACCCCATGTTTCTCCTTGACTTCAGACTCTGCCAGCTGCAGGCAAGAAGAGGTTAATGGAGGCCCTTCCCCTCTCCTGTTAACTTCTCCAGTTCCAACCCTTCCAAGAGCAGTCTGCTGGTGCCCTTTAAGTGGGGCAGGACATTCATTTGCACGCTTGCACTAGCCACCAGGATTGTCTACACCCGCAGGTACATTTAACTAACACCCCCCTTCCTTTAGCACGTCATGGTCCATGCAGCACCATACAAGCTCACAGCCCGACACACTCCCTCCACCTCCCCTCGTGACCCTCCTGTCTCTGACGTGCCCTCTTCCATCCTAATCCTCCTACCTTCAAAATATCAGATATGCACCATTACACCCCTTTACACCTTGTACACACCCACACACCTGGAAACCCCACCTTAAACACATTCCTGCTACCCTCACGCACCCACACCACCACATACACCCTGGACCCACTCCCCTCACTCAGACAACACACCCAACTCACACTCAACTTTAAGACTCTGAGTGACCCCCAGTCTTTCCCCATTGACGTTCTCTCCCCACCTGTCTTTCCCCCTCTCCTGGAGACTTCAGGCCACCAGCCTCAGAAGCAGCAGCTCAGACTGGTGGGCGGGCTGCGCGGGCTGCAAAGGAGAGGAGGGGCGGGCCAGACAGAGCCCTCCCATTCCTGCCCCCTCCCACAAGCCTCCTCCACAGCTGGAGCTTGGTCAGTTCAGTGGGGTCCAGATCCTTACTCCCTTCACCCCACCAGCCAAGCAAAGGGCCCCTCAGAAGTCTCTTCTCAACCCTATGAGGCCCCTTATTTTTGGAACTCCCCCAAATCAGCAGAGACTACTAGCTTTAAACACCAGCAGCACCCCTGGCCCTTGCCCTCCATCCTTCAACCCAACACAGACTAGGGAAGAACTGAGGGGCAGGAAAAGTCAGAGCTGGCAGACAACAAAGTGGGGTCAAGTCATGGGAGAAAAGGCAAGAGCAGATGTGAAAAGAAAGAAGGGTGCGGTGGGGACTGCCCAGGGCAGTAAAGGGAAAACTGCCCCCATTTCTTGATGACATTTGTTAGGACCTGGTGGGGGGTATGCAAAGTTGAGTCAGCCACCGCCCCCCATGCCAGAGCAGACAGGGCCTTATTGTCTCCACCAAGATTCCTTCTTTCAGGAAGAGGAGGCTCATTGTCCAGCCCCTCGCCCAGCTCTGGCCTACAAAGGTCAAAAAGGGGCACAACAAATGCCTACCCTGACCCTTAGCCCCCTCGTCTAGCCTGGGGGCTGGCTGGTGCATTCCACCCATGAGGCTGGGGCCCAAACCACTAGAGCCCTGGGCTCAGCCCCCCAATCACAGGCTGGGACAGGAAGAGAATTGTCCTCAGCAGGAAAGAACCCGCAGAGAATCAGGAACCCACACAGAATGGGCATTGAGAGAGCGGAAGCACCAAGGGGGTCCCACCCCAGACCAGGCATCCGGGCACCCGGGCCTCAGGCTGTCCATCCCCACCCTCCTTGGGGAGCCAGGTCTCCCTCACCTGGAAATGAGTCAAGCCAAACTGAGTAAATGGAACTTTATTTCCATAAATATAGGGGTAACACCCATTCAAGGGTAGCTAAAAGAGGGGCTGGAGCCTCAAAGAAACTGGGCTCCCCAAGGGCACCCCAATACTGAACATAGGGACTGGGGGATCCCCAAACCTGAGATGGGCCTCACGGGCCACAGATATTCCCCAACACTGACACTTCAAGAACGGAAATGTCCCCATAGGGGAGCCTCAGAACCCCACTCTCATGGGTGGTCCTTCCTGGGGGTTGGGAGGGCTCACAACAGGGGAGTTCAGACGAACAGGGAACATGGGGAAAACAAGCTAAAAATGTCCTGAGTGGCCTGGAAGGAGACCCCTGTGGTGGGCAGGAGCTGGATTCTGCACCTCCAGCCAGAGTCGAGGAGCAGCCACGAGTAAACCTGGCTTCTCACTTCCCAAGCTTGGCCTTAAGAGGATGGGGGAGCCCCAAACGAGAGGACACGAGATGGCGGAAACCAGGATTTGCCTTTCACAGAAGAGCGGAGGAAGGGGCCCTGGGAGCCCTGGTTGGTGGGAGAGCGATGAGGTGGTCACGGGCACACCAGGGCCCCTGACATCCAAGGCTACCACTTGGTCTCTGGACTGGGGAGTTCCTGAGGGATCCCTCAGGAGAGCCAAGGTTCAATGCAGGTCTCATAAAGGGTACGGTTGGAGTGCCAGGCCGTGTGGGAGATCCCAGCCATTGGACACCTCACTATGGCCCCCCGAGCCAGGAGAGTCTTCAACCCAAAAGAATCCCGCAGATAAACCTTCAAGGTGGGCAAAGGGGCATGGAAGAAAGACATAGGGAGGACAAAGTAAGTTCCTGCTGGTGTCCCAGACCCCCTCCCCACAGGGTGAACCTTTCAACTCCTGTTTCAGTGGCAGAGAGAGCCACGGACAGCTGGGACAGTGCGCGCAGAAAGGGAAGGTAATTCCAACGAACTCACCAGTTGCTCCTCCATCTCCAGGACCGTCTCATTTGCATCATAGAAACCAAAGAAGCTACAAAAAGATTGGGGGGTAAGGGGGAGGTTATCAGGAGAGCTGGAGAAAATCAAGGTGGGCTAGGGTCCTTCGGGAACTCATGGCCTGTTGAGGACACAAGCAGCAAGGAGGACACTCAAAATACCAATATTTAACTGGGTATCATGTACCTCATGAGGTGATGCACTGAGGGTACAGCATCACTTCTGCAGAATTCCCATCAAAAATGCACAATCTGAACCTAATCATGAGGAAATAGCCAACAAACCCAAACGAGGGACATTCTATAAAACAGCTGGCTCATACGCTTCAAAAATATCAACGTCGTGTACAAAGACCAAGGAAGTATTCCAGATTAAAAGGGACTAAAGAGACATGACAACTAAATGCAACACAGGATCCTGGGTTGGATCTTGCACTGGATTTTTTTCTATAAGGACAATTGGGAAAATTTGAATAAGGTCTACAGAGTACTGTATCAATGAATGTTAATTTCCTGATTTTGATCATTATTGCAGGTATGTAAAAGAATGTCCTGTACATAGAAAATAGACACTGACGTGCTGAAGTTTTCAAGGGTGAAGAGATATCATGCAACCTGCTCTCAAATGGTTCACACACATACTCCGTACACATATATATATGTGTATATATATATATATGGAGAGAGAGAGAGAGAGAGAGAGAGGGAGAGGGAGGGAGAGAGAGAGGATGCTAAGGTAAACTCGGTAAGATGTTAACATTTGGGAAATCTAGGTGAAGAGTATACAAGATTGCTTTGTACTACTTTGGTAATTTCTTGAGTATGAAATTATTTCAAAATTAAAAGTTCTTAAATTTTTTTAGTTAAGAATATTTAACTGGCATGGGCACTGAGTGGACACAGGCCATAAATAACTGAACAAATGCCAGTATGGGCTATGGGAGCAAAGAGGAGAGGCTACTGACCTAGTTTTAGAGCATCAACAAAGGCTTCCCAGCGATTACCCTGGACTAAGGAAGGCTGTCCCAGGCAAATGCAACAGCAAGAGCAGCACAGAGGTAAGGCACAGCTGGGTGCGGGGGGTGCTGGGTTGGAGGCCTGGAGGCCTTGTTGAAGGGCTGGATTTCACGCGGTAGGAAAGCAGTAGGGGCACAAAGACCTGGATTTTAAACTCCAGCTCTGCCACACACTCCCCACTGTGTGTGGTTGATCATGTTGCTTATCTTCTTTGCCCTGTATAAGAATACCTCCTTTGTAGAGAGGAAGCAAAACATTGTGGTTGGGCTTCCCTGGTGGCACAGTGGTTGGGAGTCTGCCTGCCGATGCAGGGGACACGGGGTCGTGCCCCGGTCCGGCAAGATCCCACATGCCGCGGAGCGGCTGGGCCCGTGAGCCATGGCCGCTGAGCCTGCACGTCCGGAGCCTGTGCTCCGCAACAGGAGAGGCCACAGCAGTGAGAGGCCCGCATACCAGAAAAAAAAGAAAGAAAGAAAAAAACATTGTCGTTAAGTCAGACAGCCTGACTTCACCACTTAACTAACTCTATGAATGTAGGCAGGTTATTTAATCTCTTTGTACTTAAGTTTCCTTATATGTCAAAAGAGGATAGTAGTAATTACCCTATAGGGTTGTTGTGAGAATTAAATGAGCTTTATTTGAAAAGTACTTAGAATAATGCTTTGGGACATAAAAGGTGCTACATAACCTTGAGCCATTCTTACCTTCACAGGATTGTTTGAAATGAGATAAAAAATAAATCCCACCTCTAACTATTATAAGGCATGTCACTCATTCACTTAAAACCTTCCAGCGTGTTCCGTCTCACTCAGAATTTTCAAAAAGCAAGGGCCATGGTTGCCAGGGGCCAGGGAGTGGCAGGGATGAGGGAGTTACCATTCTTTAAAGGGTATGGGGTTGCAATTTGGGAAGGAAAAAAAGGTTCTGGAGATAAATAGTGGTGATGCTTACACAGGAATGTGAATGGACTTGATGCCACCGAACTATACACTTAAAAATGGTAAAATTTTATGTTGTGTATATTTCAGGAAAAAAAGGGGGGGTGCTTACTGTGCCCCACAAAGGCTCTCTGTAACTGGCTCCCTGCTACCTCTTTCACCTCCTCTCCCACCCTCTCCATAGCTCCCTGCACTCTAGCCACATGGGCCTCTTTATTCCTCAGACCTGCCCCAGGGCCTTTGCAGGTGCTACTCCTGTCCCCTGGGTTGTTCTTCCCCCAGTTTGATGCACAACTCTTTCCCTCACTTCCTTCAGTCTCTGCTCAAATGGCAGCTCTTCCAGAAGGACTTCTCTGGCCAGCAGCTAATATAGGCCGTGGCCATCCTCTAATCCCTTCCCCTGCCTTATTTTATCACCACTTGGCATATAGATTTACATTTATTATCTGTCTCCCCCACAAGAATGTAAGCTACATAACACCATGGACTTCTCTTTCATTTACTACTGCATCCCCAGGACCCAGAACAGTGCCTAGGCACACAGAGTATTTGTTGAGTGACTAAAGTAGATCACGTGACATTTCAGATCACTCATGATGATCAAAGGCAGGCACATAGTGCCGTGAAGCCATGGATTTTCCTGAGGAATAGGATAGAGGGATGAGCTGGAGGCTATTACAGTAGTCCAGGTAAGTAAAAGAGGTGGTAGGAAATGTGATTACATGGCATATGGAACTATACACACGTACCAATGTCATATTCCTGGTTTTGATATTGTGCTATAGTTACATAGGATGCAACCATTGAGGGGAACTTGGTGATGGATACACAGGACCTCTCTAAACTATCTTTGCAGCTTCCTACGAATCTGTAAATATTTCAAAGTTAAAAGTTTTTACAAAGTGGGGTTGGTAGGGATGGAGAGCAAGCAGACTCTACCTAGTAGAGTCAGCAGGGCTTAGTGACTGGCTACGTATAAGAGGCTAGGAGATGACTCCCAGGTTTTGGTCTTGGGTGACAAGATGAGTGGAGGGTAGGGGTATTACCCAGTGGAAGCAGCAGGCCAGTTTTAGAAATGAGATAAAGATTGGTGGGGGCTGGAGTGTCCTTAGCCAATCTTCAGGCCACACAGTCCCTTATTACCTGGACTGCCAGGGGGTAATGACACCATCATCAGGGCCCCCAATCAGCACCAGGCGGCCCACACGAAGAAAGTTCTTCCGCCAAGCTGCAGAGTGGGAAGAAGAGAGCCTGAGTCAGTCACAGGGGTCAGGCCAGGTTGGAGAGGGGAACACAGGGGGTCAGAGAAGCAGAAAATGGGACCGGGGTAGGAGCCTGGGGTCTTACCAGTGGCATTGGGATGGTCTCTTTCCCCATTGATCAGGGCCAGGAAGCTGCTGGCATTGAGGTACAAGTCATCATGGTGGGGGTCTGGGTACAAACAGCAGTTAGAAAGGTTGTCAGAGAAGCAGGGAGGAGAGGCAAGACCAGAGGCTGGAAGACCAATCTGGAGGCTAAAGTAATAGACAAGGTGAATAGTAATATAATAGTAGCCATGATCATTGTAAACATAATAGCAAACACCTTTTTCTAACACCTACGATGAGCCAGATACTGTTCAAAGTACATTACATTCATTCATTTCTTTAATCCTCATAACCACCCTATAAGGTATGTACTATATCATTATACAGATGAGGAAAATTGAGTCACAGGAAGGTTGAGTAACTTGCCCAAAGTCATGCCACAGGGCCAGGCTTCAAACCCAAGCAGTCTGGACCCAGCAGCATCCATGGTCTTAAAAACTATACCAGGCGTTTGCAAACTATGACTCATTAGCCAAATCCAGTTCACTGCTTGTTTCTGTAAATAAATTTTATTGCCAACACAGACACACTCATTCATTTACATAAGATATATGGCTGCTTTCACATGACTGTGGCAGAACTGAGTGGTTGTGACAGAGACTGTACGGCCTGCAAAACTCAAAATATTTACTATCTTGCCCTTTAAGGATACAGTCGGCCAACCCCTGCAGCAGGCTATACTCTCTAAGGCAAATAGGGTGATACACATAAAGCATTTTGAACAGTGCCTGTTCACATAGTAAGTGCTCAATAACTGTTAAGTTATCATTATCATTGCTGTTGGTTATGGTAGAGGTGGGAGCAGCAGGCCCTATCCTCCAGGATGCCCTTTCCATGGAGGCCCCAGTTTGGCATGTCCTACTCACCATGCCAGTAGTTACAGATGGAGAATTCCTGGCCCCAGGGGCTATAGCAGATGCGGTAGAGGTTGGACCTCATGGAGGTGGGGAACAGCCACTTCAAATAGTCCGTGTCTGGCAAGAGAACAGCAGTGCCAGGTGGTTCCAAACTTGTGCCCTCAAGACTCAGGGTCCCCCCCCCATGGAACCCACAGTGCCCACTCACCTCCATACTGTCCCATCTGTGGAGAGGAGAGAGAGATGAAAGAATCCACATTGTGTTCATCCATCACAGACAGCAGTGCCCGGCATACCAGGCCCCCTGCAGGCAGAACACCACATTGGGCAGGGACTTAGGGACAGCCGGGCCAACACTGCCCCCGTCCGCACCCCCCACACACACAGTGTACCTAAAGGAAACTGAAGCCCAGAGACGGCACACACCCTGTGTCAAAACATCCACGTCATGTAAGTGACAGAGCCAGAATTCGACACTGGGTGTCCCGACTAACTGTAGGGTGCTTTTTACTGTCCCACTACCTTTTATGTCCAAGAACCATGGGTAATGGGCAAAGAAAGGGGCAGCAGTGCAGGGAGCCTCCCTCCCACTCAGGACACACACAGAGATAAGACCCAGGTACTGAGGGAAGTCAGAAAAGGAGGGCTCAAGTATCAGGGCTCTGGCTGAAGCAATGTGGCTCAAAAAAGGGAACACTAGGCAGTGTCCCTCAGATAAGGATCAAGCCTCAGATAGGGCTTAGGAGCTGGGGTGGGAGACGGTGCCTACCCTGCGAGTAGCAGATGAGATGCACCCCTTGAGGGGCCTTTGCCATGATGGGGGCCACAGCCTCTCGGAACCCTTGCACCTGTTCCCACAGGGGCCGCAAACTCTCTCTCCCATCGAAGAGATCGAGCACTGTCACCACAGTCCCAGGGTGTGTCTGTGGGAAGGGGGCAATGCCCCAACCGGGGATGGACGATGAAGCCCCTCCACACCGACCCCTGGCCAGCGCCCACATGCCTATTGTGCCCTGCTAGAACTAACGATCTCTCGTCCCCAGACTTTCCCCACGCCAGCACCAGCTCCCCGAGGAAGTTGGCAGGCCCAGCATTCAATTCCCCATTCTCCTTCCCCAGCCTCTGTAGACGCCACCACCAACGCCCCACAACCGGAGGTCCCCTGCCAGACCTCGTTGATGTATTCCAGCAGGTGGCGGAAGCTGTACGAGCTGTCAAAGAGCCCATGCACCACGATGACCGGCTTGTAGGAAGCCCGATGGGGCGCGGGGGTTGCGGGCAGCAGCAGCAGCAGGAACGGCAACAGGAGCAGGAACCCCGCCGGGGGGAGCCGCAGCCCCGGGAGCTCCAGCATGCTCCCGCCTGAGAAGGGGGCGATGAGGGCCTGTGAGAGAGATGACAACACCCCCTGCCTTCCGAACAGACGCCGGCAATCAAGCCTCCCCTGCCCGTTCCCACACCAGGTCCTTGTCACAAAATATCCTACTTTTACTCTAGTCCTCTCCCCACAAACACCCCCCCCAACCGCATTGTAAACGCACTGACGCTCACCCAAGCCCCGCCCCTAACTCAGCGGGGACTCTGTCCCCAGGCCAGCATCTTCCTAATGCATCATCCCAGCTAGGCGAGACAGGGGTTTTGCAAGAAAGACCCCTGAGCAGCAGCGCAGGACCCCTGGAGAGTGCAAGGTCCCACCTGGCCTGGCTCCGTGAGCCTCGCGCTGCCCGCTGTTTACTTCCCTGCAGCTTGGAACCCACGTGGGGGAGGGGAAGGGTGTAAGGAGAACGCGCGCAGGGGAATGACGGATGGGAGAGGGGAGGCTGCTCAGGGTCGCACTCAGCCGTCACGTCCGGGGCTTTCCCTACCAACCGTGCCAGTGTCCCCCGCAACGCAGGCCCGAGACTGGAGGGGCAATGGAACAATCCATTGCGCCGAAAGAGCGGGGGAGGAAATAGGTGGAGCGATCCACTTAGACCGGCGGGGAGAGGCAGAAGCAGCAAACCTGTCCTGGGAATTGAGAGACTGCCTCTTCAGTCCCTGCGGCAGCAGCGACCCAAGGGTCCCATTTCCCGGCCTTGATTCGCCCTACTTCCCAATTCAGGCGTCCGGCTCCGCAAAGGAACACGGAGTTTAGTTCTCTTTCCCCAGGGAGGCGCTGGGAGAACAGACTGGGGGAAGGTAGTCCTTCGCATTTCGTCGTCCGTCTGATGAGGGCTGAAGGTAGCCCAGGCGGACCCTACTCCTAACCCCTTCCCTCCCGCCCGCGCCGGATCTGCGTCTTACAACTCTTCATCCTGAAGTGCTTGTAGTGCCCTTGTTTCCAGAGACACGGAGAGCCCTCGAGGCCCCTCGAGGTAAAAGTGCAGCTTGGCCCAGTTTCTTCTGTCCTACTCTACTCCGGGGCCCATCTGTGACACCACCCCCGCCCCCCAGGGGCGGAGGGACCCTAGGGCAGCGCTGACTCAGGCTCGTTTGCTTTCGGATGAGTCTTTCCACCAGAGCGACTTCACAGCCCCGCCCTGAACTTGGAGCTCCTTGTGGGCGGCTCCTTACTCAGACCTTCCCACTCGGTCTGGACTTCTGAACTCCAGGCGACCCGCACCTCTCCACCTGTGACCCCTACCGATACCCAGGTGCCCGGGTTAGGGCTTTTACTTAGCATTTAAAGACGCTTCCCTTGATTTAAAAAAAAAAAAAATCGAAACTTCTTTGAATTCCTCTCTCTATTCACAAGGTCTTTGCCAGTCTAAGTCTCTCCCAATAAAACCAACTTGCGCCCCGAGCTGTGTAGAGGATGGGGTGGCGGTAGAGGGTTCGGGGCGAACGCGAACGCGAACGCCTTAGAAGCCAAGTGAGCGGTATGGGGCTGTGATCTAAATCTCTGGGGCCTGGGAATCGCCCTGGCAAGCGCCTCTCTTACAACTCTGTAGTTTCTGCCTGGAGTCAGAGGGGAAGGACAGAGCTCCGGAGAGCGACTGCCTCAGACGGGGGCCGGGAAGTACTAGTCTAAAGGGGGAGCGTGGGATGGGTAATAATGACTCCCAGTTACGTTTTTGCAAAAAGCCCAACTCTGGTCAATCTTGGCTGACTGCTGATCTTCACCCCCTATCCCCACGTACAAGCTCCCAAGATACAATAAGCAAAATAAAAAGACTGCAGTTACCGCTGTGCCCCCAGGTCGACTCAGGCAATGGCGCTGCGTCTTGGCGGGGGTGGTGGGTGGGTGGGATTTCAGGAATGGATCTGAACACTGAGGGCCCTGGAAACTCTAAGAAGCCCAATAAGTAAAAGGGGGAAGGGGGACCAAG
This sequence comes from Phocoena sinus, assembly GCF_008692025.1. Lineage (NCBI taxonomy): Eukaryota > Metazoa > Chordata > Mammalia > Artiodactyla > Phocoenidae > Phocoena > Phocoena sinus. The sequence goes on from NC_045773.1 coordinate 80,287,630, forward strand.
CACGTATTCCCAAACCGAGCTGCCAGCAATAAGCAGTTGATCCATCCTCTCCTCCCAGTGGGCTTCAGCTCCTTCTTCCTGGAGAGGAAAGGTATCTATATATCCCCCAAGCTTCCTCTTCGCCCTACACTGCAACTCCCAGCCCCCAACACACCACAGGCCTCCTACCTCTGAACTGCTATAGACCAGAGCCTCTCACTTTACCTCCCGATTCATCCCAGGCCAGGGTGGCAGGTCAAGGTCATAACCCTGGGAACTTTTCAGGCCATGGCCGGCCTCAACTCTGCACACGGTTTTTTCTCTCTCTCTATTTTGTTTTGTTTTGTTGTTTGTTTGTTTTTGGTTTTGTTTTTACGGTTCTGTCTCATACAGTCATCTCTCCTACAGAGGGGAAAACTAAGAGCCAAGGATTTGGGAGAAAATCCTGAGATCTTACAGGGACTCTGAGGGAGGGTGAGGAGGGGGAGGCCTGACTGGGCTGAACAAGATCCAGAGGGAACTGGGGTATTGAATCCACTGAGCGCCTGTTCGCTGCCTCCCACAATATAATCACTACGGCCAGTCTTGGAGGGGAAGACTCTAGAGAGTTCTTTCTCCCTCCTTCCTTCCCTTAGTACCACCCGCCTTGCTCGGTCTTGCTTGCCTCCCAGTTTCCATGACAACTCCAAAGGAGCCCAAACTGGGGGCTTGAATGCCGGGGTGAGAGGAGGCGAGACGTAGTCCAAAAGCGGAGACCGAGTGGGGATGCGTCTGGAGGATTCCCCCTCCCTCGCCTCGGTCCCTTTAAGCTCCCCCCCTCCCTGCTTTCCCTCCGCCCCCCGCCACCACAGTCTTCATCTCTCCATCTCTGCGCTGCTGCCAGCTGCGCAATCTGCGCATCCAGACTCCGGTGCTAGCCAGGGATCCTGACTCCAGACTCCGGTTGCACGGATCCTGTCCCAGCGAGACAGCAGGCATGTCATCCGAAAAGTCAGGTAGAAAACAACAACAAAACCTCCAGCCCTCTCCAGTGTCTCCTGACTCTTCCCCCCCCCCACCCCCTCCCTTACCCCTCCCTAGCGGTTGGTTCTGTTTCATTCCCCTTGTATCCAGCTCTCCACACCCCGACCCCCAAACCCCCTCCTCTTTTTATATCCCTCCCTTCTCTTCCTTTCCTCCTGCCAGTCTCAGCCTCAGTCCCTTGCCAAAAACATGGGTTAGGGGGGCAGGTTGAGAGGGCGAGGGAAGTACAAGAGTGACTTAGCATCAGCCAGGTACTGCATGGATAGCATCATTGCAAGTGACAGATGGACAGATGACACTGGCTCGCATGGAGACATCCGATGGGGAAATATGGAGAGATGATCAGATGGGGGTTGCCAGGGGAGTAAAATCCAGATGATCCTTCTTTAATCTGTCCTAAAAGTAGTACTGAGACTCCCAAAGGGACTAGGGCACCCCCTCCCCACTGAAGGAATGGCAGAGAGGAACATGTTATCCTACCTGTGTTTATACAACTGTTGAACTGAGCACATGTTAACATAGTGTTGTATGTCTACACACGTGCACACACAGGACCAGCTCGCATAGGCTAGCCCAAAGGCAGCCATAAGCCAAGGAGCATATGAATTGGGGTCTGCAGGTTAAAGCTGTGTGCCCATTGCTGAAGAAGGGAGAGGAGCAGAAGAGAGTTATGACCTCAAAACTAGATTGAAAAGCGGGGGTGGGGGGGTAGCTGATGGCCTAGATACAACCTCTCTGCTGCCCCAAGAATGAGAGATGGCTTCTCACCCATCTCCTCTCTGTCTCTCCCATTATCTTCCTCCATCCCTGACCCTATGTGTCTCCCCCTGCCCCTCCTTATCTCATCTGTCTTATCTCTCCCCACACCCCTGCTCACCGCCCCCAGGCCTCCCTGACTCAGTCCCTCACACCTCTCCACCACCCTACAATGCCCCCCAGCCCCCGGCCGAACCTCCCGCCCCGCCCCCACAGACAGCCCCTTCCTCGCACCATCACCACCACCACCACTACCACCAGTCTGGCACTGCCACCCTCCCGCGCTTAGGGGCTGGGGGCCTGGCTTCCGGGGCCGCCGCTCTGCGCGGTCCCTCGTCCTCCGCCACCTTGCCGAGGCCTCCGCATCACGTCCCGCCCGGCCCGGCCGCTGGGGTACCCCCACCCGGCTGCGCTACCTTGCCCCGCATGCCACCCGACCCTTACCTGCAGGAGACTCGCTTCGAGGGCCCACTACCCCCGCCGCCGCCCGCCGCCGCCGCCCCGCCCCCGCCGGCGCCCGCTCACACTGCCCAGGCCCCGGGCTTCGTGGTGCCCACGCACACTGGAGCGGTAGGCACGCTGTCACTGGGGGGCTACGTAGCCCCTGGTTACCCCTTACAGCTGCAGCCTTGCACTGCCTACGTGCCAGTCTACCCGGTGGGCGCGGTGAGTACGGGGCGGACAGGGGCCTGGGGGAAGGGGGGGATAGAACAGGACCTGGAATTGGGGACACACTGAGGGGCTGGTGGGATAGAGAAACAGGGCCAGGGGACCAGGCGGCGTTCTGGGGCCAAGGGAGAGTAGAGACTAAGGAAAAGCCTGGGAATGGGGCGAGGCGGGGAGGGAGTGGTCTGGTGGTCAGCTGGAGTCAAAGATCAAGGCCTGGCAGGGGAAACAGCCTAAAAGTCCAGAGGAGGTTTGAAAGAAGGAAACAACCCTCTTTCTCTGCCAGACGTGGAAAGTTGGTGGGCTCAAGGAGAGTAAGAGTGACGTCCTCTCCCCACAACCTTCCTTCCACAGCCCTATGCCGGCGGGACCCCGGGGGGAACGGGAGTAACCTCCACGCTTCCCCCGCCGCCCCAAGGCCCAGGGCTGGCCCTGCTGGAGCCGAGGCGCCCGCCCCATGACTATATGCCCATCGCGGTGCTGACCACCATCTGCTGCTTCTGGCCTACGGGCATCATTGCCATCTTCAAGGCAGTGCAGGTGCGTGGGGGGGGTGGGAGAGGGGAGGGAATGGAGGCGGAGTATGGAGAGGAGGGCTCACTAGGTCTTCCTTAATTTCTATGGAGTGCTGGACGTTTTGGGGAGCACCTTAGAGGGAGACTGAGGCGTGCGGCCGAGGTAGCAGCTCTCTGATCTGCTCTCCCCCACCCTCCCCCGCAGGTGCGCACGGCCTTGGCCCGCGGAGACATGGTGTCAGCCGAGATCGCTTCACGAGAGGCCCGGAACTTCTCCTTCATCTCCCTGGCCGTGGGCATAGCAGCCATGGTGCTCTGTACCATCCTCACCGTAGTCATCATCATTGCTGCACAGCACCACGAGAACTATTGGGATCCGTAAGGACGCCTACAGCCCGGCCCGACTCTGCGCCCCTAGACCTCCCAAGCGCGTTTTGCCGTCAAGCCGCGGATCCAGCGAGCGCCCTGCACACCCGCTTCTGGGGCCACCGGACTTGGTTACATCCTAAACTAGGCCTCTACAGAAACTCTCGCCTTGCGGGCACGCTCCGAATCCAGTTCCTCAGGAACCCCGCCAAAACCCACACTAACAGGGACGCCACTTCCTGGGATTCCGGCCAAATGCCGGGCCCCTCAGTCGCTCCAGGCCCCCAACCCCTCTAAATACAGCGCCCCCGGCCGAACTCCCTCGGTCACTGCTCCCCAGCCTGGAAACTTGTCCCTAAAGCCCCGCCTCCTGTACAGGCTCCGCCCCGGCTCTGATAAAGCCCCGCCTCCAGGTCGGCAGGCTCCGCCTTCTTTTCTTCCCTGCGGGGTGATTCAGTCCGGTGATTGGGTTTGTGGCGCCAGGCCTCGCCCCCTTACTGACAGACTCCTCCCCTTTGCCCGGCGCGAGAGCCGAGCCCCAGGGTAGCCACGCCTCCACGCTCACTCTCATTTTTGCGAGTACTGTTCCGTTTCTCCTCCACCTCATCCCCGCCTCTTTTCTTGCTAATCCCAGAACCTCTGTCTACTTTTGATCTTTTTGGAATGAGATTTGGGAGGTTACCGGTTTCAGAACCTTCACCCTGGGATGAAGATTACGTCCCCGTTCTCTGTAAATACTCCCTTCCTCCTATCCCAACTCCTGGGCGGTCGGGCAGAAGGGAACCTAGGGTACAAACCTTCCAGTGTCCGGAGGGAGCCGGTCCCTCCCCGTCCCCTCGGTAGTCCTCACCTTGTTCTGATCTGTGTGTGAGTGTGTGTGTGAATTTCTGAAAGACAATATTAAATAGATTAAGTGGATTTATCACATGCAACTCCGAAGACTGCAGCCTTGCAAAGACCCTGCTTTTTTGGTTTCCTCTTTCACCTCCCCTCATCTCCCCTTCTGGGGGCATGGGCAAAGTGCGGGAAGAAAACTGACAGAGACAAAAGTGCGAGGAGACAGATTCCCAGGACACCAGAGAGACAAACACAAATATGGGGGGAAGGGGCCTCCCTGGGAATCCTACTGGGGAAGACCTTGAGATCCATCCTTGGTAGGGATTTCTTTACCCAGCACACCTTTTCCACTCCTTACCAGACTGGGCTTAAGGCTTTGGAGAGGAGGGAAGATTTACACGCAGACCCAGGGATCTATCCCCAGAACTCCAGGAAGTCAGGAGGAAAGAAGGCAGACCATTCTGAAAAAGTTGGCCAGGGGTAGGGTGGCATGGGGCAGGGAAAAATGCCATCTGCCCACAGCTGTTCCTGCTTGCAGGCTGAAGGGTGGCAGACAACTTGGATTAGCCCTACTTGGTGTGTTGTACCAGTGTAGGGAAGGCAAAGGGAGCAAAGAGCTGTGGGAGTCGGGCTGCTATAACAAAAATACCATCACTGGATGGCTTATAAAGAACAGAAATTTACTGCAAGTCTGAGATCAGGGTGCCAGCACAGTCAGTGCAGGCCCTCTTCTGGGTTGTAGACCTCTCACTGTATCCTCACTTGGCCGAAAGGGCTAGGGAGCTCTTTGGGGTCTCTTTTATAAGAGCACTAATCCCACTCGTGAGGGCTCTACTCTCATGACCTAAGTACCTCCCAAAGGCCTCACCTCCTAATACCATTGTGTTGCACATTAGAATTTCAATATATGAATTGGGGGAGAGGGGAGGGCACACAAACATTCTGACCAAAGCTGAGTGCCAGGGAGGAAGTCCAGAGCCTCTCAAGTCTGCGTGGGGCTAGTTGCTCTCTCCTATCCTGACATCAACCAGGAGACCTCTTGGGGAGGGGGAGGAGGCACAAGCGGTGGACTTGGTATCTTCAGTTGTACACCTGCAGGACAGGGTCCTATCTTGTATTCCATGCAGGATACTGCTGAGACATTGTCCGAGACAGCAGGTATGAACACTGAAGCTCATGAAGTTTATAATCTAGAAGGAAAGCCATGCACTGTGATAGGAGACATGGGATGAGGATGGGATGGAGTATGGAGATCATGGGTTCTCCTTTGGATGTTTCAGGTTTCATGTGCCTTCCGTACCCAATTTCGTGAAAAAAGAAGTGACATCTGCAGCTTGCACTTCCTCGCTACCTACTCACTTTTCCCCTGTTGAATAGGGTGCATTGTTGTCAGAAATGTCTTTCTTTCATACCCACTGCTTCTTAACCCTTTGAAATACGCTTCCATTCCCACCTCTACCGAAATTGTTCTTTCAAACAGTACGCAATGACCAAAAGTTACCAGGAGCCAAAATCAATGGCATTTTCACAGTACACTGCCTCTCTGAACCCTCCCATGTGCCCTAAGTATCTATATCTGGATTTCTTTTCCCTTCTCTGAGAATTTCCCTTGAAAAAATCTCATCCACTCCAAACTCGGATGTCATTTGTAACCAGATGCTTCTTTGCTACAGACTGAATGTGTTTTCCCAAAATTCATCTGTTGAAGCCTAATCTCCAATGTGATGATGGGGCATTTGGGAGATGATTAGGTCTTGAAGGTACACCCTCATGGATGGTATTAGTGCCCTTATAAAAGAGACTCCAGAGAGCTCTCTTGCTCCTTCCACCATGTGAGGACATAGCTAGAAGAAGGCTGTCTATGAACCAGAAGGAGCTCTCACCAGACACTGAATCTGCCAACACCTTAATCTTGGAATTCCCAGCCTCCAGGACTGTGAGAAATTTATTTCTGTTGTTTATAAGACAGCCAGTTTATGGTATTCTGTTACAGCAGCCCAAGTTGACTAAGACATTCTGCAACCTATGTATTTATAGGCAGACATTCTTCTGGTGCTTGTGGAACACGGACGGTTGGACAATGCTGCTGGTTCTCTAAACTCAGCAGGTTCCAAACCAAACAGATGAAATGCTACTGAAAACCTGCTTCCCTACCTTTGTAGACAGCACCATTTCCTGGGCACCCTTATCTGGAAACGTGATGCCCCTTCCACCTCCTTCCTGCCTTTACTTCTGGTGAGCTGTTAAGCCCAGTCAATTCTGCCATCACAATGTCTTTTTTTTTTTTTTTTCACAATGTCTTTTGAATCTGTAATTTTTCCCAACTCTTGCTGGAAAAATGACCTCATCTAGGATTATTGCAACAGCTCCCCTTTCCTACCTCTCCCTACCTCAAGTCTCCCTTGACACTGCTGTCAGGTTATCCTCCCTAAACACACTTCTCACAACCCCTTAACACACCTCTCAAAAGCCCTTCAAGATTCCCTATTGTTTACTCACCCGGTTACACAATTTTAATCTGGCCTTCAACCTCTTCCGTAATTTGAAATCATCCAGCTTTCTCTGGAACCAAACTGTATTATTCACCATTCCCACTTCAGGTCTTTACCCAGCTGTTCTTCAAATCTAAGACCTCTTACTCCAATCTCTGCCTGTTACAAACCAAATTGTTTGCTGCTTGTCATGTGTTTCAGACCACATCTAAGCTTTTGCTCACGATATTCTCCTTCCCTTCACATCTGCTTCTTCACTTGGCTAAAATGTACCTATCCTTCAAGGCTCAGATCAATTGACCCCTTCACTCCAGCAAGAGGGAATCTCTCTCTATTACGGGTTGGACTAAAGCAGTGGGTTTCTAAACATAGCTCCAGGCATTCCTTGGAGCCATGATTTTTACCCCTGGCTGTACATTATAGTCATCTGGGGAGCATTTAAAAATCCCAAACCCCAGGTCGCATCCTAAACCAATTAAATCACAATCTCTTGGGACTCAGGCGTCAATATTTTTAAAGACATCCCCAGGGGATTCCAAAGGTCGGGATCCCAGCCAAGGTTGGGAATCACAAGCTTAGAGGCACTTTGGGGACCACCGCAGAGAGGAGAGGCCGAAAGGTGTGGCTTCGACTAGAGCAAATTTCTTTAGGAGAAAGTATCTGGGTCTAAAACATACCCATTGTTCACTTTATCTGGATTTTTTTCCCATCTCTTCCGGCTGAGATCTTGATGTCCTCACCTTACCTTGTCAGCTACTTGAAGGCAGGAGCCAAATCTGGCTTATCTCTGGTTTTCAGACCCTCACAGATAAAACCTCTTCTGTCAATCTTTGAACTCAATTGAATGGAAAGGAATTAAGCAGAGAAAGAAGTGAATGAAAATGACTTTTCCAAGATCTCATCACCTCACTCAGATTCCTCCCTCGGAGGCGTATTCCAATTCATTTCTCCTCCTACCTTACCTCAACTCCCTCCAAGAGCAAGGATGCCCGTGGCTCTTGTCCTCCTATCAACAGAGATTCTATCCTCCAGGAGGAGAGTCTTTGGACCCTCTAACAGCTATTGGGAGCTCTGATTCCCCCATGATTCGATTCTGGATCACCACTCTCCTGTTGAACCCTCATTGAGGATTCAGTATCTAGCTTACTGCCTTTCTCTCTACCATTCCTCTCTACCATCTACCTCTGCCATTTCATTATTTTTGGTGGCTTCAATATCCATGTAGATAACCATACAGCACCCTCGTCAGTTCCTTCCCTTCCTCGACTCCAATGATGTTTCCCCCCTCCCCAGCCACTGTCTCCCTGTGTCACATCTTTGACTTGGTTACCACAAATAATTGCCTCCCCTCCAAAATCTCTTCAGTCTTTTCATGTCACCCCTCCTCCTTCACTTAGTATCCCTGTTCCAAAAATTCTTCAACCCCACCTGGACCTCCCATTCATTGACTCTCTCACTCTTCTTTGCCGCTAGATACCCTCATTTTTTACTTACCTCAATACCTACTGCAGATCCCAAGGTTCAACACTGTAATTGCCTCTCAGGCCTTGCACTGTTTTCTTGGTCCCTCTCCCTTCAACACATTTTATCCCTGGTTAAATCCAACTCTGCCTGCACCACACCTGCACCCAAGAGCTGAATGTGTCTGGGGAAAAAACACACAGTCATACCGACTGGTCTCGCTTCCTTTCCGCCTTCAGTGTGGCCTGCAAGCCTGCATTTTCCCACATTCCCCAAATCTGAGACCACAATTTCATAAGATGACCACCTTTCTTCCTATCTCAGTTAGAAAATAGAAACTCTCAGAAAAGAACTTCCTCATGGTCCCACCCCCAAATCTACCAGGCCACCTGCATCTCTGTTGAATTCAATGCCTTCCCCTTGTTACTGCAGAGAAGCTGACCTGCTCACTGCCCCCATCCCATCTGTGCGCTGGGATCCCATTCCTTCTCACCTGCACAGAAATGGGACTCTTGAAATTATCCCCTATCTCTCCCACATAATCAGTTTTCCCCTCATTACTGAAACATTCCCATCACCATATAAACACGCTGCAATAATACAGCTCATCTTTGAGAATAAGGGGAAAAAACTCTTTTAAAATATATATATATATATTTATTTGGCTGTGACAGGTCTTAGTTGCCATGTGCGGGATCTTCTTTGCGGCATGCAGGATCTAGTTCCCTGACCAGGGACTGAACCCAGGGCCCCTGCATTGGGAGCATGGAGTCTTAGCCCCTGGACCACCAGGGAAGTCCCAAAAACTCTTTTGCTACTCACCTATGTAGTAAAAGCACAATGTTCAGAATAGTGGTTACCTCATGACAGGAGGAGAATTCTTTTGTTTTTCAATTTTTTAATTGAAATATAGTTGATTTTGTGTTAATTTCTGCTGTACAGCAAAATGATTCAGTTATACATATATATATCTTATCCATTATGGTTTATCATAGAATATTGAATATAGTTCCCTGTGCTATACAGTAGGATCTTGTTGTTTATCCATTCTATATATAATAGTTTGCATCCGCTAACCCCAAATTCCAATCCTCCCCTCTCCCACCCGCCCCTCCCCCAGGAGAATTCTGAGTGGAGAGGGATACACAGGGAGGGTCAACAATAGCAGAAAGATTTTACTTCTTAAGCTGCAAGATATTCATTTAATTACTTTGGAACCTATACGTGCCGGGGTTGAGAAACTCTGGTCTAGAACCATTAGCAACATTTAACACAGTTGATCACTCCCTCCTCCTTGAAATGCTTTCTTCACTTCTACTCTTTGTGGATCCAGCTTAAGAAAGTGTCCCCTAGTTCCTTATTTGCTGCTGCTTCTCAGTTTTCATTGACTCTTTCAGGCTCCTAAGTATTAGAGGGCCTCAGGACTCTGCCCTTGGCCCTTGTCCTCTACCCTAATCCAAGCTCCTGTGTTACCATTGTCCCTTGGCTAGCCCCTTAATTGGATTTCCTGATTAATTGGGTTTTTGCCTTATACAGTCCTTCCTTCATGAAGAGACCACAGTAATCTTTTAACTTAGCAGATGATATCACTCATCTTGCTCAAACCCTCTGATGGCTCCCGATCACACTTAGAACAAAACACTTACCTTGGCTCATGAGGCCTACCTGACCTGGCTTCTCCCCACCTCTCTGACTTCACCCCCTCCTACTCTTTCCCTTGCTTACTCTGATTCACCCACTCTGGCCCCCTTGCTGTTCTTCTAGCTGCTATGATTTAGCATAAAAATCTAATTCCTTCCTGCCTCAGGGCCTCTGCGCTTGTGTTTTTCTCACCCTGGACACCCTTCCTTCAGATATCTGCGTGCCTGCTCCCTTATGTCATTTATGTCTTTGCACAAATATCACCTCCACAAGGAGACTTTCCCTTGTCATATGATTCAAAACAGCACCATGCACACCTGGGGGCGTTTTCTGTCCATTCCCTTACCCTGCTTCATTGTGTTCATAGCACTTGCTGCTTTATTTTTTCCTTTCTGGTGTAGTTATTTATCTAATACCACCTTGTACAAAATTGACATTATATTTTATTGGTTGATTTTTATTGCCTATTATCTTCACTAGAATATAAGCTGCAAGAGATCCAGGGCTTTTTTCCACTGCCTTATTCCCAGAACCTAGCACAGTGCTTGGCACAGAGGAGGCCCTCAGTAAAGATTTGCTGAATGACTGAATAAGTAGCTCATGGAGTTGTGTGAAGAGAAATGAGGTAATATACATAAGACACTTAAAGAAATGTCTGGTATTGTGGTCATAATGCGTGGTCAGGTGTTGGTAAAGACCAGCTCTTATAATTAAACATTTCACTGCGGAAAGGCTGCCTTTCACTACCTCATCCTGCCTGAAATCTCTGCCTATAAGGGAAGCATAAGCAAAATGGTTTGGGAACAGAGAGGGGAGAGGAACTATTTTGACATAAATCCCAGCAGAACTAAAAGCCACAGAAACTACCAAAGCTAAACAGAAGGGGAAATGTATTTAGCCTTTGGAAAGCTAGAATTTTTGTCTCTTATGCTGATGATAAATGGCAGAAAATAAGTACAGCATATGGTTGCATGTGGTGAGTATGGAATTCAGGGGAATGTGAGGGTGTAAAAAGTTCCAACCAGCTTGATGCCTGGTGACAGGGCAGCAGGAATGGGTATAGGAGAAGCTGAAATTGACAAGCCAGAGATGAATAACATGGGTGTAAAGTGGCTTTCCTTTCCTTAAGTCTCCTGCTTTGTGCTGCTTCCTCCACCTGCAATAAATCCCTTCAATCTCTACATGTCAAAATTATGGCCATCCTCCAAGGCTCAACCCTTTGGAGACCTTTTCAGATCACCCCCAGTTGGAAATAGCTTCCCTTCCACTTATCACTTTTGCCCTTGCATCTGGAGTTTCGTTAACTATAACTCTTTACCCTTGTTAGCCTACTGATGGGGAGTTCTGTATTTATTTCCATGTCTCACTGACTAATCCTGAGTACTCAGTAAGGGTTACTGAATAGATAAGAAAAGAATTATTACCCCCAAACTGGGTTCACCTCTTGGTGTGTCGAGCCAAAAGACACAGCCAAGCCAAGGATAGGTAGAAGGATTTACTACTTACAGCAAGTAAGGAGAACACCAGGAATCTTTCCCAAAGCAGTGTCTTCTCAAACAGCAAAACTGTGGAAGTTTTCAGCTAAGGGAGCATACTCATGAAGGGGCTTGGGCATAGTATGCATATTCTTGAAGGGGCTTGAGCAGAGGAGCACAGAATTGGGGCAAAGGTCGACAGAGTCCAAGCTTTAGTTTGAAGTCATTAGGGTCAGAAACATTAGTATCCTTCAGGTGCTAGTTGATCTGGTGGTTGAGAACTTATGAGGGGTGTTAAATTCTGCAAAATGGCTCAAGAAAGTGCTTCTGGCTAATTCTTATCATTGATACAGAACTGGGAGTCTTTACAACTGATTTATTATCTTTGCTATTGTTACTTCCTTTTTTTCTCTCTTTCTTTCTTTATTTTTGGCTGCGTTGGGTCTTTGTTGCTGTGCGCAGGCTTTCTGTAGTTGCAGCGAGCGGGGGCTACTCTTCATTGAGGTGCCACTAGGGAAGTCCAAGGATCGTTACTTCTTAAGATCATTAATACTAAGACCTGTTCAAGGGCAAGCATTGTGGCAAGGCTTAGATCACAAAATGGTTTAGGCCTAAAATGGCTTCTCTTACGTTTAAAAGCTATTATCGGGGACTTCCCTGGTGGTGCAGTGGTTGAGAGTCCGCCTGCCAATGCGGGGAACACGGGTTTGATCCCTGGTCCGGGAGGATCCCACATGCGGCGGAGCAGCTGGGCCCGTGCACCACAACTACTTAGCCTGCGCTCTAGAGCCCGCAAGCCACAACTGCTGAGCCCATGCGCCACAGCTGCTGAAGCCTGCGTGCCTAGAGCCTGTGCTCTGCAGCAGGAGAAGCCACCGCAATGGGAAAAGCCCGTGCACCACCATGAAGAGTGGCCCCCACTTGCCACAACTGGAGGAGGCCCTCGCGCAGCAACGAAGATGCGACGCAGCCAGAAATAAATAAATTTTTTTAAAAAAGCTATTATCTGGTTCTTTTCTTCTGGGGATCCCCCCCCCATTCTATCTGCTTACAGAATGTTACTTCACCCATTTAGAGGGCAAGTGTCATATGCTCCATGTGTGCTGAGACAACACGGAACAACCACCAGCTCACAAATTACCTTGCATCAGCTCCTGAAGCTCTCCTTGGGTTCTGCCATCAGATTAGATCTTCCTTCCTTCCTTCCCTCCTTCCTTTCCTTCTTTCCGCTGCACCGGCATGCATGTGGGATCTTAGTTCCCCGAACAGGGATCGAACCTGTGCCCCCTGCATTGGGAGCGTGGAGTCTTAACCCCTGGACTGCCAGGGAAGTCCCCAGATTAGATCTATAATGAAGGCAAAACAATGCCTTTATGGGGTAGGGCAAGGAGAGCAGCAGAATATGGCCAGATCCTCTGAGATCCCATGTTCTCTAGACAGGCTTGGGGATATAATCCTCCAGGCTTATTTCCTTTTTTTTTTTTTTTTTTTTTTTTGATTCCTTGGTGACTATCTCCAGAGAACTGAGCTGTAGAATACTAGGACTCAGGGGCAGGGAACTGGGAGAGAGCAATCAGTGTGAGTCAGTCAATATTCATGCAGTTAACACTTTAGGGGTACAGCCTATGCTATTTCCCATTCCTGAGTTTTCACATCTTGGCCCCTTCCTAGACCTGTGTTTCTCAAGCTGAGACCCAGGGGAATCTACAGATCCATGAATGTCATCTCTGGGGACTTTTCAGTCCTCTTATAAAACTTAACTTTTGTGTTTTCATTTTAATGGGTCATCTTTTTATTGTTTGTTTGTTTTGTTTTATTTATTTATTTATTTGGCTGTGCCAGGTCTTAGTTGTGGCACTCAGGATCTTTGTTGCAACGTGTGGGATCTTTTAGTTGTGGCATGTGGAGTCTTTAGTTGCGGCATGTGAGATCTACTTCCCTGACCAAAGATCAAACCCGGGCCCCCTGCATTGTGGGCGTGGAGTCTTAGTAGCCACTGGACCACAAGGGAAGCCCCTGGGTCATCTTTTTAAAAATAAAAATATTTCCATTCTAGATGATTTGGATTACTGTCTTCCCCCCACCCCCCTTTCCCCCCACACCGCATAGCACGCTTAGCACCACACAGTCATGTGGGATCTTAGTTCCCCAGCCAGGGATCAAACCCATGCCCCCTGCATTGAAAGCATGGGGTCTTAACCAGCAGGGAAGTCCCTGGATTACTGTTTTTAGGGGTTTGGTGCCTATGTTTGTTTTTATATATAGTCACAGATGGTGACAAGGGGTTACCTAAGGAGATAAAGTTGACCATTTAATTCAGCGTTTCTCAGTATGGGGTCTATTGGTGTATTTTCAGAGGTTCAGTTCTAACTCATTCTTTAGATGGCAGCAAAAATGTCTCATCCTCAAGGGATAGTCCCTCATCCTTCATTCACTCTCATAGCATCTCATGCTTCTTCATACCACTGTAATTACTTATTCTCCATGGCCAAACTATAAGTTCCACGAGAGCAGGGACTGTCTCTGTCTCATTCATCTATGTATCCCTAGTTCCTAACATCCTGCCTGGAACATAGCAGGTGCTCAATAAATATTTGTTGAATGAATGAATGAAGAAGGAGATAAAACACAAAAGAAATAGAGGCAAGGTCCTTGCCTCTTCAGTTCAGTTGGAACTGAAACATACACACACAAAAGAGTAAGAGACATTACAGAGCAATACATTTGTAACAGAGTACAGTTTCTTTTCATTGAGAGAAGCTAATCTTTGAAGGGTCATTGGAGTGGACCTCTCAGTTAAGGCACACATAATACAAATTAGCAATCTTTGTCCAGGGATTAGGATGTAATCAAATCTTTTGCGACTCATTCTAGACTATCTGCCTTTCCCAGAAATCCCTGAAATGCAACAGGGAAAAGTGAGGGAGAAAAGGTAGATTAATTTTCAATAGGAATATAAGGATTCCAAGAATCAGAGTATTTAGCCTTAGTTGCAGTGGACTAAGGTTACTAGAGTACAGAACCTAGAAATAAAACTTGAGAAAAAAAAGTCTAAGTTAGTGATCTGAGACGCAACACAAAACGGAGAGGACTGTTTTGACACAAGTCTGTGGCTAATGATGAAATTACCTCCCCTCCTGGCTGTCCTGGCATGGTCCTTGTAGTCTGGGGCACAATGGCCGGGTGTTAGAGAGCAAACTGAAGAGGGAGTCAAAGTGAGGACGGAGAGTGGGATTCTCCTTCCCTGAAGAGCTGTGGTAGCCCAGCCTGTGCAGGGAACTGGATGAGCAAGCCTGAATCACAAAGGGGACCTACATGTTTTATTAGGAAGAGGAGGACAAGTTTTCCACGGGTCGCCCAGTGGAGCAGGTTATACCAGTTATAGGTACAAAGTATATGACAAAACTAAAGGGGCACAGACCAAAGGGTGAAGAGAATGGGATGAGGTTATTCTAGAATCATACTATGCAAACTGTGGTCCATGGCCAGCCTCAGCAGCAGCCAAGAGCTTGTTAGAAATGCAGAATTGGGGCTTCCCTGGTGGCGCAGTGGTTGAGAATCCGCCTGCCTGTGCAGGGGACACGGGTTCGATCCCTGGTCCGGGAAGATCCCACATGCCCGGCGCGGCTGGGCCCGTGCGCCACAACTACTGAGCCTGTGCTCTGGAGCCCGTGGGCCACAACTACTGAGCCTGCGTGCAGCAACTGCTGAAGCCCGCGTGCCTGGAGTTCGTGCTCCGCAACGAGAGAAGCCACCGCAATGAGAAGCCCACGCACCGCGGCGAAGAGTGGCCTCCACTCGCCGCAGCTAGAGAGGGCCCGCGTGCAGCAGCAAAGACCCAACACAGCCAAAAATAAATAAATAAAATAAATTAATTAAAAAAAAAAAAAGAAATGCAGAATTGCAGGGCCCACCTTAGACCCCCTAATTCAGAACCTGCAATTTAACAAGTTCCCCAGATAGTGTGTAGGCACGTCAAAGTTTGAAAAGCACTGTCTAAGATTTCTTGAGGAAGAAGAGCTTGAAAGGCATTAATGAATATGGGGTGAAAGGTAAGGCAAGCTTCAGGTGGTCCCCTAAGGGAATAGGGCCGGTTGGGGAGCAAGGTTTTATTTTGAAGCACCCTGGATTGAACGGGCGAAGAAGCAGGCGGGTTGACTCTGGCTGCGAGCCCCGAATGCAGGAATAAGGAGAATAGCACAGGCGGGCCTGAGGTCGCCAGATATAAGGACTGGTCGCTGCCGTGTGACACCAGCTCCACCACTCCCCGCTATATTCTCATTCGCCCCAATCTCCCATTCCAGGCCTTCTCTAGATTTTCACTCTCAGTAGCCTGGCCAGCCGTACCTCGCCTAGTCAGGTTTGATTTGGCCTAGCTCGGTTGCTAAGGCCTGGAGCTTCCCGGTTACGGGGGTGTGGCGGGTGAGCGTGTGGGGGAAATGCCGTCACGTCCAAAAGGCGGGCTAACCTGACTTCTCCCTCCTCCCGATTGGCCGCCAGGATTTTAACTAGATTCGCTGTCTCGCGGGCTCCAGGGTTAGCCGTCAGTGTATCCGTCCAGCTGTCCCCTGCCCACCCACCACCACCCCCGACCGTCCTCTCCGCCTGGGGCAAGACTCCGAGGACAGTACCTCAGTAGCACTTAGCTTCGGAAAGAGAGGTGATTTGAAGGGTCCGGCTGTTGCCGCCAGGCGAGGCGCTTCGACCGCCCAGGTACTTTTTGACTCGATCGGTGTCCGTAGTTGGGACGGCTACCCAAGCCGCAGGGAATTGTGGAACTTATAGTTCTGGGTTAGTTCGGGGCTGGAACGGAGGCTCGAGCCGGGAAAGGAATCTAAATAAGATTCCTGCAAATGACATTATTTTTACTTATTTTTTTTAAATCAGGTGCGGACCTGAACCTGGTCCATCCCTTTCTGACCAAAACTATTTACCCACATTGGAAAGGACCAGGTACCTAAATGGAGACGCCACCAGTCAATCCAGTGGAAGAGAAGGACACCTCTCAACCGCAGCAACAATGGGAAAAGAACCTTGATTTAACTACTCAGATTAGGCAGCAGCCCCGAGACCCTCCTACTGAAATCCTTGAGCTCAGAGTGAGCCCAGATTCAGACAGCCAAATTCTAGAGAATCCTCAAGAAACTGAAAAACTGGCCGCTGGACTTGAAGGAGACTCTAAGTCTCATGGATCAGCCAGTGAGGTGCCAGAGCCCCTTCAAGCCTCTGATCTCTGGTACTGTCCGGATGGGAGCTTTGTCAAGAAGATCATAATCCGTGGCCATGGCTTGGACAAACCCAAGCTGGGCTCCCGCTGCCGGGTACAGGCTTTTGGATTTACTGTGGGGTCAGGGCTGCCAGAGGGCTGGACAGAGCTAACTATGGGGTTAGGCCCATGGAGGGAAGAAACCTGGGGGGAGCTCATAGAGAAATGCCTGGAGTCCATGTGTCAAGGCGAGCAGGCAGAGCTTCAGCTCCCTGGGTGCTCTGGACCTCCTGTCAGGCTCACACTGGCCTCCTTCACCAAGGGCCGGGACTCCTGGGAACTGGAGGCCACTGAGAAGGAGGCCCTGGCCAGGGAAGAACGTGCAAGAGGCACAGAATTATTCCGAGCTGGGAACCCTGAATCGGCTGCCCGATGCTATGGACGGGCTCTTCGGCTGTTGCTGACTTTACCCCCACCTGGCTCTCCGGAACGAACTGTCCTTCATGCCAACCTGGCTGCCTGTCAGTTGCTGCTAGGGCAGCCCCATTTGGCAGCCCAGAGCTGTGACCGGGTTCTGGAACGGGAGCCTGGCCATTTAAAGGCCTTGTACCGAAGGGGGGTTGCCCAGGCTGCTCTTGGGAACCTGGAAAAAGCAACTGCTGACCTCAAGAAGGTGCTGGCGGTAGACCCAAAAAACCGGGCAGCCCAGGAGGAGCTGGGAAAGGTGATCATTCAGGGAAAGAAACAGGATGCAGGGCTGGCTCAGGGACTGCGCAAGATGTTTGGCTGATTAAAAGTTAAAACCTTAAAAGAAACAGGAACCTGTGAAGTGTGGTCTATGCTGTGAGATTTGGGGGGTGGGGGTGGCCCAGAGGGAGGGTTTCACCCATATCCCACTCGCAGCTTTTGCCTTCCTAGGGGAGGTAGCAGTGGTCTCAGTGTCCCCCTTTACCCTTTTACCATTAAAAAGCCATATGGTCATGTGTGCTGTGTTTTGGGGGGCTTATCCATCTCCGAAGATGAATAGAAGCCGTCTACACTTCTAAATTTAGGACACGCTGGGGGGGTACAGCGAAACTTCGAAACCTGGTAGCTCCATTTCCTAGGCGCTTTCAGGCTGGGTCCTGTTTGGCGCATGCGCAAATTTCACTGCCCGATGCTGCGGAGGTGCTAGCCTCCTGCCGCACTCCCATTGGCCCGGCCTGTACAGCCTCCTCTTCTATTGACTCATGTGCTCAGTGCCCAGGTCTCTTACTGGTGGGTAGAGCTTCTGGGCCGCCCCCTTTTTTTTAAGCGCCAACTGATTAGTTGATGATGGGGAGAGGCGGGCCTTGGGAGCCGTCTCATGGTTGGGGGGGCGGGGGGGAAAGATGGCGGAGCTGATGCTCCTCAGCGAGATTGCGGACCCGACGCGCTTTTTCACCGACAATTTGCTGAGCCCGGAGGACTGGGGTGCGCGGAGTGAGGCCTCGGGGAGGGGAAAGGGCTGTGGCGTACTGTGACCCTGAGGCACGCAGGAGGAAGCGGAGGCCCAAAGAGGAAGGCTGGGCAAATACGGAATGCACCATCTGAAAGAGGGCGGAACGGGAGGCTAGTTGTGCTTTCGGGGGATGTGGGAGTTGGGGAAGACCTCCGCTCCTGCGGAAATATGGAGTTGTTCCGGGGTCGGGGAGGGAGGGGCTGAAGTTCTTTGGCTATATCACTTTTCAAGTGGGCGGGCGGTGGGTCTGACCGAGCCGAGCCAATGAGGGATGGGTCGAGGGCTTTGTGTGGATCCGAAAGCTGCGCTACCGGAAGACCCCCCGACCCTCCGCACCTCTTGCAGACAGCACCTTATACACCGGCCTGGATGAAGTGGCCGAGGAGCAGACGCAGCTCTTCCTTTGCCCGGAGCAGGATGTCCCGGTATCGCTCCCCAGCTTGGTCTTTTACGCTTGGTGGGTGAGGGTGGTCGCAGAACCAGGACTCATCCCTAGGCCTGAGGTCATCTGGAGCCACCCCTTCATCCTCACACTCTTGCCATCTAATATGCTCCCTTATTCAGTTTGGCAGCAGTTCCCTGGATTTGGGGATGGATGTCAGCCCTCCTGAACCCCCCTGGGACTCTCTGCCTATCTTCCCAGGTAAGCTACCCTGTGTGATTCCCTCATCCAGAAACCCTGAGCTTCCGTTGTTTCCCAGAAACTGCAGTTCCTCTTATCCTCACGCTTCCTCCACCTGATTGCCTGCGTACTCTTCTCCCTCTTTGATTCTTTATGTGTTCGTTCCCCCTTGCCCCAGTGAGGGGTCCTTACCCCATAATCCTGGACACTTTTTGGACTCTTGTCAGGCTCTGCTTCCAGGTTATTTTCTAACCCCTTTCTCTCCAGATCTTCAGGTGAAGTCTGAGCCATCCTCCCCCTCCTCTTCCTCCTCCCTCAGCTCTGAATCCTCGCGCCTTTCTGCAGAGCCCTCCAGCCAGGTGAGAGTCATCTCCCTCCTACTGTCTGTGGCAGGGACTCAGCTCCCTCGACTTCACCTATAGATGCTGAGGAAATGATTTGTGTGCTGTGAGTCATGGGGTGTTGGTGGGAGGCTTCTTTTCTGCCTTTGCCATTTCTTTTATATCCTCATTTTTCACATTTCCATTCTTTGGTTGTCTAGGGTTGAAGGTGGAGTTTTTTAATATACAGAGAAATGTGGCAGCCATGGGGGGCCTGGGAAGAAGAGAGTTGTTAACTGCTGAGAATTCTGGAACTTTTCTTGTCCACTCGAAGGCAATATTTGAAATCATGAGACTTCATCACCCCTCCCAGGAATAAAATAAAAAGAGAGAACCAGGGGCCAGACACAGCCTAGGGAGATGCTGAGTATGAATGTCAAGTAATTGGTGATTTGTAAGCTCGAAAGCTTTTGTTCTTGCTCTTACTCTCAACATGTCCTTTGTTTTCTTTCCTCGTTTCTGTCCCCCCTGCTTTACCCTGACTCGTACCCAGGCCTCTGGTGTAGGGGAGGTGCTGGTCGTGAAGTCAGAGTCCTTGACACCCTCACTCTGCCTCCTGGGAGATGATCCAACATCCCCATTTGAAACCGTCCAGATCAATGTGGGCCCCACCTCTGATGATGCCTCAGGTAATAAGAGCCTGCACCATCCTCAGGCTTTACCAAGGTAGAGTGTATGTATGCGTGTACACACATGCACGCGCACGTGTGTATGGGAAGCGGGAGTGCAGTCAGCAGGACGGGGAGGAAAAGGTGGGGAGGAGAAATGGCAGATAACCAGGAGAGAGGCCGGGAGCGGGAGGGAGGATTTCAGGAAATCACAGCCAGCGAAGCACGGAAGAAATGGGGATGATTTTTCTTTCTTTTCTTGTTCCTAGTCACCTGTTGTGTGATTTAACTTCCTGTTGCTTTGCATAAACTTGCAGACAGTTTAGGGCATTTTTATCTATGTGACTTTCCCCCTGAAGGTTTTATTATACAGAAAAGTTGGAATACCATATACCCAACTCCTGGATTCTACAAGTAACATTGTTTGTGCTGTTTTGAAAAGCGTTATTGAGTTTAGTTACTCTTATATGTTTATTGAGCAGCTACTCCATGCCAGATACTGGACACGGTGCTGGAGTTGCAAAGGTGAAGAACACGTTGACCACCACACTGACTTGAGGCCCCTGTAGTGTGGTGGGGGGAAGAAAGCCAAGCAAGGTGTACTAATTCTAGGATAGAGCCTGTCACAGGCACCCTGAAAGCTCACAAGAGGGGGCCTCTCACCCGATTGGGGCTGGCTCAAGGGTGTACTCTAGGCGGAGGGGTTTCCTGAGCCGAGTTTCAAAGGACACATAGGAATTAGCCAGAAGGAGAACGTGGGGACTGGTTGTGTTTGTAAGGAACCTGCATCTCTTTAGAGAGGATGTGAGGTGGGGTAGTAAAGAAGGGCTAGGAGATGCAGAGGCTGCAGGGCCAGGTAGGAACCCTGCTAAGGGACTCTTAGCTTTTTTCCTGTGGGCAGTTGGGAGCCTTTGAAGAGTCAAGCAGGAGAGCAATATTATTAGGAAGAGGACTCTGGTGGCAGAGTAGAGAGTGGATTGCAGAGACATAGGACTGGAAGCAGAAGGAGGACCAAGAAAGAGGTTCATGCGGTTAATCAAGTAAGATACTCAGCTGCTGAGAAGAAGGCAGATTTGAGGAAGCATGAATTAGAATGGATGAGTGCAGTGACCCCCCTGGGCATTGAAGAGAGATAGGGGTGAAAGAGTGTGCCTGGGTTTCTGGCTAGGGCAGCCACCCGGTGGGTGAGGGTACCGACCACTGGATAGAGCCTGCAGGAGCAGGAGCCCGCTGGTCAGGGAGCACGTGGTGAATTCAGTGTGGGACGTGTTGGTTATTTTATTTATTTTATTTTATTTTATTTTATTTTATTTTATTTTATTTTATTTTTTTTTTTTGCGGTACGCGGGCCTCTCACTGTTGTGGCCTCTCCCGTCGCGGAGCGCAGGCTCCGGACGTGCAGGCTCAGCGGCCATGGCTCATGGGCCCAGCCGCTCGGCGGCATGTGGGATCCTCCCGGACGGGGGCACGAACCCGTGTCCCCTGCATTGGCAGGCGGACTCTCAACCACTGCGCCACCAGGGAAGCCCCCATGTTGATTATTGATTTCAAAGCGACTTCAGGGTTTCCTAGCACCGCCTCCCTTTGGTTGAACTTTAACGAGAAGCTAGAAGGCAAGAAAGCCCCAAGGTGCACTCCATTCATGTTTTCCCCCGGGCCTCAGAGTAGGGCAGGGAAAGATGGAGAGTGGATTTGGAGGGACAAACAGCTCATATCCAGCATACGGATTAAATGTTACAAAGAGGACAAACAAAATACGGATTGAAAAGTCTATAACAGCGAAAGATTATTGATGGTTTTGCAAAGGATAGTGGTTTTGGAGTCAGAGTCTCCCCTGGTATTTAGGTATTTTTGAGGGCCTGTACTTTACCCATCACTTTGATAGACATGAAGCATAAGACATAATCCTTGCTTTTGGAGAGTTTCATGAGGTTTATAACACATGGTTAATAGCTCAAACAGTGGTCACCTCTGAGGAGGGGATCTGGGTGTCTGGTTGACAAGGGAATGAAATTTCCTTTTCACTGAATTCCCCTTCCTTCCTTTGGGATTTTGTATCATATGACTGTATTACCTATCAAAATATATAAGTAGTTATGACATTTTGAAATAGCAGTAGTGGCAATCATATAGTTAAGTATCAAAATGCGTGCTGTGGACCAGAGGTAGTAGCGGACCATCGACCTCAGGGCTGAATCTGGCCCTCGGACGGGTTCACCTACATGGGGCAATCAACAGGTCTTATAGATAGGTTTTTTTTTCTTTGTTTTTATTTTTATTTTTATAGATAGGTTTAACAGAAGCCATGAAGGCTTAGAGGTGACTGAGCTTTGAAGGCTGGCAGAAGGAAGAGAATCTGTATGAAGGGACAAGCAGTGAGCCCTGTTTAAGGCCAGTTGAATTTGGGTGAACGGCGAGGCTTGAGAAAGAAAGTGACCAGCAGGCAGCTTGGGAGTCAGGATCAGGGTGCAGGGGGGCAGTCAAGGGTAGAGATGCAGACTGGGCAGTTGTCAGTGTGGCAATGCGTGATCGTGTTGGGCCAGGATGAGGTGGAAATCCAGCCAGACAGGATTCTGGGCCCTTATGAATGCTGCCGAATCCTCCTGCTTGGGCCTCCTCCATGTGAATGGACAAGGTGTGTGAGGAAGAAAGAGGAGAGCAGAAGCACAGGGACAGCCTTGAGGGAAGCTGAGCAGGCGGTGAAAAACAACTGATAGGGGCCACGGAAGGAGAAAGGGAGTCCTGGGTAAAGAGGTAGGAGGAGAGGCAGCAGATTAGCAGCTCCATGGTGCCCCTCCTCTGGATTGCCCTCCTGGGCCAGAAGAGTTTTCCTTGCAGGTACAAGGAGAAATGACCATGTCTCCCATTTCCCCATCTTAGCTCTCTTCTCCTTCAGTGTTTGTCTGATATCCAGCTTTTTGTCTCATCCCACTGTTCCGCAGATGTCCAGATTAAGATAGAGCCTGTCTCTCCATCTTCCTCCATCAACTCAGAGGCTTCCCCGCTCTCTGCGGAGTCCCCCAACCAGGTGAGCATCCACTTCCTTCTTCCCTCCAGCCGCGGTGCGTTCCTTCTGGCTCTCAGAGGTGTGAGAGCTTTCTCTTCTTCAGCTCCGTCTCCTCAGCACTCCTCCTGACTCACATATCTTCTGGAATGCCCCACATAGGCTTTTATAGGAGAGGAGGTACTGGAAGTGAAGACAGAGTCCCCATCCCCTCAAGGGGTGTACTCTGCGGGATGTCTCTAGGCCCCCCAACTTGGAGCTGTCCAGATCAGCATGGGCCTGTCCTCTGATGGCTCCTCAGGTAATGAGGCCTCCTGACACCTGGAGTCTCTCACAAGAGGCCTATAGTCCTGACATTTCTTCTTCCTTCCTTCCTTTCACCTTCCTTCAGGCAAACCCCTGCCCGCCCGGAAGCCACCACTGCAGCCCAAACCTGTGGTGATAACCACTGTCCCGATGCCACCGAGAGCTGTGCCTCCCAGCACCACTGTCCTTTTGCAGCCCCTTGTCCAGCCACCCCCAGGTACTAAAGAAGGAGAGAAGGAGGTGGCCTGGATTGACCTTCTCAGGGGGCTCACAGCCATTGAGCCTCCCGACACTTGGGTGCTCAGGTGTGGGTGTGGACACAAGGAACCCACCTGACTTCCAGCTCTCTGACCTCCTTCTCCTGTCCACTTGCCCCAGTGTCCCCAGTTGTTCTCATCCAAGGTGCTATTCGAGTCCAGCCTGAGGGACTGACCCCCCCTGCTCCACGGCCTGAGAGGAAGAGCATTGTTCCAGCTCCCATGCCTGGGAACTCCTGCCCGCCTGAGGTGGATGTAAGCATTTACTGGGGAGGAGAGGAGTAGGGCTAGTAATGGGAAGAGAAGAGAACTGTCATGGGAGAGAACTGTGGAGTGAGAAGGGAGCAAAAAGTGAGGAAGCAGGCCCGTAAGATGGTCCTGAAGGTTAACGTGGACCTCTTTTATATATGAGTATCTACTCCGTGTAGTTTTAGGATCCTTGGGTTTGCTACCCCTGCAGATGGAGAGGTGGGCGTGGTCTTAGTACATCAAAGTCAGGGGAGTCATCCTGTGTTAGAGAAGAGGGAGGCTGCTTCCTAGGGGAAGACCAGGTAAACTGTTCTCTTATTTTAGCAAGCGTCAACTTCGGGTACTAAAAAGGAGAATTGAGAAGAAGGAAGACCACCCATCAAGGAAAGGAACTGAGGTTCCACCAAGAACCAGGATGGGGGAAGTTCTTCCTATAGTCTAACTTCTCTCAGTGCTGAGGAACAGCATTAGGGAGTGGTTGAGAGAAGGGCCCCTTCCCTGGAATGTTTTGGCAGAGAGGGAGAACCTCTCTCTGGCTCTGTAGGTAGAGGTTAGGAAGGCAGGAGAGTGGCCCCTGTGAGCTCTGGGTGATCGGTCCCTGGAGTTGGAGGGTGTGATGCCCCTCTCCCTCCCCTCTTTCCCTCTCTCTCTGACCCTTTTGTGCCCAGGCAAAGCTGCTGAAGCGGCAGCAGCGAATGATCAAGAACCGGGAGTCGGCCTGCCAGTCCCGGAGGAAGAAGAAGGAGTATCTGCAGGGGCTGGAAGCTCGGCTGCAGGCTGTGCTGGCCGACAACCAGCAGCTCCGGCGGGAGAATGCTGCCCTCCGCCGGCGGCTGGAGGCCCTGCTGGCTGAGGTAAGACCCGGGTGTCCTTGGGAGACCCGTGGGAGTACGGGCTCCTTGGGATGACTCCCCCTCTCTGGCTTCTCTCTTTCTCTGCATCTTAGAACAGCGAGCTCAAGTTAGGGTCTGGAAACAGGAAGGTGGTCTGCATCATGGTCTTCCTTCTCTTCATTGCCTTCAACTTTGGGCCTGTCAGGTGAGACCCTCGTTGCCTCCCCAGAGCCTTCTGGGTGGAGCCCACCCGCCGGCTGCCTGATTGCCTGCTCTGGCACAGTCACTTTCATTACTTGCACACAGACAGCTCTGATGTCCTTGGCACTGATGGTGGGTGTATCCAGTCAGTCCCTTCTTGTTCCCTCATTGCTCTCATAAGTGTTATGTCCTGGAGGAGATGGTGGTGAGAACATTGATAAAAATAGTGACTATTAAGTGCTTAGTGAGTTCTGGGTCCTTGGTTAAGCACTCTCCTTTCCTCATGTTTTCTGGCTCGATGAGTAGGGACTTCTCTCTTTCCGTCCTACAGATGAAGAGATTCAGTCTTGTAGTACAGATCGGAACCAGGCGGGCTATCTGTAGAGCCCTCCCCCTTAACTAGCCCCTCAGTAAAGCTGGAATTCTTCCTCGTGCTCTGTCCTTTCCTATCCACAGCATCAGTGAGCCTCCTCCAGCTCCCATCTCTCCTCGGATGAGCAGAGAGGAGCCTCGACCCCAGAGACACTTGCTGGAGTTCTCGGCGCAAGAGCCAGTTCACAGAGTCGAGCACCCCCAGCATCCCTCCCAGGGTCCCAAGGAGACCCAGCCCAGCTCCACGGGCCAGCCAAGTTTCAGGTGAGGAGAGGGCCCTCTCTCTTTTGAGTGTGTCTTCTCCCCCAGAGTGACCTTTCCTTTTGAGGGGAGCTGGAGTTGCTCTCTTGCCAGCATGACCTTCTCCGTTGATGGGAGAGCACTGGGCAGCCTCAGGTCATTGCCTCGTCCCTGCCTCACTCCAGGAACCTGACAGCCTTCCCTGGGGGCACCAAGGAGCTGCTGCTGAGAGACCTGGACCAGCTCTTCCTCTCCTCTGATTGCCGGCACTTCAACAGAACCGAGTCCCTGAGGTGTGGGGCATTCACAACTGGGGCGTCTTCCCTCTTGTCCCGAGGCCCCTCCGCAGACAGCCTGGCTGTCACTGTGTGCTGAAGCACCAGCTCTCTGTGCCCTCTCTCTTCCCTCCTATGCGTGGGCGAGGAGAGTGGGAGTCTTGGCCTGGCACAGAGGTTTTACCCGTCCTCTGCTTGCCCAGGCTTGCTGATGAGCTGAGTGGCTGGGTCCAACGCCACCAGAGAGGCCGGCGGAAGATGCCCCAGAGGCCACAGGAGAGACAGGTAGGAGGGGGTGGGGCTGTTCAAGGAAAGCCACTTGAAAACAAGGGCTGAATGTCCTGGGGATTTTAAGAGGGCATCTTGTTATGGGGCTTTGGGGGCAGTAGGAGGGTGGGTGTGCGGTGGCGTCAGCTCCCAGGGGCTGTCTGTTTCTTTTCCCTTTTTCCTCCACCCTCTTCAAATCCTCAGATACTTCTCCTTCCAGAAGTCTCAGCTATGGAAGAAGTTGCCTCCAGTTAAGGCAGTCCCCACCCAACCCCCTGGGCCCCCAGAAAGGTGAGTCTTGAAGGGGGGCACTTATTTGTTAAGTGAGGTTCCACCCTAAAGAGCTATACCCTCAGGAGCTGTCCTGTGCTCATCATCATTGCCACCAATGGCGTGATGCTCCCCTTATCCCCTGGGGGTCTCCTGTCTTTCTCTCATCCTTTCCCCCTTCCGCACTGGGAACTGGGCACTGGGCTTAGTTCCTCGCCAATCCCGTTTCCCTGCCCACCTAGGGATGCTGTGGGCCAGCTGCAGCTATATCGTCAACCAGACCGTTCGCAGCCAGAGTTCCTGGATGCAATTGACCGACGGGAAGACACATTTTATGTTGTCTCCTTCCGAAGGGTGAGTTTCTCCTCCTGGCCCCATCCCCGTCACCCTGGGTTCCCCAGCAGTCTGCCTGCAGGTTGAGGCTGTAGAGTAGGGCCGGGGAGCCTGTCAACATCTTTTCCTCCACCCTCCCAGCCTGGCCCCTCTGTTTCCCAGGACCACTTGCTGCTCCCAGCCATCAGCCACAACAAGACCTCTCGGCCCAAGATGTCCCTGGTGATGCCCGCCATGGCCCCCAATGGTAATTCTTTCTCTGCCCAATGTGGGGAGGGGTCCTGAAATAGAGGAACAAGGAAGTTCCAGTGGGGAGACCCAGCATGAGGAGTTGAGGGGGGAGATGGGGACAGGAGTGGTAATTCTAGAGAGATGCTAGATGCATGGGTGAGAAGAAGCCAGAAATGTCTGGAGAGAAAAATAAAATGCAGGACACTGCTGGGAGGAAGATGAAGGTGCGGGTCCTCCCTCGGTGAAGCTGCTTAGGGTGTGCGGGCAGAGGGCTGTGGGCTGGGAGCCTGCCGGCCTCTTCTTTATTGTTCTCTTGCTGTCCTCTCCCCTGTGACCTCACACTCATCAGTGTCATTTGTCTCCCGACTTCCTTCCTTCCCCCTGCGCCACCTCCCTCCCTCCCCTCTCATTTAACTCCCACTGGGGCTCTGCTTCCTCGCCACTGCCCTTCCCCCACTGTCCACCTCTACCGTTCTGACCCCTCCTCTCCGTCTGCCTACCCCTTCTCCTCTTCCCTAACTCCCCGCTTCTCACAGAGACCCTGTCAGGCCGGGGGCCCCCGGGAGACTATGAGGAGATGATGCAGATCGAGTGTGAGGTCATGGACACCAGGGTGATCCACATCAAGACCTCCACGGTGCCCCCCTCACTCCGAAAACAGCCGTCCTCAAGCCCGGGCAATGCCACAGGTGGCCCCTTGCCAGCTTCTGCAGCCAGCCAGGCCCACCAGGCCGCCCGTCAGCCCTCTACCTCAATCATCCCTGACCTCTACGACTCACACTGACTTAGAACTGGGGGGCAGGGGGTGGGGGCGACCAAGTGGGACTGTTTCGAATTTTCCTGATCCCTGGGCTGGGGGCAATTGGTAAAGGAAAGACAGGGTATGGGGGTTAAGCACTTATTTGGAGGTGGGGGGAAGTTTTCCTCTCTTCTCACCCCTTTTTGGAATATAGGGCTCCTCATTTCTGTGAACCCCGTGTCCCTGCTTCTTTCTTTGAGGGTGTTGAATGAGCTTAAGTTTTGGGGTAGGTGGGCTCCTGTACACTCTTTATTCTTTTGTTTCTGTTTGGGGGGTGGAGGTGGGAATTTAGTCCCCAGGCAGGACTAGGGAAGTTTTTACATTTTGGAGCTAGTTCCTGAGAGTCAAGGAGGAGAGGTGGAGGGAGGTCAGGTGTATGTATGTGCATATCTTCTTTTTTATTATTAAATAAACAACTTGGAGAGAGTTGAAGGAATGGTGCCTGCCTAACTGGCTCGTGACGGGGAATTCTGGGGAAAGTGACTTGCATAGGGCCAGGGTTCAGAGAATCAAGTACTGAAGACATGGCTGGCTCTGGGGTGGGGTGGGTGTGTGATCGCAGAGCTCACGTCATCCCCTTATCCCCACTCCTGCAACGCGGGTATGTCTGCTGTCTAGCGGGGGAGCGGGGGAGTGGGGAGTGGGGGAGGGCTGTCCCATGGCGTGACAGGCTGGAGGATGCAGATCCCAGAATGTGTCTGAGTAAACAGGAAGGACAGGGGGCCCCACGCCCTTCAGGGTGAGCGTCCTCCCTGGGTCCTCTGCATTCTTGCAGGTTCTCCCCCACCTTGCTTTCCAGGATTAGCAGCTTGAACTAACAGTGGAGATGGGGCCAGGGGCTGTGAGCCCAGAAAGGAGGAGACACAGTGGAGAAGGGGGCAGTGTTTGGAGGGAAGGGGCATGTTGAGGAGCATCTCCTTAGCCCTAAACTGGAGGAAACTGAAACGTGAGAGTCCAGTTGAAAGAAAAGGAGGAGCATGGGGCCAGCAGGAAAGGCTGTGTTTTCTAATTAGGAGGAAGGGGAACAGGGCAACGTGTGAGGGGCCGAGTCTCACTCAGCCTGGGGGGGATCCCCATCAGCAGCTCCTGTCCAGCAGCACCACGGGCCTGGCCCTGCAGGAGTGTCCTGGGTCAGCGGGAGGGTGTGGGCTAGGCCTGGGCTCAATGCCCAGGTGGCTGGACAGGGGCTGCCCGGGCCATAAGCCGAGGGCTGAAAGCGGGAAGAACCTCACGTGTTCAGCCAGGCTCCCCCGCTTCCCCATTACTGTGTTTGGGGTGAAAACAGACCAAGTAACTATGGCAACCTGGAACCTAGGGCCCCCAGGAACTAGGCCTCTCCTCCCTCCAGAGGGCAGCCCTGGCTCCTCCGCCAGCACTTCCTGTCCCAAGGTCCCTCCAGCCGTTTCCAGCCTTATGCAGTGAGTGCAAGGAGAACAGGGATTTTGCAGGCAGAGCACCTGAGTTGGAGTCCCTGCTTTGCCTTTTGTTAGTGGGTGTCCTTGGTAGGTAACAAACACTCTGAGCCTTAGTTTCCTCATCTGTAAAATGGGGTACTCCTACCTACTTCTCAGGGTTGATGTGGGGAGGAAAAATGACGTGCAGGCTGCCTGGTCCTTAGTGGACACACTTTTCTCTCCTCCCCTGCTCTTTTCTCCCTCCATTTACATTGTCCTTTTCTCCTCAGTTCCGCTTTTCTCCAATCTGGGTCCATCACTGTTTCATTGTCCCATCGCTTTTTCTCTTTCCTGACCCCAGCTCAGGAAAGTGCTTGAAGTACTGGCATCTCAGACTGGGTGCTCTGGGGTGGGGCATACAGCTCCTCTGGCTTAGTGGCAAGGGACAGCTGGCACTGTGGTGTGAACCGAGAGTCAGACTCTCTTGGCCAAGGGCATGGGTGGTGGGAAGGACCAGGAGAGGCGTGGAGAGTGGGTGTGCTGTGGAGGGGGAAGGCAGGTCAGTCTGCCGCCCTTCAGGCCCACGTGGGTCTCCAGCTGCAGCCCCGTCGAAGGCCACCGCAGCATGCTGGCCATTGTCACTCCTGCACCTCCTGTTGGCCCCCTTCTGGCTCAGACCCTCTTTATCTTTCAGTTCTGCTGCTTTCCTTCCTCAGAGTCTGCCCTTCGTTCCTCTTATCACCCCTGACCCACTGTCTCTCCCTCTTCTTTTTCTCTAGACTTCTTTCCTGCCTTTCTTTGCCCTCTACCCACCACGAGTCATCACCTTCTCTTTCAGACCCTTTATTCTTTGTTCACCTGTTTGTTTTTGTATTTTTCCCTTCCTCCCCCTCTGCTTCACTGTCTGCTCCCTTTCTTTTTTCTGGGTCTTCTCATCTCCTCCTGCTGCAAACCCTGTGTGCACCACCCCGTTTCCATGGCCCTTTCCACTCCTTTGTCCACATTCCCTGTCCCCTTCCATGACTTCCTCTCTTCTCCCCGCCTCAGCCCTCTCCTCCTCCTTCTGACCCCCCTTCTCCCTTCACCTCCCCACTCCGGTCCTCTGTCCTCTTCCCAGCTGTGGGGCCAGCACTGGAGAGCCTCACATGTTTGCCTCATCGTTCTGCTATGGCTTCTGGATATAGCACATCTGGATTCCGGGGCCCAGATGTGTGGTTGCTACAGCGACCTCGGTCCCTCTGGTAAATATGGGCGCCCACCCGCCCCAGAGCAGAGAACAAAATAATTGTGTGACTTTCTTTTGTCATGAGATAGAAATGTCCTCCCCCCTCCCTTTGCCCTACACCCATGTCTCCAGGCAAAGGAAGTTTTAAGGGTCCAGACCCTTCCTCCTGTGGCTCTCTTGCCCCCTTTTCAGCCCCGACCTCTTAGTTCTCTCCCATCTTTAATCTCAGGCTCAATCTTTTCTCTCCACATTCCCCTTCCTCACCATCTCCCTCCCCCCAGATCTCAATAATGGAGCGTTGCCCGCCCCCTGACTTATACTTGGCAATTTCTTCTGAATCTACATAAAAACTGGATGCGGAAAGAAGTTTCAAAAATCCACATCACCCACCCTTTCTTCTCAAACAAGTCCACCGGAAGCCCCTTCATTTATTTCTTCCCTAAGTCTTCAGTCTCTCTGGGGCTGTTCTTGTGGGAGGGGAGGAATACAGGCTTTGAAATCGGAAAACCTGGGCTGAGGCCCACCTTCACCACCACTAGTGAAGTCCCCAGGACAAGTCCCTTAATATCTAAGAGCCTCTGTTTCCTCAGCACAAAGTGGGATTAATAACGTGCTGCGGTGTAGGAAGGGCTTTGTAAACGGAAGCCCAGTACAAATGTTTTCTATCTTCCCGAGTCTGGGACTGCTTCCTTGGATCGCAGCCCCTGGCCTCTCTTTGCTCCCTCTCCCCATCCTTCAGGCCCTTGCCCTCAGTTGCCCTTACTCTTCTGTGTCTTCCTTGACTCCTCCTTAAGGGGCTTTCCCTTTCCTTCCTTGCTGTACCTTTTATCCCTTATCCTCCTGAGGGTAGGACAGGAACTTGGAGCTTCATTCAAGGATGGAGGCCCAGAGCTGAAGACACCTGGACTGAGGATTCGGAGAATAGCCAGAGCATGCAGACGGCTCTTGCTAAGACCCCAGCCTTTCTTTCTGCCCATCGCCTGAGACACCTCAGTGAAGGCAAGCCGGCTCTGACCACTGGACTTCCCTGCCTTTGCCCTGGGGCTCCCTGCCAGACACTCTTGCCACACCCTCCTCTCCCAGTCATTTCACAGCTCAGTATTGACAGGCATTTATTTATTTATTTTAGTTATAAAAATTTTTTTTCTAGTTGCGCGGGCTTTCTCTAGTTGTGGAGAGCGGGGGCTACTCTTCGTTGCGCTGGGTGAGCTTCTCACTGCGGTGGCTTCTCTTGTGGTGGAGCGCGGGCTTAATCGCTCCGCAGCGTGCGGGATCTTCCTGGACCAGGGCTCGAACCCGTGTCCCCTGCAATGGCAGGCGGATTCTTAACCACTGTGCCACCAGGGAAGCCCTTGACAGGCGTTTATGAAGCACCTGCTCTATGCGAGGCCCAGTGCTTTTCTGATAAAATGCAAACATATATAAGACATAAGCTCCTCCAAGAGCCTGAAATCCAGGGCGTGGATGACATTTTGGATAATGATTATCTCAGAACCTGGAATTATGTCTGTCAGGCCTCCAGTGGCTTCTTCTAATGCCCTGTGAGCTTGTGAATGTCTGGAGTCCCGCACCCTTCTCTGACTCTGGCATCCCGTCTCTCCTCAGAAGTGGACTTCCAAAACACCCCAGGGCCATCCTTTCAGCTCTTGCTTCTTTCTCTCCAGGGTCTTCTGGCCACTGTCTGGGCCAAGTATACCTGTGGTGACCATATTTCCTAAATAATAAAACCAAGGGACTTCTCTGGCGGTCCAGTGGTTAAGACTCCATGCTCCCACTGCAGGGGGTGTGGGTTCGATCCCGGGTTGGGGAACTAGGATCCCACATGCCATGTGGTGTGGCCAAAAAAATAAATTAAATAAAAATTTAAATAAAAATAAAAAAAAAATAAAACAAAGACAGGGTATAGGACCAAAAAGAAAAAAAAAAAAAAGGATATGACCATTAGAATTACTAGAATCTGGGGTATCAGAGAATATCTGTTCTCTGCAGTCTGCTCTCTCCACATAATGCTGTTTCAGACCCTCCTTCGTCCTTTCATCTCCTTTCCCCCAACCCCTGCCTGGAGATCTGAGGGAAGCTGTTACCTATTCCAGGCTCTGGGGGCTTCAGGCCAAGGCAGAGGAAGGAAGCTGAGCCCAGCTCTATCCAAGAAGCTGATTTCATCCTCCCCATCAAAGCCAGTAAAAAAAAAAAACAGCCGCACACACACCCAGACACACGGACACACAGGGACACCCACGTGAGGGAACATGCAAGCCTTCGCCCTCAGCCACTGGGAGTTCACGGGACATAGGGCACAGCCAGGTGCTGGGCCAGCGCGCCCTGACCCAGGATCACCACACCCACGACCCTGGGGACCTGACCAGGGTACGGACACCTGTGCCCCAACACAAGCAGCAGAATCGGGCACACACAGCCTCCTGCCCGTCCCTTTCACTCATGACCTGTGACTTGACCAAGCTACTCCTCAATGGTGAGGATTGTAGCTGGGTGGCAAGAACTTTATCCTCCGTGTGAAGCCTGGGATGGGGTCTCCCTCAGCCTGGCTATTTCTCCTCTGGCCAAAGTCTCCTTTTCAGCCCCTTGTCAGAGTGGCAAAGCACATGGGGAAATGAGACCAGAGAAGCAGCCCAGCAGCCTGATGTGGGTGTGTCTGCCACCCTGCCCTCTGGTCAGTCTTCCTGTCTCTGCCCGATATCAAAGTGACCTCTTCCTCCAGCCCATGCCTCTCTCCCTACCCCTGCTCCCCTGCAGCACCCAGACATTAGCCTTCTTCCACTTTCCAGAACGTCACCTCACCATTTGTGCCCCCACCCCCGTATCTGCACCTGCCTTTCGCTCTTTCTCCATCCCTAAACCTCCTAACTTTCGGGCTTCCCTTCCCTGTCTCCCTTGAACCCCACCTTCTTTCCCAAGTCTCCTATGTCCTGGTCTTCAGCCAAGCCCTTGTCCAGCCAGTGCCCAAGCCTCATCCGTCATTTCTCTAGGAATTTGCTGAGGTGAGAGAATGAAAAGGGGTCCTTGATCCCGAGCTGAGAACCAGAGATTGAACAGTACAGATGGGGAGAGGCGGCACGGGGACAAGGCAAGAAAAGGGGAGAGTGCAGGTGGCAGCAATGGGGCCGGGCAGGGGCAGAGGTGGGGACAAGGGAAGGCCCCTGTTGGAGAGAGATGTAGGCTTGGGAGGGAGGTTTCCTCCTGCCACCCATCCCCTATGCTCCCTGCCCTGCCGGGAGATAATTAGTTGGGGGATGAAGGAGTGGGTGCTGGGCAACAGACAGATGGGGCAAGATCCAAGCTGGAGCACTGTGGCAGCTGGGAAGAGGTGGGGAGGTGCAGGGGAGGGAGGAGGGAGAGGGCCTTGACATGGGAAAGGGTGTTGCTAGAGAGGAGAAAACAGAGAACAGGGCCAACAGGTGGAGAAATGGTGGAGGAAAAGGAGAAGTGGCATGAGGATGGAGCTGTCAAGTTGGACGGAAATTAGGGTGAGGAGGAAGGGTAAAAATGGGATAAGGAAAGGATGTGGGAGGTTGGACGAGGGCTGGAGGGGGTGAGATGAGGGTATTGTGGGACCAGTGATCCCAGATGGGGGGGTCGGGGGGGTCGCGATGACGGCGGGGGGAGAGGAGGGGTGGCATGTGATGACGTTGGGAGGGCCTGGCAGGGGCGGGAGGGCGGGAGGACCTGCCCTATCTCCGCTCCTCTCCCTGACTTCATGCTGGTCCTCCCCTTCTCCTCCCCCTGCTCGCTGCAGCCTCCCTCCTTCTCACTGTCGCAGCCCAGATCGACGGTCGGGTGGCGGCTCGGTGAGCCCCTGTTGCAGGGAACAAGCAAAGGGACATCCAGGAGCCCAGGGCTGTCAAGGGGCGCCAACCCATCCTGCCCCGAGAACCCCCTTCCCAAGGTCGGGGACAGAGCAGGTGCAGACACCGCAGCCACTTGTTACTCAGGTAAGGAACGGCACTCTGGGAGAAGGAAGGAGGAGCCGGGAGAGGCGGGGACTTCTGTTCCCACACCCCAGGTGAAGGTTGGCAGGAAAGCCTCCCAGGAGAGCCTCCCAGAGCGGGGACTTTCCGTCGGGGCAGAAGGAATAGGACCATGCGCTGGAGACTGGACTCCCTGTGGAGGGTGTGTCTGGGAGGACAAGTCAGTGTGGGTGTTGGTGAGGGGTGGGGGCGGGGCGGATGCTGGGGTTTGGACAGGACTAGGCATGGCACCCAGGTGGAGGTGGTTATCGGTGATCCGGGGGTCTGGGCCCTGGAGTTGCTGGGGCTGGAGAAGGCAGGGCCCACGCGGAGCTGGTGGCCAGCTGAAACTCAGGAGGAAGGTGCTGGTGGAACCCCAAGCGCTCCGGCTGGAGCCGCTGAGCCAGAGCTCCAGGAAGGTGCCCTAGGGAGCTTCTTTGAGCACCCAGATGGGGACTCCCCAGGTGGCAGCACGTGGATTGCAAGGCCCGGGAGGGAGTTCTGGGGGTCTGGAGACTTTAGGAAGTGCTGAAGTGAAGCAGAGTCAGGACTCTCAGGTCTGGGAAGGGCACGGAGTCTGCAGAGAGAATCCTAAAACTTGTTCTTGGCAGAGAGCTTTGCACCCATGACTCACGGTTCAGCGGGGCTGTGATGACTGAGAGATGCCTCCAGGGGCACAGGGGCTCCGTCTTCGCTCCATCCCCCTTCCAGGCTCTCCTGCTTCTGTTTGTCTGAACCTCCCCCTTACACGTGACACACCCTGGGTGGGACAGGCGGGACCCTTATCTCGCCTGGAAAGAATTTAATGGCTTGGAAACAACTGGAAATGGAACTGAGAGGAACTACTGGGAAGCAACTCGGAAACATGGAAACACCGCAGCTGCTGTCTGTTGGCTTCCAATCCCCGCCCACTTCCCAGACCCTCGGCCCCTCCCCTCTTTCCCTGGCCCTGCCTCCAAAGCCCTGGGGACCCAGCACCTCAATTCCTCAACCTTCCTTTCCCTTCAGTCCTGGTCTCTCAGTGCAGGACCAGAACCCACCTTCTATCTCTCACTGCCCCCAAAACTCTTTCCCCCTGGGGGTCCGGAAGTCCTTTCTTTTAATTTTCCCATTTCTCTGGCCCATTAGCTCCCCAGAGTAAGGGGCATCTGGATGCTCCAACTCCCCCCTCTCCGGGTATCTCCTGGTCACCTGGTTCCAACCCAGTATCTGGAGCCCGCCCTCATCTCCCTCCTCCATCTCACAGTCCTGGAATCCTTCTACCTTCACTCCTCTTGTGCCATGAGGAGCAGAGAAAAGCATGGCGATGGGGCCAAAATCCTCCACTTTTGGAACATCCTCACGGAAGCCAGCCCCTCTCCCCACTTCTTGGGACCTACAGTCCCTGATGAGCGAAGTGTCAAAGTTGGCCACGACATGAATAGCCTGCATGCTGAGTCATAGCTTTTGGGAAGATGCCCCCCGTCCCTGCCAGCCCTCCAACGCTGGGGAGGATGCCGAGAAGATGAAGCACCCCAGATGCAGTGGTGGGGGAGGGTGATGAGGGGGAAACACAAGGGACACCCAGCTTTTCTGCTTTCCTAGTGCTGAGAGAGGAGCGGGATTCTTCCAAGACTTGGGAATGGGGAGCTGGGGGGTGGTGGAGACCCGGCCAGAGAGGGGTACTGGGAAGGAGGCTCTGGGGGTGTGGCCTGTGGGGGCAACTCCTCTCCTCTCAGACCAGCTTCACTTCTTTCCTGCTGCTTTCCTTCCTGCTGCAGAGACCCTGCCCCTTCCCCCCACCACGTGGGGAGAGATGCAGGATTTGATTGTCAGGGTAGGGAGACTGGGGCACCCTGTATCCTCTGCTCCCCACTGGAGAAGGGCCTCCTGTGTGGTTCCCCTCACTCCAACTAAGTTCTTTGACTCACATAGCTGCCCTCTGAGCCAGTGAGAAATCAGCTTTTTTTAGGCATCACCCAATGACTAGGTGTGGAGGAAATGTGAAGAGAAGATTATGTGTGTGTGCCCGTGTACATGCTCAAATGTGTGTGCCTGCAAAGATGCAAGCTGCTTTGGATAAATATGAGTATACGTATACAAGAAGTGTGTTCACATTTGTATTTGTGGAGGAGCGCACATGAGTGCATTTGTCTGTGTACGTGTATTTGTGTGTGTACGCACCCAGTGATGTGCACGGCCTTAGACACAGGGCAACAGGATTTGAAGGTAGGTCACAGCCCACCTCATGCCCAAGGCTACACTCCAAGCTGAGAGAAGGGCTGAGGGGCCGAGGGAAGGGCAACTCTCTGCCTGCCAGGTCTCTCTGCCCAGGCTTTATTGGGCAGGGTGCCTCTCGGTGTGGAAACGCTCTGTCCCTTAGTCCAGCTCCCTTCCATCTCTCGTGGGGTGGTGGCGGGCTATGCTGGCTGGTAGCCCCGGAAACTTCTTTCTCTCAGACTCAGAGGAGAATTTTAAGTGTAGGAAGCCAGGAAACGTGTGCGTGTTGCAAGGAGGTGCGGGTCACAGTCCCTTCCCTCCTCCCCAGTCAGCATTCCCACAACTCACCCTGCCCTCCTTCCCACTCCAGCCTCTCTGGTCTGGAAGAACTGGGCACCTGCTAACACCTCTCCTTAACCCTTCTCCTGAACCTGCCCCCAGCACCCTCCTCTGTTACCATAGCCCCCTCTCCTTCACCCCGAGCGCCCCACTACCTTTCCTCTCTAACCCTTGTCTCCCTGTGCCCCCCCAATTCTTGCCTCAGTGGATTCCACAAACAAACACAACTTGGTAACCAGCACTGAGATCAAGAAACAGGATGTTCTTAGCACCGCAGAATTTCCCCACCACGCCCCTCTGGTCACTACTCCCCCGAGAGTGCCACACTTCTGACTTGTAACACTACCAGTTGACGATTAACGTTGTCTAGACTCAGACCTCACATAAATAGAATGTTTCAGCACATTCTCTTTTGTGTCCGACTTCTCTGCTCCACCCCGTGTTAGTGAGACCCATCCATGCTATTGCATATAGTGGTAGTTTGTTCTCGTTGCTTTATTTTATTCCACTGTGTGAACAAACCGCACTTTATTTAATCCATTCTACCGATGTGAGACATTTGGGTAGTTCCCAGTTTGAGGCTATTATGAGTAGTACTGCTGTGGTGGGTATATTCCTCGGAGTGGAAGTGCCAGGTCATAGGGTTGGCATATAGCTCTAGTAGAGTTGGTAGATTGTGCCAAATGGTTTTCCAAAGTGCCTGTACCATGCAGCCCTGCCAGGATCCACACCTGGCCTGCTCCCTGGTCAACGTCTGCCCCAGCTGCTCTTTCTAACCAACTTACAGCCCCAGACACTGTCCGTGGTCCTAGCCCTGACCTTGGTCCTGTCCTTGGTTCCAGCCCTGATGCTAGTCCTGGGCTTAAGTTGAGCTATGTAAATTGACTAAATATTTATATAGTCAATAAGTATTTATCGAGCACTTACTATGTGCCAGATGCAAGGATATAGCAGCCAAGAAAAGAAGCGGGTGCTATGCCTGCCCCCATGGACCTTACAGTCTAGCAGGCAAGATTGAGTGTGGGCAAGGAAGTAATAAAATAATCCCGCAAAAAAATATATGATTATAAATTGTCATAAATACTACAAATGGGAGTTACACAATGCTGTGATGTCACGTGATAGGGGGAACCTGACCTGGGCAGGAAAGGTTTCCTGAGGAAGTGATGTGGGGTTGACACCTGAAGGATGAGGAAGCCAAGAAAAAAGGGAAGAGCATTCCACATAGAGGAAACCATAGATACAAAGGTCTGGGGCTGGGAAGAGTGTGGGGGACTTAAGGCCAGTGAGACTGGAGTGGAGAGAGGGAGGGAAGTCTTATGGGGGATGAGGTGGGAGAGGTCAGCTGAGGCCGAATGATGCAGGGCTGTCTGTCAGTGTTTGAAGAGTATTCGGAAGGGCGACACCGAAGAGTTTTAGGGGGAGAGGGACATTCTAGTTGCCTTCGCAAGATTATAAGGGGGCAAGAATGGAAGCAGAGCGACCAGCTAGGAGGCAATTGCAGTTGTCAAGCAAAAGGTAGATAGTAGCTTGGACTATAATGATGCTTAGAGGGAGAGATATAAGCAGATTAAAGAGATGTTTACAATAAAATATGGGTAAATATGATGAAATACAGTGGTGTGGAACAGGCTGTTGGGTTTCTGGCTCGTGAGGCTGGATGACTGAGGCTGAGGCCATGAGCTGCGGTAGAGAACACTGAGAAGGGATGCAGTACAGGAAGGATGAACGTTGAGTTCAGTTTTAGACACGTTGAATTTGAGGTGCCCAAGAGGAGAGGCCAAATAGGAGGTTGGATATATTGCTTGGAGTTAAGAGGAGAGAGTTTATATGTTGGGGTATAGTTTGGAAATTAAAGTCATGGGTCTGGATGAAGGTACCTGGGTGGACGACTACTGCAGTAGGTCTCAACTCTCGCTGCACATTGCAGTCACCTGGGGAGCTGTTAAAAATACTAAAGAAAATTCAGTCACTCTAGCCGCATTTCAAGTGTTCGAGAGTCAGTGATCTCTCCTGTCTACCTTAATGACAGCACAGATACAGAATGCTCTAAAATGGAGGATGTGGTCAACAGTATCCAGTGATTTTGAGAGAGATCAAGTAAGGTGAAGACAAACGTCTTTTAGATTTTGTGACACTGAGATCATTGGGAGACCTTTGGGAGGGCTATTTGGTAACCTTTGGGTTGAAAGGAGATCGGGAAGTCAGGTGGGAACAGATTGAGGCATGCATGGGATATAGGGAAATAGAAATAGTGAGTACAGACAAATCTTTTGACAACTATGGCCATGAAGTGGAGAAGAAAAATATGTGGTGGCTGGAGGGAGTGTGAGATTGGGGAAAAAAAATTTTAAGTATATTTTTGTATATTTTGTGTATTAAGTATATTTTTGTGCCTATAGTAAAATGCACATATCTTAAGCGTATAGCTCAATTAATTTTGATTATGTATACATATGTTTAACCACCACCCAGTTCCAGGTACAAAATATTTCTAGTAATTCTATCCTATCTTGTATTAGCTCTGCCTGTTTTTGAACCTCATATAAATAGCATCATTCACAACGTTCTTTTTTTGTGTATGGTTTCTTTTGCTTAGTGTTATGTGTGTGAAATTTGTCCATGTTGTTGCATGTAACAAGAGGGTGTTTTTTCATTTTGTTTGTTTGTTTATTTGTTTTGTTTTGGTTTTGGCCTCACCGTGCGCCTTGCAGATCTTCCTCGACCAGGGACTGAACCTGGGGCCCAGCAGTGAAAGCGCTGAGTCCTAACCACTGTACCACCAGGGAAGTCCCAAGAGGGTGTTTTTGTATAGTATTCCATTTTATGACTATGCCCCAATTTATTTATCCATTCTACTGTTAATGGACACCTGAGGTGCTTCCAGTTTGGGCTAATATGAAAAAAATCCCATGAACATTCTTGTACATGTCTTTTGGAGGATGTACGCAGTCGTTTCTGTTGGATATTTACCAAGAAGTGGAATTGCTAAGTTATAGGCTGTATGCCTCAGTAGAAACTGCTTACTGGTTTTCCAAAGTGGTTGCACTCATTTCTTTCTTTTTTTTTTTTTTTAAATAATATTTATTTATTTATTTATGGCTGCGTTGGGTCTTCATTGCTGTGCGCAGGCTTTCTCTAGTTGTGGCGAGTGGGGGCTACTCTTCGTTGTGGGGCACAGACTTCTCATTGTGGTGGCTTCTCTTGTTGCAGAGCATGGGCTCTAGGTGTGTGGGCTTCAGTAGTTGTGGCGCATGGGCTCTGTAGTTGTGGCTCACGGGCTCTAGAGCACAGGCTCAGTTGCTCCGCGGCATGTGGTATCTTCCCGGATCAGGACTTGAACCCATGTCCCCTGAATTGGCAGGCAGATTCTTAACCACCGTGCCACCAGGGAAGTCCGGTTGCACTAATATCTGCTCCTGCTTGCAATAAATGAGAGTTCCAGTAGCCTCACATTCTTGCCAATATCGAGCAACAACAGTCCCTTTAATTTTAGCCGTGCTGGTGGATATTTAATGGCATCCTGTTGCCGTTTTCATTTGCCTTTCCTTGATTACTGGTTTTGTTCTACACATACATATGTTTATTGTTTATATATTAATTGGCCCTTTGGCTATATTCTTTATTGGAGAGCCTGTTTCTTTTGCCACTTTAAAAAACGGGTTGGGCTTCCCTGGTGGCGCAGTGGTTGAGAGTCCGCCTGCCAATGCAGGGGACACAGGTTCGTGCTCCGGTCCAGGAAGATCCCACATGCCACGGAGCGGCTGGGCCCATGAGCCATGGCCGCTGAGCCTGCGCGTCCGGAGCCT
This sequence comes from Phocoena sinus, assembly GCF_008692025.1. Taxonomy (NCBI): domain Eukaryota; kingdom Metazoa; phylum Chordata; class Mammalia; order Artiodactyla; family Phocoenidae; genus Phocoena; species Phocoena sinus. Next base: position 80,327,705 of record NC_045773.1, read on the forward strand.
GTGCTCCACAACGGGAGAGGCCACAACAGTGAGAGGCCGCGTACTGCAAAAAAAACCAAAAAACTGGGTGGCCTGCCTTTTGTTTGTTGTCTTTGTTTTGAAGGAATTCTTTAGTTTAGATTTTAATCCTCTCTCTCACTCTCAATAACTGTGTCCTACTCTCCCCTTCATATATAATTTATATACATATATATTCATATTCTGACATATCTCACCTATTTTCTCCCACTCTGTAGCTTGCCTTCTTATTCTCTTAATGGTGTCTTTTGATGACCTCTGTGGTTAAGTTTTGTGGTTAGGTTTTAAGAAATCCTTTTTTTTTTTTCATTTTGGCTGCGTTGGGTCTTCGCTGCTGCGCGTGGGCTTTCTCTAGTTGCGGTGAGTGGGGGCTACCCTTCATTGCGGTGCGCGGGCTTCTCATTGCGTTGGCTTCTCTTTGTTGCGGAGCATGGGCTCTAGGTGCACAGGCTTCAGTAGTTGTGGCGTGTGGGCTCAGTAGTTGTGGCTCACGGGCTTCGTTGCTCCGTGGCACGTGGGATCTTCCCGGACCAGGGCTCAAACTCGTGTTCCCTGCGTTGGCAGGCAGATTCTTTTTTTTTTTTTTTTTTTTTTTTATGCGTTACGCGGGCCTCTCACTGTTGTGGCCTCTCCCGTTGCGGAGGACAGGCTCCGGACGCGCAGGCTCAGCGGCCATGGCTCACGGGCCCAGCCGCTCCGCGGCATGTGGGATCCTCCCAGACCGGGGCACGAACCCGTGTCCCCCGCATCGGCAGGCGGACTCTCAACCACTGCGCCACCAGGGAAGCCCGGCAGGCAGATTCTTAACCACTGTGCCACCAGGGAAGTCCCTATATATTCATTTTAAATTAATTTCTGTAGGTGGACATAAGGTAGAGATAGACTTTTTTTCCCCATGTGGATCTTCATTTGACCCAGGACCATTTATCACAAAGACAGTTCATTCTCCTCTTAATTGCAGTGGTACGTTTTTCATTAATCAGGTGACCACATATGTGTAGGTCTGTTTCTGGACCCTATTCTGTTCTCTCTATCCTTGCACCTTTGTAATGTTTTGATATTTGATACTCGGTAATGTAAGTCCTGAGGAAGAGGGTTTTTTTTGTTTTTTTGTTTTAAACAGGAGCTTTTTGAGCTCATATGGGAAGCTGATGGGAGGGATCTAGTTGAGAGTAAGGGGCTGAATACAAGACAGAGAGGATAATCTACACCTTAAGGTTTCTGAAAGACAATAGGAGCTGGGACCCAGGTGCTTGTGGAAGGATTAGTCTTTTATATTCATCCACTGATCCATTCAACAAAAATGTGTTGAATAGCCCCCGCGTGCCAGGCACAGGCGTACAGCAGTGCCAGGACAGATGAGGTCCCTGTTCGTATGGAGTTCCCATCCTAGCAGTGGGAGAAAGATAAACAAGTAGCCACACAAACAGTTGATTCAGGCAGCAGTAGGTACCTTAAGAACGTAAGCAGAGGACCCTGTGCTGGGGAGTGATGAAAGACTGCTCCAACTGGGCATCAAGGAAGACCTCTGGGGCTCAATGACATGTGAGTTAAGATCTGAACAAGAAGGAGACAGCCTCCGAGAGCTCAGTGAAGAACGTCCCAGACAGAGGAGACATATAGTGCAAAGGCCCTTTAGTCTAATGTAATCTTGTAGTGTCTGTGGAACAAGCAAAACAGACCAGTGTGGGTGGAGGGGGTGGAGCAGGGTGACCAAGTGATATCAGAAAACAAGGTAGAGACAGATCTGCCCAAGGAGGGTATCCGTTAGGGTTGGGCTGAACGTGGATTTTCCAACATGTGAGTTGGGTAGATTAGTTGTGGGTGGTGGGACTATGGGTGTGTGTGTTGGGGAAGGAGGGCATTCATCTTGTCTCCTTCTCTGTGAAGCTGCTCTCATATGTGCCCTCTCTCCCTGCAGCCTCCTGAATGATGCCAGCCCAAGGCTCCCTAACCTCCAGCCTGGCCCTCCTGGTGCTGCTGGGCACAGTCAGAGCAGGGCCTTTCTCTTCACAGTCCAATGTGACACTCGCAGCCCCACGGCCTCCTCCCCAGCCAGGAGGCCGCACACAACAGCCAGGAGGGGGAGGCCCTTCTTCTCAGCTCTATGAGCACACCGTGGAAGGAGGGGAGAAGCAAGTGGTATTCACCCACCGCATTAACCTGCCCAATTCAGGTAGCTGTGGCTGTCCCCCAGGCACTGAGCCCCCCGTCCCTGCTTCAGAGGTGCAGGCCCTGAGGGTCCGGCTGGAGATCCTGGAGGAGCTGGTGAAGGGGCTCAAGGAACAGTGCACTGGGGGATGTTGTCCTGCTGCTGCCCAGGCTGGCACAGGTGAGCGGATGATCCCAGGAAGGGGCACAGAAAAAGAGGAAGGTGGAGAAGTGGGTTAGGGTTGGGTGGGCATCGCTAGTCTATAAAGGACCTCGGTATGAATTAGAAAAAGGCATGCCTGCCCCCACCTTGGGGGCGGTGAGTGCGGCCTGGGAACAACTCTGAGAGAGGAGCCACATGACTAGATGTCAGCCCTCTCCTCCCCAGCGTATGTTAGGGCACTGGGAGGCCACATATACTGACAAGTTGCAGCTGGAAACTAAGATGGCCTTAGGAAATGAGGCTGGCTCTGCTGGAGAAGCTGACTCAGAGGAGCACGATACAGGGTCAGCCACTCCCGCAGAGAGACTGAGGCCCACCTCTTGCTCTTACTCCAGGCCAGACGGACGTGCGGAGCCTCTGCAGTCTCCATGGCGTGTTTGACCTGAGCCGCTGTGCCTGCTCCTGCGAGCCAGGCTGGGGTGGGCCCACCTGCTCAGACCCCAAGGATGCCGCGGCGACCCCCTCCTCTCCCCCCTCAGCTTCCCGGTCCTGCCCAGATGACTGTAATGATCAGGGTCGCTGCGTCCGTGGTCGCTGCGTGTGCTTCCCTGGCTACACCGGCCCCAGCTGTAACTGGCCCTCCTGCCCGGGGGACTGCCACGGCCGCGGGCGCTGCGTGCAGGGCGTGTGCGTGTGCCGCGCGGGCTTCTCCGGGGCCGACTGCAGCCTGCGCTCCTGCCCTCGGGGCTGCAGCCAGAGGGGACGCTGCGAGAACGGGCGCTGCGTGTGCAACCCAGGCTACACTGGCGAGGACTGTGGGGTGAGGAGCTGCCCCCGAGGTTGCAGCCAGAAGGGGCGCTGCGAGGACGGGCGCTGCGTCTGTGACCCTGGCTACGCTGGCGAGGACTGCGGCTCTCGGAGCTGCCCGTGGGACTGTGGTGAGGGCGGGCGCTGTGTGGACGGCCGCTGCGTGTGCTGGCCCGGGTACGCGGGCGAAGACTGCAGCACGCGGACCTGCCCCCGCGACTGTCGGGGCCGAGGGCGCTGCGAGGAGGGCGAATGCATATGCGACCCAGGCTACAGCGGGGACGATTGCGGAGTGCGCAGCTGCCCGGGCGACTGCAACCAAAGGGGCCGCTGCGAGGACGGCCGCTGCGTGTGCTGGCCTGGGTACTCGGGGCCCGACTGCGGCGCCCGCGCTTGCCCGCGCGACTGTCGGGGCCACGGGCGCTGCGAGAACGGCGTGTGCGTGTGCAACGCGGGCTACAGCGGCGAGGACTGCAGTGTGCGCAGCTGTCCCGGGGACTGTCGCGGCCGGGGTCGTTGCGAGAGCGGCCGCTGCGTGTGTTGGCCCGGGTACACAGGCCGGGACTGCGGCACGCGCGCCTGCCCCGGAGACTGTCGCGGGCGCTGCGTGGACGGCCGCTGCGTGTGTAACCCGGGCTTCACAGGCGAGGACTGCGGGAGCCGACGGTGTCCCGGGGACTGCCGTGGTCGCGGCCGCTGCGAGGATGGCGTGTGCTTGTGCGACGTGGGCTACGAGGGCGAAGACTGCGGCGTGCGCAGCTGCCCCAGGGGTTGCCAAGGTCGCGGCCAGTGTCTGGAGGGGCGATGCGTGTGCGACGACGGCTACGAGGGTGAAGACTGCGGCGTGAGACGGTGCACGCGCGACTGCAGCCAGCGCGGCGTGTGCCAGGATGGTGTGTGCGCCTGTTGGGAGGGCTACACGGGCGAGGACTGCAGCCTCCGTACCTGCCCCTCCAACTGTCACCGGCGCGGCCGCTGTGAGGACGGGCGCTGCGTGTGCGACTCTGGTTACACCGGCCCCTACTGCGCCACCCGAAACTGCCCGGCGGACTGCCGGGGCCGGGGACGTTGTGTGCAGGGCGTGTGCGTGTGCCACGCGGGCTATAGCGGCGAGGACTGCGGGCAGGAAGGGCCTCCCGCCAGCGCCTGCCCCGGGGGCTGCGGGCCTCGGGAACTGTGCCGCGCAGGCCAGTGTGTATGCGTCGAGGGCTTCCGAGGCCCCGACTGCGCCATCCAGACGTGCCCCGGGGACTGCCGCGGTCGGGGAGAGTGTCGTGAGGGTAGCTGCATCTGCCAAGATGGCTATGCAGGGGAGGACTGCGGGGAAGGTGAGTGGGCAGCCTTTCCCAGTGGGAAAAGGGACTGGAAAACTGGAGCCAGTGGGAAAGCCTGAGTCTGAGGCCTAGGAGCCCAGAGAACTGGAGGAAGAGTGAAGGGGGGGGGGGGGCGTATATTGGGGTGGGGGGCGGGGCAGTCAGAGGAGCCAGGTAGCCACTGTCCACCAGGGGCTGCAGAACCGTGGGGGCACGCCTGCAGGCGGGACCTGCCTTCAGATCTCTGATGAGCAGATTGGGGGCCCCTTTAGTTGCTTTTAGGGAGATTTTGTGTTCCTGGAGATGGGCGGCAGTAAAGGAGACCCAAGGTCTGTTCTGGCCGCTGCCGGCTTTGCCCCACCCCCAGAGAGGAGTCAGAGCTTGGGTGGATCTCTCAGAGCGGCCCTGAGTAGGAGGGGCCTGTGAGGGGCCTGTGACGGTGGAGGTTGGCGTGCCTGGGGCTAAGCATCTTCTCAAATCCTGTTCTCCTGGACAGAGGTGCCAGCCGTTGAGGGCCTGAGGATGCACCTCCTGGAGGAGACGATGGTTCGGACAGAGTGGACCCGGGCTCCTGGCAATGTGGATGCCTACGAAATTCAGTTCATCCCCACGGTGAGAGCCAAGCTCCAAGAGGGGGCTGAGTGGGCAGGACTGCGGGGAGGGGGCTCCCTCCTGCTCACCTCAAGCAGGAGTCCCAGGTAGCCAGTGGTTGCATCCAGCTGGCTGATTCCCGAAGCTGTTCTAAAGGCCTGCTCCTTCTGCCCCACACCCGGTGCAGAAGCCTTTGCAGCACTGGCCCACTGCTGCTGGAACATCTCTGGTGACCTTGAGCTCAGCCTTCCTGAGGCTGCCGACTCCACTTTTGTTCATCACTGTAGTCAGTTCTTTCTGTTATTGCTGGATCCAAATCTGCCCCATTCTAACATCCATCCATTGGCCCTAGCTGGGCCTTCGCCAGCCGTCAGAACGCGATTTTTCTTTCCCTGTGTCTTACACCATAGGCTTTCAAGTATTTGGAGACATCAGCCATCACGTCACCCTTCATTCCCTCCAGGCCAAATCCACTGGTTTCTTCTCCCCTTTTCTTAATGCTTTGTTCTCTGAATCCTTCACTTTTTGGTTTTCCTCCTCTAATACCTCCTGCTTTTTGTATGTGCCCCACCCCATCAAAATGTGGGAGCAAAGAGGACCCCAGTTTTTCCCCCGGTTCGTTCTGGCTACCCTGGTGCTTTTCTCAGAGTTGACATATATGAACTTGTGGTCAGTTCATAAATGACAAACTGTCAGTTATTTTGATCACATTTGATTTTTTTAAGTAACTTTTAATGATAAAAGTCATATAGGCTCAGTGTAGAAACTTTAAAAAATATAAACAAGGAAAAAAGAAAGGAAGAAAAGAAAGAAGGAAAAAGGAAGACATTCAACTACATACTCTTTTTTTTTTTTTGCGGTACGCGGGCCTCTCACTGTTGTGGCATCTCCCGTTGCGGACGGAGCACAGGCTCCGGACGCGCAGGCTCAGCGGCCATGGCTCATGGGCCCAGCTGCTCCGCGGCATGTGGGATCTTCCTGGACCAGGGCACGAACCCGTGTCCCCTGCATCGGCAGGCGGACTCTCAACCGCTGCGCCACCAGGGAAGCCCCATACTCTTTTTTTAAGCCTAAATATAAGCCTTTGCATTTGGCTCTCTTCAGTGTTTCATTTTTGCTTTGGGCCAACCTGTCTAGGCTGTTGCAATTATTTGAGTCTGTGAGCTGGTTCCCCTACCTCCGTGTCATCGGTGCATTGCAAAACCTCCTTTCTCTGTCTCCTTCCAACTCACTCTTAAAATATTTGGGGACACCCTAAGGATAAAGACCATGGCCTGTCATTAGAGATTTCCCTTTATGCAGATTGGGCCTTTATGATGTGTTTGGTCTCCTAGTTTCAAATCATCTGACATTTCTACTGTCCAAATGTTTTCCCGCATCATCCCACAAATGCCATTGGTGGGTAGGCCATGTCATTCTCATCTCTACCCAGTCAGGACTCTGGAAAAATAAATAAGTCCCAGGGCCTAAACCTAGGAAGCCTCTAGGACAGAAGGGACAGCTCAGAGGTGCTGGCTGTCACCCCCACCCCAACTGGCCTTGTCATTCTAAGTCTTCTTATTATCCCCTCAAGCCCAGCGCCCTGCCGTGTTCTGTCTCTCCTTACCCCCTGGTAGGAGCAGAGGCAGAAATCCCTACTTTGCTGTACAACCAAGAGAGCTTGGATTTTTCTTCTGTTTAAAAAAAAATTATTTTCGGTTATAAAAATAATGTAATCACAAGACAAGAATTTGGCAACTAGAGAAAAAAAACAACCGTTGGCTTTCACACTAAAACAAGCACTGTTAACATTGTAAAGGGTTTCTCCCACTCTCTTCTGTGTGTATATTATTTGCATAGCTTTAATCTTGAGAGGGTAGGACTTTTAAACAGAACTTTTCTAAGGAACTTCAGGGAAAGAAGAAGTAAAATAAACACTTGAGATAGAAGGAGCTTACAGGGCAGCATCATCTCCCACTCTTAGTAAATATGAACTTATCCTTGGTGTTCTCAGGGGGTGCAGCCTCCCCGCTGCAGCCCTAGGCTTTCTCCCTCTCCGTGGGGCCAGGCTGGTGTTGAGCTGGCCGGGGTCCAGCTTGGCCATGCTCTTAGCTCATCTGCTCTGCTCTGGGTATGGGCCTCTGTCACATTCTGGGTTCTCTCTGAGCCAGGGTGTGGAAGATGCTCCCGTAAGATCGGTCCCCAGACTCCTCCCTTGGACTCCACATCAGCCTGTGCTACTGGCCCTCTGACTATGCTTTCTATGCTTTTTGTGGCTGGCCCCTAGAATTGTGCCTCTTGCCTTAGCCAGCACTCTCTATCCATTTCTGTTGGCACAGAGGACATTCAGTAGCTGGCTGTCCTCTGGCCACTGCCATCTTCCTAGAAGCCTCTCTCTACCTTATCCCCTCCCCTTTTCTAGAACCACTTCTCTCTCAAAGCCCAAACTCTACTATCCCTGGCTAAGGGACATGGCTAGTTGTTGGAATGATTTTCAGAACACAGAAGAGGAACATTCCTCCTTTCCCTGCATACGTGGCATTGTTCCTCTGACTCAGTGGTTCTCAAAGTGTGTTCCCTGGACCTACAGCATTAGCATCACCTGGAGCACTAGACATGCTAATTGTCAGACTCCACCCCCAGATCTACTGAGTCAGAAGCTCTAGGGGGCAGAGCCCAGTAACCTGTGTTGTAACAAGCCCTCCAGGTGATTCTGGTGCACCCCAAGCCCAAGGACCACTAACTTAAGAAATGTTGCTATTTTGCAAAAGGCGAGGTCTTCTATGAATGTGAGAGAAAGCATGAAGAAACTGAGGGAGGTGAACCCCCGAACAGAACGACATTCAAGTATTCCCTGTCTGGGTGTATTCTGCAGCCTGGAAACTGGGGCTAAGCCACGTTTTCATTGGGACACAGGCCCTTGCAGCCTGAGAAAATTTGTTTGGTCTGGTCTGAAAAGCAGGGTGAGGATGAGGTAAGCTCCAGGGACCTGCCAAAGTGGAGTCGCCCACCTGGGGCCATGAGGTTGATATTGAGAATAGAGTTAGAATCTTGCCAAGGACATCAGTGAAGCAGCCAAAACTCTCACCAAGGGGCAGAACCAGCTGCTAGCATCTGGCTAGAGAGCCTGCATCAGACCAGACAGGTGGTGCTGAGAGATGTGGCTTAGACTGACAGTGGGACTTTTCAGGGGACTGTTCCCAAATGGGTCTCAGGAGGGACTACAAAGCGTTTAAAAGGTTCATGTAGGTGGTCTGAAGGGAGAAGGAGAACTCTGGGGGTGGGCTTCTCTTGCTGAAAGGACCAGACATCATCAGGGAGTACTCAAAGCGTGCGTGTGTGTGTGTATGTGTATTCGTGTGTGTGTGTGTGTGTGTGTGTGTGTGTGTGTGTGTTGGGGGAATAAGGGGACAGAGAATAAGTTCTGGAAAGGAGGAGAAGCACACAGGTCTTGAGTTGAGACCAGTCCAAGGCCTCCCAGGATGGGGTATCCTAGGGCAGAGTGAGTAGGAGAGGGATGGGGATCCTGTGTGCCCAGGAAAGCTTTTCAGCCAAGAGAACTCTGACAAAGCTTTACTTCATCCTGAACCCAGAAGGCTCTACGTGGACTCTCATCTGGTTTTATACTTTGGTATTTACTATGCTGATTTCCCCACAATTCTCTTGGTTTAGGAGAGTACCTTTTGAAATTTCCAATCCTACTTGGCTGAACGGAGGTGTCCCCATAACGGCCAACATAGCTAAACAGAACAGAACGTCTTTATTAGCTGTCCTAGATAGACAGCCCAGCGAAATGCTGGGCTGTTAGACTACTCACAAATGTCCATTCTTCCTGTTTCCGCAGTGGCTGGCACTCCAGGAGACCCTGCCTGGAGCAGGGGCTGGCAGATTTTCTATGGGGTCACCACAAATAATCATAATACTTTACATGAATACTTGAAGGAGGGTTGTTTTCTTACAGGCCTGTGCTACACATAGAGATTTGGGTTAGGGATCTAATAAAACTTAAGACGTGGCCACACATTTAGCTACTAGGGCATGAGCTATCTGAGGACAGGGATCATATCCTTTATCTTTATGTCTCCAGTGCCCAGATGATGCCAGGCACAAAATCAGGGAACATATTTGTGGAACTTTGAGCAGGTGGGCCTTGTTTTTGAGGGGCCTACAACCCTGCTGAGGATACAAGAAAAGTACCTGAAAGGAAATGTCGTGACGTGGGTCACAGGGGCAGGTGTCTGTGGGGAGGCTCAGGCTGGGGCAGCTGCTTGAAGGAGGAAGTGAGACTTGAAGTGGCATCCCTCATCTACTTCATCTGTTATGACAGGAACGCGCTTAGGAGAAGCCTCCTCGAGCCCAGGGAGTCAGGTTTGCTGGGGGGAAAGCCAGAAGAAGAGTCCTGGCAGGTGTCCGAATTCTGGCAGACAGCTGATGAACAGACTAAAAAGGTAGTGCCCATGAGAGGGGACTCTGAGGTCACACTGCCTGGGTTTAAATCCCTGCCACTTTCTTGGTGTTGGTGACCTTGGGCAAGCCACTTAATCCTTCTGTACCTCAGTTTCCTCATCTCTCCGTTGGGAATAATACGACCTCCCTCATCAGATTCTTGAGCAGATTAAGTGAGTTCATATCTATAAATCGCCTTGAATAGTACGTGGCATGGAGTAGGTGTTCTACGTGTGTTTGCCGATACCACCCACGCACCCCAGCTGTATAGGGCCAAGTTCTACACAGTCCCATGTTGACCCTGCCTGGAACTGGAGAAAGGATAAGGGGGGTTGAGCGGCAGGGGTGAGAGTGGCAGCCCTGATCCACCTGGTGCTTTCTCTCTCGCAGACAGAGGGGCCGAGCCCCCCATTCACAGCACGGGTGCCCAGCTCTGCCTCAGCCTATGACCAGAGAGGACTGGCCCCCGGTCAGGAGTACCAGGTCACTGTCCGTGCCCTTCGAGGGACTAGCTGGGGCCCTCCTGCCTCCAAGACCATCACCACCAGTGAGAGCTGGGGCTGTGGGGTGGGGTCCTGGGTGGAGATCTGGATTTGAGAGGGGTGGCTGGGAATATGCCCTCCAAGAGGGCAGAGAGGAGGGATTGGCTGGGGGCAAGGCTCATAGAAGGAAAGCTGGTGACTGCAGATCCAGACTCCCACCTGATCCCTCCTCTCTCTGACCTGGCTAGTGATCGATGGCCCCCAGGACCTCCGAGTGGTGGCTGTGACGCCAACCACGCTGGAGCTCAACTGGCTGCGCCCCCAGGCCGAGGTGGACCAGTTCGTGGTGTCCTACGTCAGTGCCGGCAACCAGAGGGTGCGGCTAGAAGTGCCCTCTGAGGCAGATGGGACGCTGCTGACCGGCCTCATGCCAGGCGTAGAATACGTGGTGACCGTCACTGCCGAGCGGGGCCGGGCAGTAAGCTACCCGGCTTCTGTCAGGGCCAACACAGGTATGGCTGGCCAAGGGTTAGGGAAGTTTCTGAGCATAGCAGCCACTTCCTAGGGAGTCCACATGTCCGGCTCACAGGCTGCTCTGAACGCACTGACAGGGTGTGTGGCAGTCCCAAAGCACCTGCTGGGGGGCCTTGCTGTGCACCAAGGGCTCTGTGGAGATGGAGTTCTCAGGTGCTTGGAGTGCTGTAGGAAGGCTGTGGGCTGGAGTTTGGGAGGAGCTGCCTCATGGAGAGAAGCAGTAAATAGGAGATGCTGTCCGACCCACCCAGATGGGGGAGGTTCTGATCCAAACTTGGACACAGGGACAGCCCTTGAGCTCAGTCAGTGGTCAGATCTTGGAGAGATTGGAATTAGGCAGATTAGAGCTCAGCACTCCTGTTGACTCTAGGATTGGGGATTGGGGGACTTAGGTCTCAGCAGTAATTTTCCACTAACCCTCACGGTCTCTTAACAGATGCCTGGATCTTTCTTTTCTTTTCCTGTGACAGAGGGACGCCCACCTCGCTGTAGCTCGCAGTCTCTCCTCCCACGCCCCTTTCTCTCCTTCAGACACAGGGCCCCACCCGCTGGTTTCTTCTCTCTAGGGCACCAACAGTGGCGGGCTTGGAGGGCACGGGGTGAGGGAATCCTGGGACACTAACTCCTTTCTCTCGATTCTCTTTCCAGGTGGGGCTGGGGCACAGGAGGAGGCCTCTGGCTCCGGTGGGAGGGACGGTGGGAGGGACGGTGGGAGGAACTGCCACGGGGAGGAGTGCAGGGATTGGTCGGGGGCTGCCACTGACCGGCTCTCCCCCTCCCCCTTTTTCCGCCCCGGCAGCACCAGGCCACTACAGTCACCCGGAGGCGCACGCCCCAGCCCCGTCCCCCAGGCCCCGGCCCCGGCCGGTCCCGGCCCCGCGGCCCCCGCGCCCACCAGTCCCCCCTCGGCCCTCGCGGCCGGCGGAGGAGGGGGAGGCGGAGTCTCGGCCCGGGCCGAACCTTCCCCAGCCCCCTCGGCGGGCGTGGGGCAACCTGACGGCCGAGCTGGGCCGCTTCCGCGGCACCGCGCAGGACCTGGAGCGCCACCTGCGGGCTCACGGCTACCCACTGCGGGCCAACCAGACCTACACGTCGGTGGCGCGCCACATCCACGAATATTTGCAGCGGCGTCGCCTGGCGGCGGCCATCCCCACCAGCTCCCCCGCACCCCCGGCCCGTCGCCCCCACCCCACCTCCAGCCCCGACTCGGGCACCTGGAAGCGGGACTCCAACCAGGGCACCTACGGCCTCTCGCCCGAAGGCGTCGACCGGGGGTCTGCTCCCCGCCACCCCAAGCCCGAGGTGCTGGGCAGTTCCGCCGACGGCGCACTACTCGTGTCCCTCGACGGGCTCCGCGGCCACTTCGAGCGAGTGGTGCTGCGCTGGCGGCCCCAGCCGCCCGCAGAGGGCCCCGGCGGGGAGCTGACCGTCCCGGGCACCACGCGCACCGTCAGCCTGCCAGATCTCAAGCCCGGCACCACCTACCACGTGGAGGTCCACGGGGTGCGGGCAGGGCAGACCTCCAAGTCCTACGCCTTCATCACAACCACAGGTAGTGTGGGTGGGGCCGCGGGACCACCCATCTCCTGCCCAGTCTCACCTGCCACTGGAGTCGGCATCCATGAGTTCCTCCCGCTGCCTCACTGCTCGGGCTGCCACCCCACCGCCCGCTCTGTCTTCAAGCCCTACCTGGTCCAGGCTCCAAGAGAACCCCCCCAACAAAGTGCACTTTCTCGTGTCCCTAGACGCCACCTCCACCCTCAGGGTCCTGGTGGATACCCAAGGTCAAGGAGACCTGTTCTTTGGGACTGATTTTCACTTGGGTTCCTAGGACACTTCTGCCAGGAATCCTGTTCTAGGCAACAGAAGGGGCATTTGGTGGGAGGGGCAGTGTCTGGAGCAGTTTGGGTCGGGTAGGGAGAGAAACCAGTGGTTCCCCACTCTGACTCACTGTGGTGAGAGTGGCTGAAGACTGTGGTCATGGTTACTATTTTCCACAATTTGGCCCCAACCTCAAAGGGACACATCGGAGCTGCTTGGAGGTGGCCTTGAAGCCATCAGGCAGCATGTATGTGAGAGAGATGAAACCACTGCTTCTTGAGCTGCCTTTCCAACCTCCTGGCTCACTTCACACTTGTCTCTCCCACAGGAATGACGTCCTGGCTCGGGGAAGGGGTGCTCTGTGGCTGTCGTGGGGAGGGTTCTGGACCTCTTCTTCCCCCACAGGGCCCAGATGCCACCTGAGCTGGATGTCCATCCCCCCATCCCCTCTTCCCTCTCTTCTCACTACCTACTGTCTCTGTACCCTCCTCCCCTAACACCACCGTCTCCTCCTTTCTTCCAGGCTTGTCACTGCAGCACTATTGGAAGTCACGACCACCACCCAGTGGGGAAGGGGTTCCTGTGGGGAGGGACATGGTGGTCTGTCGGGGCTGGAGGTCACAGGAGCCTTGTGGGACGAGGGATGGCAGACTTTATTTCTTTTATTTATTACCTGCGGGCCTGTCTGTGCAGGACTGTGGTGCGCGTTTGGGGCGATGAGGTGACCCAGGGGGTGATCCAGGAGCAGAAAAGGGAGGGTCTGTAGGCTCTTAGAGGCTAGAGGGCAGAGCCTGGGGGTCAGGGTTTCCTTTCTGACTCTCATACTCCGATCTCCTGTTTTCCTCCCCCTGCTTCTTCCCAGGGTCCTCCCCCTCAGACCTCCTGGGGGCCACTGATGAGCCTCCGCCCTCAGGCCCTTCAACGACTCAAGGGGCTCAGGCCCCTGTCCTGCAGCAGCGACCCCAGGAGCTGGCAGAGTTGAGGGTGCTGGGCAGAGACAAGACAGGGCACCTCCGCGTGGCCTGGACCGCCCAGCCTGACACCTTTGCCCACTTCCAGCTGCGCCTACGGGTGCCCGAAGGGCCTGGGGCACATGAGGAACTACTGCCAGGGGATGCCCGTCAGGCTCTGGTGCCCTCACCCCCTCCTGGATCCCCCTATGAGTTGTCACTTCGTGGGGTGCCCCCCGGGGGCGAGCCCTCTGCCCCTCTCATCTACCAAGGCATTATGGGTACATCCTGGGTTCTGCTCAAGACCAATGTCCTGAGGTTGGGGGAGGGGCTGGGCCATTAGGGTTTCAGAGGTGGGGTGGAGATTGAAGGGCAGGGCTGGTGTTTGGGTCAGGGTGGTAGGAGAAACAAGGAGAGAAAAGGAGTTGAGGGTTCAGAGGCAAGAGGGATGGAGGGAGTCTTAGCACAATGGTAGGGTGGGCCATGGAGGGGAGTACTCCAGGCAAAGTAGATGAGAGGACAAAAGTCAAAGGATGGGACGAGGATTCAAGGAGAGAGGCTGTTGGCCCCCTGACTCTCCGCTTACAGCTTTCTTTGTGCAGAATCGCCCTGCCCCCACTTCCTGGTTACTCCTCTGCCCCAGCCCGCCCACTATGTCTCTCAGGGTGGGTGTGGGGAGGCGTCTGGCCCTGAGGATCCTGACCCTCAGCCCTCTCCTCCCTTTCCCTTCTCCCAAGCCCCTGCCATCCCCTCCCTGGACAGGCTAGGACAGTGGCGCTGCCCCTCACCCTGCGAGCCCAGCCTGCAGTGGACAGCACCCCATGGTCCCATTAGCCAGCTCTCCCTGCAACTCCAGATCAAGCTCACCACTGGGGAGAGGGCAGTAAGGGAGAGAGGAGTTCAGGTGGACCGAGGCGTCTTCAGACTGCTCTGAAACAGCAATGGCAAGGTTCTGAACTTTCAGGGAAAACCACAGGGGACCTGAAGCTCCCCCAGAGACCTTGGTGTGAAGAGGGACTGGGACCTTTGTGAGTGGGGAGGCAGTTATCGCAAGGGCAGAGCCAAAGCTCTCACTCCAGAGCAGAGAATTGGGAGAAATGCCCACCTTCTTAGAAAAGCTGGTCCCGGAGAACAGAGAGCGGGGAATGGAGGCTTCTGGGAAGGGAGCTGTCCAGGATGGAGTGAGCCAGTGGGCAGAGGAGAGGGAAGGAGCCTGGGGACAAGGCAGTGCTTGAGCCCACGTGCTTTGCTTTGCCCCACACCCCAGACAGGGATGGGGAGAAGCCTGGGCAGCCCTTGGCCCCGCCACGCCTGGGCAAGCTGACGGTGACGGACATGACTTCCAACTCCCTGCTTCTGCACTGGACAGTCCCTGAGGGCGAGTTTGACTCCTTCGTGATCCAATACAAAGACAGGGACAGGCCCCAGGTGGTGCCTGTAGAGGGACCCCAGCGCTCAGCCCTCATCTCCAACCTGGACATCGGCCGCAAGTACAAATTCGTCCTGTACGGGCTCGTGGGCAAGAAGAGGCGTGGCCCCCTGGTGGCTGAAGCCAAGATCTGTAAGTGAGAGGGGTCACACACACCCCTGCCTCTGCCCTCTGCACAGTCCTGAAGGGGGTCTGCCCAGTGCTTCAGCAAGTCCAGGAAGGCTCCCTGGAGAAGGTGGTGCCGGAGATGAATCCTGAAGGGAAAATTGTGGTGGTCAGGCAGGGAGGTTGAGGAGGGTAGAGCAAACAGAGGGAGAGTGAGGCAGGAGAGAGTGTGGCCCTGTAAGAGAATCAAAGCCTCTTTCCTCTGGGCGAGGGGCAGGGCACCTGGCAGCTGAGGGCAGTGATCTCACTGATCTCATGTGTCCGACTGAGTCACTTGGACCTCATCTGAGGACCCTAGGGGGCCGCGAAAGGGCCTTACGTGAGAGAGTGACATAATTCAATGTTTCTCTTACAAATAACACTGAAGCTACTGCAGAGGATAGCCGGAGAAGGCAGTCCTATTCCCTGAGGCGAGGGGCAACGGACGTGAGGAGCAGTGCAGCGGGGGACACTTAGTTAAACATCTTTCGAGCATTCGTTAAGTGTCAAATGTGTCCAAGATGTTCTAAGTGTGTCATAAGCAGCCCTGTGAGGCATGCTCCTTTCGCAGATGAGGAGAACTGAGGCGCAGAGAGGGCAAGGTCACTCAAGCAGAAAGCGATGGGGCCACAGGGTCATCCTGCTGCCCTCATGGGCCTGGAGAGCAGAGGAAAGGCCTGAAGAGGGGGTGTGGGTGTCCCAACAGGCAGAAGCCGGGGGGCAGGGAGAAGAGACATGGCCACTGGCACCCTGGAGATGGCTAACACTCAGGGCAAGAGCAGAGGAAGGGGTGCCTGCAGGGTGAACTGGGGAGAGAGATGCCAAAATGAAGGGCGCAGTCAGACATGTCAGATTCCGTAAGAGTGATTCAAGGCTACAGAGTGTCCACAGAACTTAGCAATGGCGAGGTCACCACTCACCCTGGTGAGAGCGGCTGGTGGAGGGTGGAGCTGGGTTGAGAGGGTGAGGTAGGTGAGGACATGACTACAAGCAGTATAGACATCTCCTTCTGGAATTTGGGCTGGGACTAGAGAGCAGAGAGGGAGGGTGGAGGCTGGAGGGTGACGTAGCTGAGTGGAGGAGCTTGTGTAAATGCGCATGGCACAGCCCAGGGAGGGAGGGTAGGAAAGGAGGAAGTGGGGCCCAGAGCGCAGGTGTGGGGGGCTCTCCCACGTAAGAATGCGCCAAGGACCAAGCTTCCCTCTCTTGGAGAAGAAAGCAGCTAGTTGTGAGGCCTGGAAACGGTAGAGGCTGTCCTGGCAGACTTCCCTGGCCGTGGAGATGTGGAAGGGGCTGGCTGGGCTCCCTTCTCTCTGAAGCCCTTTCCAGGCTGCAGAACGAGTCAGGGCCACACTAGTCCATACGGTGCTTTTGTGCCCCATCAAAGAAAGCACCCCTTCTTCCAGGTGGGCATAGCCCTTTGCCAGGGTTGGCAAGCAGAACACTGGCTGGATTTCAGCCCCTCAGTGCTCCCTCCACCATGCACCTTTTGTGTAGTGAACAGCCTGTACAACCTCACACGGCATCCCCAGGTGGGAGATGGGTTCCTTCTTATCCTTTGACCTGTGTCCCCCCCTTCCCTCTACCTGCTCTTTCTAGTGCCTCAGACGGATTCCAGCTCAGTGACTCCACCTCGCCTGGGAAAGCTGTGGGTGACAGATCCCACCCCAGATTCGCTGCACCTCTCCTGGACTGTCCCTGAGGGCCAGTTTGACTCCTTCGTGGTCCAGTACAGGGACAGGGATGGACGGCCCCAGGTGGTGCCCGTGGAAGCCCCCGAGCGCTCGGTCATTGTCTCCCCGCTGGACCCTGACCACAAGTACAGATTCACTCTGTTTGGGATTGCCAACAAGAAGCGGCACGGCCCCCTCACGGCCGATGGCACCACTGGTGAGTAGCGGCCACCTAAGCCCCCATGGGACCCCTCCCAGTCTCCCGCATGCTTGCCCCCAGCCAGGAACCAGCTGGGGCCTCCCAGCGAGATGGCTGACTCCGAATCCTGGCCCTGCTTTTGGGCTCAGGGCCAGCCAGCCTCCCCCGCACTGCTGGGACCCTTTCATCCTGTTCAGCTGCTCCCCAAGGCCCAGAAGGTGTGTCATACCCTGGTTGCGTCAGATTTCTCAGAGTTCATCACTCGTGCTAATTGCGTAGAGACTCCCACAGGTGTGACAACCTGTCCAAACCCTAGGCCCCAATCCTGGGGTTCTGCCAACTCAGCCTTGCCTGGATCCTCTTATTTACAGCCCCAGAGAAGAGAGAGGAGCCCCGCTACCCAGAGTCCCCCGAGCAGCCCCTGCTGGGGGAGCTGACAGTGACTGGCAGCGCCCCAGACTCCCTGCGCCTGTCCTGGACGGTGGCCCAGGGCGCTTTTGACTCCTTCATGGTCCAGTACAAGGATGCGCAGGGGCGGGCCCAGGCAGTGCCCATCAGGGGGCATGAGAATGAGGTCACCGTCCCCGGCCTGGAGTCTGACCGGAAGTATAAGATGAACCTCTACGGGCTTCATGGCAGGCAGCGCGTGGGGCCTGTGTCCGTGGTGGCCACCACAGGTGAGTCAGGGCTGCACGGGGCTCCCTCCCTGGCCAACCCCCAGCCCTGTGAGCAGGACCTGACCCGGGATCCTTTACACTTCCCTCCACCTTCTCTTTCTCGGCTCCAGTTCTGCCAAACCTTCACAGTCTACTTCCCGACATCCCAGGACTTTGCATCCAGCCGCCAGCCCCTGACCAAACTTTCTTGGCCCTGCTTCTCCATCTCCAAGAACAGACCCCATTTCCCACATTCTGAGCACTGGGAATCACCCCTTCGTCCCAGGCTGTCCTCCCCGTGGATGTCCTCAGCCCCTGTGTTCTTTCCCCGCGGTCTTTGCTGGCCTTCTTCCCCTGGCTCAGGTTGTGGTCATTTCTGAGCTTCTGTTGCCTGCTGCCCACACCCTCCCGCCATAGCTGCTCTGTTCAGAGCTGGCAAATCCAGGGGACATGAGCTCCATGTTTCCCCAGCCTCCTCCCAGCCCCCTGACTCCCTGACTCCCAGCCAGCTTGGAGCAGGGCAAAGGGCTCACTTTCAGCCCCCCTGCCCTGCATTCCTCCATGAGCCCAGCCTCCCCCATCCAGCACCATTTCCATGGCTGTGTAGCATCGCAGTTGGGAGCATGGGCTCTAGAGCCAACTGCCTGGATTTTAATCCTAGCTCTGGGATCTTGTGCAAGTTACTGAACCTCTCTGGGCCTCAGCTTTCTCATCTGTTAAATGGGGATGATAATGGTAACAGCTTCACAGAGCTGTTAGAATTAAATGAGTTAATATACATATGGCACCTAGAACAGTGCCTGGCACATCGAAACTGCCATTGAAGAGTGAGCTACTATTTCTCCCTGACCCTCTCGCTTCCCAGGATCCTTTTTCTCTCCTCACCTCCCCACCTTCCCCATCCTTGCCTGTGTTATCATTCTTGCCTGCTGCCTCCTCAATCTCCTGTCTCCTTAGCAGTCCCCCGTGGACCGTGGAGTGAGTCACAGAAGGGCTGGCTTCCCTGTGCCAGTCTCCCCGCCCCATGGAGCCTCAGCAAAGACCTAGCTGCTGCAGACGGTGGGCAGATGCCTCGGGGCTGTGACTCTAGCCCAGGCCGGGGAAGAGCACGGCCCTCCACAGCCCCCAGCGCCATCCGCAACATCTCCCCCGCCCACGCCCCGCTCCCGCTCTTGTCTGAAGTGGAGGGAGAGGCAGGGTTGCCCTGGGAAGCCTTAGCGGAGCACATCCCATTTCCTGTCCTGGTCAGTGGAGCTGAAAGGGAGGAACACAGTGGGAAGAAGCCTTACTGCCCCCTCGCTCTCCTGTGGTCAGCACTGTCCATGAACACAGCAGAGAAGCATCCCTCAGAGTTCCCTCTCTTCCCATCTCGTCTCCTTTCTCAGATGTGAGAGGTGGCCGCCTACCCCCACGGTGCAGTCGTCCAGCACTGACGAGGTTTAGGGGCCTGTCTCAGCCCTGTCTCCTTTGATGAGTTACTGAATGGCTAATACAAAGGCTACAGGAACCCCTAAGCTGACAGCTTGAAGAGTATATTTGCCAAATGTACTTTATTGTCACGATTAACATCACCACAAAGCACATCACCTGTAAAGTCTAATCTCTTCTCTCAGCCCCGCAGGAAGGCGTGGATGAGACCCCCAGCCCCACAGAGCCCAGCACAGAGGCACCAGAGCCCCCCGAGGAGCCCCTCCTGGGGGAGCTGACGGTGATAGGATCCTCCCCGGACTCGCTGAGCCTCTCCTGGACCGTCCCCCAGGGCCACTTCGACTCTTTCACTGTCCAGTACAGAGACAGGGATGGGCAGCCCAAGGTGATGCGGGTGCCTGGGCACCAGGACGGGGTCACCATCTCGGGCCTGGAGCCAGACCACAAGTACAAGATGAACCTGTACGGCTTCCATGACAGCCAGCGCGTGGGCCCCGTCTCTGTCATCGGGGTGACAAGTGAGTGGATGGTGGAAGCCCCAGGGTGGGACCTCGTGGGAGGATCACCCTCTCTCAGGTGATGGGTGAGTGGGGTGCAGGAGGCCCCTCTACTCGAGGCTGAGCTATGGTGCCCTGTGTGCCTCCTCCAGGCTCCCTGAGGACCAGTGTGTCCCCCTGGGCAGAGAAGGGCCTCTGTGAGCCATGCTGGTGGCTGCCCTGGTCCCCCACAGCTGACCCTGGAGGCTCCAGGCATGTTTATGAGATGTCAGCTAAGCAGGACCACCCAGCCCCAAGGACGGGCTTCTCTGAACTGACTTCAGGGCCCAGAGCCGGGGCCAAGCCTTGGGGGGAGACCCAAGGACATCATCTGGGACCCTGCCTCACCCTCTCTGTGTCTCTCCTTCTCAGCTACGGAGGAAGACACCCCCAGCTCCACAGAACCCAGCACAGAGGCCTCGGAGGCCCCCGAGGAGCCCCTCCTGGGGGAGCTGACGGTGACAGGATCCTCCCCGGACTCGCTGAGCCTCTCCTGGACCGTCCCCCAGGGCCACTTCGACTCCTTCACCGTCCAGTACAAGGGCAGGGACGGGCCCCAGGTGGTGCGTGTCAGGGGCGAGGAGAGTGAGGTGACCGCTGGGGGCCTGGAGCCCGGGCGCAAGTACAAGATGCACCTGTACGGCCTGTACGGGGGGCGGCGTGTGGGCCCCGTGTCCACCGTGGGCGTGACCGGTGAGTGAGGCTGGGGGCTTGTTTGTTTTCCTCCCACCAGTGGCCCCCAGCTTCCCTGTGGCATTGCCCTCCCTTGCCTTCCCCACCTGCCTGGGGAAGACCTAGAAAGAACAGCTCACGGGGGACTGGGCTACAACCAGCTGCGCGACTTTGAGCAAGTCTTAAACTTTCTGTGCCTGTTTCCTCAGCTGTAAAATGGGGATAGTGACACCTACCTCACAGAACCGTTGTGAGATTAAATGAGTTAACAGACCTAAGAAAGGGTCTGGCACCAAGTAAACATGCTGGCAATGTTTGCTGCTATGGTTACTACATTTGTCCTTAGCCTGGGGTCTGCTCTGTCCCCTTTGGCTGGTTCAGCTTAGATATTCAGAATGTCCATGAGACATTGCCCTCTGCACCAGTGCAGCTGGAAACTTTCTTTACTGCTCATCCAGTGAGTGGTTATAGCAAGGAAGAATGTCCCTTCCACCCGGGTACAGGGCCACTCAGCCACCACAGAGGACCAGCCTGGGCACCTACTCTCCAGAGCCCCAGCGTGAGGGGCCAGATCACAGACAGGCCTCTGGGACCCTCCTGCTACTCTGCCCAGCTTGGCCCCAGCAAGGGGCATCTCTCTTCCCCTTTGTTCACTGAAACAAAGACACAGCTTTTTCAAAAGCAACTTTTAATATAAAGGGGAAGATTTTAAAAAGCAGAGAAACAGGTTTCCAGAGCATGGTTTCTGTACTTCTCAAAGGGACTTGGTTGGCTTAGTTTCCAGAAGCTTCCACTCCCGATTTCTTTTCTTTCTTTAGTCAGCACAGAGAGTAGGGAGAGGGGAACTCCTCCCTGAGGTACTGTCCTGCAGGCCTGAAGTAGCAGGATGGAGGCTCATGCCAGGCCCAGAAAATGTGGCCGAGGTTTTTCCTGGAGCCACCCTCAGTCCATCCATCTGTCCGGGACAGCCACACTGGTCCCTGGGTAAGGATGGACAGTGTCGGGCACTGACTGAGGCGGTGCAGTAGAGGAAAACCGAATCTTGGAATCAGAGAAACTGAGTTCCCACTCCTGGCTTCTCAGTTCTTAGCTGTGCGATGGCGCTCATCATCCGAGCAGGAAGGTAATAGGCAGCTGGAGCCCGCTGAGCTGACCCAGGGCTGGTCCCTGGCACACAGCGCGTGGTGAACCGTTGCTAGGAGAAGAACTAGCATGCAGCTTTAGAAACATGGCTAACTTGGGAAAGGATTATGCCAAATGCAGCATAGGGCCTGCGGTACTCATGGGTAGCTGTCATTCCACCTTTCCCAGTTAAGCCAAACCACCAATGATAAGGCTTGATGGTGAGGGACAGTTTCTCTCTCTCACGGAAAGAAGTACAGAGACGCAGGAAACGGATGCTAAAGGAACCAGCAGAGCTAGAAGGCAAATGAAATGAAACACAACGCACGCGTGGCCTGGCACCTGTACCTGGGAGAAGCTTAGTACGTGATGGTTGTTCTGGCCCGCCTTCAGCTGCCTGCATCCCCGCCCTCCCCACTCAGACTTATTGCTATCCTCCTGAGGCCTCATCTCCAGCCTGGCCACACCACACGGCTGGTGGGATCTTAGTTCCCCGGCCAGGGATTGAACCCGTGCCCCCTACAGTGGAAGCGTGGAGCCCTAACCACTGGACCACCAGGGAAGTCCCATGCCAGTCTGTTTTTTTGTTTGTTTGTTTTTGTGGTACGCGGGCCTCTCACCATTGTGGCCTCTCCCGCAGCGGAGCATAGGCTCCAGACGCGCAGGCCCAGCAGCCATGGCTCACAGGCCCAGCCGCTCCGCGGCATGTGGGATCCTCCCAGACCGGGTCACGAACCTGTGTCCCCTGCATCGGCAGGCAGACTCTCAACCACTGCGCAACCAGGGAAGCCCCCAGCCTGTTTTTAAAGCAGGTTTTATCAGTACAGAGCCTAGTCTTGTCCTCCCACAGGAGCCAGAGAAACAAGCTCTTGGGAAGCCCACTCACCCAGCTACCCCTCTGCCAGTTGCCTCTTGGGACCACCTTCCAGGCTGGTCACTAATGAGCAGGGCTTCCCAGACTCAGCTCATTCTGGGGCAATGGGGACCAGCAGGTCCTGAGCTTGGCCTTTTCCAGACGTGCAGACCATTCATTCATTTAACAAACATTTGTGGAGCACCCACTGGGTGCCAGTGCTGGGGACACAGCAGCGAACAAGGCAAAGCTCCTGCTGAGAGCTCACATTCTGTCAGAGGGAGACAGGCACCAAATTGCACAAATATGTCAGTGAGACCGTATGTGACCGTGACAAGAGCTGGGGAGAAAAGCAAAGCCCAGTAGGTGAGATGGTGAGTGGGCGGGAAGCAGGCAGGAAAGGGCCTCCCTGAGAAAAGGACCTGCAGGAGGGAGAGGACAAGCCACGCAGGCCTCTGGGAAGAGCATCCGGAGCAGAGGGAAGGTGCCTGAATGTCTGTGGACCAGTGAGGAATGTTTTGGAATGGGGAGGGTGATGTGAGAGATAAACAGGTGGGGCCTTGGAGGTCATTGTAAGGACCTGGTTTTTTCTCTGAGTGAGATGGAAGCCATTGCGGGAACAGACTCTGACTAATGTGTTAACAGTGGGGAACAGAGCAAAGGCGATGAGGGTGGAGGAGGGAGGGGATTTAGGAGACTGTGCTATAGTCCAGTAAGACTTAGAGATGGTGGTGGTGGAGCTGGGGAGGGGGAAGGGGGTCAGCTTCTGAGGGTAATGCGGACAGGATTTCCTCGCAGGCCGGCCGAGGGGTGGAAGAGAGGACTCAGGGATGACTGGGCGAATGAAGCTGTGGTTTTGCTGAGGTGGGAAAGCTGGGGAGGGAGCAGGTGTGGCAGCAGCCCCTGAGCTCGGTTTTGGACTTGTTGAGTTTGAGACATCAGTTAGGCACCCAAGGAAGATGCTGAGCAAACACAAGTCTGGGGGTCAGCAGGGAGGTCTGGATGGGAGGTCTTTGGAGCCAGAGATGCACAGATGGAACTTCAGCCACTTTCCCAGGATCTCAGTGGTGGCTGACACCCCTCCCCGCAAGCACAGCCCCGGATTCTGGCAGGGATTTAGTGAAGGGTTGTTGGCCAGACAGATGTCGCCAATCAGTGTAGTCTTACATCAGACCACCCGGTGGGCACCACAAAAACAACACACATAATTACTACAAGGGGAAGAGGGGCTTTTCCTAACAGCCTCCCACCATCTCTGTCTCAGCTCCACAACCAGAAGAGACTCCCACAGCCACCGAGCGCCCCCGGAAGCCACGCCTCGGGGAGCTGACAGTGACAGATGTGACCCCAAGCTCCGTGGGCCTTGCATGGACAGTCCCTGAGGGCCAGTTTGACTCCTTCGTGGTCCAGTACAAGGACAGGGATGGGCAGCCCCAGGCAGTGCCTGTGGCCGCAGACCAGCGAGAGGCCACTGTCCCCGGCCTGGAGCCTGCACACAAATACAAGATGAACTTCTACGGGCTACATGGTGGACAGCGCGTGGGCCCCCTCTCTGTGGTAGCCATGACTGGTGAGTGAGCGTGGGTAAAGGTAGTTCCCATCCCTGGTTACCCGGGGCCACCCCCTCCCCTAGCCTCTCTCTCAGGTCCTGCCTCAGTGGCCCCTGCAGGTCCTCCCCAGTCTATTACCTGAGCCCTTGGCTTCTCTCCTGAGCTGGAACCTTCCCTACCCTCCAGTCTCCACCTCCACTCTGTCTACTCCCCCAGGCAGGATTGTCTTCCTCCCATCTGACCTGAGTCTAGCCAAACGCTGTCTCTCTGACTGTCCACAGCTGTTTCCTTCCCTCTCTTTACAACCCTGCTGTGACTTGGACCCAGCTACCACCTCCCCCTGCTGCCCTTTTTCATTGGGGTTAAAGAACACACATCCCTTGAATCTCTTCTCAGGGGCCCTCAGCCCCCTGGTCTGAGCTGTGTTCCCTTCTGGCCAAGGCAGAATCTCGCTCCCTCAGGGAAGCGGCCCTTGCTCGTGGCTCCCAGCCTCTCCCACCCCTCATGCTTCCTGGGCACAGGTTGCCACCAGTTTTGTGCTATGGTGTCTGGTGAGACCAGTGAACCCCTTTCAGAGCAATGTCTTAAAATCCATAAAGTAAAACACATAGGATTACAAAGGTAACCAATTCTACTGATTACCCAATTATCAAAAATATTTTAAAACTCGAATTTATGATTCAGTAATACAGGAACTTCATCATTGGTTCATTAAATAGCAAGACTTAGTGGCATATTTAATAACCTACCCACATTTAGAAGCAGTGATGAGTGTAAAGAGTATTTTTTTTAATTTTTGAATTTTATTTTATCTTTTTATACAGCAGGTTCTTATTAGTTATCCAATTTATACATATTAGTGTATACATGTCAATCCCAATCTCCCAGTTCATCCCACCACCACCACCACCACCCCCGCCACTTTCCCCCCTTGGTGTCCATACATTTGTTCTGTACCTCTGTGTCTCAACTTCTGCCCTGCAAACCGGTTCATCTGCACCATTTCTCTAGGTTCCACATATATACGTTAATATACAATATTTGTTTTTCTTTTTCTGACTTACTTCACTCTGTATGACAGACTCTAGGTCCATCCACATCTCCACAAATCACCCAATTTGGTTCTTTCTTACGGCTGAGTAATATTCCATTGTATATATGTACCACATCTTCTTTATCATTTGTTGATGGGCCTTTAGGCTGCTTCCATGACCTGGCTATTGTAAATAGTGCTGCAGTGAACATTGGGGTGCATGTGTCTTTTTGAATTATGGTTTTCTCATATACTGGGTATATGCCCAGTAGTGGGATTTCTGGGTCATATGGTAATTCTATTTTTAGTTTTTTAAGGAACCTCCATACTGTTCTCCATAGAGGCTGTATCAATTTACATTCTTACCAACAGTGCAAGAGGGTTCCCTTTTCTCCACACCCTCTCCAGC
The DNA here is from genome assembly GCF_008692025.1 of Phocoena sinus. NCBI lineage: Eukaryota > Metazoa > Chordata > Mammalia > Artiodactyla > Phocoenidae > Phocoena > Phocoena sinus. The sequence goes on from NC_045773.1 coordinate 80,352,664, forward strand.
ATTTGCTGTTTATAGATTTTCTAATGATGCCCATTCTAACTGGTGTGAGGTGATACCTCATTGTAGTTTTGATTTGCATTTCTCTAATAATTAGTGATGTTGAGCAGCTTTTCATGTGCTTCTTGGCCATCTGTATGTCTTCTTTGGAGAGCTGTCTATTTAGGTCTTCTGCCCATTTTTGGACTGGGTTGTTTGTTTTTTTAATATTGAGCTGCATGAAATGTTTATATATTTTGGAGATTAATCCTTTGTCCATTGATTCGTTTGTAAATATTTTCTCCCATTCTGAGGGTTGTCTTTTCGTCTTGTTTGTAGTTTGCTTTGCAAAAGCTTTTAAGTTTCATTAGGTCCCATTTGTTTGTTTTTGTTTTTATTTCCATTACTCTAGGAGGTGGATCAAAAAAGATCTTGCTGTGATTTATGTTAAAGAGTGTTTTCCTCTAAGAGTTTGATAGTGTCCAGTCTTACATTTAGGTCTCTAATCCATTTTGAGTTTATTTTTGTGTATGGTGTTAGGGAGTGTTCTAATTTCATTATTTTACATGTAGCTGTCCAGTTTTCCCAGCACCACTTATTGAAGAGACTGTCTTTTCTCCATTTTATATCCTTGCCTCCTTTGTCATAGATTAGTTGACCATAGATGTGTGAGTTTATCTCTGGGCTTTCCATTGATCTATATTTCTGTTTTTGTGCCAGTACCATATTGTCTTGATTACTGTAGCTTTGTAGTATCATCTGAAGTCAGGGAGTCTGATTCCTCCAGTTATGTTTTTTTCCCTCAAGACTGCTTTGGCTATTCGGGGTCTTTTGTGTTTCCATACAAATTTTAAGATTTTTTGTTCTAGTTCTGTAAAAATGCCATTGGTGATTTGATAGGGATTTCACTGAATCTGTAGATTGCTTTGGTAGTATAGTCATTTTCACAATATTGATTCTTCCAATCCAATAACATGGTATATCTCTCCATCTGTTTGTATTATCTTTAATTTCTTTCAACAGTGTCTTATAGTTTTCTGCATACAGGTCTTTTGTCTCCCTAGGTAGGTTTATTCCTAGGTGTTTTATTCTTTTTGTTACAGTGGTAAATGGGAGTGTTTCCTTAATTTCTCTTTCAGATTTTTCATCATTAGTGTATAGGAATGCAAGAGATTTCTGTGCATTAATTTTGTATCCTGCATCTTTACCAAATTCATTTATTAGCTCTAGTAGATTTCTGGTGGCATCTTTAGGATTCTCTATGTATAGTATCGTGTCATCTGCAAACAGTGAGAGTTTTACTTCTTCTTTTCCAATGTGTATTCATTTTATGTCTTTTTCTTCTCTGATTGCCATGGCTAGGACTTCAAAAACTATGTTGAATAATAGTGGTGAGAGTGGACATCCTTGTCTTGTTCCTGATCTTAGAGGAAATGCTTTCAGTTTTTCACCATTGAGAATGATGTTTGCTGTGGGTTTGTCGTATATGGCCTTTATTATGTTGAGGTAGGTTACCTCTATGTCCACTTTCTGGAGAGTTTTTATCATAAATTGGTGTTGAATTTTGTCAAAAGCTTTTTCTGCATCTATTGAGATGATCATATGGTTTTTATTCTTCAGTTTGTTAATATCGTGTATCACATTGATTGATTTGCGTGTATTGAAGAATCCTTGCATTCCTGGAATAAACCCCACTTGATCATGGTGTATGATCCTTTTAATGTGTTGTTGGATTCTGTTTGCTAGTATTTTGTTGAGGATTTTTGCATCTATATTCATCAGTGATATTGGTCTGTAATTTTCTTTTTGTAGCATCTTTGTCTGGTTTTGGTATCAGGGTGATGGTGGCCTCATAGAATGAGTTTGGGAGTGTTCCTTCCTCTGCAACTTTTGGAAGAGTTTGAGAAGGATGGGTGGTAGCTCTTCTCTAAATGTTTGATAGAATTCACATGTGAAGCCATCTGGTCCTGGACTTTTGTTTGTTGTAAGATTTTTAATCACAGTTTCAATTTCATTACTTGTGATTGGTCGGTTCATATTTTCTATTTCTTCCTGGTTCAGTCTTGGAAGGTTATACCTTTCTAAGAATTTGTCCATTTCTTCCAGGTTGTCCATTTTATTGGCATAGAGTTGCTTATAGTAGTCTCTTAGGATGCTTTGTATTTCTGCAGTGTCTGTTGTAACTTCTCTTTCATTTCTAATTTTATTGATTTAAGTCCTCTCCCTTTTAAATATTTAACTTTATTTATTTTTGACTGGGTTGGGTTTTTGTTGCTGCGCGCGGGCTTTCTCCAGTTGCCGTGAGCAGGGACTACTCTTTTTGCAGTGCACGGGCTTCTCACTGTGGTGGATTCTCTTGTTGCGGAGCATGGGCTCTAGGCATGCGGACTTCAGTAGTTGTGGCACGCAGGCTCTAGAGCGCAGGCTCAGTAGTTGTGGTGCATGGGCTTAGTTGCTCCATGGCATGTGGGATCTTCCTGGAGCAGGGATCAAACCCGTGTCCCCTGCATTGGCAGGCAGATTCTCAACCACTGTGCCACCCGGGAAGTCCCACCAGTCTATTCTGTATGTCCCTGATTCTGTTTCTGTTTCATAGATAAGTTCATTTGTGTCATATTTTATTTTGTTTTTTTTAACATCTTTATTGGAGTATAATTGTTTTACAATGGTATGTTAGTTTCTGCTTTATAACAAAGTGAATCAGTTATACATATACATATGTTCCCATATCTTTTCCCTCTTGCATCTCCCTCCCTCCCACCCTCCCTATCCCACCCCTCTAGGTGGTCACAAACCACCTAGCTGATCTCCCTGTGCTATGTGGCTGCTTCCCACTAGCTATCTATTTTATGTTTGGTAGTGTATATATGTCCATGCCACTCTCTCACTTTGTCACAGTTTACCCTTCCCCCTCCCCATATCCTCAAGTCCATTCTCTAGTAGGTTCCCTCTTTTTCTTGATGAGTCTGGCTAATGGTTTATCAATTTGTTTATCTTCTCAAAGAACCATCTTTTAGTTTTATTGATCTTTGCTATCGTTTTCTTTGTTTCTATTTTATTTATTTCTGCTCTGATCTTTATGATTTCTTTCCTTCTACTAACTTTGGGCTTTGTTTGTTCTTTCTCTAGTTCCTTCAGGTGTAAAGTTAGAGTTTTTATTTGAGATTTTTCTTGTTTCTTGAGGTAGGCTTTTATTGCTATAAACTTCCCTCTTAGAACTGCTTTTGCTGCATCCCATAGGTTTTGGATAGTCATGTTTTCATTGTAATTTGTCTCTAGGTTTTTTTTGATTTCTTCTTTGATTTCTTCAGTGATCTCTTGATTATTTAGTAACGTATTGTTTAGCCTCCATGTGTTTGTGTTTTTAAATTTTTTTTCCCTGTAATTGATTTCTAATCTCATAGTGTTGTGGTCAGAAAAAATGCTTGATATGGGGCTTCCCATATCAAGCATGAACCCGGGGCACCAGGTACATGCCCTAGTCTGGGAAGATCCCACATGCCGCGGAGCGGCTGGGCCTGTGAGCCATGGCTGCTGAGCCTGTGCGTCCGGAGCCTGTGCTCCGCAACAGGAGAGGCCACAGCAGTGAGAGGCCTGCATGCCGCAAAAAAAAAAAAGAAAAAAATGCTTGATATGATTTCAGTTTTCTTAAATTTACTGAGGCTTGATTTGTGACCCAAGATGTGATCTATACTGGAGAAGGTTCCATGTACACTTGAGAAGAAAGTGTAATCTGCTGTTTTTGGATGGAATGTCGTATAAATATCAATTAAATCTATCTGGTCTATTGTGCCATTTAAAGCTTGTGTTTCCTTATTAATTTTCTGTTTGGATGATCTGTCCATTGGTGTAAGTGAGGTGTTAAAGTGCCCCACTATTGTTGTGTTACTGTCGATTTCCTCTCTTACAGCTGTTAGCAGTTGCCTTATGTATTGAGGTGCTCCTATGTTGGGTGCATATATAGTTATAATTGTTATATCTTCTCCTTGGATTGATCCCTTGATCATTATGTAGTGTCCTTCCTTGTCTCATGTAACATTCTTTATTTTAAAGTCTATTTTATCTGATATGAGTATTGCTACTCCAGCTTTCTTTTGATTTCCATTTGCATGGAATATCTTTTTCCATCCCCTCACTTTTAGTCTGTATGTGTCCCTAGGTCTGAAGTGGGTCTCTTATAGACAGCATATATATGGGTCTTGTTTTTGTATCCATTCAGCGAGCCTGTGTCTTTTGGTTGGAGCATTTAATCCATTCACATGTAAGGTAATTATCGATATGTATGTTCCTATGACCATTTTCTTAATTGTTTTGGGTTTGTTTTTGTAGGTCCTTTTCTTCTCTTGTGTTTCCCACTTAGAGAAGTTCCTTTAGCATTTGTTATAGAGCTGGTTTGGTGGTGCTGAATTCTCTTAGCTTTTGCTTGTCTGTAAAGCTTTTGATTTCTCCATCAAATCTGAATGAGATCCTTGCCGGGTAGAGTAATCTTTGTTGTAGCTTCTTCCCTTTCATCACTTTAAATATGTCATACCACCCCCTTCTGGCTTGTAGAGTTTCTGCTGAGAAATCAGCTGTTAACCTTATGGGAGTTCCCTTGTATGTTATTTGTCGTTTTTCCCTTGCTGCTTTCAATAATTTTTCTTTGTCTTTAATTTTTGCCAATTTGATTACTATGTGTCTCGGCGTGTTTCTCCTTGGGTTTATCCTCTATGGGACTCTCTGCGCTTCCTGGACTTGGGTGGCTCTTTCCTTTCCCATGTTAGGGAAGTTTTTGACTATAATCTCTTCAAATATTTTCTTGGGTCCTTTCTCTCTCTCTTCTCCTTCTGGGACTCCTATAATGCAAATGTTGTTGCATTTAATGTTGTCCCAGAGGTCTCTTAGGCTGTCTTCATTTCTTTTCATTCTCTTTTCTTTATTCTGTTCAGCAGCAGTGAATTCCACCATTCTGTCTTCCAGGTCACTTATCCTTTCTCTGCCTCAGTTATTCTGCCATTGATTCCTTCTAGTGTAGTTTTCATTTCAGTTATTGTATTTTTCATCTCTGTTTGTTGTTCTTTAATTCTTCTATGTCTCTGTTAAACATTTCTTGCATCTTCTCCATCTTTGCCTCCATTCTTTTCCCGAAGTCCTGGATCATCTTCACTATCATTATTCTGAATTCTTTTTCTGGAAGGTTGCCTATCTCCACTTCATTTAGTTGTTTTTCTAGTGTTTTATCTTGTTCCTTCATCTGGTACATAGCCCTCTGCCTTTTCGTCTTGTCTATCTTTCTGTGAATGTGGTTTTTGTTCCACAGGCTGCAGGATTGTAGCTCTTCTTGCTTCTGCTATCTGCCCTCTGGTGGATGAGGCTATCTAAGAGGCTTGTGCAAGTTTCCTGAAGGGAGGGACTGGTGGTGGGTAGAGCTGGGTGTTGCTCTGGTGGGCAGAGCTCAGTAAAACTTTAATCCACTTGACTGCTGATGGGTGGGGCTGGGTTCCTTCCCTGTTGGTTGTTTGGCCTGAGGCGGCCCAGCACTGGAGCCTACCTGGCTCTTTGGTGGGGCTAATGGTGGACTCCGGGAAGGGTTATGCCAAGGAGTACTTCCCAGAACTTCTGCTGCCAGTGTCCTTGTCCTCATGGTGAGCCACAGCCACCCCCCGCCTCTGCAGCAGACCCTCCAACACTAGCAGGTAGGTCTGCTTCAGTCTCCTGTGGGGTCACTGCTCCTTCCCCTGGGTCCTGATGTGCATGCTAGTTTGTGTGTGCCCTCCAAGAGTGGAGTCTGTTTCCCCCAGTCCTGTCGAAGTCCTATAATCAAATCCCACTAGCCTTCAAAGTCTGATTCTCTAGGAATTCCTCCTCCTGCTGCTGGGCCCCCAGGTTGAGAAGCCTGACGTGGGGCTCAGAACCTTCACTCCAGTGGGTGGTCTTCTGTGGTATAAGTGTTCTCCAGTCTGTGAGTCACCCACCCAGCGGTTATGGGATTTGATTTTATTGTGATTGCGCCCCTCTGCCATCTCACTGTGGCTTCTCCTTTGTCTTTGGATGTGGGGTGTCCTTTTTGGTGAGTTCCAGTGTCTTCCTGTCGATGATTGTTCAGCAGTTAGTTGTGACTCCGGTGCTCTTGCAAGAGGGAGTGAGCTCACGTCCTTCTACTCCGCCATCTTGAACCAATCTCTGTAAAGGGTATTTTGAAGTTTCTGCAGTAATTTTAAGGTGATGTGACAATCTCTGTGATTCCTATTGGTGACAGGGTTACAGGCACTGCTAGTACCACCGTGGTTGGTTTCCTATATTCATCATTGAAAGAAATGCTACATTTCACTTAGAGATCAGTGCAAAAGAGATGTAACTGTTTCCCATCTCAGTTCAAAGCCCTCTAAGGCCCTCGGAGCCCAGGAGCCCTGTGAGGGGGGATTTCTCCTGCCAGAGGTCTCAGCCATGTTCTTTGTCCTCCTGGATCCTAGCTCCACTCTCTCCAGCCCCGGGCACAGAGCGCCCCCTTGAGCCACGTCTGGGGGAGCTGACAGTGACGGACGTGACCCCGGACTCCGTGGGCCTCTCCTGGACAGTCCCCGAGGGTGAATTCGACTCGTTCGTGGTCCAGTACAAGGACAGGGACAGGCAGCCCCAGGCGGTGCCTGTGGCTGCAGACCAGCGTGAGGTCACCATCATCGGCCTGGAGCCCGATAGGAAGTACAAGTTCCTGCTCTTTGGGATCCAGGACGGGAAACGCCACAGCCCAGTCTCTGTGGAGGCAAAGACAGGTGAGAGGGACCCCCACGAAGCTGAGCCTAAGGCCCCAGCCCTGCTGCCCTTCCTCACGCTGCCCTATCACCTCTCCCTTCCGCCGGGTCTCCGCTTCATCCACCTCTTCTGTTTTATTTGAAAAGCCACACTGCCTGCCCCGATCCCAGGCAGATGAGAACCAGGAAAATGGGGCCAGTTCCTGGATCAGTTTCCCCTGCTTACTTTTCCCCTCTTCTCATAATTCCTACTTCTATTGAACGGGGGAGCCTCCTTCAGACCCCTTCCTGGAAGGTGGAACAGGAGAAACAGCAGGGCTAGATACAGGGGAGGGAGCCAGGAGCCGTTCCACCTCCCTTGGCCTGTGAGTCCTCAGCCCTGTGTAGCCATCACCTCCTGAGGAGTCTTCCCTCTGACTCTCACCCAGTTTCCCACCTACTGGCCCAGACACACTGGGTCCCATATCTGCCTCCCCAGAGGGACCCCTTTCCTCCTCTGCCCTCTTCCTGGAGCTTCAGAAACTGGGGACCAGAGGAGCCCAAGACCGGCTGCCCAGTCAGACCCAGTCAGGCCCAGCCCAGCTGTGCCCCTGTCTTGGGTTTTGATCCAGGCACTCCCCTGCCCCTGGGGGCTCCCTGTTGCCAGAAAACTCTCACAATAACAATGCCGTCAGCATCCTTGCTGTCCAAGAAGTCAGAAGGCCAGCTCCTTCTCAGGCCTCGGGATGGCTTCTTGGGCAGATACCAGATCCTTCTCCCGTCTGAGCTCCCCTTCTTCTCCCCAAAACCCCCTCATACATAGGCAGCCCCCACTCCTCCACTGGGTCCTAGGAGGGTCACCGCCATCATAATATCTTACCTCCCCACCAGCTGTCTGCCCCCATCAGGGATCCTTTTCCCCCTCTGACATCCCCAGGACCCTTGGATTTCCCCAGGGAGCAGTCAGATGACAAAGAGTGGGTTCCTTGGCCAAAGGAAATAAGCAGACCAAGCCTGTGATAAGCTGTACCCTGCTAAGGAAATAGTCTCTACTAGGTGCTTAGAGCCTGGACAGCAAGAGGAATAAGATAAATAGCTAGCTAGGGAATCTCTTCTCCCAGAGATGTCTCAGGACAGAAGACCCCTCCCTGCGCTGGTTAAGTGGACAGAGGCAGGGCCAGTTGGGGATGCTGGCAGGCATGGGAGGGTGATGGAAATATTGGGGGGAAGCACTGATCATTTGGGCAGTTCTGGGTTTTTCCATTCTCCAGTGGGAGGCAGTCAAGGAGTCGTTTTGGAAAAAAAAATAAACACAAGAACCTTTCCTCTCTGTCAGTTGCTCGAGGTGACACCAGCCCAGGAGCCCCACCCCGCCTCGGGGAGCTGTGGGTGACAGACCCCACCCCAGACTCACTGCGCCTCTCCTGGACAGTCCCCGAGGGCCACTTTGACTCCTTCGTGGTCCAGTTCAAGGACAGGGACGGGCCCCGGGTGGTGCCTGCAGAGGGCCACGAGCGCTCAGTTACCATCGGCCCTCTGGACGCCAGCCGCAAGTACAGATTCCTCCTCTACGGCCTCCTGGGCAAGAGGCGCCATGGCCCCCTCACCGCCGAGGGCACCACAGGTGAGGGTAACCCCTGCAGGGGGGCATCTCTGATCTGGAGGCCAGGGGAAGATCCTTGTGGTCAGTTATGGTGGCTGCCATCACGGTGGTTGTTTGGCTTCAGCTGTTGTGGCTGGGATCCAGTGCCCCCTCTCCTTGCACAAGCCGGAAGATCCAGCCCTGCAGGTTGCAGGCATGGCACAGCCCTGTCTTTAGATCTCTCAGTCCTTCCCTTCAGCATCACCCAGCCTTCAAGAAACAACGCAACCATTTCCTCTCTGTGTTTCCATCTCAGAGACCCGGAGAGCTGTGGACGAGGCTGGAACAAAACCACGTCTGGGGGAGGAGCTGCAGGTGACCAGCGTGACATCAGACTCCGTAGGCCTCTCGTGGACGGTCCCTGAGGGCCAGTTTGACTCCTTTGTGGTCCAGTATAAGGACAGAGATGGGCAACCCCAGGTGGTGCCCGTGGAGGGCAGCCTCAGGGAGGTCAGTGTCTCAGGCCTGGACCCTGCCCGCAGGTACAAGCTGCTGCTCTACGGGCTATACGAGGGCAAGCGTGTGGGTCCCATCTCCACCATCGCCATGACCGGTGAGTGCAGCTGGGGGGAACACACTGTGCCTCCTGCCCGCCTGGCTCTCCTGGTCTGGTGGAGCCACACGAATTCAGAGCTTCCTACACTCCTTCTTTTGGGGGAAGGGATCAGCTTCATAGAGGCATAATTTACATACAATAAAATTCACCCATTTTAAGCTCATAATTCAATGAAACCATTACCACAACAAACATATAAAACATTGACTCCAGAAGTTTCCCTATGCTCATTTGCAGTCAGTTTCCCCACCCCCAGCTTCTGACAATCACTAATTGCTTTCTATCATTATAGTTTTTCCTTTCTAAGCTTTTCCTTTAACAGAATCATACAGTACACAGTTTTTTGTGTTTTTCTTGCACTTAACATAATGCTTTTGAAATTCATCACTGTGTATCAGTAGTTGGTCCTTTTTATTACTGACCTCTTGTCTTCACCTCCTCCCCTCCTTCCATCCTCTTGGAGAGTCTTGGTGCAGTGACAAACCAGTCACCCATCTCTACCTGTCTCTCTGAACCAGCCCCCAGGGAAGAAGTCGAAGCTGAGACTGAGGCCCCCAGCCCTCCAGCATCTGAGCCCCGTCTGGGGGAGGTGACTGTGGAGGAGGGCACCCCACACACCCTGCATCTCTCCTGGACCGTGATTGAGGGAGAATTTGACTCCTTTGAGGTTCAGTACACAGACGAGGAGGGGAAACTCCAAGTAGTCCATTTAGGGGGCAACCAGAATGACATCACCCTCTCTGGCCTGGAATCCGACCACAGATACCTGGTGAGCCTGTACGGTCTCCACAATGGGCAGCGTGTGGGTCCTGTGCACGTCGAGGCCCTGACAGGTGAGCAAAAGAACTCTGCCCACTCGGCTTCCTTCCAGGTGGCTGTGAGGGCCCGGAGGAGGGCAGAGTCCCCGTGGACACCGTGCCCCTCTCTCAGGTCCTTCTCTCTCCATGTCTGTGTTCAGCCCCAAATGAGGAAGAGAAGGAACCTTCAGAATCTCCCTCTACCACCCCTGAGCCTCACGTCATGCCTCGCCTCGGGGAGCTGGCAGTGACAGACGCCACCCCCGAATCCCTGAGCCTCTCCTGGACCATCCCCGAGGGCCAGTTTGACCACTTCCTGATCCAGTACAAGAACGGGGACGGACAGCCCAAGGCTGTGAGGGTGCCGGGGTACGAGGACGAGGTCACCATCTCGGGCCTGGAGCCAGACCACAAGTACAAGATGAACCTGTACGGCTTCCATGACAGCCAGCGCGTGGGCCCCGTCTCTGTCATCGGGGTGACAAGTGAGTGGATGGTGGAAGCCCCAGGGTGGGACCTCGTGGGAGGATCACCCTCTCTCGGGTGATGGGTGAGTGGGGTGCAGGAAGCCCCTCTACTCGAGTCTGAGCCATGGTGCCCTGTGTGCCTCTCCAGGCTCCCTGAGGACCAGTATGTCCCCCTGGGCAGGGAAGGGCCTCTGTGAGCCATGCTGGTGGCTGCCCTGGTCCCCCACAGCTGACCCTGGAGGCTCCAGGCATGTTTATGAGATATCAGCTAAGCAGGACCACCCAGCCCCAAGGACAGGCTTCTCTGAACTGACTTCAGGGCCCGGAGCCGGGGCCAAGGCTTGGGAGGAGACCCAAGGACATCACCTGGGACCCTGCCTCACCCTCTCTGTGTCTCTCCTTCTCAGCTACAGAGGAAGACACCCCCAGCCCCACAGAACCCAGCACAGAGGCCTCGGAGGCTCCCGAGGAGCCCCTCCTGGGGGAGCTGACGGTGACAGGATCCTCCCCGGACTCGCTGAGCCTCTCCTGGACCGTCCCCCAGGGCCAGTTCGACTCCTTCACCGTCCAGTACAAGGGCAGGGACGGGCCCCAGGTGGTGCGTGTCGGGGGCAAGGAGAGTGAGGTGACCGCTGGGGGCCTGGAGCCCGGGCGCAAGTACAAGATGCACCTGTACGGCCTGCACGGGGGGCGGCGTGTGGGCCCCGTGTCCACCGTGGGCGTGACCGGTGAGTGAGGGCCCTCGGGATGAGGTCTCAGGAAAGGTCTTATAGTAGAGCCTCTTGAGCGTCTTCCACTGAAGACCCAGGACCCTAAAACTCCTGAACCTCTAACCCATCCATTGTCCATTCAACACCTCAGGACAGGTGTGATCTGGGGGCAGGAAGAACGAGTTCCAGGGAAGTGCTTTGCCCATTTGAGAGAGGCCTTTGGGGACTGAGGCCTCCAAGTCAGTCATGCACTGACCTGTTTGTGGCTCTCTGCTTTGCCTGGGAACTCTGAAAAGAGCTCTTTTTGGGTGTTGGGACAAATGCCATGAAATGCTAATTCTCAACAAGTATTTATTACATAAAATTTCAAACATATACCCAAAGAGAAAGAATAGCATAATGAACTCCCATATGTCAATCATCCCGCTTCAACCAAAACTCAACCCCTGGCCAGTCTAGCTCATCCAGACCCCACTCACTTCCCACCCTCCCCGACTAGAATGTTTTCTTTATTAACAGCTTTATTGAGGTATAATTTACATACCATAAAATTCATCTGTTTTAAGTATACAACTTACCAATTTTAGTGTATTTACAGAGTTGTACAACCAGCATCACTTACTAATTTTAGAACTTTTCCATCACCTCAGGAAGAAACCTGGTGTCTAGACCCATTCCCATGCCCAGTTCCGGTCCCCACTAATCTACTTTTTGTCTCTGTAGATTTGCCTTTTCTGGACGCATCATATAACTAGAATCATACAATACGTGTTCTTTTGTGTCTGGCTTCTTTTACCAAGCACGGTTTTTTTGGTTTTTTTGGGGGGGGCGTTTTTGGGGTTTTTTGCGGTACGCGGGCCTCTCACTGCTGTGGCCTCTCCCGTTGCGGAGCACAGGCTCCGGACGCACAGGCTCAGCGGCCATGGCTCACGGGCCCAGCCGCTCCACAGCACGTGGGATCCTCCTGGACCGGGGCACGACCCCGTGTCCCCTGCATCGGCAGGCGGATTCCCAGCCACTGCACCACCAGGGAATTCCACCAAGCACATTTTTGAGGTTGATCCATGTTGTAGCATGTAGCAGTACTTCATTCCTTTATAGCCAAATAATATTCCATTGTATGGATATACTGCTGCAATATTTTTAAACTTACTTCATCATTACATCATTACACTCTTTACTTCATCATTACATTTTTTTTTTTTGGCTGCGTTGGGTCTTCGCTGCTGCACGTGGGCTTTCTCTAGTTGCAGCGAGCGGGCTTCGTTGTACTGCACGGGCTTCTCATTGCGGTGGCTTCTCTTGTTGCAGAGCAGGGACCCTAGGCGCGTGGGCTTCAGTAGTTGTGGCACACGGGCTCAGTAGTTGTGTCACAGGGGCTTAGTTGCTCCGCGGCATGTGGAATCTTCCCGGACCAGGGATCGAACCTGTGTCCCCTGCATTGGCAGGTGGATTCTCAACCACTGCGCCACCAGGGAAGTTCCCATTATTACATATTTAAGTGTACTGCTCTTTTCAAAAAGACTATTTAGAGAGGCTTCCCTGGTGGTGCAGTGGTTGAGAATCCACCTGCTGATGCAGGGCAAACGGGTTCGTGCCCCGGTCTGGGAGGATCCCACATGCCTCGGAGCGGCTGGGCCCGTGAGCCATGGCCGCTGAGCCTGCGCGTCCGGAGCCTGTGCTCCGCAACGGGAGAGGCCACAACAGTGAGAGGCCCACATATCGCCAAAAAAAAAAAAAAAAAAAGACTATTTAGAAATAACCATGATACAATGATTGTACCTTTAAAAATCAGATATCCAGATAGTGCTACAGTTTCCTGATTGTGTCATAATTGTTATTTTGCAATTTGTTGTTGGAATCAGGTCCAAGGAAGAAAGATAGGATGAAATTGGGAGAATTGGGATTTTAAATAGGGTGGTCAGGGAAGGCCCTAAAGGGATGGTGACATTTGAATGAAAGGAGGTGTGAACATGAGCCATGCAGACATCTGGGGAAAGAACATTCAGGAAGAGGGAACAGTCAGTGCAAAGGCCTTGAGGCAATAAGCTGCCTGGCACATTTGATGGACCATAAGGAGGCCACAAAGAGATGTTGATGCTCGTAAGCAGAAATGCATCTTAAGTTAGGCCCACAGAGCTGGCCCAACTTCTGGCCTGAATCCAGGAGAGCAGGGCCTCAACAGTTCCTTCCAGCAACAGGAACGGTTCTGTTTGCATCTCTTCCCAGCCCCTAAAGAGGAGCCCCCTGCCAGCCCCCCTTTGAAGCCACAGCTGGGAGAACTGACTGTGACGGACGCCACCCATGACTCCCTGAGCCTCTTCTGGAACGTCCCCGAGGGCCAGTTTGACCACTTCCTGGTCCAGTACAAGAACGGGGACGGGCAGCCCAAGGCGGTGAGGGTGCCAGGGCACCAGGACGGGGTCACCATCTCGGGCCTGGAGCCAGACCACAAGTACAAGATGAACCTGTACGGCTTCCACAGTGGCCAGCGTGTGGGCCCTGTCTCCACTGTCGGTTTAACTGGTGAGTGTACAATAGGACACTGGCCCTGCCCTGAGCTGGACTCAGTTTCCCTTTTATTGCCAGTATTCAGATGTTTTTCTCCCACTGTTTTTGAGACTGAGCCTCCCAGGCTACTGGGAGCAGTTCTGTGCCTGTCTGCACTCCAAGCCTTTGGTGTCACCTTAGCTGTCTCACCCTTTACACGTGGGCTTCTTGAGTCCTTGAAGAGGCAGTGTGCCAAAGAAATAGCACAGACTCAGGCAGACCTGGGGCTGGCCCTAGCCTCAGCCCATTAGAGCTGTGTGACCTCGAGGGAGTCACTCAGCCTCTCTGTGCCTCCCTATCCTTATCCATACAGAAGGAATAACCACACCTGTCTGGCAGGGTGGACATGAATGTGGCTTGTCTCACACACAATGTTTGATAACTACAGGCTCCCTCCTTCTGAGGAAGAAGATTAGTTCTTGAAAACCCTTGGGGTGAATTCTTAAAATTATCATTGATTTCAGTGGGTACAATTGTATTTGTTCCCCAACCCCCAAACTGATACCCATGTATGCTGTATCAACATGGAATCCTGCTAACATGGATACTATTACTTCAATAGTTAATATTAGTCATATGTGCAACTTAACAAGGCATTTTCTCTTCATTAATTACTCCCTAACATGGCTGTTGGTTGCTTCCGTTAAGCTCTTTTGTAGCTGTTACCCTCTACATGCTTAAAACCTGGTTCCCAAACACAATGGAGTTATGAAACACGATGATTTTGTAATTCAGCTATTAAGGCAGAATAAAACCCTGTGCAGAACAGAAAAGACAAAAAAAATCTGTGGGCGTGATGGGTCATCCCTGCTGTAAGATGGCAAGAGAATTAATACAAGGTCCAAAAGCAACCCATCTACAAAGATGATCTCATGTGGTCTCATCTCTTTGCCCTCAACTGTGAAATCTAAATTAGTTTCTCAAATGCTCAGAAAAGACTTCTAAACCAGAGGAGGTATTAAAGGAAAATACGAACCTGAGCACATGTACCTCCTGATGTGACGTGTCGGTTAGGTATGGTGCTATTACAAAGCATTAGTCCTGTCCCACTAAATGAATTTACTCAGCAGCTCCTACAGGTTCCATGCTGCACATGTTGAGGTCATGGGGGTCCCACCCTACCATCTTGACATCTCCACAAGTGTGTGCTCTGTCTGCTAGAAACTGAACATTCAAACCAGGGAAATGATGTCTTTTTTTTTTTTAATAAATGTATTTATTTATTTATTTGGCTGCGTTGGGTCTCCGTTGCTGTGCGAGGGCTTTCTCTATTGGCGGTGAGTGGGGGCTACTCTTTGAGGTGGTACGCGGGCTTCTCATTGTGGTGGCTTCTCTTGTTGAGGAGCACGGGCTCTAGGCATGCAGGCTTCAGTAGTTGTGGCACGCGGGCTCAGTAGTTGTGGCACACGGGGTGTAGAGCGCAGGCACAGTAGTTGTGGCGCACAGGCTTAGTTGCTCCGAGGCATGTGGGATCTTCCCGGACCAGGGCTCGAATCCGTGTCCCCTGCATTGGCAGGCGGATTCTTAACCACTGTGCCACCAGGGAAGACCTGGAAATGATGTCTTAATCCTGGAGCACTGACTTCCAGGCTGCAGGGTCCCTGGTGTGTCTGGGAGAAATCCATCCCCTGTTAGGAGGGCACCCACAAAGCATGTCCACCCATTCTCTTTGTCTCTTGATCCAGCCTCAGAAAAAGACCAAGAAATGACCTCAGCCCCAACAGACCTGCCCACCACAGCCCCCAAGCCTCCCGTCAAGCCGCACCTGGGGGAGCTGGCAGTGACAGACGCCACCCCTGAATCCCTGAGCCTCTCCTGGACCATCCCCGAGGGCCAGTTTGACCACTTCCTGATTCAGTACAAGAACGGGGACGGGCAGCCCAAGGCAGTGAGGGTGCCAGGGCACCAGGACGGGGTCACCATCTCGGGCCTGGAGCCAGACTACAAGTACAAGATGAACCTGTACGGCTTCCATGACAGCCAGCGCGTGGGCCCCGTCTCTGTCATCGGGGTGACAAGTGAGTGGATGGTGGAAACCCCAGGGTGGGACCTCGTGGGAGGATCACCCTCTCTCAGGTGATGGGTGAGTGGGGTGCAGGAGGCCCCTCTACTCGAGGCTGAGCCATGGTGCCCTGTGTGCCTCCTCCAGGCTCCCTGAGGACCAGTGTGTCCCCCTGGGCAGAGAAGGGCCTCTGTGAGCCATGCTGGTGGCTGCCCTGGTCCCCCACAGCTGACCCTGGAGGCTCCAGGCATGTTTATGAGATGTCAGCTAAGCAGGACCACCCAGCCCCAAGGACAGGCTTCTCTGAACTGACTTCAGGGCCTGGAGCTGGGGCCAAGGCTTGGGAGGAGACCCAAGGACATCACCTGGGACCCTGCCTCACCCTCTCTGTGTCTCTCCTTCTCAGCTACAGAGGAAGACACCCCCAGCCCCACAGAACCCAGCACAGAGGCCTCGGAGGCCCCCGAGGAGCCCCTCCTGGGGGAGCTGACGGTGACAGGATCCTCCCCGGACTCGCTGAGCCTCTCCTGGACCGTCCCCCAGGGCCAGTTCGACTCCTTCACCGTCCAGTACAAGGGCAGGGACGGGCCCCAGGTGGTGCGTGTCAGGGGCGAGGAGAGTAAGGTGACTGCTGGGGGCCTGGAGCCCGGGCGCAAGTACAAGATGCACCTGTACGGCCTGCACGGGGGGCGGCGTGTGGGCCCCGTGTCCACCGTGGGCGTGACCGGTGAGTGAGGGCGGGGCTCAGGCGGTCTTGGGGGAGAGCTACCTTTTCCTCATGGGTGAGCTGGTTGACTGTTCTGCTCTTTCACCAGCCTTTGGTCCCCTTTTATGTCCTCCCTCCATGGCCCTGGGCCATGACCCGTGTGTAGTGCCCTGGCCTTTGCCAACCTACAGCCTCACTGTTCACAGTAATGTGGCCTCCTCTGATGGTCAATCACTGGCTCCCTCCAAGGGTGAAATGTGTCAGGCACAGACCAAGCGTGACGTTACTAGAGTTTTCTTTTCTTTCCATCTTAATCACAAATCACAGCATTCTTTGTCATAACCAAAAAAAAGGAAGAAAAAACAACCCAACATCGAACCACATTGAGATGATTAAGTAATTAGCCAACATCTCTAAAATGACCTACTATGGCATCATTGAAATGTTTCAGCATAAGACAATTACTTTATATTATTACAATAAAGAAAGAGTTTAAAATTTTTGTAAGGAGGCTAATCACAGCCACTTGAAAATAATTTGCATGGTAAGACAACTGGAAGGAAACGCCCGTGGGATGCATGGTTTGTGAGACAGGATAGAATGTCCCAGTACTTTTTTTTCTGTTTTATTCCATTATGTGTCGTTTACATTTCCTTTAAATGACAAGCGTTTCTTTTATAATCAGGAAAAAAAAAATTTCAAAATGTCTTCTCCTCTCTTGTATTCCTTCTGTCTTTCCCCCTCATCATTCTTGCAACTTATTTCTGATTATGAAAAAGTTACAATTTCTAGTCTCTAAGAAATTAGGAGAAAAAAATCACAAGGTGAGTTAAATTCCAAAATTGCAGTCAGGCTGGCTTCTGTAAGTCACTGTCGGCCAGATTCTTATGCCTTGTGACAGTACTTCACCAGAGTTCCTCTGCATGTGGAAGAACACAGCCCCTCTGTGGGTCAGTCTTTTGCTGGGGGAGTCGCTGCCTCTGTGAGGGTCCCTCTCCTCTCCTGAAGATACTCCAGACAGAGGAACCCTCTATCATGCAAATCACAAGCACATGTGAAGTACAGAGGGACCCATGTCCCCATCCACATCCTCCACCGGCTTACTAATTTTTATAACTCAGGATTTCTTTTTAAGTCTGTATTTTTCTGTGAAAAGAATATAACAACATGATGGAAAGTTTGGAAAGTAGGGGAAAAAATCTCTTATCGGACCACCTTCTGACCCAAGAACCACCATTCACAACAACGTACGTAACACATCCTCTCTTTCTGCATTTTCCATGCAGCACATGTTTTAAGGTGGCAGAATATTCATATAATTCTTGGCTCTTACTTTTTTTGTACGCAAGTTACACTGAGAGCATTTATCCTGTGGCTACACAACCTGCATTAATCATCATTTTAATGGTTATTGGATGCTTTGTGGTGAAAGTGCCATAACAAAATTAATCATCTTCTGTGGTTCCTTTGGAGCCCTGACACATTTTGCTATCATGAATAATCCCAAAATGAACTCCTGTGATACAACTTTTCCTGCTTTTTAATAATTTTCTTAGGATAGCTGCCCAGAAATGAGATTATTGGGTCGAAGGAAATGAGCAGTATTTGGGCTCCTGACATGTATGTCTGAATTGCCTTCTGAAGGTTCATGGTGCCTGCCAGCCAGTATGTGATGGGGTCAAGCCCGTCTCAGTCTCTCCAGCATGGAGTCACCAAATGGTGCACCCAGAGGCTGAGCCAGCCTCCAGTGCTGCAGCCTGAGGAGTACCCTGCTGGATGCAATCAGGGCAAGTCACCATCTAAGCCTCTGCCCCCAATCTCTCTTCTCAGCCCTCCAGGAGGTTGTGGAGGAGACCCCCAGCCCCACAGAACCCAGCACAGAGGCCCCGGAGCCCCCCAAAGAGCCTCTCCTGGGGGAACTGATGGTGACAGGATCCTCCCCGGACTCGCTGAGCCTCTCCTGGACCGTCCCCCAGGGCCGCTTCAACTCCTTCACCGTCCAGTACAAGGATAAGGATGGGCGGCCCCAGGTGGTGCGTGTCGGGGGCGAAGAGAGTGAGGTGACCATTGAGGGCCTGGAGCCCGGGAGCAAGTACACGATGCACCTGTATGGCCTGCACGGGGGGTGGCGTGTGGGCCCTGTGTCCACCGTTGGCATGACTGGTAAGTGAATTTGGGGGAGTGGGATGCAGGGTGGGGAAGCCAGGTCCTGGAAGAGTTTCCCTTTATTACCATCTTTGTGAAAACATAAATATTCTAGACAGCACTTCTTCTTTAGGACATCAGGTGGCCTGGGGATCTTGTTAAAGGGCAGATTCAGATTCAGATTTGGGCTGGGGCCAGAGATTCTGCATTTCTAAAATCTTCCATGAGGGACTTCCTTGGTGGTCCGGTGGTTAAGAATCTGTCTTCCAATGCAAGGGACGCAGGTTCAATCCCTGGTCGGGGAACTAAGATCCCACATGCCACAGGGCAACTAAGCCCACACGCTGCAACTACCGAGCACACGAGCCACAACTAGAGAGCTCACGTGCCACAACTACTGAGGCCACGAGCCACAACTAGAGAGCTCACGTGCCACAACTACTGAGGCCACGCACCACAACTAGAGAGAGAAGCCCCTGTGCCACAATGAAAGATGCCACATGCCACAACAAGATCCCACGTGCCAGAGCTAAGGCCCGATGCAGCCAAAAAAAAAAGCAAATAGGGGCTTCCCTGGTGGCGCAGTGGTTGAGAGTCCGCCTGCCGATGCAGGGGACGCAGGTTTGTGCCCTGGTCCGGGAGGATCCCACATACCGTGGAGCGGCTGGGCCCGTGAGCCGTGGCCGCTGAGCCTGCGCGTCCGGAGCTTGTGCTCCGCAACGGGAGAGGCCACAACAGTGAGAGGCCCGTGTACCGCAAAAAAAAAAAAAAAAAAAAAAAAAAGCAAATAAAATCCTCCATGATGCTGATGCTGCTGGTCCAAGGACCACACTTTGCTAAAACTCCTCACAACAAAGGAATTGGACACTTTCTTAGAATCTATTGAACAGAATCATACTTGCATCCCTGAGTCCTCTCAGAGGCTCAGCCTCTGTGTAGTTGACTGGAGGCTGTGGAGGAAGACAGAGCATGCTCAGAATGCAGTGTCTTGACTGAAACGCCCCCTAGCCTCATCGTTTGGGTATTAACAGACTTATGACGCCTGTGGTTCAACAAAGATGTGGGTGGCCTGAGCCAAGTACTGAGGAAGTTCACTGAGAGAAACCTTGGATACGGCAGAGAAACCAGTTCTTATCCTTTGGGGCTCACAGACAGGCTGTGAACCAGCAAATGGAGCAAAGGGGGATGTGTATATGACAGGAAGCCCCGCGGCCAGACCAAGACTGGGCAGCGATGCCTACGCCCACCTGCCTGCCCATGGGTTCCCACGGGACAGCTGAGAGCTGAGGTCGGGCAGGCGTTGCTTGGTGACACCTAGAGATAAGATGAAGGGTGCATCAGATCAACGTCACAGCTGGTACAAAGCCTGGAAACTAGGAACATCACGGCACATGAGAGGATTTTGTGCAAAATCCTCTGAGTGGGGGAGATAGTCTTGCGATGGGGGTGGAGAGGTAGGAAGAGATAGGGGTGGAGAGCTCAGGAAGCCAGGGATTTCTCCAGGGGATAAAGAGGGTTGCTGCACAGTTTTAAGCTGAGACTGACACCATCAGATGTGCATCTAAAGGCTCATTCTGGCTTCCTGTGAAGAACAAATGGAGGAGGGAGGCAGAGAGACCCATGGGGAGGTGATAACCCAGGTGACAGGTAAGGGCGGCCCAGACAGGGACGGTGGGGCTGCAGGTGTGAGGAGTGAGGAGACACAGGAGGAACTTGGGAGAGAGAATTGGACGCTCTGAGTCTGATGGCAGCTGGGGACAGGAACAGATCCAGGAAGACTCCAGGTTTCTGACTGGAGAAGTGGGGCAGGGGTTCTGAGCTGTTTGGGAGGCAAGACATTAGCCAAAGTCAGTAAGATGCCAACGAGACCCCAGTGGAGGGAGGCCCAGAGCACAGTGGCCATGTGAGCCTGTGTCCTAGAAGGGGTGCTGGTAGGTAGGGGGTGAGGGCAGGGCGGATGAGGGTAAGGTGACAGGAAGGCTGATATAGGGACCAGAAAGAATAAGAGTTAGAGCCACTGTGGACACATCCTGTTCCTTATTATTTTAATTTTGTAATACACCACTTTATATGCTGAACTGAGGACTGAGGAGACCTCATCTGTCTTTTGTGTCTCTGTCCAGATCCAGACTACAAAGCCATGACCACCAAAGCCCCGTCCACTGCGCCCCCCGAGCTGCCCGTCAAGCCACACCTCGGGGAGCTGGCAGTGACAGGCGCCACCCCTGAATCCCTGAGCCTCTCCTGGACCATCTCCGAGGGCCAGTTTGACCACTTCCTGATCCAGTACAAGAACGGGGATGGGCAGCCCAAGGCAGTGAGGGTGCCAGGGCACCAGGACGGGGTCACCATCTCGGGCCTGGAGCCAGACCACAAGTACAAGATGAACCTGTACGGCTTCCATGACAGCCAGCGCGTGGGCCCCGTCTCTGTCATCGGGGTGACAAGTGAGTGGATGGTGGAAGCCCCAGGGTGGGACCTCGTGGGAGGATCACCCTCTCTCAGGTGATGGGTGAGTGGGGTGCAGGAGGCCCCTCTACTCGAGGCTGAGCCATGGTGCCCTGTGTGCCTCCTCCAGGCTCCCTGAGGACCAGTGTGTCCCCCTGGGCAGAGAAGGGCCTCTGTGAGCCATGCTGGTGGCTGCCCTGGTCCCCCACAGCTGACCCTGGAGGCTCCAGGCATGTTTATGAGATGTCAGCTAAGCAGGACCACCCAGCCCCAAGGACAGGCTTCTCTGAACTGACTTCAGGGCCTGGAGCTGGGGCCAAGGCTTGGGAGGAGACCCAAGGACATCACCTGGGACCCTGCCTCACCCTCTCTGTGTCTCTCCTTCTCAGCTACAGAGGAAGACACCCCCAGCCCCACAGAACCCAGCACAGAGGCCTCGGAGGCCCCCGAGGAGCCCCTCCTGGGGGAGCTGACGGTGACAGGATCCTCCCCGGACTCGCTGAGCCTCTCCTGGACCGTCCCCCAGGGCCACTTCGACTCCTTCACCGTCCAGTACAAGGGCAGGGACGGGCCCCAGGTGGTGCGTGTCGGGGGCGAGGAGAGTGAGGTGACCGCTGGGGGCCTGGAGCCCGGGCGCAAGTACAAGATGCACCTGTACGGCCTGTACGGGGGGCGGCGTGTGGGCCCCGTGTCCACCGTGGGCGTGACCGGTGAGTGAGGGGGCAGCCCTGACTCCCAGGTTTCCCTCTGTTGCTCTCTTGTTTTTCCCTTTGCATCTCAGCACTCCTCACAGATGGGCCTCTGGGTCCCTTTCTTTTCTCACGTGGTGCTGACGATCCCGCCTCATCCTTGAATTGAGTGGCGGCTGATGGACAGTGTGTCCAGGGTCAGCTGGGCAAGTAGCCTGTACCTCATGCGTTTCAGCTTTCTTCCTGTCCTCTTGATCTGGCAGCTCAAACTTGCTCAATTGTTCATGTGTGGCTTCCTCAGTCTCCCTAACCGAGCATTTTAGTGGCTCGGAGCGTGGCTACAGAATCAGATTCTCTAGGTTTGAATCCTGCTCTAAGGCACTGTGTGATTTTCAAGTGTTTCTTAACCTCTCTGTGGCGCAGATGCCTGTCACATGAGGGTTGTAAGGATAAAAGCATCTGCTTCCTCTGTTGTGTGAGGGTTAAGTGTACTGTTTGTGAGCAGCAATGCCTGGGACGTATTAAGCAGTTAGAAGAGTTCGCTACAAATGTTCATTTCATAGCCAGGGAGCAGCCCTCCCTCTCTGGCCCACGGTCCTGCCATTGACCGCAGCCCCCTCTGCTCTGTTCCAGCCTCCCTGAACACAGAGCCCCCCGTGGCACCCCGCCTGGGGGAGCTGGCTGTGGCAGCCGTGACCTCAGACACAATGCACCTGTCCTGGACAGTGGACCAGGGCCCCTTCGACTCCTTCCTGGTCCGATACAAGGATGTGCAGGGGCAGCCCCAGGCAGTGCCCGTGGGTGGACACCTCCGAGAGGTCTCGGTTTCGGGTCTGGCCCCGGGCCACAAGTACAAGTTCCTACTCTTCGGACTCCAGGATGAGAAACAACACGGTCCAGTCTCTGCAGACGCAAAGACCCGTGAGTGAGGGCTGGAGGCCGCCTTTAACCCTGGAGCCCTCGACCATCCTCCACTCCCTTGTGGAATTTCACGTTTCTGTGCTCCACACTCCAGACCCATTTA
The DNA here is from genome assembly GCF_008692025.1 of Phocoena sinus. NCBI lineage: Eukaryota > Metazoa > Chordata > Mammalia > Artiodactyla > Phocoenidae > Phocoena > Phocoena sinus. The sequence goes on from NC_045773.1 coordinate 80,375,086, forward strand.
TTTACTGGGTCCAGTGAAATCCAGGTCCTGAGTACCCCCGTTACCCCCTCATTCCCATCCTACTCCTACATCCCGAGGGACACGTGCTTTCTTGCTTGGCTCCTCTTTTATCCCTACTCCTCTGCCTTCCCTCTTCCTGACATGTGACCTGGTCACCCCCTCCCAGCACCCAGAACCAGCTCCCAGAGCCCTAGCGCCCCGAGGAGGCTCTGTCGGCTTCATTTCTGTCACGTTCCATGCACCTCTCTCTTTTCCAGTCCCAGACACTAAACCTTCTCTCCGCCTGGGGGAGCTGACAGTGACGGATGTGACCCCAGACTCCATGGGCCTCTCCTGGACGGTCCCCGAGGGCGAATTTGACTCCTTCGTGCTTCAGTACAAGGACAGGGACGGGCAGCCCCACGTGGTGCCTGTGGCCTCAGACCAGCGCGAGATCACCATCCCCGGCCTGGAGCCCAATAGCAAATACAAGTTTCTGCTCTATGGGCTGGGAGGCAGGAGACGACTGGGCCCCATCTCTGCTGAAGGCAGCACGGGTGAGCCCTGGCCCTGCCTCCACCCCACTCCCCGCCCCCCGCCCCCCGCCCCCCCCCCCCGCCCCCCACCCCCGCCTTTTTCCAGAGCTTCCTTTCATCTGAGCCCCCAGAGTTGGCCCCGGGGCCTTCCCGCAAAGTTTATTCTCCTCCCTTCAGCCTTGGCATGACAATCCTAACACGAAAGGCAAATGTTTATTGAGTCCCTGCTGAATGCCAGGCACTGTTCCAAGCATTTATTTCCTTCATTCACTGATTAGCAGTATAATAAGAAGAACTCAGACTTTGGAGCCAAGCAGGCCTGTGTTCAAATTCTGACTGCCAGCTGTGTGGCCTTCAACAGGCCGCTTCTTTTCCTTGAACCTCAGTTTCCACACCTGCATGACGGTTATGACTAAAATCTGCTGGGGTTCAATAAATGTTCACATCTTCCTCCCTTCATTCCAGCCCTATGGCAAGAAGTGGAAAATATGGGAGGGTTTGGCTGCAAAAAGACTATGGAAAAATCTGGTCTCCTGTGCCCAATACTCAGCCCCCGAGGAAGGGATGGAGGTGGGTCACTGACCCTTACCCCACCTCCAGGACCATGAGTCACCCTGGCCAGACAAGGATGGGGCGCACAGCCAGTTGGGGCCTGGGGCTCTCAGGCTCCGTAATTCTCTTCCCCAGACCTTCATTGTGGAGACTGGATACAGGCTTCTCCAACCCCCATCAGTCAGTACCCACACCCACCTAGACAAGTCTCTTTTGTGCTCTGCTCTGCCCTTTGTCCGCTCAGCTCTGCCCCTGGCTTCTCCCCCTGCCCGACCCAGCCGCCCCGGTCTAGTGCTGTGAGTGCAGAGCTGGGGAAGCAGGTGGAGGGGCGGGCCCAGGCTGTTGGTGAGTGAGGGTGAGTTTATGCCTGGGCAATGGGAGCCCGTGAGCTTGGCTGGCTGTCCCGCCCAGCTCTGACTATTTGGGGGCATCTCCCTGACAACCCAGACACCCTCTGGGAGCCTTTCTCAGCTCTGGCCACACTCCTGCTCTGGGGGACTGGGGGTCAGAGGGAAACTGAGGCCCTTCCTGCAATCCCAGCCGCAACTCTCTCATGAGGTGCTCTTTTATGCATTTTCTGCACGCTGATCTCAGAGTGGGGGAGTGGGGGCAGGAAGGAGTTTGGGCAGCGGCCTCCAGAGGAGGAAACTGGGCTCCTTCGCACAAGGCAGGGCTGGAGCAGCCTGCCTGTCTCCCCAGGTGGCTGACCCTCCCTCCCCCCAGAAGCTGCCGGGGCTGAGGTAAAGGCAGCTCTTAACTAGGTTTTCTCCCTCCGCCCCCGCTCTCCCTACAGCTCCCCTGAAGAAGGAGCGGCAGCGCCCACCCCGCCTGGGGGAGCTGACAGTGACAGATGAGACCTCGGATTCTCTGCGCCTCTTGTGGACGGTGGCCCAGGGCCCCTTTGACTCCTTTGTGGTCCAGTACAGGGACACAGATGGGCAGCCCTCGGTGGTGCCTGTGGCCGCAGACCAGAGGGAGGTCACCATAGAGGGCCTGGAGCCTGGCAGGAAATACAAGTTTCTGCTCTATGGGCTCCTCAGAGGACAGCACCTGGGCCCCGTCTCTGTCCTGGGAATGACAGGTGAGCAGGAGACTGTCCTGCTTGGTCCTAGCCAGCCGGCCTGAGTGGGTGTCCTCACACCTCTGTGCTGAAGGCCTGGCATGAGTGGGCGAGGTAGAGCGGTAAGGGGGCCCTGCACAGGGCTCAGGGGAGGAAGAGCCTCGGAACCAGCATGATCGAGGGGTCAGTCCGAAGCAGGAGCCAGGACAGGTGGCAAGGCAAAGCCCTGGCAGTGGTCCCTAATCTGCGACCCCCGCCCAGCCCCAGTGCTGCCAGCTGCTCCCAATTACTCTACTGGGGCGGCTCTTACCCCCTGGCACGCTGGCCTTGCCCAGATGAGGGCGAACCCCCTCCCGTGGATGAGTCAGGAGCATTTTCTCAAATGGAAAATTACTGGAAAACAAAGCAGGCCAGGGTCATAGAAACCAACAGGAGTGGCCGCACTGATGGAGTTCCCCTTCCAGATTTCCTAACACCCACCTCAAATCAGCCTGGTAGTGGCGGGGCCGACTTGGCTGGCAGGATGCGCCCTTCGAGTTCACCAGCCGGTTCCATCCTCAGCTCTTCTCGGCAGGGAGGACCACGTGCCCTGAGCTCAGGGAGGGACTGAGTTAGTCCTGCCTCAAGCCATGGCACCAGGCGCCCTGGCAGGTTGGGGAGGGAACAGGGCCCGTGCAGACATCTAGAGTGGGGCACGCTGAGACATCAGGGTGAAGAAGGAGAAAGCAAGCACCGGATTCAGACAGCAAAGGAGCCCCACGGAGAGGTCATGGGGCCACGGGCTGGCACTCAAGAGAGGCCGAGGGGTGGCAGGAGTCAGTGCCCAAGCAGGGTTGCGGCAGATTCAAGAGAAGGAAGATGCTAGGAGAGCCTCAGTCCCTGTCTTCTCTCCATGCTGCCGTGGCGGGGACCGTGAGGTCCCCTGCCTCGGCCAGCCCCGGTCACCTCTCTGGAGGGTGAGATGGAGTGGGAGTGGGAGGGCCCCGCCCCACCCCCAGCCCCGCTCAGCTTCTCTCTGGGCTTCTCCCACGCAGCCCCAGAAGAGGACATGCCAGCACCCTCGCACCTGGCCACGGAGGCCCCCGAGCCCTCTGAAGGGCCCCGCCTAGGGGCACTGGCAGTGAAGGACGTGTCCCCGGACTCCCTGCGCCTCTCATGGAGCGTGGCCCAGGGCCCCTTTGACTCCTTCGTGGTCCAGTATCAGAGCACAGGTGGGGAGCCCCAGGCCTTGCTCGTGGGTGGCGACCAGAACAAGGTCCTCGTGTCAGGCCTGGAGCCCAGCACCTCCTACAAGTTCTTCCTCTACGGCTTGCATGAAGGGAAACGCCTGGGGCCCATCTCAGCCGAGGGCACCACAGGTACCGTCAGGGTAGGGCCTGGCCTTGCCTGCCTCTGGTCTGGGACTGAAGAGGCGAAAGGGGGCACCCAGAAACGGTGACCATGGGGAAGGAACACCGCGAGGGCGCCACGGAGGGAGGAAGGGGTGCGTGCACAGCCTTCGGCTCTACACATGCATGTTGTCATTATGTCCGACCCGTGGGTGCCAGCCCCTCGTTAGCTCCATTTTGCAGATGAGGAAATGAGGGCCAGGGTGGGGTGGTGGAAGGGATCTAGCACCAGGTCGCCTAGCTGGTGTGCTTCAGTCTCCAAAGCCTTCTTTCCCACCCACTCTGCAGGGCCAGCTCCTGCTGGGCAAACCCCCGGAGAGCCAGGGCCCCGCCTGTCCCACCTGTCGGTGACTGACGTCACCACCAATTCGCTGCGGCTCAGCTGGGATGCCCCACCCAAGGCCTTTGACTCCTTCCTGCTCCGCTTTGGGGTCCCGTCACTGAGCACCCTGGAGCTGCATCCACGTTCCCCGCTGCAGCGGGAGCTGACGGTGCCAGGGACACGGCGCTCGGCCGTGCTCTGGGACCTGAGTCCAGGGACCCTGTACACCCTTACGTTGTATGGGCTGCGCGGGCCTCACAAGGCCGACGGCATCCAGGGCACAGCCCGGACCCTCAGCCCAGGTAAGGCCCCATGCTGGGCACATACACATGCTGCCCTAAAGTAGGGGGTCTCTGTACTCCCTAGTGCCTCAGCCAGAGGGGAAGTTGGTGAGTGGTGACGAGCTTGGAGTCTGCGGAGCGGCTTCCATCTCTAGGCCTAGAGGAAAGGCGGGGTGGTGAGCACATCCGGAGGCCATGGGGCCCAGGGAGAAGGAGGGTGGGAAGCCCGGGGCAGGAGCCTCCCTGCCCTCTGTCCTCACCGTGATTCCTTGGCACATCTGTCCCGTCAGCTCTGGAGCGCCCCCGTGACCTCCAGTTCAGCGAGATCAGGGAGACGTCAGCCAAGGTCAGCTGGATGCCCCCGCCGTCCAGAGTGGACAGCTTCAAAGTTTCCTACCAGCTGGCAGATGGAGGTGATACCCTCTTGCCCGTGTGTCACTTGCCCCATTCCTCCTGCACCCTGCGCTCTGCCCACCCTGCAGCTCCTCCTTGCTTCCCTGGCCGCCTCCCCAGCCCAGTGTGTTTTCAGGGGAGCCACAGAGTGTTCAGGTGGATGGCCGAGCCCGGACCCAGAAATTCGAGGGGCTCGTCCCAGGTGCTCACTACAACGTGACCGTGGTCTCCGTCCGTGGCTTTGAGGAGAGTGAGCCTCTCAGAGGCTTCCTTACCACAGGTGAGACAGTCCGGGACCCGGGCAGGAAGTAGCGGGAGAAAATGCGGGCACGGGTGGGAGTTGAGAGTGAACGGGGAAAGGGAAAGGGGGTGTTGGAGGTGCCAATGGCAGACGAGAGGTCCAGCAGAGTTTGGGAAGGCGAGGAGTGGGGAGAGCAGCGGGGAACAGCTCTGGGCCCCCTCCTTTCTCCCAGTTCCTGATGGCCCCACCCAGCTGCGTGCACTGAACTTGACGGAAGGATCCGCCCTGCTGCTTTGGCAGCCCCCCCAGGCCCCGGTGGATGCCTATGACATCAAGGTCACAGCCCCAGGAGGTGAGCAGGGCTGAGGCCTCTGGAGGGGACTGGTCAGGGTGGGAGAGCAGAGGGCAGGCTGGGCTCCGGCAGGGCAGCCGCTGATGCCGCACCCGCTCTCCCAGCCCCCTCGCTACAGGACTCAGCCCCTGGCAGTGCCGTGGACTACCCCCTGCAAGGCCTTGTACTCCACACCAACTACACGGCGACCCTGCATGGCCTTCGGGGCCCCAACCTCACCTCCCCAGCCAGCATCACCTTCACCACAGGTGCGGTCTGTGAGGTGCCTTGGAGGGCGGGGAAGAAGCGAGAGCGCCAGGATGGGCCTCATCTCCATCTTCTCTTCCTCCCCCTCCCAGGGTTGGAGGCCCCCCAGGACTTGGAGGCCAAGGAGGTGACCCCCCGCACAGCCCTGCTCACTTGGACCGCGCCCCAAGTCCCCCCAACTGGCTACCTGCTCAGCTTCAACACCCCTGGTGGACAGACCCAGGTGCCCTCACCCCTGCCACTCTGGCCAGCTCCCTCCCTGGGCTCCAGTCCGGGAAGTGCTGCCTCTGCCTCCCGGGTGGGGCCCACCTCTCTCTCCCCTGACCTGCCCCTTGTCTGTTCCACAGGAGATCCTGCTCCCAGGAGGGGTCACCTCTCACCAGCTTCACGGCCTCTTTCCCTCCACCCTCTATAGTGCGTGGCTCCGGGCCATGTGGGACCACAGCTTCACTCCCCCCGTGTCCACTTCCTTCACCACTGGTACTCAGGCGCTGGGACCTGAGGTTGGGGGCTGAGTGTGTAGTGGGCGTCTAGAATCTGGAAGAAGGACTGGACCCTCACTCTCCTCTCCCCAGGTGGACTTCGGATCCCCTTCCCCCGGGACTGTGGGGAGGAGATGCAGAACGGGGTCAGCACCTCAAGGACCACCACCATCTTCCTCAATGGCAACCGCGAGCGGCCCCTGAACGTCTTTTGTGACATGGAGACCGATGGGGGTGGCTGGCTGGTGGGTGGCAGTCAGAAGCCCAGGGGTCTGCACGGGGCAGGGTTGCTGTGCCCGGGGCCATAGGCTGATGGTGTCCCCACCTGCTTCCAGGTGTTCCAGCGCCGCATGGATGGAAAAACTGACTTCTGGAGAGACTGGGAGGACTATGCCTGTGGCTTTGGGAACATCTCCGAGGAGTTCTGGCTGGGTTAGTGCCTCATAGGGATTGTGGGACCAGGGAAGGGATGGGGGCCCTGTGGACACAAGGACCCCGATGAGCACACATTCCCCACCCCCAGGCAACGAGGCCCTGCACAGCCTGACCAAAGCCGGCGACTACTCCTTGCGTGTGGACCTGCGGGATGGGGACGAGGCCGTATTTGCCCAGTACGACTCCTTCCAAGTAGATTCGGCCAATGAGTACTACCGCCTCCACCTGGAAGGCTACCACGGCACTGCAGGTGAGGGGTGGGCCTGGGGGTGGGGGGCAGGGACGGGGTGGGAATGGGGAGGAGAGGCCCTCACCGTGCCTTCCACGCCCTGCCCAGGGGACTCCATGAGCTACCACAGCGGCAGTGTCTTCTCTGCCCGTGACCGAGACCCCAACAACTTGCTCATCTCCTGCGCCGTCTCTTACCGAGGGGCCTGGTGGTATAAGAACTGCCACTATGCCAACCTCAACGGGCTCTACGGGAGCACAGTGGACCACCAGGTGAGAGGTCCAGGAGGCAGCACGGAGCGGGGGCTCAGCCTGCCTGGGTGTTTGTGACGCACGGTGTGACAAGACAAGTTACTGAGCCGCTCAGCGCCCCAGGGCCCTTGTCTGTGAAATGGAACAGTAATGCCAGTCTCTGCAAGTTTTCTCGAGGAAATGATTTATTGGATGTAAAGGGACAGCTCAGGATTCAGCCTCAGTCCTTTGTAATGGAGGGTTTAAGAAGGATAAAGGGAGGGAGGATCCTTGATTTGTGGGAACCATCTCACCAGAGGGGAGCAGAGGTGGGAGCAGATGGGATGTCAGGCTTTGACTCTCTCTCTCGACAACCCCTTCCCAGGGAGTGAGCTGGTACTACTGGAAGGGCTTTGACTTCTCCGTGCCCTTCACGGAAATGAAGCTGAGACCAAGAAGCTACCGGCCCCCAGGCAGGGGAGGCTGAGCCGCTGCTCACCCCTCCAGCGCCCTACTATGACTGCCGAGCACTGAGGGGTTGCGCTCAGAGAAGAGCCGAGGGCCACCTTCACCATCCAGCCACCGGAGGAAGCCTTCTCCACCCGCGATCTCACAGCACCATGTTTACAGGGGGGAGGGAAGGGGTTTGTAGGGGAGCAATAAAAGGAGAAACCGAGGCCAGTGAGTCCGGGCTCCGTCACTGGTCATTGGTGCTCACGCACGCCCCGGCCTCCGCCGCCCCGGGGCTGCAGCCGCACCTGGAAAGGCTGAATCTTGAGGTTGATGCCGCAGTAGGGATGGGGCTGCAGCGAGGGCAGGGCGCCCGCGGGCGACAGCAGCGTGAAGGCCTGCAGCAGTTGCCCCAGCACCACGAAGAGCTCGAGGCGCGCCAGCGGCTCGCCCAGGCACACGCGCGCCCCGCAGCCAAAGGCCAGCGCGCTGGGGTTCGCGCCCGCTTCCAGGAAGCGGTCTGCGGGCGGAAGGACGGACCTGCAGTTCAGCGGCCGCCTGCACTCGGCCTCCGCCGCCCCCGCGCCGCGGGCACCCGCCCCGGCCCGCCCCGCCCCGCCCCGCCACGCACCGGGCCGGAACTCGTGCGGCCGCTCCCACACAGTCTCGTCCAGGTGGGCACCTTGGAGGTTGGGGATGACAACCATGCCCTCGGGGATGTCGTAGCCAAAGATGCTGAGGGGTAGGGTTAAGTTAGAGGCCTGCCGGGACCCCGCAGGGGCCTTTGTCACTCGGCCCTCCCCCCTCGGGAGTCACCTGCTAGCCCGCGTGGCGCGGTGCGGCAAGGCCAGGGGCACGACGGGCCGCAGGCGCAGCACCTCAGCGATGGTGGCGTTGAGCAAGGGCAGCCGAGCGCGGTCCTTGTATGGGACTCGGGAGCCCGAGGCTCCGGGGCCCAGCTCGCGATCCAACTCCTCCTGCAGTCGCCGCTGAATCTGGGGAAGTGGGGCAAGCCCGAGGTCCGGGGCCCAAGCCCTGCCGCTGGCCGGCCCACGGCTGCCCAGCCTCCCGCCACTCCCTGGAGCAGCTCACCGGAGACTCTGTGCCAAGTAGGAGAACCCCCTCCCAGCCCGCCCCAGACTCATTCCCCCCCAACCCCCTCCCAACACAGCCCGCGGTGGGTTCAGCGAGCTGGGTTCCCACTGCCCTGGCCAAGCTGCCAGGAAGGAGCCTTTCGCCTGCCTCCAGGGCATACCTCAGGGTGGTGAAGCAGGAACGCCACAGCCCAGGAAAGGGTGTTTGCTGTGGTCTCAGTGCCACCGATGAAAAGGTCCACCACGGACATATGCACGTGCCCTTCAAGGAGCTGCCCGGGGCCCTCTTCCACTCTTTGCTTCCCCATCCCCTGGAGCATGTAGTCCGTCATGTCCCTCCACTGGCCCGCCACCATGCTCTCCTGGAGAGGGCAGGAGGAGCCAGGCTGAGTGCCTGGCTTGGGGGTGGTGGGGGGAGGCGGTGTTCAGCAGGGGGCAGCAGGTCCAGGACTGGTGGGGCGCCAAAGAAGCTGCCTAGCTCTGGGGCAGTAGCATCACTGCTGTGAGCTGAGGAGGAGCCCGGTGCGCGCACGGTTCCCACCTTGTGCTGCCTCAGCTGCTTCTCTACGATGTGGTCCCTGTTCTCCATGGCCTGCTTCAGCCTCCGGAGCCCGGGGTTGGGGAAGAACTGGGGCAGACAGCAAGAGAGTTTAGCCGCTGGGAAGGGAGCCTCTGCCCACCTCCGCCCTGTCTCCCAGGACCAGGTGTGTCGGGGCTTCACCTCCTCACCCTGAGAAAGGGAACCATGTCCAAAATTTGGATGGACCAGTGGTCCCAGGTTTTCATCAAATCCTGGACACAGTCGTGAAAGGCATGTACTAAGGTGTCCTCCTGCCAGAAAAGGAGGGAATCCTTTCGGTTCAGGACCAGGAGAGGGTACGGGAGGGGCTGGGCGGGGTGGGCGGGGGGCCAAGCCTATGTGAGGGCAAGAGAACCTTGACCTTGTCTCCAAAGGTGAGGTAACAGATGATGCTGCAGGTGAGGAGAGAGAATTCCTTCTGGATGGTCACGGGGGCACCAGCCCGGGCTTTCATGCGCTGAGGAGAAGCAGCATGAACTAACTAGGGAGGCTGCCGGGAGGGGTGAAGCTGACCTGGGCCAACTGCGGGAGTCGAGCCTCACCTCACAGAACTCCTGGGTCAGCTGCTCCACCCGGGGCTCCATGGAGCTGCGGACGCCCAGCAGCAGGGCTGAGCGCGTGAGTTTCTTGTGGGCCTTCCAGAGCAGGGAGTAGTCCCCCAGTGAGATGTCCTGGCAGTGCTGAGATACCAGCTGGTCTGTGAGTAGGGGTTGGGGGCAGGGGGTCGAACTGACCAAGGAAGCCATGGGCCTGACCTTCCCTGCCTCCCATAGCCCCTGCTCCTTCCATCAAGAAATGCCCCCCACCCCTTACAAGATGGTATCTGGGGTCTGCCGGCAAAGTCCACCCACTTCCTGATCAGGGCCTCCTCAATGGTCCTCTTGGAGTTCAGCACCACCACATCTGGGGGAGAGGAAAAGCAGGGTGTCAGCAGGGAGAGGACCCCACCTCCGCACCGCTGCGGGGCGAGGGAGGGAGCAGATGCTCACCTTGCAGCCCGAGCCGGAGCCTGTAGATGGGCCCGAGTTTCTGAGTCAGGCCAAGCAGATAGACGGGGAGGTTGGGCTGCAGCAGGTGCAGGAAGCCGGGGACAAGAGGTGGGAGGTGGAGGCTCCTGAGCTTCCACTGGCCCCACAGCAGGCGAGTGCCGACTAGCAAGGGCAGCAGCAGCAGCAGCCCTACGAGCACCATGGCTGGAGATGCGGGCAGGGGCCCAAGCCTGGCCACTTGGAGCTCTTGAGACCTCCAGCCATCTGGCTACTTGGGCTGTTCTGAGGCCTCCCTTGACTTCTTCCCTCAGGTCCTTGCCCACTGTCCCGCCCACAAAATAGTATATTCCTGGAATGGCACCAACCCTCTTGGCCTTCGAAAATCCACATATCAAAGAGCAGGCCTTTTCCCATTCATCTATCAAGAAGAAAGGAAGGGAAACACAGCCCTGACCTTCTTCAGCAGCCAGAATCAGCTTTCCGCCTCCACATCAACCAGGCAAGAAAGAAAATACGTCCCTTCTTGGGCCTGAGCCTCTCCGGATCCCCACCGCGCCCCCCCAACCCTGCCACCTCGGACCAGCTTACTGCCACGGACTTTGTCTCAGAGAGAAAAATGACAACCCCCGCCTAATACGCCCTCCCAGATTGCCTGAAGAACAAAAGGAGATGAAAGTGATTTGTGTGTTTTTCTTTTCACTTACAGATAGGGGAACCAGTTGTCCTGGTTCGCCTGCGTTATCCCAGTTTATACCTGTAGTCCCAGTGTAGTCACTAACAGCGCCTCATTTCACTCTCAAAAGTTGAAGATGAACAAGTAAATGGTCCCTTAATTTGGAGCTCTTACCATGTACCTAATGGTCTTTGGCTGCAAGCAAAAGAGACCCACTTGAGCTGGCTTGAGCCAAAATTAAGAATTGTTATACAAATACAGGGGTATCTCACGGAACCCAAGATCAGGAAAGTAGAAGGGACCTCGCTGGCCTTGGAAGGCCAGGGATAGGGAACGAAGAAGCCCTAGAGACGGGGCTGCTCCCTCACTCTTTTCTCCTCGTCCTCTTAGTCTGCTGTCTCCTCCCACTCCGCCGTCAAGCTGATTGTCCTTCCAGGTGCAGGCAGAACGGGACTGCCTTCCGGGTTAGAGTCCACAGATTACAGGTTTAGCACCAGGGCAAGTGGGGTTTCCCAGCATGAATGAACATGCCCACCATAGATTCCAAAGTCCGCAGGAAGGAACTTGATAGCCACAGCTGGGATCAGGGGTCCACCCTTATTCTGGGAGCCGTGGCCACAGGGGGTGGGGTCCTAGCGGACCAAGTAGGGCTATCAGGGGCCACTTTTATGGGTGAGGAGGCAGTTGAGGGGCTTAGGAGAGGTCATGCTAAAGAGGGGAGGCGGGGCTCCGTGAGAGGTTGGGGCACCTAGGGGATGGGGTGAGGGCTAGCAGATGACCTGCGGTCCACGCATCCCCCAATTCCCCATCTCTGGCTCTGTGAACCGACCTCAGAGCTTTAACCAGAGCGAGGCTGTGCTACCAGAGAGCCTGAGTCGAGATTCCAGCTGTGCTACCCACTAGCTTGAAGAGTTAACTTCTGGGGGTCCCGATGGAAGAGGCTCAGGCTCAGCCTGGATCCACGCCCAGCACTGGGAAGGAGAAAACGGGACTTCTGGGATTGGGCAGCAACAGCTGGAAACTTCCTCATAGTTGACAACTATAGCTGACTCTTTGGCTCTCATAGGTGGGTTTATGCCACCACCATGCTGACCAGCTTTTGGGAGAGATCTGATGGGCAGTGACCAGGCCACGTAGACAATAGCCCTCGGAAGCCTCGGAAATACTGGGGAAGGTCAGAACTTCTCAAAGTTGCATGGAATAGGAGGGGATCCATTCAAAAGGAGAGTGACCTGGAATGCTGGCATGCCTGTGAGTGTCCCTTCATAAACTGACACCATTTACCTTGCCAGCCCCATCTCTTCCACACCACCTCCAAATCCAAATTCCAGACATGATGAATGACACGCAGTGCCCCCGAATGTGCTCTGCCCTGCCCCCAGCCTCTGTGCTCTGTCCTGCCCCCAGCCTCTGGGTCTTTTATATGCTTTCTTCTACCTCAAATACCCTCATCTACCCCTACTCTCTTTGCTTGACTCCTCAGCCTTCAGAATCCCACTTAGATGTCACCTCCTCCAGGAAGCCTCCCCTGCCCACTTCTCACATTCCCCCAGACTGGGTCAGATGCCCAAACTATGTGCCCCATAGGATCATGTAGCTCCCCGACATCACACCTTTCACAGGGGATGGGAGCCTGGCACAGGGCATGGCACGGAGTGAGAGTTCCACAGATTTCTGTTGAATGATTGAATGGCAGGCTGCTGAGCTGTCTCAGTTTTCATCAAAACTGATCTCAGCAAATTTCTCTAGATGCATTTCTAGGTCAGCCCTGCAGACCCAAGGGGTGCTGCCAAAGGGGGAGAGCTAGGCAGGCGGGTGGGGAGGGTTGACCCCGGTAGAACAGCAGTTGGCCCTTTGATGACGACATCATCAGATGTGAGGATTGCACAATTCTGGGAAAGTTACCTAATACCGCTGATAAGGGAATCAAGTGTCAAACGGGCTTTCAACAGACCAGGTCTCAGCTACAAGCAAGACCCCAGAACTGCCAACTGCATGAGGACAGAGTGGGAGACGTGTAGCTGAATAGCTGCTCTCGAAGCAGAAGAGCTGAGGTGCTGGCTGAGCGCCAGCCCTGCCTGAGGCCACAGTGACGGGTTGTATGGGCGCGGGGAGCGCCCTGCAGGCACAGTGAACGGGAGGCTCTGGTGTGGACACTGGATCCTCGGAGTGCAGGGTGATCTGCCCGGGGTGGTCACTATGAGGGACTGAGCTCCCAGGGGGTCATCTGGGGCGGGGGGGATTCAGGCAGAGCTGGACACTGCAAGGGTCACCCAGGCTCTGAGAGCCTAAGATTATGCAAACCCTGGCCTGGGCCCCCCAGACCCTGGAAGGGGCAGTGGGGACGCCGGTCTCAGTCCTGGAGCTACACACTGACGCTTTGCTGCCAAAGGCCTTTATTGAGTCCCTGGTGCTGCCTGGGGCTGCGTGCCGGGGGCCGGGCACGGCAGCGATCCAGGCGCGATCTTTCCCTGGCTCCGGCTCCTCTGGGGAAGATGGGAGGGCAGCCCTTACACCTGGCAGCCCTGCATGCCGTACTCCTGGATGAAGCTTCTGAGCTGGGCACAGGCTGCCCGCTGGCGGGTGCTCTGGCACAGGCGCTCCGAGGGCATCTCCTCGATCCAGCTGTTCGAGTCCAGCAGGTACTGGGGGCTGCAGGGGCCAAGGGGCAGGCAGCAGGGGTCAGGAGGAGGGTCAGGCGGAAGAGCCCGAGGCACCTGGCTTCTGAGGGGACAGGGGATCAGTTCCCTCGTGAGGTGTGAGGAGAGCAAGAGACCGAGGGGCCCAGAGAACTCACTCTCCCTTGAGGTCCTGGGTGGTCCCGTCCAGACCCATGATCAGATATTTTTTCCCAGGTTCCAAGTGAAGGCGGCAAGAGGCTCGAACCAGGAAGTTTCTGGTCTGACCAGCAGTGGCCTTGGTATCCTTGGCTGAGGGGAGAGCGTCCACAAGAGTCGTCAGAGGGGAAGAGAAGGGGTTGGACAGCACTGGGGCCAGGGGCTTTGCGCCGAGCCTCTCATTTGACCCTCACCGCTCCCGACGGGGAGGTGCGACTGCTTTCCTGTTTATGGACAAGCCCAGAACTTCCAAGAGGCCGAGGGGATTTGGGCTCAGAATGGCTGAATTCTCACTATTCCAGGCGCGAAGGCCCCAAAGCCAGAGCTCCGCTCTTCTGTATCCCTCCAGCCCCGCCCACTTATCTGTCTCCTCACTGAAGTGCAGGACTTGAATGATACTGGTCTCAAAGAGGCGGAAAGCAGCTCTGCTGTCTTCTCGGAGAACCTCAACCTGGAAGCCTGTGGGGGTTTAGGAGAAGGGAGGGAAGGTTAGTTAGCCCGAGGCTGAGAGGGCTGTAAGTCAGTGCAGAGCAAAAAGGCTGCCCGTGGCCCGAGAGGAGCAGGCACAGCCAAGGAGACCCTGAGGGTGGCTCAGGGTCGGGGCCGGGGCCCAGGCGGGAAGACTGACCGTAGTCCACTCGGGGAAAGTAGCAGGCGAACTTCATCCTGTACCCATCCATATCCTGCCGCCCCTGCTCCAGGGCCCGGCGCTGTCGAGGGCACTTCCCTGAAGTCGGGGGCCCAGATGAGCGAGTGCAGGCCCCAGCCATGCCGTCTCCCCGCCCCTGCCCCTGGGCCCTGGGTCTCACCTTCAGCACACTGGCAGACGTCACCAGAGCACAAAGTGGACAAGAGTTTGCTCTTAGTTGGTGCCCCGTAAAACACAGAACATTTGTGCTCTGGAGAAAAAGCAGACCGGGGCGTTAGGGCGCAGTCCCCCCTCTCTGCTCTCCAGTCCCGTGGAGCCGCAGGACTTCCCTGCCACCCTTCCCTGCCACCTATCCCAAACCTCCCGAGCGTCCCCGGTGTGCTCACCAGGGTTGTAGTAGTCATACAGGACGGCGCTGGCTGGCTGCACCAGCCCCACGGCCACGTCCTGCACAGCTCCGAAGCCCACGCACTCCTGGGACATGGGGACCTGGCGTGGGCGGGGGGAGGGCGGAGAGGTCAGGCACCCACCTCTGGGCCCTGCAGGCTGCTCTGATGTATTTCCTTGGCCTGTTCAGTTCCGGTTGATCTTATCGTCAGTGTCCTTCACAGTTTGTTACCTTCCAGCCTCCGGATTTCTAAAAACTGCTCCCCAAGGTCTCTGGTGACTTCACTGCCCACGTGGTGACCTCATCCCAGTCTCCAGAGCCCTGGGCCCCTCTGCAGAGTCTCAAATCATGGACACATTCTCCATGAAACGCTCCCTAAGCTCGGGGTTAGCTTCCGGACCAGCCCTGATTCTGACCTGGTCACTTCTGACGTCCCTCTCCCTCCCCCCTCCCAGAAGCACAGTCCCCAGCCCTGGCCCTTCCCCTCTTCTGCGCTCCCCTTTGGAGGTCTCACCACTCCCTGGCTCTCCCCAAACTCTTCAGACTGGCGATTCCCGAACCAAACTTTCAGCCTTACTCTTGCACTGGGATTTTTGTAGGAGGTATTAAATTCTCCAAATTCCCTCTGCCTGCCCTCCAAACCCACTCAGCCTCTTGACAGCCTCCCTTCACTGATACAGCTGAGGCCTGCCTCATCTGCCATAACCTGACAGCGGGTGCTCCCACGCGGCCCGTCCTCCACGGCCCAGCCATTCATGTCCAGGCCCAGAGCCCTCTCTTCATGCCCACGCTGGTCCAGTCCAGCCTGGTATCCCGCGGGTTTCCCTCCTAAGCTGCGTGGTCAGCAACCTGACTTGAAATCCTCCTGGCTCCTCATTTTCCGTTGTGTCCAACCAGACTCCTCTGCTTGGCTTCTCAAGCTAATAGGGTCCATCCCCTCTGCACACACAGGGCGGGGGGGTCTCCCCTGACCGCAAACACTTGGCTAATGGCACCACAGCATTAACACGCCTTTTGCACATTTTCTCCAAGACGTTACAGTAAACGTTCAAAAAAAACTTTTGAGGGCCATCAGAGGGTTGATAACTTTGTGTTAGCCAAATAAGGCTGTGGAAAAACAAAAACAACTCGTCTAGGACCAGCATCATTTTAAAAAACAGAATACACTTTAATATCAAAAACAAAACAAACAAACACAAAAACCGGGAAGGGAGACAACAACAAAAAAACAAAAGCAGCCCCTCAAGTTGAATCAGTTCAGCTTTACAAAAGGCTCACCCCAAGCACTGGCACTGGCCCCCAAGCCACAAGGGGCTCAGCCCCTGCCCGCCGACAGGCAGCAGGGAGCCTCCCCGGCCTCTGCTCTGGCCACTCCTGTCCGGTCTCCCTGCTCACATCACGAGTTCTCTCTAAGCGCACTAGACGCTGGTACAGCTGCCTCCTGGGAAACCTCTTAACACGAGCTCAGAAAACCCGGTGCCGTATGTGCCCCCCTCTGTCACCCTCTTTGCTCACCGAGTCGAAGTACAGCAGGACGTGGGGCCCCTCGGTCTCAAAGTGACTCATGTAACGGTCAGAGAGGGAGGTCAACTGTGGGGAAGGGGAGCTGGTCACAGGGAGGTAGCCCTGGGCCCCCCTGCACTGAGGGGCTCAGCAGCTGGGGTACTGCGGGGACGGCGCAGGGCTCCCGAGGGCACAGGGGCCTCCAGGTGTCTGGCCACACCTTCTCCAGGTCCGCCCGCAGGGCGTGGAATCCACTCAGGAGGGTGACGTCTGCAATGGCCATGCCCGACAGCCCCACCTTGCCATTCCGCCTGTGGAGACACATGCCCTGTCGTCCGGGTCGCCCTGTGTCAGGCTGTAGACACCCAGCCCCAGCCTTGAGCCAGCCCACAGCACCCCACTCAGCCAGTGCAACCCCCAGAGCTCACCAGATGCACACGGTGTACTGCACCCTGGATTCCTGCTCTTCAGCCACCTTGGGGGCCTCCCTCCTGCGGCGGCTCCTCCGGCCATCAAACAGCTGCAGGGGCGTCACGAGCTGGGAGTGGGCCCCCGGGTCATCCCCGGCCGGAAGGTCCTCGTACTCATAGTCCTCGTAGTCCCCGTTGGCTTCCACTGAGCGGGGACAGCACTGTGGCTCAGGCCTGGCACCAGCCCCGCAGGGACCCACGGCCTCTGACCCCAACACTCACTTGTGTACTGGACGTGGCCCACGACCGTCACTTCAATCTGAAGATCCTGGCAGGTCGTGTTCTTCACGTCCATGACGTTGTAGGTATGAAGGACCTGGCTCAGCAAGGGGTGGGGGGAGGACACGGGACAGTTGGGGCCACAGAGCTCTCTCCAGAGCCACACCGAAGGGCACCTCCCTGGGCTAAGGGATTTGAGGCCTTCAGCCCCTTCTCATCCCCATCGCAGACCAGTCCAGGAATGCGAACGGGCCCAGGTGTTGGGTTAGACGGTGAGACAGAGTGGGGAGTGGGGGCCTGGCCTGGGGGTGAGCACTGTACGGGGTGCACAGAGGACGCTGGAATGGAAAGTTCAGGAAAGGCTTCCGACCGAGGCTTGAAGGAGGAGAATGAGCGTGTCACGTGGGACAAGCAGCAGGGGAAGCACATTCGAGGGCAGGAGACCTGTGTAGACGGGTGGATCTGGCCGGCTGGGGAGGTGGGCAGGGCTGGGGTGAAAGCAGAGGAGTTACTGGGGTCATAAGGAGGGGCTGGGGCTGGGGGGGGGGCACTAAGATGGCCCCCAGAGTGGCAGCTGGGCTCCTGTAGGGAAGGGACTCCATCAGCCAGATAAGGGGACCCAGGAAGAAGAAGGAGTTTGGGGCACAACCATGTCTGAGGTGCTGTGGGACACAGGGGCCCAGGGCTCAGCGGAGAGGCTTGGGCTAAGGCATCAGCACTGAGGGGGGTGAAGGGGATGACAGGCACCCAGAGAGGGTGGAGACCAGAGCGAGGGGGACATGCCCAGGACGGAGCACAGGGAACGCCAACCCAGGTGTCTCTTCCTCCCTCCCCAGCCGTGAGGTCTGCCGGTAGGTCTCCCACTGAACAGCCCGGCTTCACCCTGCTGGGCCCGGGCGGGCAGTGCTGCCAGCTCTCACCTTCAAGGTTCCTTTGCTGTTTCCTCCCACCTTCACATTAATCTTGCTGCCCAAGGAAAACTTTTGGAAACAGAAAAGGGAAAGAGATGTCAGAATGGCACCCTGTTGTTCCGACCTATCTCCTCCCTAAAAGCAACCCCACCTCCTCTCCCCAGCTTTCCACAACGTTTCACCTTCACCTGCATTACCTCACTGCCATCTCCTAAAAACCCCTGTCGGGTAGACTCTGCATGTTTCATTTTCGGATCAGAAAAGTGAAGCGCAGAGGCTAGGTGACTTTCTACAGGTAGCAGAGCCAGTACGTCTTCCCACAAAGATACCAGAAAGAGGTACCGTGGGGATTCTGCAGGGGTGGGGGACAGGGGGTGGCTCCTGGTCGGGCCGGGGCAGGCTCAGGTGTCCCGGCAACCCAGGTGAGGGAATGGTTCACCTGCAGCTCCTCCTCCAGCCCCTGAACTTCGCGGTTGGTCAGCTGCAGCACGTGGGACTTGAGTCCACTGCGGCCCACGGAGCTGAGGGTCACGTTGAGCCCCTTCTCCTCGGTGGTGTGGGACGCGATCCAGTACGCAGACAGGGCATCCAGGGCCATCACCGTGTCCTGGGGAGGATGGGCCAGGACTCAGGCACTTGGTCTCAGGACCACCCACCCCCAGAGCCCCAGGGCAGCCCCCACCTGGGTGCTGCGGAATCCGCCTTGGAAGCTGCCCTGGCGGGTGAGCCAGGATGCAGCCTGGTCGGCCAACTCGCCCTTGCCCTCCCAAAGCAGCAGGTGTAGAAGGCCGTAGGCTGTGGTTTCAATCCACAGGGCCGGGGCCTGGGGCACGGGGTCTGCCGGGCTGTGAGGAGCCACGGTGGGTGACAGGACATTGCTCTGAGAACTGGTGACTGAGCCCCAGTACAGGTTATCTGGGAGTGAAAGGAGACCCACAGGTGAACAGGGGGAGGATCTTAGTTGCCTGGCCCTTTGACACTCCCCCCATCAGGCTCGCCTGATTCTACCCCAACCATCCCTGCTTATGCTCTGATCCCCTCCGGGCGTCCTCACTCATTCAGTTTCTCCCTTTGGACACACTCAGGGGTCTCAAGGTTCTCCGAGCCCCAGGCTCACTGCCAAGGCCCCCTTACCGCCAGTCTCCTGGGCCATGGCCATGAGGTTGTTGTGGGCAACATCCCGCAGGTCCTCAGGGGCCTCAGTCAGCGACAGGGCGTAGGCTGTGATGGCGGCTGCGTGGGACCCCAGGAGCCCAGAACCTACTTTTGCCCCCAAGAAGGTGTTTGCCCTTGAGATGGAGTCTTCCTAGAAGGAAGTGGGGAGGAAGGTCTGCGGGCTGGACACCTGGGCTCCTGAGGAGAAAGGGGACCGGCAAAGGGCACACACGTTGGGCGCCTTACCACTCTCTTCAACTGCTCTGAATTCTCGTCCGGGAAGACAGCCAGCCCATGATGAAGGGCGATGACCACAAAAGCTGTGAGCGCCACAGTCTCATCACTTCCCACTAAGCCCCCCTGGTTGAAGCGGGGAGAAAAGGAGACGTCGACCAGGAGGGGGAGGGGCAGGGAGCGCCTTCCCTCCTGTGCTCTGCGGCCCAGCCTCCCAGCCCTGTACCTGCATGCCCCTGTGAATAACTGGATGGGGGTCGTGGAATGACCCGTCAGCCAGCTGCTGCAGTAGCAGCCACCTGGCCGTCTCCTGCAGCTTTTCAGGTGAGCCGCCCACCTGTTCCCGGGCCAAACTCAGGATCTTCAGCACAAAGGCCGTGAGCCTAGAGGGGAGGAAGGGAGGGCTAGGAATAGGGACTGGTCCCTGTAGGCGACGTGGCCCCGCTCCCCCCGGCACCTGGTTATTTACTTACCCCCGCATAGTACCCACCTCTGCCCCACCAGCCCTGGCCCCTCTCAGAAACCCAGAACCACTCTCCCAAGCTCACCAGGTGCTGCTGTCCCGCTTCAACCAGGCCCCATAGGAACCATCTGGTTTTCGAAACTCCTGGATCCGCGTGTAGCCTTGGAGAGGAGAGGCAGCTGCTGAGGTGACGCTGACTCTCCTGCTACTTGTGCCGAGGCCACGCTCCCCATCTCCACTGGCTACCCCCTCCCCTGCCCACCCTAGCCACCTAGGCTGCCCATCTTCCATTAATTGTCCTCTCCCGGCCCCCATTCCTGCTTGCCGCTGCACCCAGAACCTTTCTGGATCAGATCCACAGCGTGGTCCTTCATCTCAGGGGGCAGCAGGCTCCACTGCTCTGTCTTGTCCAGGTAGCGGGAAGCAGCCAGTGTTGGAGCCAAGAGGATCATGGTTTGTTCCCCGCAGCCCTGGGGAAGCCTCAGGAGGGAGGCCATGCCTCCCGGTGACAAGGCCCCCTCAGAGCCCAAAGTGTCCAATGGATCTGAGGCTATAAGGGAGGGAGAGGGTTAAGGATCAGCGAGCAGGTCTGGGGGCCCAGGGTCAGAGGGTCATGGAGTCACGGGATCAAACAGGGGTCCGCAGGTTTCACATGAATCCAAGGGTGGCCACTGGGAAGGGACTGGAGGACACTCCCACCTGTGACTCTAACAAAGCTCCTGAAATCTCCATCAGGGATAGTATTGGGATCGGAGATGCCAGGAATTTCCAAGGTCCGGCCTCGGGGGTCTGGGGAGATGAGGGAAGTCGGCAGTCTGTCCTGCTGTCCATATCCCCTGCCCCCTACGGCCCCCTTAGGACACTGATCGCTGGGCGTGGGTGTCGCTCACCCAGGGGGTTGAGTTCATAGACAATCTCCTCCCTCTGAATGGCCCCTTCATTCTGCCTCGGAGGAAACAAAGCTGTGAGAGATCACACAGGCTAGAGCCTGCCCCTCCCAGCGCAGACTCCTCAGGACTTAGAGTTTGAACTTCAGGGACAGAGTTGGATCAGAATCGTAGGAGGTGCAAACAGACCAAAGCATTGGGTTTGGGTGCTGAGCCTCTGGCCTGGCCAGCAGGGAGGGTGCCAGAACGGGGGGTAAATCTGGGAGCCTGGGGACCTAGATTCAGGGGTGTTCCACTCACCTCAATTTGTAGGACCTTAGATACTGCGTCCCCCACAGGGAAATCCAAGGATCCTCGAGCCACCACTTTCAGGGACACAGCAGCGGCCGCCATGGGCACCACAGAGAAGCCAATGGGCCGGGCAGAGCCCGCAGGGACCAGCACCTGCTGGGCAAGCCCTCCACCCCCAGCCAGGCATAGCCCCTCCACTGGGGACACGTGGACGCTCACCTGGGGGCAGGAAGACAGGAAGGGCCAGACCAGTTAGGCTCCCCACCCTTCACCTGCCCCAGGCCCACCTCCACCAACACCGTGTGCTCAGCCCCCGAGGGGCCTCACGGTCATATCTGTATCCAGGTAGTTGTAGAGGACAGGCCGCAGCTCGAGCTGCTCAAAGCGGCGGACGGAGACGGGCAGGCGGAGGTGCATGTGGAATTCACGGAACACTCGGAGCTGGGCCGGGGTGGCCACACACAAGCCTGATGGAGAGAGGGGGCACATATGAGAGGCCTGCAGGCATCCCAGCCGCGGATCCCAGGAGTGAGGGCCGGGAGCTGCCCCAGCTCCCCCTGCCCCCGTCACCCCACCCCCGCCCGGCCCTGCTCTCTGGCCTCGCAGCCCTGGCGCATGGGGTGCAGACTTCTCCAGGTCTCTGCTCCTACTAAGAGCAAAGGACTAAGCAGGGAGCCTGGGTCCAGGGGGCATGGAAGAGGGAGGCCATAGGCCCAGGCAGGGTGACCGCACCTGTGCTTTTGGACAGGCTCACGCCATGGATTTCCCACGTGGTCAGAGAGTCCGGGAGCAGCTGTCTCAATCTGCGTGGTGGGAAAGGTGAGAAGCCCTGTCACACGCTGAGCTGCCCCAGACACAGCCCAGAGACAAGGCCGGGCCCACCACATGCCCTCACTGGGAGGAGTGGTCCACTGCTTCCACTTTCCAAAGCCAGTTCTCAGGGAAGAAGCTGCGCACAGGGATGTCATCCTCATCGATCAGGTCCTCCTCCTGCAGGAGCTCCTTGGCTAGGGACCACAGTGCAGGGCCATGAGGAGGGTGCCGTTCTGCCCCTCCAGGCGCCCCTGCCACTCCCCCAGCCCCACTCAGCCCCTTACCTCGAGCAAGGCCCACCTGGCCCCTCGCCCGGGCCTTCTTGCGCAGGCCCTCAGCAAACTGGCAGCAGGACAGGAAGGGCCCCCGGCAGGCCGGCTGCTGCACACGGGCCACCCGCTGCTCACAGGTGCGTGCCATGGGCAGCCGCGTCAGCCCGTCCTGGCAGCAGCGCTTGGCTATGGGGGAAGTGTACTGGCCCACTGCAGGGCCAGGTGAGGGTGGGCACAAGGAAACAAAAACGAGACACACCTCTTCGCCCAGCCTGACCTCTACATACACAAGGACTCTGAGAGACTGGGAACTCAAGAGAGGCCAAAGGAGAGAGCCTCTGGCCCACCCACCTTCGACCCCAGAACTTGGATCTCTGGCCCCGACACCATATCCTGGCTCTCTCAGGAGCACAGGAGCCAAAAGGCAGACCCGCACCTGACCCTTGGGTCCAAGTGTGGAGAGCTTCACAGGCACCCACAACTCACGCTTCTCATGAATCTCCTTTTGGAAGTTCACGTTTCTCTTTTTCCGGACCTTTGTCTCCTTGGGACATCTTAGACCTGGTAGAGAGCAGGACCGCAGCCAGCTGTGGGGTGCAGGGCCTCCCACCTCCCCTCCTTGCTACCCTCTCCCGGCCCAACCCTTCCCACCCCTCCTCTTCCTGTCTTACCCCCTCAGGCCCCTCCTTCTTCTTCATCTTCCCACCACCCGCTCCCCTTCCTCCTCTGTTCTCACTCTTTCTGACTGGGGTCAGTTGGTCTCCATCAGAAAAGGCCAGACCAGCTGCCTCGAACGTCTGAAGGGCACTGTCCCCACCCCCAGGACCACAGCCAAGGTCATAGCTGTTCATAGCTTCGAAGACCTGGCGAGAAAAGGGAGAGATGTTGCAGAGACAAGAGTGGCTGTAGGCACAATTGGCCACTCAGCTGCAGGTGAGAGGGCAGGGTACGGACAAGTACGAGAGACACAGAGAGTAGGGAAACAGAGGCCACGGGGGCCAAGGCTTCAGGGAGGGCTGGGATGAGTCCATGAGTGAGATCGACCTGCTGGCCCAGGGCCCAGGGCTCAGGGCAGCAGGAGGGTGAGCCATGGGCGGGAGGGAGGATTAGGGAGAGGGGCTTGACAAACCTTGACCATGTCGAGGGGCTTGTGGGACTTGCCGCCCACAGCATACAGAGCCGTGTCCACGGCTCCCAGGGCCACCAGGGCTGGAGAATCTGTTTGCAGGTTGAGTTTTACAGTGTCCCCAGGACGATACTCCTTGCTACCATCCACGTTCAGCTCCAGCTGGCAGAGGCAGGAGGTGGGGGGCAGTCAGAGTGGGGAGAACTTCCTTCGGTCTTGTGCAACTTCAGTGTACCCCAAACTAAATCCACGCCCTGTTTGCAATCACCCTGTCTTCCTTCTCTCTTAACCCCCCTGGCATATACACACACCATCTCTCCCGATGCCAGTTACCTTGCCCTCACAGCCCCCAGCCTGGACGTCCACTCGCAGGGAGTTGGCCACCGGGACGCCCCCATGATAGTAGAAGGCCACAAGGTGGAAGGAGGGTGCCAGGTGATGGTCCACAAACAGGGAGACAGAGGTCAGGTCCCTCCTGGGCTCTCGATGTACAGACACGATCTGGCCCCGGGATACAATCTGGGGCGAGAGCAGTGTCTTCTTCACTGCACATCCTCAGCCCTGAAACTGCTACCCCACCCCAAGGGTTCTTTCCTGCCTGAGACCCTCCTGCACCCCTGTCCTCCTCTGCAACCCAGCTCATGCATACCATGTAGTAGAAGTGAGAGAAGCTCCCACTGATGCCCACGGCTCGCAGGTTTAGGTTAAGAGTGCCCCTGACTTTAGGGGGTCGAGGATCCGGCCTCTCAATGAACAGAAACCCAGATCTTCTGGACAGGGGGGCTTTCACAGTGAGCTTGCTTATGGCAGAATAGGGGGAGCCTGCAGACACCTGGAGAGAGGGGCAGGGGTGGCAGGGTCAGTGGCAAGGACCCAGGCACCCAGCTTCTCCCCCCAGCCTGGGAACCCTCTCTCCTAGCCCACCCTCTCCCTTGAGGGGGAATCCTACCGAGAGCTGCACTTCTGAGGTGGTCTGATGGACAAAAATGGAAATAAAGACTTGGCCGCTCTCGTCTGTGTTCCGTTCAAAGTCCTGGTTTTTAGAAGTAGATCCAGAAGACAACTTGGCAGAAACTTTGACAGGAATGCCAGAGGCTGGTGAGCCTGACATGTCACGGACCAGGGCCTAGGTAGGTGGGAGGGGCGGAGGGAAGAGCACAGTCAGTGAGACCCTGTGCCCTCCTGACCACCCCGCCCCGTCCCCCCACTGCTCATCCTCCCCCTTCCAGAAGAAACCTGCAGCAGGAAGGGGGCCCCAGGCACAAGGTGTCGCTTGGTTTTGCTTAGATCCAAGGAGAAGGGAGATGACACGAAACGCCAGGATGTGAGCTCTGCCTCCTCCAACTCCCCTCCTGCAAGACACAGGGCAGACAGAGGTGGAGACAGAGACCTGGGGAGAGAGGAAGAGTAGAGCCCGGGGCGGCAGGTGGCGCTCAAGTGTTTCCTGCCCACAAGGCTGAACTCTTCAGGGCACAAGACGCCTCCTATCCATCTCTATGTTTGCTGAGGCCAACACAGGACGCAGCACACAGATGGTGCATAACATGTGTCTGCTGGGTGGATGGGTGGATGGATGGATGGGTGGATGATGGATGGATGGATGGATGGTTGGATGATGGATGGATGGATGGGTGGATGGATGGGTGGATGATGGATGGATGGATGGATGGTTGGATGATGGATGGATGGACGGATGGGTGGATGGATGGGTGGATGATGGATGGATGGATGGATGGGTGGATGGATGGGTGGATGATGGATGGATGGATGGATGGATGGATGAATAGATGATGGATGGATGGATGAATAGATGATGGATGGATGGGTGGTTGGGTGGATAGATGGATGGGTGAAAAAAAATACATTGAGACGGGGGAAGCTCCCCCTTCCCCAGAAACCACCCAGAAATCAGTTGTAGAGAGATAGTCTCCTGGGTCTTTCCTGGCTTTGCGTCTCAGATGAAGGGAAGAAGGGTGGTGTTGGTGCTGGAGAACAGAGGGTCAGCTCAGAGGTCAGAGGCGAGGGTCTGGGGTTATAATCAGGGGAAGCCACTAACCTGGAGACTCAATGATGGCTGCTGCAACATAGAGGTGCAGCCCTGGGAGGTCGTTAATAGTAATATTAAGTTTCTCCAGCACACCCTGAAACTCAGCCTTTGGGAGGGAAATTCGGCACTGGCCATCTACCAGCTGGGGCAAAGAAGAAGACAGGACAGGGAATGAGACTTGAGTCTCCCACCTCACCTCCTCACCCTCCCTCCCTCTCCTCACCTACCCATGCACCCCCCACGCTCCTTCCTACCTTGGTCTGATTCTCCAGCCCCCGAAGGAAAGTCTTTTTACCGTCCTCGCCCAGGAGCCCAAAGCGCACATATGCCACCCCCTGCACTGGCTTCCCGTAGATGTACCTGCCACCACAGAGAGATTCGGAGGAGGCTGGGCTGAGGGCTGGAGGAAATAACGGAATAGAGGGAGGAGGCCCGGGGCAAGGGAGGGAAGTGGGGCTCCATAGCACGTTCATACTGAATAGGGAGCCCTGGGAGCAGGGCCCAGCGTGAGGGACCGGAGGGGGAGTTACCTGGCCTGGATGACTAGTTGGATTTCACTAAGAAAGCCAGGCGTTGCCAGGATGTAGGGCTTTTCCGGAATGATCTTCACCTCAAAGTTGGGAAGGACTGACCCAGGGCGAATGGAGGGCAGGTCAGACTCTCGTGAAAGGACCCTTTAAAACTCTCCTCCCCTTTGGGCTGTGGCAGCCGCATCACCCTGCCCCTGCCCTGCAACACCCCCTCCTCTCGTCCCACCCTTTATTCCTTGCAGAAAAGGGGCTGCTTATCCCTCGTGCCTCCAGTTCTCACCATATTTCTTCACCTCAAACTGGGTGCTGCTGTTGGAATCCAGGCTATCTGAGAATCGGGCTGAGATCTTCCAAGTCCCTGGCCTGAGGACAGACAAGGGAGGGAGACTCAGCCCACTTGTGCAGGAGGCTCACTGAGAGTCAGTGACCCAGGTCCCTAGGAAGAGGACTGCAGGGGTGAACCAGAGGCTCAGGGAGCTCAGGATTGGACCATGTGTTGGAGGCAGACAGCTGGGGGAAGCGGGAGCTGGGGAGGTGTAGGTGGGGGCGATCTGCAGGAGTGGGGAGCTCACTCTGAGATGTCTGGGATCACAAAGTCATCCTGGAAGATGGAGGAGGAAACATACACCTCCTTCTTCCGCACACGCAAGCCACAAGAGTTCTGCGATGGGAGTAGAAGGGGTCACGGTCGGAGGTCAGATCAGCAGCCCTCGCCGATCAGGAAGGTCAGAGGTCAGGGACTCACCTCCACCGTGACCGTGAGGGTATCAGTGGACGGGCGCATCTTCTGATCCAGAGCAAAGATTCGGTATCGAACTGGAAATGGAGGGCGAGGAGGTGAGCAGGAGACCATGGGCCAAGGGAGGGTGGGCCCTGGGCCCCTCATCCCTCCCAGGAAGCGACGGGGAAGAGAACAAATATTTGCAAAGCGGCCTTCCTGGGGGGCACTTCGGGGTTTCTCACTCAAGGGGCTGGGAAGAAGTGAAAGGTGAGGGCCCTGGGGCTGAGACTCACCCCGCTGGCCAGGGTTATAAACGGGCTGGTCAGTCTGCAGAAAGAGGTGCCCTCGGCGAGAGGAGAATAACAGGTTGACGCCCTGCTTGTCTGTCTGTCTGTTTGTTAGCCATGGCGACTGGGCCACCAGCTGGACCTCGGGGGCTCTGTGGAGGAGATGGAGGCGACAGTCCTCCGCGCCTTTCAGGGAGGTCTGTCAGGAGAGGGAACAGGAGTGGGTCAGAGCCAGAGCAGAAGAAGAGAGAGACAGAGACTGAGATAGAAACAGGGAAGACAACTCGGGGGGGAGGGGGGAAGGGAGGGGGGCCGGTGAAAAGACAAAGATGTTGACAAGAAGACAGAGGAGGACGGAGTGGGAGGCGCTGGGCAGCAGCAGGAGGGAGTGGCGGCCAGTTACCGGGAGGCTGAGGAGGATGAAGTCTTTGTCTGAGCTGAGGCTGAAATCCACCTTTGGGGAGCAGAGCTCCTGAGGTGCTGTGGATGGGTTTCTCAGGAACACTGATCCACTCACTACCTGTCCTGAAGGAGCATCCTGGAGCTGCACACCGACTGACAGGGGGACCCCTAGGTGAACCACAGAAGGAGAAAACAGGAGCAACCTGGGAAGAACAGGTGAGGGTCAGCGGCCAGCCTCCCCTCAGGCCCCTCCACCACCACCCGTGAATCAGGTCCCTCTGCGCCTGCTCTCCCCTCGCCAGCCCTGGCCCAGCTCGAGCTCTCCAGCATCCTGTGTCCGGGACCTGGGCTTCTGCAGAGACAAGGCGAAGAAGCCAGATGCCCAGATCAGCCCCCAGAGGAGCCTCATGGCTGGAAGACCCAAGAGGGATCAGACCCGTCTGTCCGCCTGCTCGTTTCTGGTAAACTTAGGGCTTGGAGCAGAGTTGACTCTGGACCTGGCTCCTCCCCTGGCCCAGCTAAGCCGGGAAACCACGTGATAACCAAGAATTGCAACTGGCCCCAGGCCCAGTATTGGGAGGGGGGCACCCTGGACACCTGGGTCTCTGAGGGAATCTGAAGAAATCATGGCCCAGAGACTCAGTCCTTCCCTGTTAACCCCTCTCATCCCAATGCCCTGGGCACCTCCACCTACTGCATGTATCTGGGCGTGTGTAGGCATATAGCATATACACACGTACGTAGGTGCAGGAGGGCCCCGCATGGCTCAGCAAGCGGCTGGAGACACGTGGCCTCTTTGTTGGTCCCACCAAACAAGGTACTAAGAGACTTGCCTCTTACTAAAACCCCCATAAAAATTGAACTACGCTAGGTTTTTGCTTTTTGAAAGCCTCTAACAGAAATTCTGTGGTTTCGGATATCAGGCACATCCTCAGCAATGCCAGAGGGGGAATTGACCTCAGCGTCCCTTTTTAATCTCTGAACAATGAGGCAAAGCTCAGGCCCAACTTTGGCTTTACCTCTACCCCCAAAACGAGGTGCCCGAACACACGTGTCACATTAAACAAAAGACATCCAGAAAATATCACAGGCAGAAGTACTTTATTTCAAACCAACATGTAGGGAAGAGAACCCTGTCCTCCTTCAGCAGCCTCACCAGAAGCCCCTCCTTCCTATCCCAAGACAGAAGAGTGGCAGCACCTTGCTGCATGAAAGGCAGCAGCCAGGGCCTTGGCACCGTTTCTGGCTCCACTTGCACGAAAGGGCAGAGAAGCATTGCCCAAACCCCCCGCTGGGTCAGAGCCCAGGTAAACAGCAGCAGTCACATCTGACCCTCTGCAGAGACGCGAGCCCAACACTCATCCTGGCTCCCAAGCCTTCCCAAGGTGACCCTGTCTCAGCCAGGGCAGCCAGCACTCCTGGGCCCCTTGCTCCCCACTCCGGGGAGCTGTGCAACGACGAGCAGAATCCTCATGTCTCTGGCAGGCGGAGGAGGGTTCCAGAAGTGGTGGAGACACTGTGCAAGAGAAAGACAAGGCTGGAGCCAGACACCTAGGCCTAAGGTCTGAGGAGAACTCAGAGTCTGGCCGAGGATGTTCCCGGGTTCCAGAGAACGAGAGAGGAGCTGGGCTTTGCTAGTGAATGAAGCACGAGCGGGGAGAAAATCCAACCTTGCGTCATTACACTGTCATCTGCCAGAGGCTGGGGGGCAACACTCACCAGTCCACCAGCTGGGCCCCAATGAGGTCATGCACATGGTAAGCGAGGCCGAGTCGTGCCGCGGCAGGTGCCCGCCGGCCCAGGAGCTCTGAAAGGAGCAGCTCCCGGTACTTGGCCTTTCGGACCATGCCGAGTACAGCCTGGCGCCCTGGAGGAGAGGTGGCGCGGGATAGGGGAATGGTGAGTAAGGCCTGGAGGCCTGAGGAGTCACCAAAAAGTGTTCTTGAGGGGTTGCGGGCCTGAGCTGCAGACAGGATACCTTTAACAAAACATTTGATGAATCTCCCAGCTCCAGGCACGGCTAGCCACCAACTTCCAGCATCTCGGACAGTGAGGACCCCGGCATTCACCAGCTGCCTAAGAAGGGGGAGATGAGGCATTCGCTCTGAGAACCCTCTCTCCTCCCGCCCACTAATGTTTGGACACTAAGTCTCCAGAAGCCTGGGCACCCAGGCAAAGGGACTGGATGACAGAAGCCCAGCCTGGAGCAGTTCTCTGCTCACACCACGCTGCTCAGTGCCCCGTGCCCTTGCTTGCTCTGTTCTCCTACCTGACTGCCCTCCCCCAACACTTTCTTCTCCTGTTATCATTACATGTTCACTAAAACAGCTCCTCCTCTCCGAAGCCCTCCTTGACCACACACCCTGACACACTCTCAGTCCCACCACCAGGGGAGAAACAGAGGCCTTTCGCCCGAGCTCCTGCCACTTCCTACGCACACCCCACCATAGCTCTTCCCACATCTTACTGAAAAGAAGTTTATAAAATGCTTTCATGTATATCATGGGTTACAAAGTAGGGAGCTGGAGCCAGACCCAGCCTCCTGAAACGGTATTTCTATTTAGCCCTTGCCCGGTGGTCGCTCTTTCGAATGTGAATGCTTTGGGGCATCATGGCTGCTACCATTCTCTATTCCCTTGGTCTCAGCATGGTTCCCATCAGGCATCTATGGCTCCTGCCAGGCCTCTCTCTCTATTTGATTAGCCACCCAGATCTCTCAAATTGTAGTCCAGGGCTCTTTCCAAGGCCCCAGATGGGAGAGGCCTCTTCTCTTGGGGGCGGAGCACAAATTTAGGTCATTTTGTTGAAAAGAAGAGTCAGCGTTTTTAACAGGTTCACCAAAAGAAAGAGGACGAGGCTGGATGGGACTGGAGGGAGGTAGGGAGGGGCCAGATGCCTGATTCTGTTGGTCCCGCAGGTCTCACGTGATTTCTGGGTCCCTGAAGCCAAAGGTCTGAATCATTTGGTCCTGCTGGAAGCTAAGGTCACTACAGGCTGGAAGTACTGAAGCCAGAAACTTCTGCACTGCACCAGCGTATGGGCGGCCATCACAAGCCTTGAGGACCTGGAACCAGAAATGAGACACAAGGTCTGGTCCCACCTTCACCCCCAACTGACCTCTATCCCCAAGACAACATTTCTCTTCCTATGTTTTTCCTTCTAATCAGGTCCTTCTACCTCTCATGCTTTTCCTCTTCCTCTTCTTCCTCTCCCTCATACCAATACTTACCAGAGACCTGTGCCCTCTCTGTGAGATGTGAGGTGGGGGACTCGTCTCTCTTCTTTTTATTTCCATTCCCTAATTTCCCTGTACCCCCTCCCCTGGCCCCCATGACACACACAGTCACACGCACTCTGGTCCTATAGTCCTCAGTGAAGATGATTCCTTGGGCGTCCGAGTCGAAGCCCAGTTGGATGATTCTGATCTCCCCCTGCTCTTGAAGCGCCTTCTGTCTCCACAGAGATGACAATGAAAAGAAGGGTGTCAGGGTAAGATGTTCTGCTATACTCTGGACACCTGTGCAGGGAGATTTTGTTTGCAAGTATTGGGGAGTTTTTTCCTCTAAAAAACTAAGGAAAAATTATGGGGAGAGAATCAAGTGGATCACCAAATAGTCTCTTCCAGTTAGTCTTTCACCCGCTCACCTTATCAGTTATCTGTTAAACAATCAATACATATTTTCTAAGACCAATCATAGGCAGACACTAAGATAAAATAGTGATTAAGACATGGGCCCTGCCCTCAAGGATTAACAGTCCAGATTTTGGGTGGAGAAGGTAGAGAGGAATATGGGATAAAATGTGTAAAACAAATAAAAATAAACCAGGACTTGTGTTTCTAGGAATATAGCAAGACTAACTCACCCACTGAAAATTAAGTAAAATGCTGCAAAAAATATTATTTAAAAATTGTTTAAGCATTAAAGAGCTCACAAGATAATAAGGAATTACCAGACTAATATAATATCTAAGTAAAAACAAGAACTCACAGAAGTAATTGGGGGACTTCCCTGGTGGCACAGTGGTTAAGAATCTGCCTGCCAATGCAGGGGACATGGGTTCAAGCCCTTGTCCGGGAAGATCCCACATGCCACGGAGCAACTAAGCCCGTGCACCACAACTACCGAGCCCGCACTCTAGAGCCCTCGAGCCACAACTACTGAAGCCCGCGTGCCTAGAGCCCGTGCTCCACAACAAGGGAAGCCACCGCAATGAGAAGCCCACAACGAAGAGTAGCCCCCGCTCACAGCAACTAGAGAAAGCCCACATGCAGCAACGAAGACCCAACGCAGCCAAAAAAAATAAATAAATGAACAAAATTTAAAAAAAAAAGAAAAGAGATAATAAGCTATGGGAAGTATTTGAAGAGCCAATAACAAAATCACAAAAGTACATTAATCCAACTCGTATAAACTCACAGAATAGACAAAATAGTAATCAGTGAGGAAATGAAAGATTTCAATAATTTTAGTTACTAAGAAATTAGTAACTGAATAATGCACATTCTTTTCAAATACATAGAATATTTAGCAAAACTGACCCTATAGCACAAAGCATGTCTCAATAAGCTTCAAATGACTGAAATCATATTGTGTACGTCCTCTGGCCATAATATCATTTATGCCAGAAATCATTAACAACAAGGTAATTAGAAAATGTTTAGGAAGTAAGACATACATTTCTAATCAACCCAGTAAGTCAAAGAAAAAATTCACAAAGGAAATTAGAAGATATTTTGAAATGAATGATGATGAAAACATATACCAAAACTTGACAGATGATATAGATATATTTCAGAACCCAGGGGGAAACGACAGTCTGACATGCATCTATTAGAAAAGAATAGAGGAGAAAAATTAATGGGGAAAAAAAGTAAAATAAACCCAACAGTAGAGGGGAAACATAAATGAGATGGAAAACAGGCATGCAAGAGAGAGCAACAAAGCTAAATGATAATTCTTTGAAAGACTATTAAAATTGATAAACCCTGGTGAGACTGACCAAGGAAAAAGGGGGAAAGGAGAACCTAGAAAAAGCAGATAACCAATATAAAGAATGAAAAAAGGATCATCACTCAAGATTCTACAGACAATAAAATGAGATTACAAACTTTATGCCAATAAATTTGAAAATTTAGATGAAATTGACAAATTCTTAAAAAATACAATTTCTTAAAAAAAAAAATACAATTTCTTCCACTAGAATGGGCAAAATGGGATATATTCATAAAACGGAAATCTATGAAAATGAATTAACTATAGCTACATGTAACAACTCGGATGAATCTCAAAAATATTCATCTAATGAAACAAGATGTAAATAAATACATATGGTATGATTTTGTTTATATCAAGTTCAAAAGTAGGTAACTAAGCTATATAGCTTATGGATAAACATATAGATGGCATAAGGAAAACCAAGGGAATGATTATCATACCAGTCAAGTGTGTCACCTCCCAGGGACTTAAGACATTTTGATCAGAGAACGATATATGTGGGTTGTTGGTCGTGTTGTACAGTCTGACTTGGGTGATGGTTAAGTGGGTATTTGCTTTATAAACATTCTTTAAATTGTGTGTGTTTATATTTTCTTTTGTGCAATTTTAAAGCTTTTCTAAAATTTAAGCTAACACCAATAGGTTAAAAACAACAAATACTCTATAAGGAGTGGTTCTGACTTGCTTCCTTAAGAGACTGGAGCTAGTCTCCATCTCCCTTTTCTTCTATTCTTTCTTCCTGACAGGTTGCCAAGTGCTAAATCCAACTGGATATTATTTTACTTGACCTCATCACAGACCACCGCCTTGAATCACAGGTTCTAACACTGCCACTGAATCACAAATTTTAAGGCGCATTAAGAATCACTTGGGGCAGTAGCTTTAAAATGTAGATTCCAAGGTCCTACCTCAAGAAATCTTAATGCATTCGCACTGAGAGAGTCCCAGGAACCTGTAGTTTTGAATAAGCAGTCCAGGTAATTTGGTACATGTAGAACTCAGGACATACTTTGAGAAACACTGCCTTAAACGCTGGTATCTCCCAGCATTGGGAATTTGGCTCTATTATCTGTCACTGCAAACCTGGGGTCCTTAACCTTTGGCCTCAGAGGATCTGTGAAACAATCCCCTGCCCCCCCAAATTGTACATATGCCATATATATATATATATATATATATATATGCATTTTTCTGGAGAGAGCCATAGCTTTCATTGTCTTCTAAAGTTTGCGAAAAGGTTAAAAACTGCTCCTCTCCTCCCTCTTCCTATCAGTCTCACCCACATCCACAGACTGAACAACTACTCACATCTCGATGACTTCCAGTTCTGTAGGAGTGGCCCAGAATTCTCCAAACCCTCACCCAACTGTCTACTGCCCAGTTGCCTTTGGATGCCCCACAAGCACCTCCAACTCAACTTGTGCAAAATCAAACACATCATCTGCCCCCAACAATTCAATGTTCTCCTACTCTATTCACTCCACCAACTACTCAGTCATCCAGAAAATCCGAAAGTTATTCTGGATTCCTCCCTCTTCCCACTCTCCACATTCCTCACCCATCCTCTCCCTCCCTATACACTGCCCTAATTTAGGCCTTCACCTGTTCTCAGCTGCAGTATCTTCCTAATTGATCTCCCTACCTCATCTCACTGCTTCCAGTCCGTGCAAAACACCGTCCTCTCTCCTGTTGAACATTCTCTACCAGCTCACCGCCTTCAGTGGAAGATGGAAATACTGACGTACAAGGCCTGTCCTAATCTGACGTCTGCCTGCATTCCTAGCGCTGTAGGCTCGAACCACGCACGGTGACTCAGTTTCCCCAAAAGCTTCGTTCTTTCACCTTCATGATTTGGCATGCTCTCTGTAGCATTCTCCTTGGCACCGCAGTGCCTGGCGCAATACCTGGCCCAGAAAGACCCAACGCTTGCTGAATGGCAGAATAGCTGGTGGACCGAGTGAGTGATGGGGAGAACCTCGTAAGTGCCCGCAAGGCACGGAAGCGCCTTCGGTCGGTCGCTCTGACGCCCCTCACCAGCTGCCGGTCAGCCACCGTCCGGTCGGGCACTAGGCTGTACACCTGGCTCCTCAGCGCGATGGGCGGTAGCGCATCCTCAAACAGGACTCGCGGGAACAGCCGCAGTAGCTCCGCAACTGCCGCGCGCGCAGACCCTGGGAGGAGAGACCGGGTCACTGAGACGTGAACGGGGGCGGGGAGAAGCGGGGGTACGACCCTGGGGGTGCTGTTGTCCCAACATACAGGGTTACCAGAGGCGAAGCCGCTCCCACCTGGGGGTCTTTAGCCTCGCCCCGGGGTTGCCATAGTTACCTGACTCTCCCCGCAAAGGATCTGCCTCTACATCCCCTCCTTCCCGCCGCCTCTTCTGTCCGAAGGCCTCCGGGACCAGGCGATGCCTCTTCCGGTTCATATCCCGGGATCCTGTGGATGCGGGGAAAAGGTAGATAGACACTGAAGGAAGAGAACACGAAAATAGTCATCCGGCGCAGAGCAGTGACGCACGGGCTCCCTGGGCGTCCCCCACTTAGAGACCAGTCAGCCGGGTCTTAGTAAGCCGACGTAGTGACGAAAGGGGCGTCAACTTGTCATCCCTTTGGCCCTTGCTGGGAGGGGCGGTGCCAATACAGATACAAGCGCCACCCTCATTGGCTGAGGCCCCACGTCCGCTGCTGATTGGCTTCCTCCGAGAGCCACACGTCCGGGGAGGCCTGGGAGGTGCGGAGGGGCACAGGTGGCCACGCTGTGATCTCCCTCCTGGTGTAAAGTGCACTGGCCCCCACCCCCACCCCAGAAGGGTTAGGCCGCCACTGTCGCTGAGTGATTGCGTCATCGAGAGCGGGGGTCGGGGGTCGGACCACCTTTGCGTCCCTCTTCGACATGTGACGTACCTGCCGTGACGTCATAGCTCTGTGAAGGTGGAAGTCGAGGTTGGCGGGATTTGAGGTAACCAGAGCCTTGATCTGAGCCCAGACATCCTTCCTAACCTCACTGCGTTTGGAGGAACTGGGGGTGGGGGTATAGGTCAAGGGAAAAGGTGTGATGTGCACCTGGCCATGGTTCTGTTTGAGGACATGGGGCCTGCATGTTTCAAAACCAGAGCCTGGCCATCTGGAGGCTCGCTTAGTCCTGACTAGAAGTCTCTCTTCTCCAGCCCTTCTCTTTAAAAAGGGAACTTCCCCGTCGTCTCTCAGGACCTCATGGAGTCCAGAGGGACTAAGAGAGGAGCCGGAAAGATAGAGGAAGCCGAGCCTTGGAACAAGCTCCTCCTCCCAGCATCCTCACTGCCCACAGACCCTGCCCTCTACGTTGGACCATTTCCTTTCTACCGGCGCCCTTCTGAACTGGGCTGCTTTTCTCTGGATGCACAACGCCAGTACCATGGAGATGCTCGAGCCTTGCGGTACTACTGCCCACCTCCCACTAATGGTCAAAGCCCCAACTTTGACCTCAGAGACGGATACCCTGATCGATACAGGCCCCGGGATGAAGAGGTCCAAGAGAGGCTGGACCACCTGCTATGCTGGGTCCTGGAGCACCGAGGCCGGCTAGAGGGGTGAGCAAATCATAGCACACAAGTAGCTCTCGAGACCTACACCTACCCTCTAAAACTGGGAGAGCCAAAGCGGGAGTGGGGTCAACCCTTATGCTATTCTTTGGGGGAGCCGCGTGCGCCAATGCTTGTGTCAGACCTTCAGCCCTTAACTCCTCCCTCTCAGGGGTCCAGGCTGGCTGGCAGGGGCCATAGTGACATGGCGGGGGCACCTGACAAAGTTGCTGACGACACCATATGAGCGGCAGGAAGGCTGGCAGCTGGCGGCCTCCCGGTTCCAGGGGACACTGTACTTGAGTGAGGTGGAGACGCCGGCTGCTCGGGTTCAGAGGCTTACCCGGCCACCCGTCCTCCAGGAGCTTATGTACATGGGGTACAAGTTCGAGCAGTACCTGTGTGCAGGTGAGAACTGCCCCCAGCTCTGTGGCCCACTCCCCCTTCCCCAGAGACTGAGACCCCAGCCCTGCTCCTGTTTCTCTTCTTGTGCAGACAAACCTGGAGGCTCCACAGATCCCTCTGGGGAAGTCAACACCAACGTGGCCTTCTGCTCTGTGCTACGCAGCCGCCTGGGAAACCATCCTCTGCTCTTCTCCGGGGAGGTAGACTGCATAGACCCCCAGGCCCCAACCACACAGCCCCCCACCTGCTATGTGGAGCTCAAGACCTCCAAGGAGATGCACAGCCCTGGCCAACGGAAGAGCTTCTACAGGTTCAGGATGGGGGCGGGCAGGTTGAGAGCCTAGGATTGACAGCTGGGAAGGGGACTTGGGGGAAGAGGAGGAGGCTGGAGGGTGGTGGAGGGGTCCCACTGACCCCTTGCCTTTCCTGACAGACGGAAGCTCCTGAAATGGTGGGCTCAGTCATTCCTCCCGGGGGTCCCAAATGTTGTTGCTGGCTTCCGTAACCCAGAGGGTTTTGTCTGTTCCCTCAAGACCTTTCGTACCATGGAGATGTTTGAATACGTCAGGGTAAGGCAATGGTGTCACAGCTCCCACCTGTATCCCCCCCGCACTGTGCCAAGACCACAGGTCCAGTGTCCAGGGATCTGTAGTCCACCTTCCCCTTCTCCCACCCTCGCCCTCACTGCCAGTCTTCTGCATCCTCCTGGGCTTTCTCCAGAATGACCGTGATGGCTGGAATCCCTCCGTGTGCATGAACTTCTGTGCTGCCTTCCTTAGCTTTGCCCAGAACACAGTTGTCCAGGATGACCCCAGGTGAGGCATTCAGCTCTGTCCCTCCCCTCTGGGTCCCAGAAGCTCAGCCTCCAGCCCTCAACTCGGGACTCCATCTGCCCCGCAGGCTCGTCTACCTCTTCTCCTGGGAGCCTGGCAGCCCAGTCACAGTGTCTGAACATCGAGATGCACCCCATGCCTTCCTGCCTACATGGTACGTGGAAGCCATGACCCAGGACCTCCTGTCACCCCCCAAGACACCCTCCCCCAAGGACTGATGCTTCGCAGGGGCTGGTCCTGTCTCTGTGTGCACAGATAAAGGCGTATTTCTAGGTGGTTCTCCCTGCTGTCTTTTGAGCTGTCATCCCTGTCCAACACCTCAGGTTCACACAGGGGGTTTGCTGTTTTATTGTTACATTATTACACAGGCGTCATTCACTGGGTGTAGAGGCTGGCTGCAAAGACGATGTCCCTCCGTAGCAGGGTGGCTGCCGTCTCCATCTTGGCACCTAGCACAGGCTCGCCCACCAGGCGGGCCGCCCCCCGAAGCGAACGACACATCTCGGCCAGGCGTTGGATGCAGCGGACCACCAGGCCCTCGGGGGTCCCCGAGAGCCCTGCCAACTCAGAGAAGGGCTGTGGGGGAAGTAGGGTGGGGACTGAATACGGTAGGGCCTGGGCAGCCTCTCCCCAGTCAGGAGTCCACAAAGCCCCAAACCCCAGCTACTCACCATGCCCCGGGCCCACTCGTACACAACCTCGACCAGGCCAAAATTCAGCTCTCCCACAAATTCCTCCACTGTCTGGTTCAAGCCACAGGCCACCTGCACCTCACCGATCCGCTTGGCCACAGCCCGGACACGTTCCACCCCCTGCAGGTGGGGAGGAGAGGTTCAGCCCTGCCTTCCTACTCCAGGAAGGAGACCCAGATCAAGGAAGAAACAGTTCCAGCTCTTAGGGGCACTTGCAGGGCTGGATGGGGCACGTGGGGAATACATGGGGTCGGGGACTGGAAGTGCCACGGCCGAGGGTGGGACGGAGGTGGGCGTCCCCTACCTGTTTAAGGGTGCTTGGGAGCTGATCACTAGGGTCCCCGGGGCTCTGGCAGACCAGGCCGGAGAGCAGGGCCGCGATCTCCTCGGGCCGAAGGGCACTCAGCGCGTTGTCAAACATGAGTTCAGTGAGGAGCAGCTCATGGCTGCTCATGGCACAAGCCACCCGCCCTGCCAGCTTCACGGTGCCCACTTCATCTACGTACCCCAGGGTTCGGAGCACCTGGAAGGATGGTGGGTGTTGGGAGCCTGCAGACCTCCTCCTCACTAGCCCCCCAGCCCCATCTCTGCCCTCCCACCTCTACTCGCTGGTGGTACTCAGGGAGCAGCAGAAGCGACTGATCCGACAGCAGGAAGCGCAGCCGCTCCATCTCCTCCTGTATCTGCATCCGCCCCCGCAGCTTCAGGTACTACAGGGGACCACCGGCAGGAGCATGTTAGCCTCCTCGCCCTCAGCAGGGGTGCACTGAGGACAAGGGCTGCGATGGGGGTGGCCAGTCTACAGGGAATGAGAGGAAAAGTCCCCCTCCCAGCTTGGAAGCTGGCATCCAGGAACCTACCTGGGCAGGGAAACGGGGACTGTGTACACACTGAGCCCCCCGGATCAGCTCCTCCAGCTTCCGGACCCGGAGCCCCGCCTCTACCACCGACACATCCTTGAGCTGCAGGTCATTGACAGGGTCAAGGGTAGGGGGTCCTGCTGGGTGGGCCTGAGCCAGACGTAGTA
This sequence comes from Phocoena sinus, assembly GCF_008692025.1. Taxonomy (NCBI): domain Eukaryota; kingdom Metazoa; phylum Chordata; class Mammalia; order Artiodactyla; family Phocoenidae; genus Phocoena; species Phocoena sinus. Next base: position 80,413,319 of record NC_045773.1, read on the forward strand.
GTTCCTGGACAGCAGCTGTCGCGGCCGCAGAGGGAGGCTCCTTCCTGAGAAAGGAGCAGGTCTTGGGACCTGGGGCGCAGGCTCCTCTTCCTCAGGCTGCGGGAGCCTGCCCAGCCACACCTCCCCACCCCCCATCACGTGGTCCCCGCCCCAGCGTCTCTGACTTGAATTTTGGTTGCTGCCTCTTGCTGAAGTCCTCCAAGATCTTCTCCCCATTCAGCCGGAGCACCTTGGTGGTGATGGCAGCCACATCTCCCGGCTGGAGCTTGGCCACAGTGTGGCCACAGGGCCCTGTGAAAAGGGGAGAGCAGAGTCAGACCTTGCCGTGGGCCCAGGCATCCCAACTCTGCTGCTGTCAGGAACTCGGCCGTCTGTCCCACTCTCACCTTCAGGCAGGAACAGCTTGAATCCCACGAGGTCATCTGGGTAGGGCACACTGGGGGAGGCTGGCCCCCTCTCCTGCGGGTCCTCAGATGTGGGCTTATCACACAAGACCAGAGTCGTGAATACTCTGCTGGTGGAGCTCGAGGAGACCTAGGGGAGGCGGGAGGCCAGGACAGGGCAGTGTGAGGAGTGGACGTCAAAGGTAGAGACCAGATCACCAACCTCAGGCAGGGACTGGGGTGCAGCCATGCAGAGCCCGCCAGTATGGACTGGTAACCAAGTCAGGTGATCAGAGCAGACTCTGGGGGCAGAGCTTGGGGGAAGGACAAGGAGGTGAGCATGAAGTGGTGGGGATGGGATGGAAAGGAGGGCTCGAGTCAAAAACGAGAGCACTGGTGAATACAACCGGCCCCTCGCCAAGTGGGGAAGATGAGATAGGGCTCGGCCCCATCCCTGCCTCTGGGCTTCAAATTCCCATTGCCCTCACCTGAAGGATCACACCCAGGGCGTTGTGATGCTTCTGACTCTTCACAATCACCACCCTTCCCGCTGAGAGAGATTTCAGCCCATTCACAGACTCTATGATGCGTCGCTGAAGGGCAGGGACGTGAAGAGGGGATAAGGGAGGAAGTGTCACAGAGACACTAGGACTAAGTTCAGGAGTACCCAAAGTGTCACAGTCTCTTCCTCCCTGTCTGCCACGCCTGCCCCCAACACTCACACGCACGTACCTGGATCAGGCTCCGGGTCTCTGTCAGTTCCTCCCCGTAGCTGTAATACTCAGGCAGGTCAGCGAGTTGGCCAGTCACATCAGGCTCCTCCAAGGCCCCCAGCCGCTTGGTCAGCTCAGCCAGAGTCTGTTCATGGGCCTGGGAGAAGCCAGTGTGGGTGTGCAGCAAGAGTCTCCAGGCCCAGAACCCTCCACTTTCGCCCACCGGCCTCTGGATGCCCATCTCGTCCAGGCCTGGCTTCCCTCGTCCACATCCTTCACGGCAGCCTGGTCACGCCCACCTCCTCACCTTACTGTCCTTGCGGGATGGAAACTCAGAGAAGCTCCTCTTCATCATGTCCTCCACCCGGAGGGCGTCCACCCGCAGCAGGTTGAGGATCATGGTGTACGTGAGGCGGAACTGGGACTGCAGCTGGGACGGCTTCCCCTGGGCCAGGCCAAAGAAGCCAGTGAGGCGAGGGGAGACCTGCTGCTCAGCTGCTCTACTCCCAGCAGCTCTAGTCCCAGCTCCGCAACCACAGGGCCCTAGACAAACTGCTCGCTCACCTCTGCAAAACAAGGGAGTGAGACTAAATAGATAGACTCTCCAAGGTCCCACCTAGCTCCATATTCACAGTGAAAAAAGACTAGAGGAGAGGAGATCCAATCTCATCCTTGGATCTGCTCACTCCTACCCTGGCTCCTCCCAGGCAAAAGGAAAGCAGAAAGAGGGGAGAAGGGAAGAGGGTTGGCGGAATCTAGCAGGTGCCCAGAGCCGGCCTCACGCTGCCCCGGCTCACCATCGTCATGCGGTGCAGGTCCGCCATCTCGGGCACGCGGCCCTTGCAGAGCAGGATGACGGTGCCTGTGGGGTCCAGGCCCCTCCGGCCCGCCCGGCCTGCCATCTGCACATACTCCCCAGGGAGCAGGTCCCGGAAGGTGGAGCCATCGTGCTTACGCGTGGAGTCAAATACCACTGTCCGGGCTGGCATATTTACACCCATGGCGAAGGTCTCCGTGGCAAACAAGACCTGGGACGGGGGAGGGGATCAGCAACGGGGCTACACGCAGCTGTGGCCCAGCCCTGGCCAAGCCCACCTCACTTCGTAGCCAAGGCTAAGAAGGCACGGGGCACAGTCCCAGACGGTTCACTCACAGGACCTCATTTAACTCTCAAGGCAAATCTACAGTATGTACTGTCGTTTTCTTTGTTGTATTTATTTAGCTACCTATTCCTTTCCTTTTACCCCTATATCCCACTCCCATCCCCCCAATATCAATCATCCCGCTGTATTTAACGCGTACCTTTTTGCGTGAATGTGTTTTATAAAACGTGTCTTATTTTGTGTATAATTTACAATTTGCCGTAAAGGCGATTACACATCTCCTTCTCTTTTCTTCTTTTCTTCCATGTAGTGTTTTCAACATCCATCCACGTTCCTGTGGTATATCTAATCCACTGCTTCCAACTGCTGCAGAACACTTTGTGGGGTGCGTGCTGTACACCTACCTACCGGCTCTCCCAGTGAAGGGGTACCACCAACACCCTGCCACAAGAGTACAGCCAACAAAGGAAGAGCAGGCGTGTTCCCTCAATGACCAGGGTTGAGAATTTCATTGTGATTTACACTCAGGAGGGGAATTTAGGGACAAAGAGTATGTATATACTTAGTTTTGCCTCCAGAGTGCCAGGATGCACTTCAGACTGGCCACACCTGTACAAGGGTTCCTGTAATCCTGCAGTCTCCTACGTCTTGGGCAACGCTTGGCATTAGCCACTTTCCTGTATTTTACCGGTCTAATAACTGTAAAGTCCTAGCTCGTGAGTATTTCAATTTGCATTCTTCTGATGACTAATGACCTTCGTAAGTTTGCTAGCTTTTGGGGTTTCTCTTCTGAATACTGCGTGTTCATACCTCATACACCTCCATCTTAAAGTGTGAAATCTACAGTTCAGGGAGCTTTAAGTAATTTGCCCAGGGTCACACAGTGAGTAAGTGGTGGAGCTGGGATTCACACCCAGGCAGCCTGGATCCAGAGCCCAAGTTCTTAACCACAGCACTGTCCTGCCTAAAAGCTTTCCCCTCCCCTAAGGGGGCAACGAATGCCTTGGGGAGTCCCTCTCCCAGCAGCATGTGCACCTTGACCAGGCCACGGCTGAAAAGCATCTCCACGATCTCCTTGAGGATGGGCAGGATGCCGCTGTGGTGCACACCCAGGCCGCGGTGCAGGAGTTCAGACATGTGCAGAACCTGTTGGGGGCCGAGGCCCAAGATCAGGGATGGGGTCATGGAACACCCAATCCCCACCAGTCTCTGGGTTCCCCCCTCCATACCTGCGGCAGCTGGCGGTCAGAGCCTCGGAGGCGAGCGAGGCAGCGCTGCAGGAAGAGGTGAATCTCACTCTTCTCTGAACTCGTGGTGAGGTCAAGGGAGGTGAGGCCCGAGGCCTGCTCATCACAGCGGCCACGGGAGAAGGTGAACACCACCACGGGCAGCTGCGCACGGGTGCGGAGGGAGGCCAGGAGGCACAGGTACACGCCACGGTCCTGGGGAAGTGGGGAGAAGGGAGTGGAGACTGAGTCCCTGATCCAGTGGGGGCCGAAGTGGCGGGAACTGAAGCCGAGTCAGATCAGGCAGTGCTCAGAGCTCAACTCCAAACACCTAGGGATGAGGGGAGAAGGACACGGGAGAAACAGGCGGTGGTGGGTACAAAGCCTGCCAGTTCTCACCTGTGCAGACCCCCCCTGATGCGTGGGCTGCTTGGCCCCAAAGGTCTGGGCGTGTTTGCTCATCCGCTCCTTCCTGGCCTCCACAGCCGCGTAGTACCTGGGGCAGGGGAGGGGCAGCGATCAGTCACACCCAGCTAAGCCCAGCCCTGACTCTTCCCAACTCAGGCTTACCCCTTTGTGTGGAAGGTGCCTCGGGAGTCCAGCAGCAGGAAGAGCTCCCCCTGGGTCTTGGGGCTGTTCCCCGTGAAGAGATAATGCTCCAGGGGGACTGGGCGAGCAACAGTGCTGATCACATAGATCTGGCGACGCTTCAGCCTCCTGAGTGAGGAGGAGAAGACAGAAGATCAGGGGTGGGAGTGCGGGGAGGAACCCACATCCCCACCATCTTCCCGCACTCTGGCTTCACCTGGTCTTTTCTGGGAGCCGGACTGGAAGGCCGTCCCCGTCATCCTGTCTCTCAACTTGCGAAGCGATCTGAACCCAGGTGGGATCCCTCAGCCTCCCAAGCTGGACATGTTCCCCGGCTGCACCCCTTTCTCATCCCCACCCCCAAGGCCTGACCACTCCCCCTGCTGTGATAGTCTATGCCCCCGGCCCCGACTGAGGCACGCTACAGCCCCCTTCACCCAAGCACCCCAGGACACAAGTCTCACCCAATCCAGTCAGCAAATTCAAGGGCGTTGGGGACAGTAGCACTCAGAAGGATGATGGAGACGTGGTCAGGAAGCATGATGAGCACCTCCTCCCACACGACTCCGCGCTGCGCACAGGGATGGAAGACAGCTCAGAGGGGGATGCCCTTCTGCCCCTAGGAAGGGGCACAGGGTTCCGTGTCGGAGCAGAGGAGGCAGTGAGGTTCGCAGGGTGTGTGGAATAGAGGAGCTGCTGAACCAGCCCCACAGGAGGGGACTGCCAGGATATGGGGACCCCGTCCCCCTACCTCAGCATCGTTGATGTAGTGAACCTCATCAAAGATGACCCACTCCAGGTCTCGGATGACATCCGAGCCACTGTACAGCATGGAGCTGGAAGAAAGAGACCCAAGGCTGACTTCCCAGTGGCTCCTGTCTCTACCCTCAACTCAGCCAACATGCTCTCCAGAGCAGCCTCACCTTCCTGACCAAAAACCCACCCGTGTTGAGTGCCCATCTCTCACCGAAGGATCTCTGTTGTCATAATGAGGCAAGAGGCCTCTGGGTGCAGCTGCACGTCCCCGGTGAGAAGTCCCACATCCCCAAATGTGTTTCGGAAGTCCCGGAACTTCTGGTTGCTCAGAGCCTTGATGGGCGAAGTATAGATGGTGCTGGGAGGAGAGCATGAAGTTAGCCGGTCCCTCCACGCTGAGGTCACCTCCTCTCCCACCCCGAGCCTTCCCAGAAGCCTGCCACAGAGCTCAGGCGCCCCCCTTCACCCTAACTTCCCTCACGTTCCCCTTCATGGAATTACCCGGGAAAAATTCTGTCCCCCAATCCCTTCCGAAACTAACTAAACTCCCCACACTTTCTCATTTCCCCCTGGACCCCTGCCTCAAGTTTCTCCCCCAAAACTCATCTAAAGGAGGAAGTAGGGAGGTGGAGAAGAGATGAGACTTAGAAAGGTTGCAGGAGAGAACAGGGCTGGTGAAGGGGAAGCGGGGGACGGGACTGTACCGCGTCATGTGTTTCTGGGCAAGGGCAATGGCGTATTCAGCCACAACCGTCTTCCCTGCGGACGTGTGAGCTGCAACAAAGACCGAGTCATGCCGTTCCAAGTGTAGGATGGCCTGTTTCTGAAACACATCTGGCTCAAACGCCCACTGTGGGAGAGAGAAATAGATAGGGGCTGGAGAAGGGAGAGGGGTCTTCCTGCCTCCAGCTCACAGGATATTCAGGGCAGCGGGGAGAAGGCCAGAGTGAGGCCAGTCTGGGACTGAGGTCCAAGCTGGCCTGAAGGCATCTGGCCTCTGGTGGGGAGAGGAGACAGGGAGTGGGCTGGGAGGAGGTGGGGGAGCACGTGAGGACTGGGCCACACTACCCGGAAGGCTGGCTGGGGAATGAGTCGGTAGAAATCATCGACAGGGGAGGTGACATCCACAGGAATGGCCCACTGCTCCTGAGGGGGGGGCTTGGGAGGCTCTGGGGGAGCTACAGCTGTGGACGCTTCCTGGAAGGGGAAAGAGGTGTAGGGTCAATAAAGATACAGTCAGAAACCTCTCTGTTACTACTCCTCCCAAAAGATGCTCCAGTCTTCCCCTTGGACCCAACCAGGCCAGCCCACCCTGTCTGTGACAAGACCCTTCTTTCCTGCCTCAACCGCCCAGAACCACCAACCTGCAACACTAGGTTCTCCAAGCTGCTTGCTCGGGCCAGGGGAGCACTGCAGGGAGAGGCTGAAACAGTGTCCCGTCTGGGACCGCCTGGCTGTCCCACTGCCTCACCACTCTCATCCTCATCGCCCCCACCCAAATCCAGGGGCTCCAGCAGACGGCTGAGGCTGAGCAGGCCGGGAGCTGGAGCCGGGTGATCTGAGGAGCAAGGCGAAAACGGAGGCCTGGTCATGTCCACCCCTGCTCTGAAGAAGAAGGGCACCACTTCCCCTACACGCCCCCATCTCAAAACTAAAACTCACCCTCTGGTGCAAAGTCCACACCTTTCTTGAAGCCAGGTGGGACAGTAAGAAGATCTGGAGGACAGGGACAGAGAGAGAGAATCTGGGCTCCTGCACACTGCCGTATAAGTCACGTGGTACATTAACCTAAAGGACATCCTTCACAGCACAGACGTCGCAGTTGCGGGTATTTATCATGACAATTTTCCAACAGATGACAGTAAAGGTTGTTATGGAAGGGGTACCTTTTCCTAATTTACTCAGGGAAATGGAAGAGCTAGCAAGGACCCAGTGACAGGCCCGGGCCCCTCTTCCTCAGGGCCCAGACTCAGAGCCCTACCTCCCAAGGGTCCATCCCAGCACCACCTCACCTTTCTCAAAGTCTATCTCCTCCTCAGCCTCCTCTCGAGTGCTCAGATCTGTTATGGTGGGCTCATCCATTCCCCCTGGGGAGAGGTTGAACAAACAGGGATTCATGGGGTGGGAGTGACACAGGAGGGGTGGAGACTAAGGGCTTCCTTCCCTACCATCCCATTTCCACAAGCGTCACCTGGCCAGAATGGGTACTGTGTTGGATTCCCCCACAGGGACTGGGAGATGGGCCCAGGTGGCCGGCGAAGAGACAAGGAGGTCGTGGCCGACAGGTTTGTATTCTCTAGCAGGACCTGACGCAAGAGATCAGAGCGCCAGTGAGGCTGAGCTTGCCTCTGACTCCCCTTTTCCCAACCCTGCTTCTCGTGGCCCGTGACCTCTTACCTCCTTGTAGCCTAGTATCTGGCCTGTGGTTGGGTGTCTTTGGGCCTGTAGGTCGGAGGGGACTGGGGCCCCCAGTGTGGCCAGGAGAGACCAAGGATCCATCTTCCTCTGCCATTTTCTGGACAGAAGGAAAGTAATTTTCAGGTCTTCTTTCTCCTGTGTCCCAGCTTTCTTCAGGGACCCACCTCCCTAGTCCAGGCCCCTCTAGACCCCTCACCGGGCTGAGTGTTCCACACCGTGCAGAGGCAGCCAGGCGGGAGATGACAGAAACAACTGCTCTGCTTCTTGCTGCAGATCTGGGGCACAGGGAGGGAGGCCGTGGGGAAGCTGGAACAAGGGCAAGATGAGACGCATAAGGTAAGAGAAGAGAGTAAGACACAGAGCAAAGAGAAGGTGATAGGATTCATACTTAGATCAGAAATGGGAGATGTCCCAGAGAGACTAGGACAATCAGGCTGAAGGACTATTTTCCAAAGGTGGTTCTGCTTTACAGGACAAACGGCTTGCAACCGAATTACCTGGGGTGCTGGTTAAAAATACAGATTTTGGATTTCAGGACCTATGGACCTAAGAATTTGTATTTTAAAAAAGCTCCCCCACTCAGCTCGGTGCTCTGTGATGACCTAGATGAGCGTAATGGGGGGAGATGGGAGAGAGGTCCAAGAGGGAGGGGTTATACGTATACATATAGCTGATTCACTTCGTGGTACAGCAGAAACTAACCCAACATTATAAAGCAATTATATTCCAATAAAAAAATAAATGAAAAAAGCCCCCTACTAATCATGAGGCACACTGACATTTCAGAATCACTAGTTTTAGGAAAAGGGGTCCCAGACCTAAGGATGAAGAGCCAGGTGCTCAAAGGCTAGCATCTCAGCCACCAACAAGTGCCCTGGAGAGAGAAAAAGACTCCAAGGAGAAAAGACACATTTGAAAGAGCAGTTCTCAGAGTTAAGGTATCCCTAGGGCTTCCAGCTCTGTCCCCCCATGGGCTCTGACCCACAGCAGGTCCACTGGGTTGGGAGTCTGTCCAGCACCAGTCTAGGCCCGGACGACAGGCGTCCAGAGACAGAAGAGCCAGGTCAAGTTAGATCCTACTGTGATGAGGGTGAAGGAGGTTCTAAGTTCAATGAGGGTCAAGGTTAGGGTCAATCAAAAGTCACTCACGGTGCTCTCTGGAGCCCCAGGCACATTCAGCAGCTCCCAACGCCCTGTGCATCCCAGCTCTACGGCCCGAAGGGGCAGGTCCAGAGGATCTGGGGGAGGTAGCACTACGGGGGAAAGGTCACAGGTCAGGGGTCAAGGGTCATTCCCTGTCTACTCCTCCTTTCCACCCACTGCCCCTCACCGATTCGCTCCGTCTCCATCATCCTGGAGCCTCGGCCGCTACCTGGCAGCCCGGAAGTGTAGGGAGGAGCCGAAACGGCGGAAGTAGAAGCGACTTCCGGCACAACCCCTCCGGGGGCGGGGATGAGCGCTACCGAGGGGCGGGCCCAAACTGGTGGGATGCCGGGCGGAAGTGTGTGCGCCGCGGGCCGCCTTGGTTACCGCGTTCTCCGCCCTTCGCTACGTCATCGCTCCGAGCCCGCGATCCGCTGCCCGCTTGGGCGCCGCCCGAGACCGTGGGACTTCGGTTGCCGCCCCCTCAGGTAAGGCCTTCTCCTCAGCCTTCGTCCCTTTTTTCCGAGCTCCTTCTGTCTTCTTGCCCCTTTGGTTGCTCTGAAAGCGCTGCGCGGGTTCCATTGCCTCCTCTGCTTTTCGGACCCCGCGATTGCCATACTAACCCCAGCGAGGTAGGGGGGTCTGGTACCATCGTCTTGGCGACGGAGGGGGTGTTTCTCCCTTCCTGGGCCACATGGTGCCCCTAGGCGCTGGTATCCGTGATTCCTGAAGTGAGAAGGAAATTCTGGTTGATCCCGACGAGCGGGGGTTTGGACGGCAGCCTGGTTTAAGCAAGGGGTAGGGAGAGGCAGAAGACAGGAGTAGGCAGGCCTGGAGGGGTGGGGCTGGGGTCAGTGTGCACGGCGTGTGAACCCTGGGCGGTGACAGTGGAGAAAGATGTCTTGGGCCCTGCCCCTGAACCAGGAGCCACCATGTTGGTGATACCCCCCGGACTGAGCGAGGAGGAGGAGGCTCTGCAGAAGAAATTCAACAAACTCAAGAAAAAGGTGAGGGAGTGTGTGCGGGTATGACCCAAACTTTCAAAGACTCTACACTGAGAACACCTGGGGTGAGTGTGCGGGGCTGGGGGGGGTGGGGATTCAGCTAGCTCATACCTGGAGACATACCACCTCTCAGTGTAGTTTCAGCAATGGACTTTCTCAAGTGTGTACTTTCTTTTGTCTCTTTTCTATGCAGTCTGCCATGGAGTTTTCTTCCTTTTCCATGGCTTTTAGTACCACCTAAGAGCCGGCGATCCCAGGCTTGGTTTTTCCAGTTCCATTTAGTGTTTTGCTGATAACTTTCACATATCCAAAATTGAAGCTATCATCTTGTCTGTCCTAAACTTGGTCTTCCAAATAGGGCTGACTACATTTACTTATCCCATGTGTTTGGAATGAAAGTCTTATCTGTCTTCTGCTCAATTTGCATAGCCAAACATTTGCCGAGTCCGTCTTGATTCTTCCCTTGAAGTAATTGCTTCTGTTTACTTTTTCCTGTGTATTCCCTAGATCAGGTCTTTGCTGATGCTCACCTAGCCTGTCGTAATGGTCTCTCAACAAGTTTCTTTTTTTGGACAGACTTTTTCACTCCTGTTAAAATGGTGCATTGAAAACACAAAACACCGCCTTTCTTTTTGTCAAAACCCAGTGGTTTCACATTGTCTATAAAACAAAGCCTTAATCAGGCATCCCTTTCTGTAGAACTATTCCTTGATCCCAAAACATGCATTCCCAAAGCTTTCTTATCTCTGCATCTTTGCCACCCTGTTTTCTTTGTCTAAAATGCCCTTTCCTCTCAGTCTGTGTTATGCAGATTGTATCCAGGACCCAGTTTAATAACCATTTGGCATCAGAAAAATCTTACTTGCTCTCAGCTACAATCTGCACTTATGATCAGTCTTGAAAATTCAACCTAGTCGTCATCTAATTTCTCAGACTGTAAGCTTCTTGAGGGGAGGATCTGTGTCTCATACTTTTGCGTATCCCTGTTTCAGAGCAATTGTGTGTTCTTATTAAACATGTAGGGGTGGATGGATGAAGTCCCTAAGAAGGCACGGAGGCTTATATTTAATTGCAGCTTATATCCGGGGGCTCTGGTCTATGATTGAATGCCTTGTTTTCAACTTGAAAAACATGAGACTGTGGAAAGCCTCTGGAGGCCATGGTTTGAATAGATTAGGTATGGCTGGCTTTGTAGATGATCTGGGGGACTATGTAAGAGGCAGGGCAGCCTCAATGTACCACTCCAGGGGCACCATTTGCATTGTTTTCTCTCAGCAAGGTGTCCCCGGAGTGATGCGCCCAGGGGCCTTGGGAGAGGACCTGCCCAGGGACTGGCCCTCACCAACTCGTCTCTTCTCACTCTTGTTCCCAGAAAAAGGCATTGCTGGCTCTGAAGAAGCAAAGCAGCAGCAGCACAGCCAGCCAAGGCGGCGTCAAACGCTGTGAGTGACAGGGGAAGCGGGGATAGACTGGAAGTGAGCAGCACAGGCTGACCTGTGTCACAGCCTGGCCAACATAATGCCTCTTTCCCTCGCCACTCCAGCACTGTCAGAGCAGCCTGTGGTGGACACAGCCACGGCAACAGAGCAGGCGAAGCAGCTGGTGAAGTCAGGAGCCATCAGTGCCATCAAGGCTGAGACCAAGAACTCGGGCTTCAAACGTTCCCGGACCCTAGAGGGGAAGTTAAAGGTGAGCACAGGCACAAAGATTGTTCAGGGACTCCTTAACTTCAGAGGGCATCCTTCCAAGTTGGAATGGAGGTAAGTTTAGGGGGAAAGTAATGCCAGTTTAATCATGGGCAAGTTGCTATACCATCCTGAGCTTCAGGTTTCTTATCTGTAAAGTGAAGAACCTGGATGACGCCTAGATTCTCCTCCATTTTACGCATCGTGTGACTCTAATCTGTCCTGTAGTAGAGCTCCTGGATTGTGTTGCTCAGAGGAGTTGAGCAGGCCGAGAATGTCATCAGGTTTAAGACATTTTTAAGTAAACTAACTGCTTTAAGTGTGTATTAAATCTTTTATGTAAAAGGAAAGAAAAGAAAAGAAAAGATAGGCCAGGGGAGCCGAGAAGAGGGTGAGAGAAAAGGACCTCCTTCTGCCCCGTGGTTAGGCAGCCTCCTGCTCCCCACTGAGGTGGGTCTCTGCCATCTTCCCAGGACCCTGAGAAGGGGCCAGTCCCCACTTTCCAGCCGTTCCAGAGGAGCATATCTGCCGATGATGAGCTGCAGGAGGTAATGGTTTCCAGTTGTCTGTCTCTGAGCGGCTTCTGGGGGACTGAGAAAAACGAGCGACCCACATATTTGGGACCACATGGCAGCAGCTGGGACTCATCTTAACCGTCCTTGGTTTCCTTTTCAGTCGTCTAGACGTCCACAGAGGAAATCTCTGTATGAGAGGTTAGAGAAAGATAGGACTGGGTCCCACTGGCGGGCGGCGGGGCCGGGGGGATTGCCTGGGTCCTTAGGAGGTTTGGGACTGGAGTGGGTGGAGCTGGGGCTACAGAGGGATTGCTGAGTCTCCCCAGGCTCTGGGAAGGTGAGGTAGAGGCCCCCTTTGATCCTCCCTGTCTACCTCTCCCCAGCTTTGTGTCTTCCAGCGATCGGCTTCGGGAACTGGGACCAGATGGAGAAGAGGCGGAGCGCCCGGGGGCTGGTGATGCCCCCGCTCGAAGCTTCGACTGGGGCTATGAAGAACGTGGTAGTGCCCGCTCCTCAGGCTCCCCTCCCCGAAGCCGCAGCCGGGACCGCAGCCGCGAGCGGAACCGGGACCGAGACCGGGAACGGGATCGAGACCGAGAGCGGGAACGGGAGCGAGACAGAGACCGCGATCGAGACCGGGACCGGGACCGCGATCGAGACCGGGACCGGGACCGAGACCGGGACCGGGACCGAGAGGGCCCTTTCCGCAGTGAGTGATCTTGGCTGGTGGGAAAGTGACTTCAGATAAGGTTTAGGTGGGTCCTACTAAAGTGGACTCTTAAAGTGGAGGGTGAGCTAGACTATGTCTCGTTACTGATTTCTGTCCTGTAGGGTCGGACTCGTTTCCTGAACGCCGGGCCCCTCGGAAGGGGAACACTCTCTATGTGTATGGAGAAGACATGACGCCCACCCTCCTCCGTGGGGCCTTCTCTCCCTTTGGAAACATCATTGACCTCTCCATGGACCCACCCAGAAAGTAAGGATGACAGTGGGGCAGGATGGTAGTCCTTGGAGGACCTGGGGTATGAGACCTGAGGGAGGAAGCTAGCCTGTCTTCACAGCCTGTAACACTGGGTTTGATTGGGTCCCGAGGAGCCCATAGGCCCTCTACTGACCCTGTGTTTTCTCATCCCAGCTGTGCCTTCGTCACCTATGAAAAGATGGAGTCAGCAGATCAGGCCGTTGCTGAGGTTGGGACTTCCCAGATCTGTTCTTCCCATCCCTCCTGCCATCCTTATATTTTCTTTCTAAAATACTGGGAACCAGGAGGAAGTCATTTCCTCTTGACAGAGACGGTCTCTCCCTGTTTACGCAGGAAACCTTGCATTCTCAAGTCCCTACTTAGTCTGTTCCTAGGATGGTAACTCCTGGAAATTCTCCTTTGGTTTGTCTATAATGTTTCCCCCCATCCTCTGCCCCCTCCCCTCTTCTGCCCCAGCTCAACGGGACCCAAGTGGAGTCCGTACAGCTCAAAGTCAGCATTGCCCGAAAACAGCCCATGCTGGACGCTGCCACTGGCAAGTCTGTCTGGGGCTCCCTGGGTAAGAATGGGATTCTTCCTCTCTCATTCTGTCCCCTACAGCTCACCCCTTTTTGTTCCCCAGCATGTCCCTGGGTTCTGTAGAGGTGATAGAGGTCTGGATTTGTGTGGCAGCTGTGGGGATGGGAAGGAGAATCGTCAGGCCTTCTGTCAGTTAGAAGTAGAAGGAGAGAAAAGTATTGAAAACAATTTCCAAGGCACTGACCGGAACGGGGAAAAAGTGGAAGTGACTGAGGTTGGTGAAGAAGGTGAGCATCTCATGCGGCCTTATTCATTTTGAGTTGCAGTATAGTTGGTGTTATAAAATAAGCCTTTGAAATTAGGGATATGGAACTCAGGTGTGAGGTGAGGCATGAAAATGTAGACTAGAGTCATCTGTATCACGGGGTAGCTGCAGAACCATAGCGTTGGCAGGGGAGACTGAATTTCAAGAGCAAGTGAACCGGGCCTGCGCTTGAGGAATAGTCAGGGGATGTGGTGGGAAGCTGGGCTGTGTTCCTCATGCCCCACACGTCCCCAGCCGTCCTGGCTTGTTAGGCTGAAGTTGAGGGCGCTGCAAAGGAGACAGAAGGAGAGGTCATGGGGCCTGCAGCAGCACCTGAGGGGCTTGGGTCATTGCAACCAAAGGATACAAGCTCTGAGAAAGAGGAAGTGATCAGCAGAGTCAAGATACAAAGCTCCCAGAGAATGGGGGCTTGTATGGGGGGTTCACTCTAGCCCCAGAGTGGCAAGGATGGAATCCTTGGAGGTGGGGTGAAGAGAGGGGACACACTGGGGGTAGGGAGGAAAGAGGAAGGGGAAGGGACGGCTCGAGGGCCAAAGCTACACCCAGAATGAGTTCTCCTGATGGAGTGAGTAACCCGTTTTACCTGAAATAGATTTTCACGTAAAGGAGTGGGCACAAGGGAGTTCAGAGCAAGAGTGGCCCTCTGTACAAGCAGGAACCAAAAGGACCAGCGCGTCAACAAAGGACTATAGAGATTTTTAAATTTTTGGTGTACTGACTGAAAGTTGTGGGCTAACATTATTCACACGTCTCAACGATAACATTTGGCGTTTTTCTAAGAACAAAACACTCATTACGGTATTTGCATGTGCCATGATAACAGTGTACACTCTTTTTTGCTGGGGCCACGGGTTGGTAGCCACTGGTCTAAGGGGGCTAAAGGTATTAATAGAAAGGCCATCCCGGCCACCAGAGGGCAGCATGGAAACTGGGCATCCAAGGGCCAGAGGCTAGAGTTGAGGTGGTCAAACTCTGGGCCTCAGGTCTCATCAGTGCCCTCCTTCAGACCTTAATGAATACTCTCCTCCCTCCCTAGCTGTGCAGAATAGCCCTAAGGGTTGCCACCGGGACAAGAGGACACAGATTGTCTACAGTGATGACGTCTATAAGGAAAACCTTGTGGACGGCTTCTAGGAAGTGGAACTGGATTCCGTGTGCCTCATCTGCCCCAGCGCTGGTCTCAGTAAAACACTGAGGTGGAAGCTCACACATCTCCCTCAGCCTCTGGTCTTTCAGCACTTGGGATTGGGCTTGAGCCTTTAAAAACGGCTGTTAGATTTGATCTCAGTTGTAACAACATGGTCAGTGCACGCTCCCCACTCCTTTACCCCAAAAGGATCTTGAACACAGGTGTTGTCGTAGTTGTTTTAATTTGATCTCATGCCCGTTTCCAACAGGAAACCCCTTATAGAAAACCCAGATCCTCATCTCGGAGTTTTTCCTTGAGCCAGGGCAGCACTTGGTAGAGGTTGATGTGAAAGTCTCGGGCGTAAGCAGGTACCTGTTGCTGCCCCTTGCAGACGTCCACAACGCCCCAGCTGATCACACCAACCTGAAGAGGGCGAGGGCGTCCCAGGAACCATTTGGTAGAATTCCTTCCTAATTCCAGGGAGCGCAGCTACTCCCAGCTGCATCTGAGCTGACCTGGGAGGGTTAGACTAGGGGCCCAGCTCAGTCCTATCCCCTGGCACACAGATCAGACACACACCCCTAAGTTGGCCAGTTCAAGGAAGAGTCCAAAGGTGAGGCAGGCTCCACCCTCCCCTTTCCAGCCACGTGCAGTGAGCTTTCCTGCTTTGGGGGCCATGCTGACTACTTGGCATCTCCCCACAGAGAGGAAAGGGGAAACTCACTTGAATGAAGCGACTCTTCTTGTGAATAAACAGGGGACCACCAGAATCACCTACAGGGAGGGAGAAGCTGTAGGGGAAAAGACTCTTGGGCCTCAGGAACTTAGATCACAACCAAAGAGCCTTCTCTCACCTTTGCAAGTGTTGGGGTCAGCATAGGGAGCCACCCCGCCGGTGCAGAGGAACCTGGGGGTGACTACTTCAGAGACGTCCTTGACTTTGTCATAGCCTATGGCACGTAGAGCATCCCTCTCACAGCCAGTTTTCTGTAGGTGAGGTGGGGATGCACGCAGGAGAGGAGTGATGAACAAAGCTTGCTTAGGAAGAATTGGGGCTTAAAGGACCTCAAGATCCCACATTCCTCACCTTTTCCCCATTCTTGATGTAGACCTCCTTCCGAGTTAGTGTCTTCTTACCATCCTTAGACAGCTCGGACACAAACAGAGCTTTGATATCCTTTGCTGGGAGCAGCTCTTGCACTGGACAAATAGACTGGGTCATTTCAGCACTCTCCCTTCCCCCATTGTCCTTGTCCTTTGTCACTCAGCAAATGTTCCTCCGCCCCTTCCTGTGAGCTAGAGATGGCTGGGCATCACCTGCCCTTCCTGCAGCTCCCTCTCATGCCTCCCTTGTCTCTCAGAACCTCACCCTACTCTCCCTGATACTGTCTTACTCTGTTGCTGGCACGTGGTTGACTGTGGAAGCCTCAAAGCTTGATTTGATCCCTCAGTGCAGGGGAGACAAATGGGCCTGTTGAGGAGAGACGGGAAAATTCGGGGATGGTGAACCCTGGACCTGCCCCAGTCTTCCAGCCCTGCCTTTCGCAGCCTTTTCTCTTTGGGAATCCAGATGGCTCACCTGATGGTCTCATCATACTTGAGCTTCTTCTTGAGCTTGATGAGGGCCACGTCATAGTCATAAAATTCAGGAATACCTTTTGCTTTTTTCGCATTGAGGTCGTAGTTTGGATGAAATAGGACTTCCTCTATCTCCCACTCCTGCTTCTTCCCTCCTGAAGTAGGAGAGTGGGTACCTCTAGACCACCCACTTCTCTGTAGGCAGTCTTCTGCCCCCATGTCATCCCTAACTCAAGTCTTCCTCATCCCTAAGTGGTCCAGCGTGCAAGGGAAGGGGCTGCGTTGAGGTCAGGTGGAGTGTGGCCTCTTGAAGAGAGTGGGAGGTTCTGCGCAGAGGGCGTGGCTGAAGCTCAGGATTGATTGGTTGCATCCTTACCCATGCTGACCTTGATTGAGTGTTTCTCGTCATCCACAGTGAAACAGTGTGCGGCTGTCAGCACAAAGTACTCGGACACCACAGCACCCATACAGCTCTCGTGTCCCTTCAAAGGACGCTGGGAAGAGAGCGGCAGAGGGAAAGCTCGGCTTTCACAGACAACGCCATCTACGAACACTTTGCCCTTCCCCCGACCTTTGTTTCACCCTGACCTCCCCCCTCATAAGTCCCCGCCACCAGGACACTGCACTCACAGTGACTGAGATCTTGGCCTGCCATGGTTGCTTGTGATAGTCAGTACCTTTCTTGTGCTCCCAAACCATGCCGCAAAGACCCAGGGTCCGGGTTTCATCTGGCAAGAAAGGAGATTGTACTGAAAGGCGGGACACTTCATTTCCAAATGGCAGCAGCCTTTCGGGGAGGGACGCCTACATGTCTATGGGGACCAGATGCCCATAGGAGGAAAGGGAAGGCAGGGGCACTTGTTTCCTTACATTGAGGGCAGGGAACCACTGTGGTATCGTGAAAAGAACGGGGAACAAAGATCAGAGAGCTGGATGTTTTCAGGCCCAGCTCTTGCTAACTTGTTCCTTGACCTCTCTTGGCCCCAGTTTCCACATCTGTAAAACGAGGGACTTAGGAAAGATCTCTGTATCATTCAGAACTCTGATTCTAAGATCAGGGAGTGGGCAGTACCAGGAAGCAAGAATAGTGACACGGAGGTAGAGAAGGAGGAATGAGAAAGGACTTGCAGACTGCCAGGGCTTCAGGAGGGGTCGAAGAATGAGTGACCTTGAGGGGTCTGGGGAGAGCTGACTTTCCTGACCATCTCCTTATCCCCTTCTGATATCTTCCTACCAAGCATTTGTATGAAAACATCCTCCAGGTTATCTGTGTCCTTGAGTTTGAACACGTGTTGCTCCTTATCCTTCTTGGAAGCCAAAGCATTGATGCTGTCTTGGTTCACCAGCGGCCCAACCCCAAACACATAGATGTCTGGGAGAGAAAAAGGGAGAGTGAGGGTCCAGGCCCTGGGGGGCAGGAGCTAAGAAAGTGGGGTGCTGAGTCCTAGGCAATAAAACTCACCCAGATAATCCTCCCTGGGCTTTTTGCGATTTCTACCAATGTCCAGCAAGTCCCGGATATCGTGAATGACAGAGACTGGATCCCCACCCATGTTGTGCAAGCCTGCAGGAGAGACCAGGACCATGAAGGTGGGAGACAAGGAAGGAAGAGGGTCAAGGAAGATAAACTGGCCAGAAGGAGTGACATATACGGCAGAGTGAGCAGGTTGGGGAGGAGATGGACGTGAGAGATGGTGGCGAGAAGGGTCCCTCCTCATAAAGGTTCACAGGAAGGGGCAGCATTCAGGCCCCCAACCGTGAGCCCAGCGCTGCACATGGACTTCAGGGCCACACGCTGGTTGGAGAGGGTGAGGAGTCAGAGGCAGGGGAACAGTCCCTCTGACCATCAGTCACGAGGAGGATGACGTGGCGGGTGCGGTTCCAGGCTTCAGGGAGTTTGTTCACTTCCCTGCTCATCATGTTGTATACTTCCAGGAGAGCCTTCTTGGTGTTAGTGCCTGCCCTCAACTTGTGGTCTGTGGAAAGGGAAGAAATCATCACCTCCACCTGGACTTCCGAGCCATCCTTGACCCCAGAGGCCTAGCAGCAACTGAGATCCCCCTCTGTCAACTTTTTGAGTTAATTGTCACCCCAGTGACTTCCCTTTGACAACGAAGTGACCATCTCAGTTCCAAAGGGTTCCCACCAAAAATCCCCATTTTCCAATGACCCTGCTGCCCATCCATGGATTAAAAAGTAGTCCTCCTTGTCTCACTGCCCTCCCCACAACACTCCTGAAACTTCAGACCTCTCTGACCACAATGGTGGGAGCGAACCTCCCACCATTCCCTTCCCTGACTTCTGACCTTTGTAGTTGATTTGGTTGAGCTGCTCTGTGACCCAGTCTGCATCGCTGCTCTTTGGATCAGACACTCTGATCAAAACTTTGGGGTCTGTGGCATATGTCACTAGACCATATTTTGGCTTCACCCCATAACTTGCCACCTGTGGGTGAGGGGAGCAAGGGGTCATGGCATTGAAAGTAGAATATATGGCTGGGAGAATTCAGCAGCTTTACTGGGACAGACAGTGAAGGACATAGTAAGAGACTCATCACCCTGGGGTTCGTGGAGGAGTCTGGGTTAAAGATCAAGAAACTGCTTCAAGTAAAAGGAAAGGAAGACAGAATAGGACCTGGAGATTTTCTGGGACCCTGTGGCTCAGAGGGGCTGGGGGCATCAGGGAGCTAGTCCTGGCAGGGCAGTGAGGTCCATTCAGGGTCCCCACATTCAGGGGGAGGGGGCCCCACCTTCTCAATGAAGTTTCTGAGACAAGTCTTGGCCACTGTGAAGTTGTTGGACCCAATGCTGTCTGATCCATCCAGCACCAGGTAGATGTTCATGGAGCCCGAGGGGTCCAGGATAATCTTCCTCTTCTGTTGTTCCCCTGGGTGCCAACAGAGAGACTCGGGCTCCAGGAGGCATGGTTCTCCTGCCCCTTCTCCATCCTCCTCCCACCCCCAATTCCCTGCCCTGCCTCCCCTCTCTATCTTCAAACCTGGGCTGTGCCCATCCTCAGCATCAACTCCTTCTATGGTCTCTGTCAGGGAAGACAGGAAGGCTTCGGCCACCTCTGCAGGGGTATCGTACATAAAGGAGTCTGGGAGAAGTCAGAAAGCAGGTCAAATGTCTGGGAGGGTCAGGAACATAGTGACGAGAGATGGTGGGTTTCCAGGGTGGGAAGGGCTCAGAAGTTCTTTGGGGAGGTTTAGAAGTGAGCAAGGAGCTGGGTTGCAGTAGGGGGAGAAGGCAGTGCTCTGGTGTGGGAATGTGAGGATGGGAGAGCAGGATCTGACGTGAGGGTACGGATCAAGGGTCACCTTGGCAAGAAGGCTCCGTTCCACTCCAAGAGCCACCTTCCTGACATGTTCGCTGCTGGGAGCCACGTAGGGTGAGCCCCCGGCTGCAGTAGTAGGTGACACTGTCTTCAAGGCGGTACTGGCTGCCCACCTTCCTTGTGCCAATGGGGATGCCCGGGTTCAGGCAGTACCCCGCTGCAGAAGCATGAGACATGGAGGTAAGGGCCAAAGCCTGAAGGCAAGGTAGAGCACAAGAGCTACGGTGCCAGTTCCTCAGGCTGAGGGTGGTCGGGAAGAAGGTAGTGTCGTGGGAAAGGGGGACGCTTCTCACCTCCATCATCGCAGATGGCCGTTTCCCCGTCCCACCGACCCGTCACTTGGCAGGTGCGATTGGCAGAGCCCCGGAGATTGTAACCATCATAGCAGTGGAAAGAAATCTCATCACTCAAATTGTAGTAGGGGGCCCGGGGCCAGTACTCCCCGTTCTCAAAGTCCTGTGGTCTGGGACAGCGAATTGCTTTGGGGGAGGAGAACAAGTAGACGTTACTGAGATGGAAGGACTGCCCTTTAGGATATCCCTCCTAGTCTCAGGGACCCTATCACTGAGAAACAGCGCCTTCTCGGTCCTACAGGATCAGCTGCTACCCTTGACCCCTGGAGGGTACCTCAACCCATGGGGAATCCTCCCACTCCCCCCTCCCCATTTCTGAGTGTTCTTTGAACTGCCAGGGCTGCCTGACACGGGGTAAACGCTTAGTAAAGATTAGCTCCCCTTCATTCTCCCTCCATCCCACCTCCAGCCCTTGCTCAGCTCCTACCCTTGCTCAGCCCAACTTGTCAGCCTGCCTGGTCTCCACACAAGTCTAATCTTATCCAGGTCTGGACCTAGGCCACCACCTGCTCTGTCCCTCCGCTGGCCCAGGTCCATCCTCACTGCCCTCCAACCTTTGCATTCGGCCCTCTTGACAATCTTTTTGTCTTGGGTCTGCAGGGTACTCCAGGATCCCGTGGATCTGCAGGTACGAATCTGCACAGGGTATGGGTAGAAGCCAGAAGGACACAAGTACTCCAGTGACTGGCCCGCCTTGAGAAGCCGGAAGGAGCCACCTTTGATCTCTACTCCCTCCAGAGAGCAGGGGCTCTGGGGCCCAGCCTCAGGCAATGGCGTCATGCTCACACCTAAAGAGAAAGGCTGGTGAAGCCCAGCCTCATAAGGCCAAGGACGGATCCTGGGGGCAGCAGGGGTGGGGGGGAGGGGGGCTGTGACCTCACTTACCTCCAGACAAGAGGCCCAAGATCAAGGGTACCAGGCAGAGTTGGGGGCTGCGTTTGCTCCCCATGGTGACGGAAGACAGGAGAGAAACTGGGGCTGGTGGCAGGGTGGCCTCTCCTGGCTCCTGCTGCGTGTCTGCTTGGCTCGATGGCCAAGCTGAAACTCCAGACCTGAGCCTGGTCACACGCCCTTCCCCTGCCCCTCACAGCCTCCAGCCTTTTACGCAATCTGTGTTCTCCCACCTGCTGCCCGCTCCACCCACCCTACCCATGTCATTTTCCGGAATGTCCGAGTGGGAGGGCCCCACTGCCAATCAAGGATACGGAAACTGCAAAACCCCACCTTTTGCTGCCCAAGGTCCAGGACTCTGCCTGTCAGCACCTCCTCTCAGCTCCAGTTCCTCCCCAAGCCCAGACCTCCCCCTTGGGGACTAGATATAAGGCCCTCACTGGCTGCCCTGTGGACTCTGTTATGGAGCAGAGTCCAGCCATTGTTTGTCCAGCAGGGTCTCTGACCTGCCTTCTTGCCGTTCCTGGAATCATTCTGGCCTTTCTCTCCCCCCAGGCCAGCCCCCAGGCAGAGGCACAGACAGATGTGGAAATCATTGATTTTTATTAATTTCATAGCCAGGTAATTCCCTGTGAAAGCGGAAGGAGAGTGAGGCAAGTAAAGCAGAGGGTGGGGTCCGCACTGGCAGGAGCGCCAGGGCTTCCCCAGCGTGGATGTGCCGCTGCTTCGGGATCCTGGAAGCAGGCATGCGCTCAGAGCAAGGCGTGCGGATGGGTCATGGAGGCTGAGGGTGGACGTTCGGTGGTAGGAGACGGGAGAGATGGCTGGTCCTGGCGGGACAGCAAAGGGCTCAGTGGCCGTGATCAGAGGGGCAAAAAGTTCAGGACACCCTCCAGGTGCTGTCTCAGCCAGGGCTGCATGTGGAAGAGATTGATGTGGAAATCTCGTGGCGGTGGCACCCTGCCACGGGGCGCGATTTTGCGAGAGTTCTTATCAGAGCTGCCACAGGGGTTGTAGAGACCCCAGCTCACCAGGCCCACCTGAAAGAAGGAGAGGTTGGGGTGGGGACGCTGCCCTGGTCCCAGCCCCAAGCCCCAACCTCCTTAGTTCCTTCGAAGGCCTGCCTCGTGCCTCCTCAAGGCCAAGATCCTGTAACTCCAGTCCTGCGAGCTTCCCCCCTCTCTCCTCACCTGAAAAAACCTGAACCTCCGCTCAAGGAAAACTGCTCCCCCAGATTCTCCTGCCAGAAAGGAGGGACAAGAGACTGTCATCCTGACTCTCATCGCCGCATCAGGGTGGTACACCGGTGTCCTGGCATGCGAGCTGGCCAGAGGGACACAGGTGGCCTTCCCCTCAGGAATCCAGACTCCAGGGTGGGGACTGGGGATGAGAAGTGGGGGGAGGGAGCTCACCCTTGCAGGGATTGTCATCCCCCTGCATCCCACTGCATAGGAACTGGTCTGTCACCACCTCTCTGACATCTGTCAAGTTGGGGAACGTGGTTTTGTCTTGGGAGACAGCCTTGACACAGTTTGTCCACTGCAGTAGGGGTGGAATAGGACAGAAGGATGGAGTGAGCAGGCAGGCCCGGGGGACACCTGGAAGTGCAGCTAGGCCTGGAGGAGGGGTGACTTGGAGTCAGATGGAGAAAGCACTCAGAGCTAGGGGATGAAGAGAGACGTTCAGGGAGTTGCCACAGGGGGATCCCATCCGCCCACAGCATACTGGACCCGAGACCCTCACCTCCGACCCTGTCTTGAGGTTAACGTTCAGCTTGTTCCCATTCAAAGCCACAAAATGAGCAGGAATGCTCCGTTTGTTCAGAAGTTCACTCTCTACAGTCAAGGAAAAGGATGTCAGTACTGGTCCCTTTACCTAGCGTCCAGACTCCCGACTTGGGAACTGCAGCACAGCCCACGTCATCAACCCCCAAGCCCTGATCCCAGTTCTTCATGCACCCTAAGCCCAGCGCTCACCGTGGTCTCTGCAGGTGCTGCCTGGCAGTCTCCGCAGAGCCAGATTGGCCCCCACCGTGCAGGGAAGGCAGATAGGCCTGAGGAGAAGGACAAGGGTCACAGAGGCCCGTCCTTGGTGTCCCCTCCTCCAGCACTCCCCAGAGCACTTCTCGCCCAGAGGGCACCCTCCCATCCCAGACTCCGGCACCTGGCGTGGGTGGACATCTTCACTTTCTGGGCCAGCTTTAGAAGAGCGATGTCATCGCCGTAGAACTCCGGGATTCCCTGATTCTTCTTGGCAAAGACATTGAACCCTGAGGAGATCACCGCCTTCTCAACTTGGAATTCTTTGCCCCACTGGGAGTTGGGATCCCCTGGAAACAATGTGGCAGATTAGGCTGGACCAGGGCTGCTGAAGGGGCCAGAGGCTAGGGACAAGGGGTGGGAGCTCTGCCCACGGGGTTGGGAAGCGGGTGCAGGCCCTTCCTTACCCACGCTGACCCTCCACAGGGGGTGGGCCTCGGCGTTGCGGAGGCAGTGAGCAGCTGTCAGGACCCACTGGTCCGAGATGAGGGCCCCTCGGCAGGTCTCCTGGCTCTTGGGCTGCAGGGGAACAGGTGATCTTCAGGGACTGCTGTGTCTCTGGCTCATGGCCGCTGTCACCTCTGGGATCCAAGCCCCATCCCTCCTTCCTGGTACCTTAATAGTGACATGCCAGGGTGTCCTCTCCTGGGCAGAGGCATTGGCAGACATGTTCCCTACCCCACAGATGGTGTCCATGAGCTGGGAGACATCTGTGGGCGTGAGGAGCAGATGGTGAAGGAGGCTGGTGCCGGGCACCGCGAGCAGGTGCCAGCATGGACCCTTGGCCAGCTCCACACTGGCCACACCACTCTGGAGAGAGCAAAGTACACTCACCCAGCATGTGCTCAAAGACCTGGCTCAGAGCCTCCACGTCCTTCAGAATGAAGGCATGCCTCTCGCCATCCTTCTTGGACCCCAGCTCATTCAGTTCTCTCCAGTCCACATCCAGGTTGCCCACGCCAATGGCATAGATGTCTGATGGGGAGGAAATCACCAGAATCTTGTGGCTGAGGGGCTACCCCGTGACAGAAGACTGTAATTCCGAACTCGCTGCATCCTACAAAGCCCTACATGAGCGGGATGCCCCTCCCTCCCCCCACGACCTACCTCATTTCCTACCACTCCTCCCCCTTCACTCTCTTCCAGCCACGTGGCCTCCTTGAAGTTCCTCAAACTGACAGGCACACTCCCACCTCAGGCCCTTTGTATGAACTGTGTCTCTGCCTGGTTCACTCCTCCTCCCAGACTTCTACATGCCTCACTTTCTTACCTTTTTAAGTTTCGACTCAAATGTCACCATCACAGGGAGGCCTTCTCTGGCCTCCTTGTGTAAAACTGCAATGCCCCAGACACTTCGATTCCTTCCCTGCTTCAGTTTATACCTTAGCACGTGTCACTATCTACCGTGCCATATGGTTTCCTTATTTATTTTGTTTAATGCCTAGTGTGGGTAGAATTGTGTCTCCCCAAAAGATATGTTCAAGTCCTAACCCCCAGGACCTGTGAATATGCCCTTGTTTGGATATAGTGTCTTCGTGGATATAATCAGTTAAAATGAGGTCATGCTGGATGGAGGCAGGGGTGGGGAGGGGTGATAATCTGATGCCTTTATAACAATAGAGGAATCTGGACACAAACACAGAGAGAGAGAAAACCATGTGACAACACAGAGATACACTCAGGAAAGAAAGTGACGTGAAGACAGAGGCAAAGACTGAGTGATCTGGGACTCCCCTGGTGGTGCTGTGGTTAAGAATCCGCCTGCCAATGCAGGGGACACGGGTTCGTGCCCCG
Organism: Phocoena sinus; assembly: GCF_008692025.1. Taxonomy (NCBI): domain Eukaryota; kingdom Metazoa; phylum Chordata; class Mammalia; order Artiodactyla; family Phocoenidae; genus Phocoena; species Phocoena sinus. The sequence goes on from NC_045773.1 coordinate 80,437,799, forward strand.
GTCCGGGAAGATCCCACATGCCGCGGAGCGGCTGGGCCTGTGAGCCATGGCTGCTGAGCCTGCGTGTCCGGAGCCTGTGCTCCGCGATGGGAGGGGCCGCAACAGTGAGAGGCCCACACACCAGAAAAAAAAAAAAAAAGAACTCATGATGTAGCATGGAGGCAAAACTTCAGATCTGGTCTTCCTCTGCAAAATGTCGGCTCTAGGAGAGGACCCTGGAGGCATCTCTTCCCGCAGGAGAACCTGGGCCCACACAGCCATCCACACCAGCCTCTGAGCCAGCGTGGGTGTGAGTCAGAACTGCCCTGGGGTGGACCATAGAGTCTGGTCTTCTCCCACCCTTTGTACCCCTCATGGGCCTTTTTTGCAGTTATGATAGGAACTGGACAGTTATCACGCCCCACGTGTTTTCTCTATTTCCCTGCAGTTCCTGCCTCTTTTTCATGAGGTGCGTTCAAGCATTTAACTCTGGCCCAGTGATGCTAAGGAGTTAGGGAGTGGAGTTTGTGATTTGCCTTCCTTAGGCCAGGGTTTTCAAGAGGAATACGCTTACCTCCGAGGGGCAGGTGAAGTGGGTGGCATGAACAGAAATGAGAGGACCCAGGGGAAAGTAAAACTTGGGGCCTCAAAACCAGCTGCCCTCCCTTATCTGGAGGATTTCTCTTTGAAGTTCTTTTCTGGTCAAAGGTCAGTGCAATTTTTGTTTAGTCTGAATTAGAGGAGCTGTTCTTTCAGAGACTGCAACTTCCAGAGCCTTAGTTATCTGCACTGCCAAGGGAAGAAAGGCCAGGAACAGCCCCTATAAGGAATCCAGGCCTTTTCTTCCTGGAGAGGTTTGTGGAACATCAGATGGTGAATGAAAACGATGACGATGACGATGGTGGTGGCCGCCACCGCACACTGTGTTTGTCTGTGCCAGGCAATGTTTGAGCATTTGCCCTTATCGGCCAGTGAGGTAGGTCCTTGTACTATATCCTGACAAGTAAAAAAATAACCCATGGCCACAGCCAATCAAAGATGAACCCAAGTTTGAAACCACGGGCAGTTTGACTACTCTTCAGTGTGACACTCGGCTGCCTTCATGCAGAAAAACACAGCCTGGGGTCTCGATAGAAATACAGCCAAGATGCTAGAACCCCTGGCTGTGGGCCCTGGGCCCCCCTGCAGGGCAGCACAGATGGGGCGGGGGCGGAGGCTCACCCAGATAGTCTTTCCTCTTCTGGTTGATGTTCAAGACCTCCTTGATATTGTCAACAGCCACCTTGGGAGAGCCACCCATGTTGGACTTTCCTAGAACAAGGAAGGAAAAGAATTGTCCATCTGGGTGATGTATCACGATTCCCCCCCAGCCCTGGAAGAGAGGGGAAGGATTCATCCTGGGAACCTCAACACCTACCCTCCCTACTTGAGTTTCAAGATACATTATTTACAGAAGTTCTTTAGCACTGGGCCAGGGGCATCCTACACTTTATCTCATTTGATTTTCATGAAGCCCCAGTAAGTGTGGGTCTACTCATTTTATAGACAAGAAATCTGATTTATAGAGGAGCCATGTAATTTGGACAAAATCAAGAGATAAATGGCAGAGCCCAGATCCACTAGCCAGTCTGCCCTTCCATCGGTGGACTTCAACATCACTGGTCCAGAGCCACGCCTCCCCATCCAGCTCCCCCTATGTGACCTCCCAGGTAATAACAATAACTAACACTTATAATCATAAAGCACTTTTACACAAAGTACTTAAATTGCTCTTCATAAAAACTGTGTAAGGGGACTTCCCTGGCAGACCAGTGGTTGAGACTCCGTGCTTCCACTGCAGGGGGCGAGGGTTCAATCACTGGTCAAGGAACTAAGATCCCACATGCCGTGCGTCGCGGCCAAAAAAATTAAAAAAAATAAACAACAACAACAAAACTGTGTACGGAAAGGAGGGCAGCTTCCATTATCAGTAATTGTTGCGGTTGTCATTACCGTCATCATCGACACTATTTCTACTTTATAAATAAGAAACCAAGGCCCTAAGTGGCAAGGGGAGAACCAGAGTGCAGGTCTCTGACCCCACATTGCTTCTCCTTCCACTATGCCAGACTCATTCACAGAGACGACGATACCCACCATCGGTCAGAAGGATGATGGCATGTCGGATTTCCTGCCAGGCCGCCGTGTTCATACTGAGCCGTCGCATTTGGTTATTCATCATGATATAGACAGAATTTAGGGCCTCGTAGATGTTGGTCCCGGTTCCGTTTTCATGGTCTGGAATATGTGAAGACGAAAAGCTCTCTTAAGAAACTTCCCACCTACCACCTGGGAGAAGGGAGTCACTCTATTTTCCCCAAACACTGGAAATGCATTTATCAATAGATTTGATAAACACAGACTTTTGACATCTAGTTAGAGATTTGGCATCATTGCCCATTCAGACATTAAAAGCCTTTCCCTTTAGAAATGCTCATTGCATAACCCCACTGAAGGCCATCCTAAAGTCCCAAGATTCAAAGATGGGGTTTCCAAAGAAAGTGGGTTGTTTCAGCCATCTGCTACCTACCACCCAGGTAGTTTCCTAATGACATGAGGAGACTATGAAAACCAGACCATGTTGTTCTGGCATCAGGGAGAAGCCAAAGACCTGCATGATGCATCTGGACACGTAGCACGTGCGAGGAAGCCCGGAGCTGGTAGGAGCTGGGACTCCCCGACCATGAACCTGACTTGGAAGCCACCGCACCTAAGGAACCTTAGTCCCAGAGCCCTGGGACTTGAGTGCCACCAAGAAGCCCCACTCTCTCTCAAACTTGTCCAGTATCTCTGCAGGCACAGAGAGCTCATCCCCTGCCCCCACTTCCATCACCTTCATTTGATGACATCATACCTTTATAGTGGGCGTTTTCCAGACTGTGGGCCACTTCAGTCACATCCTTGGATTTGCTGTCCAGGACAGACATGATGACTTTGGGCTTTGATGCAAAAGTGATGATGGCGACACTAACCTTGATCTCAAAGCTGAAGATCTGTGAAGGGCAAATGAGAGGTAGTGTGAAAGGCTCCCAAACCAAAGGGGAGTTGGTAAGGGAGCCAGCAAAAGGCCCTTGACGAGGCAGAGATCCTGGACAGAGACTGACGGATGCAAGGCCCTTGGAGAGTCCCTTCCTGGGAAACGGTTGCTTGAAGAAGCCAGGAAAGTGACATTTGTTGGTCCTCTCCTCTCTTTGACTGGCTCACTCTTCATTTAATCGTCACCTCAGTGCTGTGAAGGGTCGTGATGGTCCCCATTATACAGATGAGGAAGCTGAGGCTTGTTTACCTTGCCCCAGATCACACCCCTGGTAAGAGGTGGAGGTAGAATTCAAACGTAACGGCACTTGTCTGTCGAGTTTTGCAGCCTCACAGCTTAGTGAGTTACTTAACTTTACGTCTTAAGAGAGACACTAAGGAGCACAAAAGCTGCCTTCTTTCAAACGTAGCTGGGAGGGAAAACATATATCTACACAGACTATTGTGAAAAGCATAACTACCAAGCAGAGTCCTGGCAAGGAATCTGAACCAAGTGTTTCCAAACTCTTCCGTTCATGGACCTCGTCAGTCGAAACATTCTGAGCACGTACCTCAATATAGGTATATGTATTTATAAAGTATACTCATACTTATAAAGTGTATCACTATTTAAATATATTATACACATTTTAAAACATATAGAAAATATTGAAATTTTAAAAGGAAATTATTAAGTTCTTAATTTAAGTTAAATTACAATCATTCACCATGGATACCAGTATTTTCCTGCCACACGCCAGAAGCTTATTTGGGGTACCCCTCTGTGAAGACCACTGTTCTAGATGATGAATTCCTGGAAAGTGGGGTCTCAGCCTTGTTCATCTTTGAGGTCCCCCCACACCCAGAACAGTGCCTGACATAGAGTAGCTACCCCAACAGTGTTTGTGGAATGAAAAATAGGATCCTCTAAATTAAATCCGTGATTCCTGCATGGCATGTGTGTAATCTGGGAAGACTTCTTGGAGGAGGTGGGCTGTGAGTGGGATTCTGAGGAAGGGAAGGAGACAAAGACCGTGAGTGCAGGAAGGCTGCTGGTATGTGTGAGCTCCTATTTCCTGACCCTGTCCACCAGGTGGGAGGCGCTCTTCTTGAAGATTTCAAAGTCCTCTTCCTCCACACTCTGAGATGCGTCCAGGAGCACGTAGAGGTTCAGGTGACCCGAGCGCTGGATTTGTATTTTGCGGCCCACGTTTTCTGGAAGAAATGTGGAAGGGGAAGATTCAGACTCCACCTCCTACCCACTCTCTTGCCAAGGCAATCAGGCCCCTCTACCTCCCCTCCAGTCAGCTCAGCCCCGCTGAGCCCACCGGAGGCTCCTGGCCCCTCGGAAGCTTGCCCCTTCTCTGCACCCGCCCAGCACCCTGCCACCCCCACTTCAAGCACTCACGCTTCTTCTTCTGGGTGGGATTGGTGGTTCCAAGTAGGTGGGACAAGGAGGTGCCCAGGGCAGGGGCCACATCCTCGGGAAAGTCGTAAGAGTAGGGCTCTGTGGGGAGAGCCACCGGGGTCAGCTGTGGCCAGGGGTGGGGGCCCAGGAATCTCAGGAGGGTCAGAGCAGCTACTCACGGCGGCAGATGGGCTCCATCCCACTCCAGACCCCTTCATCCTGGCACTCTCGCTCCACAGACCCCGTCAGCACCAGATTCGAGGAGCAGCGGTAGCTGACCTTGTCGCCGAGGCCGAAGCGAGACCCTGTCCGCACTGCACCCACGGCAATGCCCGGGTTGGGGCAGTGGCTGGCTGTGAGGAGCAAAGGAAGATGGAAATGAGCAGGGACCCGCCTCAGCCTCTGGGTGCTGCTCGGACACCTTTTCCCGCCAGACTTTTCCTCCTCTACAGACCCTCAGAGCCTCTGCGGGTCCCTTGGCCCCTCCCTTGGGAGACACCACAGCTGTGCCTCCCAGGTGTGTGGATAGAAAACCTGAAGTAGGGAAAAAGGTTTAGAACTCAGTGGCCCAGTTTCCAGCTAAAGCATACCAATCCCAACCCAGGGACTCTGCCTGTATCCATCCCAGAGCCTCAGGGAAGATGCTGGCTTCCTCAGGGAAGGAGCCCTACCTCTCCACAGAGAATATCTGCAAACAATGAGACATCACCACACACCCACCAGAATGGCTAAAACTAAAAAATGGGTAATTCCAAGTGTCAGAGACGATGTGGGACAACCAGAACTGTTAAATTGCTGGAGTGTCAATCAGGAAGCTGTTTGCAGCCTCTTCTGAAAGAAAACATATGCCAACGTGTGACCCAGTAATTCCACTCCTAGATAATGTGCTCAAGAGAAATGTGTCTAGTGCATCCAATCACACATAAGGATGTTCATAGAGTTTTACTTACAATAACCAAAGACCAGAAATAACCCAAATACCCATCAACAGGAGAATGCATAGATAAACTGTAATATGAAATGGAACTACAAAGCAATGAAAAATAACAAACTGCTGATACACAGGAAAACATGGATACATCTCACAGGCAGAATGCTGAATAAGGGAAGACACATGCGAAAGAGCACATTCTGTATGATTCCACTTCTACGAGGTGTAAGAATAAGCTAAACGAATCTGTGGAGACAGAAGTCCGAAGAGTGGTTACCTTGTGGGAGGGGACAGGAGGCAACCTCCTGATATAATGGACCCTCGGTCTTGGGTGGTGATTACGTGGGTGGATACACGTAAAAGGATACTTGTGGGTATAAAAGTTCATCAAGCTGAATACTTAAGATTTGTATGCTTTAGGTAGTTTAAACCTCAATTTTCAAATGAATTATATTTATGTTTGAATAAATGGCTATTGTCAAAGAATCAAGGACGTAAATATGGAGCCAACAGCTGGGCACCAGGTGAGGGTACGGTCCTGCCATCTCGTGGACTCTGAACCTTCTGTATTGTGTATTTAGAACTGTGATCCAGGAAGCTTCCAAAGCCCACAGGCCAATGTGGCTCCAGGGAATCCCAGGAACCCCACTTCTGTCAAGCAGAGCCCCCCCCATCTTTCACAGGGGCAGTAATGACCATGACAAAAGTATATGTGGCGCTTAGTACATTCCAGGGGCTGTTCCAGATGCAACTCACTTGATCCACACGGCAACCCCATGCAGTCAGTACTCTTACCATCCCCATTTTACAGATGTGAAAACTGAGGCACAGAAAGGTTAAATAACCTGCCCAAAGGCTGTCAAAATCAGAGCCAGGCTTGGAACCCAAACTTGCTGCTGAGGCAAGGCACCTAAGCGCGACACTTGATTCCCTTCATCATATCTTCCCTACAATAGCCCAGGGCGCCCAAATACCAATCTGGTTTTGAGGCATTTGGAAAAGCTGGACAGAGTATTTGGAGCCTTTGTGTTGGATCTGAAGCTTAGCACCAACTTCCTTGAGCCAGGATCCCCACAGGCCAGAGATGTGTCATTATAGACCTCAACTGACCAAAATCTAGGAATATGATTTTGGCACCAGAAACACCAGGCCCTGTCCCCACAGAAGCTCCCTAAACACATATCTGGTTCCAGGGCTCCTGGGAGACCCCTGCCCCCATGCAGCCATCTGTCAGGGCACTCACCGCCGTTGTCACACACAGCTGTCTCCCCATCCCACATGCCATTGGGGCGACAGTGCCGCACCGGCGAGCCCCGCAGTGTGAAGCCATCCTCACACTCGAAGCTCAGGTTGCCGCCCACAGGGTGGGACCCCAGCCGTGGTGTGTATACGCCGTTCTCAAAGGTAACAGGGGCTGGACAGCGAACAGCTGGAGGGAGAGAAGGGCATGAGAATATAAGGATGGAGGGATAACAGCTGGGCTGGACACTAACTGGGTGAAGTTCAGCTTGGATGCATGGGTAGAGCCAGCTGGTTGTCAAAACGTTAGGTTGATGCCTGTGAAATTGCTACTTTGGGCAGTTGGTAGAATATTGGCAATTTCACACAGTTCAACCTAATAGATTGAGAAACAGCCACTTCTCTCAGCCCCCTGAGGGCCATGTCCACCCCAGCCCCTCCCCTGGGGTCCTCAGACGTCCCATGAGTGGATAACTAGAGGGGTGACTCCTGGTACAACAGGGGATGCCAGGACCATTCAGCATCCATCCCGAATGGTCAGTACTGTGCAGTTAATTGTTCAGTATTCTAACAATCATCCCTGGGCTTCCCTGGTGGCACAGTGGTTGAGAATCCGCCTGCCAATGCAGGGGACAGGGGTTCAAGCCCTGGTCCGGGAAGATCCCGCATACCACGGATCAACTAAGCCCATGTGTCACAACTACTGAGCCTGTGCTCTGGAGCCCGCGAGCCGCATCTACTGAAGCCCGTGTGCCTATAGCCTGTGCCCTGCCACAAGAGAAGCCACTGCAATGAGAAGCCCGCGCGCCACAAAGAAGAATAGCCCCCGCTCGCTGCAACTAGAGGAAAGCCCGCGTGTAGCAACTAAGATCCAATGCAGCCAAAATTAAATAAATAAATAAGTAAATTTATTTAAAAAAAAAAAAAAGAGTTCACCCGCCAATGCAGGGGACACGTGTTCCATCCCTGGTCTGGGAAGATCCCACATGCCACAGAGCAACTAAGCCCGTGAACCACAACTACTGAGCCTGTGCTCTAGAGCCCGCGAGCTACAATTACTGAGCCCGCGTGCCACAACTACCGAAGCCCGTGCACCTAGAGCCCGTGCTCCGCAACAAGCCACCACAGTGAGAAACCCGCGCACCGCAACGAAGAGCAGACCCCACTCACCGCGACTAGAGAAAGCCCGTGGGCAGCAACTAAGACACGACTCAGTCAAAAATAAATAAACTTATTTTTTAAAAAATCATCCCTGGCTTTGGTACCCCACAATCTACATCAGAGCCTGCCTCCGGTGCCTTGCTATTGGGCAGTTGACATTTTCCCACTATTTTGAAAAGCCCTGTGGAAAAGAAGCTTTGCCACCCCATCTAGTCATATTAAGCCCCACCCTGATTAAACTAAATAGAAGTCCTGGGGTGGCCGCTGGTGGGAAGCCTCACGTTTGCAGACCGCCTTTGTCCGCTGGGTGGATCTCGGGAAATGCCACCGTCCGTTGCTCTTGCACAGGCTTGTCGCCACCGGGTACGGGTAAAAGCCCAGGGGGCAGGAGTAGGTGAGGATACTCCCAGGGGCCCAGCCGTTGCTGAGGGTGAAATTGCCCCCAGAGATATTCACGTTCTGAGGGCAGGAGGGAGTGGTCGTAGCCAAGCCTGTGGGCATGGGGACACGACACAGAAATGAAGAAAAGAAGGAAGGCACGGATAAGAAAAGGAGAGCAGAAGAGACAGTCCGTTTCACACATGGAAACTCAATCTGGGTAGCACTGGCCTTGCCCCACAGGACCCCAGCATCCCCCCTCCCCTGCTCCTACCTGGGTACAGGGGCAGCAGGCAAAGGACGGCCATCAGTGGGTCCATGGTGTCTACCTTAGGGGCACGGACAGGCAGAGAGCCGGGAGAGGGAAAAGGTCATCTGACTTCCCGAAAACCAGAGCTGGCTCAGCAGCTGCTTTGTCTGCTGCCAGAGAAAGAAAACTAGGGAGTGGCAGAAGGTAGGGGGCACGTTCTCTCATTAGGGGAAAAAATAATCAGGGATTGGGGACTGAGCTGAGGGCGTGAAACTTCCGGTCTGTCTCCCTAATCCTGACACATCCATAGAGTCAGTTGATCTGCACCACAGGCTCTGTACACTGCTCCCCACTTCCACCGTCTCACAGACACAAGTGCACGCATGCTCTCACATGAAGAGTCTAAAGCACACAAACCCACAAACCAACCGAGATATTGCAAAACGTTTTATTTAAGTAAAGTTTCAGTTTTCTTTTGGGTTTTCCCAAGTGGATTTTACTTCCTCAGAGTCTAGAGTAGTACTGTCTTCTTGAACATAAACTCCCAAGGGATTAAACTAGAAATTCTTAGAAATTCTTGATACTTAGGAGGATTCACCATCTTTTTCTTCCCTGCAGTCCTTCTGCAGAGAGAATCTAGGGAGAAAAATGAAATCAACACTTAGTTTTAGAGACTGGGAAAAATATTGAGAATGTTTTTACGGGAAGTCCAGTAGATAAAATCTCCAACTTATAAAATAACTAAATCTGGGGTTGGTGATTCAAAGGAATGAAAGTATTTTTGGAATTGGGATGTGCCTTTAAATTACAACTGGCCTTTTGTATGAAATGCAGAAAGCAAAGAAACTCTAAGCTAGTGTGTTAGCCTCCCCATCTCACAGAAGTCTCTTTAATATTTGTCAAACAATGTGGGGTGTAAGTAAATAAGATCAATCAAAGATGAAGATGAAACGTCTCTGAAGTGATCAGTTACATTTATGAAAACTCTTTTGATTTACAAATAACTTCTCAGAAACGCACATACACAAGGTGGACATACACAAAGTCAGTTCCTTGGACAGAATCGACTGAATGCAGGAAGACCATGACACCCCTGGTGTTGGGGGTCCCAAAGCTGCCTCTGTGACTGAGCTGCTGGTGCCTCCCTTGCACCCAGTATCTGTTCTCCCTCCTTCTACAGTAAGAGATGTTTAGCAGAACACACAGTCACCCAGATAAAGACTACATTTTCCAGCTTCCCTTGCAGCTAATGGCCAGGTGACAAGACTCTGGCCAATAGAATGTGAGTAGAACTGATGTGTGTAACTTACAAGTAAGGTAAGTAAAGTAACATCCCCCCACACACACTCCCATGGGCTGGAATATAAATCTGATGGTGACTCAAGAGCAATATCCTGGAGATGATAGAGCAAAGAGACAGAGGAGCCTGGGTCCCTGATACTGTGTTGATGTCATACCAGCCCTGCCCACCTGCTCGGATTTTTACAAGAGAGAAATAAACTACCTTCAGAGCGGTGAGTATTAGAGACGTTCTGGCTTCATCTCCTTTCAATCACATAGTAGGTTTGAACTTCCCCATCCACTTGCTTTGACCAATGAAATGTGACTGTAAGTGACATGGACTACTTCTAGATGGAAGCTTTATGAGCCAATGCAGTCTTCCTCGTGCTCTCTTTCCCTCTTTATGGCACGTTTGAGATGGTGGCTGCTCTATCAGCCCTGAGTGATGCCAAAAGCAGAACCTTTGCTGACCCTTAGCAGGTATGCAATGTGAGCAAAAAATAAACCTTTGTTGTTTTAATCCACTGCATTACCACTGCTGTAGGAAAAAAAAAATACCACCCCAAATTTAGGGGCTTAAAAGGATGATTTATTCTTTCTCATGATTCTGTGGGTTGGCCAGGCAGTTCTGGGCTGGGCTCACCCACACAGCTACAGTCAGCGGAGGGCTGAGTTCAGTGGGAACAGGAGGACCCATGGTCTATCACCCATAGCCCCTCACAGCATGGCAGTCTCAGGACAGCATTCTAAGAAATCCAGAGCATAAGCTGCAAGGTCTCTTGAGGCCTGCCCTCAGAAGTCACATGACATCACTTCCACCATGTCCTATTGGTCACAGCCCAGATTTAAGGTTAGGGGAAACTACCTCCTGATGGGAGGAGTGGCAGAGTCACATTGCAAAGAGGCATGCGCACCAGAATAGGAGAGATTTATAGCCATATTTTGCAAGGCACTATGGCAACCAAGATTGGGGGGCTGTCATCAAGACATAATGAATCCTCACCTGACTGAATACTTAAACCACTGAATTTTGGGTGCCTCTTAAAGCTGCTGCTTTGGACTGAATTGTATCCCCCCCCAAATTTGTATGTTGAACACCTAACCCCCAATGTGACTATATTTGGAGATAGCACAGCCTGTAAAGGGGTAATTAACCTTAAATGAGGTCATAAGGGTGGGGTCCTGATCTAACAGGCTAAGTATCCTTTAAGACATACCAGAGAGATTTCTCTCCCTCCCTCTTTCTTCCTCTCTCCCTTCCTCCTTTCCTGTCTCTCTCTCTCTCCACACACATAATATCCCGCCTGCCCCCACGCAGAGAATTGCCTACATGCCAGGAAGAGAGCTCTTACCAGAAACTGACCTTGATCTCCTCCTTCCAGTCTCCAGAACTATGAGAAGATAAATTTCTGTTTAAGCCACCCAGTCTGTGGTGTGTTTTTAAATTTTATTTATTTATTTTTGGCTGCGCTGGGTCTTCGTTGCTGCGCGCAGGTTTTCTCTAGTTGTGGTGAGCGGGAGCTGCTCTTTGTCGTGGTGTGTGGGCTTCTCATTTCAGTGGCTTCTCTCGTTGTGGAGCATGGGCTCTAGGCACACGGACTTCAGTAGTTGTGGCACGCAGGCTCGGTAGTTGTGGCTCACGGGCTCGGTAGTTGTGGCTCACGGGCTCTAGAGCGCAGGCTCAGTAGTTGTGGCGCACGAGCTTAGTTGCTCCGCGGCACGTGGGATCTTCCTGGACCAGGGCTTGAACCCGTGTCCCCTGCATTGGCAGGCAGATTTTTAACCACTGAACCACCAGGGAAGTCCCTTTTTTTTTTTTTTTAATGGCAGTCCAAGCAGAATAATACATCAGCCCAGCTCATATCTAATAGCTGCCTTGAAAAGAAAGGGCCTTTCTTTCATGAATTTCTCCCAATATTGGTTGAGTTAAATAAACTCTGCAGAGCATGTCAGAATCCACTCTCCCTTCTTTTTTTTTTTTTTTAAGATCTTTTTGATGTGGACCACTTCTAAAGTCTTTACTGAATTTGCCACAATATTGCTTCTGTTTTTTTGTTTTGTTTTGTTTTGTTTTGTTTTGTTTTGCAGTATGCAGGCCTCTCACTGTTGTGGCCTCTCCCGTTGCGGAGCACAGGCTCTGGACATGCAGGCTAAGTGGCCATGGCTCATGGGCCCAGCCGCTCCACGGCATGTGGGATCTTCCCAGACCGGGGCACGAACCCGTGTCCTCTACATCAGCAGGCGGACTCTCAACAACTGCGCCACCAGGGAAGCCCTTGCTTCTGTTTTATGTCTTGGTTTTTTGGGCGCGAGGTATGTGGGATCCCAGCTCCCTGATCAGGGATCGAACCCACATCCCCTACATTGGAAGGCGAAGTCCTAACCACTGGACTGCCGGGGAAGTTCCTCCCTTCTTTCTTAAGTAGTAAAACTCTCAAGTTTTTTGCTGGACCCATGGAGTATACTCTTGAGAAAGGGGTGTGCTCCTCAATTTTTCTTCTCCCCTTCCCACTGGCTAGCTGGAATACAGACAGACTGGTGGAAGCTGGAACAGCCACCCCAAACCACAAGGTGGAAGTCATGTTGATAATGACAAACAATAAAGTTCCAGAAGCCCTGCTCCCCAGTCCTCTAGAGCTCTCATAAATGCCCCGGAATTCTTATGCTCAGACCATTTAAGCCATTGTTATTCTAGCCTTTGTTTTAGCAGCCAAACCTTTACCCAACTCATATTCTTAGCCAGAAATCAACATGGGAGCCAAAGGCAACACCCAGAGACATGTGTTTATCAGGGTATAATCTAAACTGCTGCAGTAGGGACTTCCCTGGTGATCCAGTGGGTAAGACTCCGCGCTCCCAATGCAGGGGGCCTGGGTTCTATACCTGGTCCGGGAACTAGATCCCGCATGCATACCACAACTAAGAGTCTGCATGCTGCAACTAAAGATCCCACATACTGCAACTAAGACCTGGTGCAGCCTAAATAAATAAATATTTTTTTAAACAAATAAACTGCTGCAGTAAAGAGAACTCAAAATATAGTGACTTAAATAAGACAGGGGACTTCCCTGGCTGTCCAGTGGTTAAGACTTCACCTTCCAATGCAGGGGTGCGGGTTCTATCCCTGGTTGGGGAGCTAAGATCCCACATGCCTCGCGGCCAAAAAACCAAAACATAAAACAGAAGCAATATTGTAACAAATCCAATAAAGACTATTAAAATGGTCCACATCAAAAAAATCTTAAAAAGAAAATAAGATAGAAGTTTACTTCTCTCTCAAAGAAGAGCCTCAGTGTAAGCTGGCAGGGCTGATACGGTGGCCCTGGCTGGAAGGGCAGTGCTGCTCGTCAGCAACATTCAGGACCCCAGGGCTCCTTCCATCTTGTGGCTTTGCCATAACCATTGATAACTGTCCTTGTCTGTGTGGTTGAAACACGTTTCCATCAAGTCTGCATTCCATTCCCAGGAAGTGTCATGAAAGAAGAAGCAGGGGGCAAGTAACGATATGGAATTTCACTTAACTCTTCCACTCATATTCTGTTGGAAAAAACTTGGTTAAAGGGGAGGCTGAGAAAGGTGGTCTCTAGTTTGTCTATCATGAGCTCAACTAGAACTCTGATACTATATAAGAAGAGAATGGATTTGGGAAGACAACAAGCAATGTGCAAGAGGAGGTCAACTTTGATGGGAAACTGTCCACGGGAGCATCACATTGCACGGTGGCAAATCAAGGTGAACAAAGGGAAAGTGAGTCACCAGAGTGGGTCCACTGGTCCAGTTCTCCATGGGGCCCAGTCCAATGTGGAAGGGCCATGACCTGAGAGCCTCTGGGGCTAAAGACACTAGATCTTTATTCCCCTCTCTAGGCTCCTAAGTAGATTTTCAGTAGACCCCCATTAGGTGAAGGTGGCTTATCTATTTTTTTGCCCCATTAAAAAGCCTGGCAAATGGGCTTCCCTGGTGGCGCAGCGGTTGGGAGTCCGTCTGCCAATTCAGGGTACGCGGGTTCGTGCCCCGATCTGGGAAGATCCCACATGCCGCGGAGCGGCTGGGCCCATGAGTCATGGCCGCTGAGCCTGCGCGTCCGGAGCCTGTGCTCTGCAGCAGGAGAGGCCACAGCAGTGAGAGGCCCACGTACCGCAAAAAAAAAAAAAAAAAGCCTGGCAAATGCAACCTGTATTTTCACTCCAGATGAAAGGAAGAAGGTAAGTAATGCCTAAAATGACAGACCTTCCATTCCTGCCAGCTTCTTCCCTCTTGGCCAAATTTCTTCGTATCAGTTCAAGGCTTCTAATATTTACTTCCAGGAGACCAATTCCAAAGAGAAGAAAGCAACATCCACATTCTGCAATTCATCTGCTATTCGCAGGTTAGAAAAAGGAAATGATGGCATGATAGCCTCTCAGGATGCCTTTCTACTCCCATGGGGAGCTCAGCGCCTCGAAGCTGAAAATTTCATAGGAAAAGTGGTTAGTCATTAAGACAGGCAGAGCTACTGTAGTAGAGTCTCCGCTGGGTCACAGTCTACTCCTTGTCCAGTTTGGACACTTAGACATGGACTTGACCTCCCAGGATCTGCCACCCTCAACCTTCCATGGCAACTGCAGGGCTGAGTCCCATTTCCAGATCAACCCCCAGTTTGGGAAACTAGGCTGACCTGGCCTGGTTCAAAGCCTGCTGCTGAGGATTCAGTGTTACTCAACAAGCCTCTCTGTGTTTGTAGTGGATCCATCCTTGCCCCACTCACATCCCTTGGGCCTCACCACTGGGTTGTGCCTCGGCCTTCCGATAGCAGCATCTCTATCTCTTTGCCTGAGGCTTTCTCCGGTGTCCTGATAGCAGCATCTCTATCTCTTTGCCTGAGGCTTTCTCCGGTGTCCTGTCCCACCTGTGCACAGAAAGCTGGAAATGCCAAAGAATTAGGGCTCCCTGAAAGCAGCCCTCAGGCTGTGACTGCGTGGAATGGGAATGTAAATATCCTAGCCTGCTCGCTCCCACCACAGGGTAACTCTGATATTTTGCACGACTCCAGGGTTCCTGAGTGGGACTAATCACTCACCGGCAGTGGTAAGTTCGCTTGATAACACACACTTTACTGGCTGCCTTCCTTCCCTATCCCACTTTCCCACTCCGCTACCCATGTCTCCTGGGAGCGCTTCCCAAATGCACTGTGTGCACTTGAATCCTGGTCCCGGGGCTGCTTCTGGGGGAGGAAGGTGTCACATTAACAGACACTGTTCTAAATCCTTCACATGTAGGAGCTCACTTAATCTTCAGATAAGCCTAAGACGCAGGCCTTATCATTACCCCCACTTTACAGATGAGGAAACTGAGGCATAGAAATATTAAATGCCCCCCCACCCGGTTCACACAGGTACTAAGTAGTAGAGCTGGATTCAAACCAAGACAGCATGGCTCCTGAGTCTACACTCACAACTCCTGTGCTTTAGTGCCTCTTCCTAACATCTTCTCTGCAATGGCTCTTCTGAGATCCCCAAACTTCCTTCAAGTCCCATTTCCTCCCCCACTCCCTTGCACTGCGCCTTCCCCAGCCCTCTCTCCCCTAAGCACTTGCCTCTTGCGACCCCTTCTCCTGAAACACCTTCTCCATCCTTCTCAAGTCCCTCATCTTCCGAGGAGCTCTCTCAGTCCTCCAGATTCCTACGGCCCTGTCTACAGGCTGTACTGCCTTCTAGTTATGTGTGTGCTTATCTCAACCTCTCCAGAGGAAGGATCCCAGGAGTTGTTGAAACAATGAGCTCCATGGATAAGGTCAAGGCTGATGTTTATACCCTAGACTCCAGATTATACCCAAAACCTCCTCCCCAGCTCTATCCTCACTCCAAGCTCCTTTAGGTCAGCAACAAAAGTGTCTTTGGGGGCTTCCCTGGTGGCACAGTGGTTGAGAGTCCACCTGCCAATGCAGGGGACGCGGGTTCGTGCCCCGGTCCGGGAAGATCCCACATGCCGCGGAGCGGCTGGGCCCGTGAGCCATGGCCGCTGAGACTGCGCGTCCGGAGCCTGTGCTCCGCAACGGGAGAGGACACAGCAGTGAGAGGCCCGCGTAACGCAAAAAAAAAAAAAAAAAAGTGTCTTTGGTTTCTATTCCTTCCATTTCTTTTTGAATAAAAATATTTACTTTGGGTCAGTCCCCACCCTCTTCTAACACACCCTACTGTTAGAGCACTAGGTACACGACCACGCCCATGCTACTGTGTATCAACCTACTTACTTTGAGCAAACTGCCCAAATGTGACCTTGAGAAACCTTTTACATGAATCATCCTTAGAGAACCCAGAAAAGGGTTACGCCCAGCCCCTGGCCCCTGCCCCATCCCCAGGGTCCTCCAGGCCCCTGGGCCCAGAGGCCACCCTACAAGGTCAGACTCTAGGTCGGGAGCCTAAACCTCCTCTCCTCACCCATCCATTGCACAAACAATGCCTGAGAATTAAGCAAGTGGGGAGAGGGGACCGCCGAAGAAATAGAAAACCTGTCCCAGACCTCTATAAGGGGCCACATCTCCTTCAGATGAAACTTAGCCCATGGGAACAGCTAGACCTGGGCTCTGCCAGTGTGCCTGTCTGCCCACAACACAGCCCCTGCCTCACCCATGTCCGTCCCACCCCTCTGGGGTCTTCCAGTCCTGGGCTGCCATTGGTGCCTGTCATCCCCCCTCCCCCACTTCTTGCCGCCTACGGGGAGGCAGCCCTGTGTAGCCCAGGTGAGAGGGTGATCATGGCCCATGTAGTCAGGGGTCAGCTGGAAAAGGGTAAGGGGAGGGATGGCCCCTGGCTATAACACCCCGACTCCTCTCTTATCAACCCCACAATCCTCCCCCCTTGTCTGGACTGAGCTTTGGTGGCAGGGGAGACCTAAGTGCAGTTCCTCTGCCCTTTCGTTCCAAATGCCTCTCTAATGTTTTCCTCTGTATCCTGGAGTGTGGGGAGGATGATCCGTTTTCTTCCCGCCCCTGGATACCAGGTCCCTCCCACCAAAAGGGCAGCCCTGGGCTTGGAAGATGGGCAGCCTGCTGCCCCCACCCCGCAGTGCTGCCCAGGGACAGGGAGAGAACTTTCCAGTGTAACAGGATAGACATTCACGCCTTGCTGTCCCGCCAGACTCAGATGAAAGGTCGCAGCCCGGCAATCTCAGGTTCAGCTTGGAGAATCTATTAGCTGTTTCATAACCTTACTCACCCTATTTTGTCACCTATCACACACAGCAGAATACACTGCCCTTAAGAGTACCTCTGAGAATTAAATTAGGACTAACGAAATGAGAGGATCTTCTCCCCTACAGGTGTGGAAGGGTGAGGTACAAAGACAGCCACTGCAGCATTCACTGTGACCAAGAGGAAAAGTCTGAGACTAACCCACGTCCATACCAGAGGACTGACACACAGTATGTTGTGGTTTGGAAAATGGAAACTCTGCAGCCTCTGAAAGCTTAAGGCTTATCTGTACGTACGAAGTGGAATGTCTCAGGATATTATATGTAATATAACATATACTTTTTAACTAAGTAGACATTCAAAACCGTGTGTATGGGATGCCACCTTGATTGCAAAAGGGGGGAGAAAGAGGATGTAGCCATATATGCTCTTTATATGTGTGAAATTTCTCTGGAAGTTTCGACGGGAAAGTAGACAGGAAAGCTGCCTCTGGGGAGAACTGGGGGCTGGAAAATGGGGTGTGGGACAAGGAGAGAGTTTTTGTTTTTTTGTTTTTTTGGCTGCGTTGCATCTTTGTTGCTGTGCGCTGGCTTTCTCTAGTTGTGATGAGCGGGGGCTACTCTTCGTTGCGGTGCGCGGGCTTCTCATTGCAGTGGCTTCTCTTATTGGGAGCATGGGCTCTAGGCGCGCAGGCTTCAATAGTTGTGGCACGTGGGCTCAGTAGTTGTGGCATGCAGGCTCAGTAGTTGTGGTCTGCAGGCTCAGTAGTTGTGGCGCAAGGGCTTAGTTGCTCCGCGGCATTTGGGATCTTCGCCGACCAGGGATCGACCCTGTGTCCTCTGCATTGGCAGGCGGACTCCCAACCACTGCGCCACTAGGGAAGTCCCCTGAGATGATTTTTTTTTTTTTTTTTTTTTGGTCGCACCTCATGGCTCGTGAGACCTTAGTTCCCCAACCAGGAATTGAACCCGGCAGTGACTGTGCGGAGCCCTAACCACTGGACAGCCAGGGAATTTCCAGAGATTTACTTTTCATTAAATTCCCTTTATTATTCTTTGAGCTTTTTGTTGGGTATGAATAGTTCCTGTTTAAATAGATAGAGGGAAACACAGGGAGGCCAGGAGAAAGCTCTGGAACCGGGCAGGAGGTTTCTGAGGGAGTTGGCACCTTCTGTGTCCTCAATCTGTGTCTCCAGTGGAAGCCCTGTAAAAGCCTTTTACAGGAAAAAGCAGCTTGAATATCTGCCTACATGTAACCAGGCAACAAAAGAAGCACCCTGCTGGACTACTAACAGGAGAACCTGATGCAGTCTCTCTGCAGACTTTTCAAGTTTTATTTTGTAAAACTTCAAACATATGCAAAAGTAGAGAAAGTAATATAATGAACCTCCAGTGTGCCTATCACCCAGCTTCAACAATCATCAACCTACAGACAATCCTGGTTTATCTCTGTATACCCACCCACTCCTTCCGGGATTATTTTTAAACAAACCCAAGACATCATATTACAGTTTACCTGTAAATATACATCAGTATGTACCTCTATAAGATAAGGACACTTTTTTGAAAACACAATCATAATACAATTCTCACATTTTTTAATATCAGCATTATCAAATCTATTTTTTAAATTTTTTTATTGTGGTAAAATACACATAACATAAAATTTACCATCTTAACCTTTTTTTTTTTTTTTTGCCGTACACGGGCCTCTCACCACTGTGGCCTCTCCCGTTGCGGAGCACAGGCTCCGGACGCGCAGGCTCAGCGGCCATGGTTCACGAGCCCAGCCGCTCCGCGGCATGTGGGGTCCTCCCAGACCGGGGCACGAACCAGCGTGCCCTGCATCGGCAGGCAGACTCTCAACCACTGCGCCACCAGGGAAGCCCCATCTTAACCATTTTTAAGTGTGCAACTTAGTGGTATTAAATACATTCATAATGTTGTGGCATCCACAATCAAAAGGGGTGGGGGCAGAGTTGGAAAGGAAAGAGGTTTTGTATGTTATTGAAGGTAAGCTGGTATAAATTCAAATCGGAGTATTATAACTTTAGGATATTAAAAGTAATCCCCATGGTAACCACAAAGAAAATAGCTATAGAATATACACAAAAGGAAATGAGAATTTAAACAGTTCACTATGAGAAATCAACTAAACACAAAAGAAGATAGTAATGCAGGAAATGAGGGACGAAAAGTCAGAAAGCCTATAGAAAAGAAATAGCAAAATGGTAGGAGTACCCCTTACAGTACAATGGTGACACTGTGAGCTTTTTTTTAACTTAAATATAGTTGACATACAATATTATGTTAGTTTCAGGTGTACCACATACAAATAAATATTTAACATTTGCATGAAATGATAGCCACGATAAGTCTAGTAACCATCTGTCCCCATGCAAAGCTATTACAGTATTATTGACCATATTCCTAATGCTGTATATTACATCTGCACGGTGATACTGTTTTAAAATTCTTTTGATGTTAGGTGTGCAAACAGCAGTATTTACACATCAGTTGTTACGATGTCTGGCATTTGCTTTAAAATTCTCTAGTGGGAGGGGGAGGCCAGATGAAGCAAGTTTGGCAAGCTGTTGAAAATTGTTGAAGCCAGGTGACTATACATGAGAGTTCTGTATACTATTCTCCCTACTTTTGTTATGTTTGAAATTTTCCACAATAAAAAGTTAAAAATAAAATATTTTTAAACACTCTTTTACCATTAAGTGACTAAGATTAAACACAGAACTAAAAAAACCAGACAAGACACCAAGACCCTGGCACACGATAGGCACTGCCGAAAATATCGAATGAATGGCTGATAAATGTAACTCAGGGAACATAAGTATTGAATCATCTTGCAAGTTACATCTACCACTGAAACTAGTAAATGAGCCATTCGCACGTCTTTCATGAGTTTTACTATCATGAGTCGGTTCCCTGGGGACCAGGCATTCTGCGGACATTTTAAAAATCCCCTTTCTGAGTTCATAAAGCCCTTTGGAAAATGACCATAGAAAAGTAAAACCACCCTGCCAGGGTCACCTGTTGTCCTTCTCCAGATGACATGCTACTGTCTTTCTATAAATTACCACAAAACCTACCTCATAAGGCTGCTGTACTAAGTGAGGGTAAAATGTACTAAATTAGCACCTAGCACAGCAACTGACAGGAAGCCGTCACGCAACATCAGGCCCCTGTAGCTGCCACTTCCGGTACCCTGCGTCTCCTCGCCCACCTCTGTTTTCCACACGGGCTGAGGTGTGCAGTTCTTTGCAGCTCAGTTTCACCTTGTGCTAATCATCCCAACCTGGGCCTTCTCTGGCGCTTCGATGCCCAAGGGGCACACACGAGTGGGAAAGGCAGGGGCACTAAGCCCCAGAGTCAACCTGCAATCAGTTGAAGAATGGAAATGGGGGAATAGATGCTCCTGCTTTCATCGTCCTTCGGGTGGACAATTTCTGGAGACATTCTGTTTCTCTCCTCAGAAAGTTCCAGTGGAATCGAATCGCTGTCACTGTCCTAAGTTGGCTTTTCCTCCTTCATGTTCTCACACTCCCTCACTTCTGCTTTCGGGAATCATCTAAATTGACTGCCTACACCTCTATCTCAGGCTCTGCTTTCAGGGAACTCAAACTAAAACAGTCCCTTTCCGATCCTTCTCTCCCATATCCCATTGCTCTTCCTTCATGGGCTCCCCCACCAACACCCCAGTCACCCCTGGACTGTAACATTAACACAGAGAATTAGGATCCATCGATTTACTGGTCTCTCCACATTGCTGCAGCACAAACTGCTCAAGGGCAGGGACCCTGGGACATGCTTGGGATCCCTCTGTGTCCCCAAGGAGAGAGACATGTAAGCTAGTCAGCACTGCACACGGCCATGGTAGTCATTGAAGCTGTTCACCAGTCTTGCCATTTTCTGCCTTCCAGGCACATAGTAGATGAATTTCTCAGCACTCTTGAAGTTAGGCATAACCACAGAGCTTGCTTTCACCAACAAGGCATGAACACAAGCCGGATGTGTTGTTTTCTACTGGCAGAAGCGGTCATTGCCAATGCAGTGTGACACACTGCAGCGCCCTCTTCTGACAGAGCCTCCTTTAATCTGGACCCCGAGCGACTATGACCATCAGAGCCCCCCAGGACCACTCCACTGACCCAATAGGTAGCGTTAGTAAAAATTCAGGGCTTCCCTGGTGGCGCAGTTGGTAAGAATTCGCCTGCCAATTCAGGGGACACAGGTTGGAGCCCTGGTCCGGGAAGATCTCACATGCCGCGGAGCAACTAAGCAGGTACGCCACAGCTACTGAGCCTGTGCTCTAGAGCCTGCGAGCTACAACTACTGAAGCCCGTGCACCTAGAGCCCTGCTCCATGACAAGAGAAGCCACCGCAATGAGAAGCCCGCGCACCGCAACGACCCCGCTCGCCGCAACTAGAGAAAGCCCACGAGCAGCAACGAAGACCCAATGCAGCCAAAAATAAATAAATTAATAAATTTTAAAAAACCATAGTGTTATCAAATTGATAACCAAAAAGGGCCTACTGTCAAAATAAATAAATTAATTAATTTTTAAAAAATTAGGTATGTCCCTGGTGGCGCAGTGGCAGAGAATCCGCCTGCCAATGCAGGAGACACAGGTTCGAGCCCTGGTCCGGGAAGATCCCACATGCCGCGGAGCAACTAAGCCCCTGCGCCACAGCTGCTGAGCCTGCATGCTGGAGCCCGTGAGCCACAACTACTGAAGCCTGCGCACCTAGAGCCCTGGAGCCCGTGCTCCTCAACAGGAGAGGCCACAGTAAGGAGCCCATGAACCACAACGAAAAGCAGCTCCACTCGCTGCAACTAGAGAAAGCCCGCGCACAGCAATGAAGACCCAATGCAGCCAAAAAACAAAACAAAAAAAATTAGGTTGTGTGAATTTCACCTCAATAACATAAAGGGTAGAAAAAAGTAACCAATCGGCTGACAATCAGTGAAGCTTCCTTCAATTTTGTTGAAAGTTAAGAAAAAGTATCTGACTTGCAAAATCAGGTCACTCACTTTCTCAGTGAGATTTTGAAACTGTCCCTTTGGTGCGTGGCATTTTTACCCCCCATGATTCCCCCTTGGGCCTTCTTTCTGTGGTAAGGAAGGGTTGGGCAAGGGGAGGGGAAAGGGATACCTACTCCTTCTTAGGGGCCCTCTCGGGCCCACCAGCGTCCCAACTCATGTGGGAGTGTCAGACCTGAGAACAGTTCCCTTATATCAGGTCCACCTGACCCTTGGACAGCCCTCTCACATCAGAGATACACATGCCTAGTTTGAAGGCTGTAGCCCTGGAGAAAGTTACCCAGAGAAGAGTAAAGAGGGCTCACAGCAGCACTGTGGTGATAACCACCAGTTTAAACAAAAAGAATTGTCCATTGACAGGACAAGGGATTTATAAATTTCAGTGTAAGCATACAACAGAAAGAAAGTGAATGAATCACAGCTACACAGTCAACGCAGTCATAATGTGGAGTACAAAAGCCAGCCTCAGAAAAACACATGGAGTATGGTTCCCATGATTCTATCCCTGTGAAGATCAAACAGGCAAAACCGAACAGCATACTGTCTAGGAATACTTACAACATGCATAGATAGTGGAGCTATGAAGACAAACAGAGGAAGTGAACCTAAGGAGTTCAGAGTGGAGTTCACTCTCCCGGGAGGGAGAGGGATGCAGTCATCGTGGAGCACACGGGACATCTGAGGTCCTGGGAATTTATTTCATTTTGTGTGTGTGTATGTGAATTATGATTTTTTAAAATCTTATATTGGAGTATAGTTGATTTACAATGTAGTGTTGGTTTCAGGTGTACAGCACACCGCTTCAGCTCTAAGGGGATTTCTTTCTTAAGCTGCGATCAAATACCCAGGGGTTCTGTTACACTCATCCTTCACTATACATGTTCATTCTATACACGCTTCCATGTGTATCATATGTTCACAATAAATATTTTTAGGGAGAGGATGAGTGTGAAGAGTGAGTGAGGAACTCGGAACGCTGGCTGTGCTGGGAAGAGGGGAGGAAGCTGGAGAGGGTCCAGGATGAGGAAGCAAGAGCCTCAGTTAAGAGACAGGGCCGCTTGCTGAGCGGGACGCCTGCAGAGAAGGGGATCCCGAGTGCGGCAGGGGACTCAGGAGAGAGGACAGGGTCGGAAGGGAGCTGTGGGAGGGGGAGGGGCTCTTCCAGGTGCACAGAGTGGCACCCAGAGCCCAGCTGAAGCGATGCACTGTGAGTGGTACCTTGGCTGGACAGGGAAGGAAGGGAGGGAGGGAGGGTGGGAGAGAGGGAGGAGGGCCTGAAAGAAAAGGAAAGACCTGGTGACTGGAGGTTCCCCTGGGGAAGCGAAGCAGGTAAACTCGCTGCCCTCTAGGAGGGAGCAATCTGAGGGCTACTCAGAGAATGGTATGCTGGCATTTTAAATTTCAGAGAGGATGTAGTTCCAGGTGCTGATATTCACCAGAGTATGACTCTGGGAAGAAAGTGGATGAGACGGAGTCAAGATAAAAGTTGTTGGAAGGAGGTCAAGAAGCTTTGAAGAAACCAGTCACATAGGGATGGGGTCTGGGTGGGGGTGGGAGGGAGGCCTTTGACAACGTACCCTTCTATCCTTTTTGAATTTTGAACCATACAAATGATTCTATGAAAACATAAACAAAAAGAAATTTTAATTGGGGTGTGGATTAGGTCATTTGCATGGACACTGGCAGGCCTGGAAGCCAGTTGCTCATGGCAACAAGCAGAGGCAGGGAGTAGCAGAGGAGGACTCTTGAGGCTGGAAGGAAAGGGTGTTTGGCATGAAGTGGAAGAGTCCTGTTCCTGGGGTTGACAAGCAGCTAGGAGAATCCGCCATGGCCATCGTTTCCCCAGACCTAGTGCTGAGCAAAGAGGGGGTGGGGGGAGGGAGGAGGGGAGGTGGGAGTGTGACTTGGAGGAGGGGGAAGATCTTCGGCTGCAGGGAGAACTAAATTCCCTCTAAAGCAGGAGGGGGAGGGAAGAGTGTATCAGGAGGCTGAGGCTGTGAGAGGGTTCCAAAGAGTGGAGGGAACAGGTTATTGGAGAAGGTGCCAGCATTGAGGAAAGGTCGAGGAATGGAGTACGCTGCAGGAGACGGATGGGAGTTTAGGAAAGGTGATTTTACAAATAGAGGGGACTGGTGTGGGCCTTTTGTTTTTGTAGGGTTTCTTTTCTCAAGCTGTGAGCCCCTGTCACCATTGCCTGAACAGGCTGCCATTTCGCCAGGATTCCTACAGTGAGGGCAGAGCTGAGTGTGGGGCAAAGGAGAAAGGGGGAAAAGTTGAAGCTTTTGTTGTAACACAGGAAAGTCTTATCAGCCTATGGATTAAAAAACCCAGGCTGGGGCCTCCCTGGTGGCGCAGTGGTTGAGAGTCCGCCTGCCGATGCAGGGGACATGGGTTCATGCCCCGGTCCGGGAGGATCCCACATGCCGCGGAGTGGCTGGGCCCGTGAGCCATGGCCGCTGAGCCTGCGCGTCCGGAGCCTGTGCTCCGCAACGGGAGAGGTCACAGCAGTGAGGGGCCCGCGTACCAAAAAAGAAAAAAAAACCCAGGCTGACTTCCCTCCTCCTTTCTCTTGGTTGCTCAAGGAATATAGTTATTTCAGTCTGGGCGAAGTACAATTGTAAAAGTAAACCCACTGCCAAAAATACTTTGAATGTCACAGGGAAATGTCTAAGCTTTCCTACTGCTTAGACATTTCCTACTAGGCCACTGCTCACCTCCATTAGTAACCAAGAGTGATGCTCTAAGCCCTGAGTTCGCTAGTCCTTGACCTCTTCTCCCAAACATACACACAAAAATACATACACCTCTTTTCAGGTTGAAATTTTGTGGACTGACAGGGCTGGAAGAGACTTCAGAGGACAAACCTCCATTTCATTGAAGAGAATAGTGAAACCTCTGGGGCCTTGAGGACTTCAAACCTGGACTAGAACCTAGATCTTCTGTTCCCTAGCTTTTTTTTTTTTTTTGGCTGCACTGGGTCTTCACTGCTGCACGCGGGCTTTCTCTAGTTGCGGTGAGCGGGGGCTACTCTTCATTGCGGCTTCTCATTGCGGTGGCTCTCTTGTTGCAGAGCATGGGCTCTAGGCGCGTGGGCTCAGTAGTTGCAGCACGCAGGCCCTAGAGCATGTGGGCTTCAATAGTCGTGGAGCGTGGGCTCAGTACTTGTGGAGCGTGGGCTCAGTAGTTGTGGCGCACGGGCTTAGTTGCTCCATGGCACGTGGGATCTTCCCGGACCAGGGCTTGAACCCATGCCCCCTGCATTGGCAGGCGGATTCTTAACCACTGCACCACCAGGGAAGTCCCCCTAGTTTTTTCTTGAATCCTTAGTCAGATTTTATTTCTCAGTCCCACTAAGAATCCTGAATGTATCTGTTCTTGACACTATGCCAAGGTGTTTGATACTGCCACCCAAGGACGGGAGGGCCTCTCCTTTTACATTGGCAGAAGTTGGGGGCCAAAGGCCAAGGATCTAGACATCCCTGCATGGGGTATGTGGGAAAACAGCCCTACAAGATCTCCCCACCAGACTGTACAGGAAGAGACAGCCTTGTGCACTACAGCTTGTTTCCATATAAAATGGCAACTGGGTGGGCTGGGCATTTGAAGGATTCAGCAGCTGTCAACTCTACCTGCCACCTAGGACCACCTGTCTTAAACTCTAAACTGAGATAAGGACCCCTGTCCCATTCATACTCCCAGAAAGGAAAAGCAGCAAGAAAGGGACAGGATACAAAACTTTACAAACTTAAATTCTTACCTTGACAACTTTTAAAATTTCTGCTCTCACTGGAGTGTGAACAATTCTTCTGAGAAGTTTGGCAATGAGGGAAAGAAGAGATAAGATAGGGGAGCAGATTTTTAGTTAAAGTTCTTTTGAAATTTCAGTCTGTCCCCCAATTAGGCAAAGGAGAAGGGAGCTCTCATTGATTCAGCACCTACTACATGCCAGGCTCAGTTAAACTTCACATTAGCCCTGTGAGGAATCAGGGCCCCTCCAATTCAAAGATAAAGACTCTGTGATTCAGAGAATTAAGTAACTTTCCCAAGGGCCCTTTTCATAAGTAGTGGAATATGGCTTTGAGCCTAGGTGTTGTGTCCAACACAAATGCCTGACAACAAAGATATTTCTACAAAGAGGGCATTTTAGAATAGAGAGAATGAGATGAAGGCAAAAAAAGTCAGAGAATTTAAAAGGGAAAGGCAAAGAGTAGAGGCACCATCTAGACACTGCCCCCACTCCCCTACCAGAGGGCATCCCCTGAGTTCGGGATTCAGTTTAAGTCAGGAACAAACTTTTTATGGGTGGATGCTGGCTGGACTGAAGAGGAATGACTTCAACAGTCTTTTATTGTATGACTTTTATTTGCAAAACATAACCCAGGACATAATTCATGCAATCAAGAAGTTTACAATCCAATGGGGAAACCAGATATTGAACACATTCCACCAAATTTGATGCGTAAGGAAAATGCTCTAGTCTCCTGGAGAATGTAACAAACAAATCTAGTTGGCAGGAAACAGGGGCTTCTTCACCTGGACTTGGTTGGGTGGGGAAGTGAGGGTAGGTATGAGAGGTGCAAGGAAGAGGGAGGGAAGGGAGCCAGTCTTCGAGGCTGGTGATGAAGCCATGGAGACTGCAGCTCAGTTTGGGAGCGACAGAGAAAGAGAAGGCAAAGGTGCAGAGTTGAGGGAAAGTTTTGTTTAAGGCAGTGGAGCTCTGACCTTATCAGTCTGGTGGAGGGGGCAAGGATGGGAAGGATGCTAATATAAATATCATACTAATATAAATATTCACATAATTAGAAGAATTAGTACTAGGTCTATTTATATAGTAGGGGTGAAATAGTCAAGGTCATCGACCTTACGAGGGCGTTTGCCTTGGCAAGAAATTGGGATCAATTCTGAGAATGCGGGGAAGGGGAGGATAGGTGTGATTTCATAAAATTTTGAGACAGAGGAGAGGAAGTTGAGGACACTGGATTGTTGGGCCTTGCAGAAAGTTAAAATATCTTTTAGGCCGGGAGCGCTGAGTTGGTTACTAGCTTCAGAAGAGTTGGAAAAATCTGGAAGTGTGGCTGGAGGAACTGTGAACATAATCAACAAGGGATGCAGGCGTGGGCAACAGCAACCAACATCTCGATAGCCACGGGGCGGTCTGGGACCCCGGGAGGGGCGGTGGCTGCAACTCCGGCCCCGCTCCGCACAGCTGGGCCAGAGCAGCACCACTCCCGCGAGCAGGTGGCAGCGCCGCCCGCGGGGAGCCAGGCAGGCGGGGAGCGCCGGGGGCGGCGGCGCGCATTGGGGGCAGAGGAGCAGGCTGCGCCGCGGGCAGCCGGGAGCGGGAGGCGGGCCCGAGTGAGCGGGCCTCCGCGCGGTATTTGGCACGCACGCGCAGACGGGCCGCGGGGCCCCGAGGCACAGAGGAGGGGGAGCCAGAAAGAGGGGGGTGCGGAACGTATTTCCTCTCTGGCGGACAAATAATACCGGCCAAAGGAGAGGCCAGGCCGTCCGGCCCTTTAACCGTGTAGGGGGGGCTGGTGAAGAAAGGGGGGTCGGGAAAGGGGGAATCCTGCTCCTTTAATTCCCTCCCCTCTTCCTCCTCCCCGAGTTCTCGCCGACGCCGCCGCGCGCGGGGCCTGGAACACACGCCACGAGCCGCCCCCGCCCCTCCCCCCTTACGCCCACGCGGAGCCGGCCCCGCGCGCGCGCCCCGTGCACCCCCGCGCCTGCGCGCTGCCCAGGCCCTGCCCGTGTGTGGGGGCGCAGTCGGCCCCGGGGGGGGTGGGGGAAATAGGGGGGGAAAAAAACAGCGCGCGGAACCCGGCCAGGTGAGAGGCGCGTGCACTCAGGGTCGTGGGGCGGGGGGGGGGGCGTGCCACGGAGTTCTGAACGTTGTAGGGGGGGGGCCGTGCACGATGCGTGCAGGCAGGCAGGAGACGTTAAAGTCGCGTGCAAACGTGCAAGGGGGGGTGGAGGAATGAGGCAGCGGGTAAAGGGGGCGGGGTGAGAAGAGGCTGCAACCGGGGCCACCCTAGAATCCAGGCCTCTGCTCCCGCTTCCGCCGGCCTTCCCCCGTGGGCGCGCGGGCTCGCCCCATCTTCGCGGGCTGTCGGGCTGGGGGGTGTGGACGCCGCTGCCCCGCCCCCGGGAACCACGCCTCCCTCCTTTCGGAGGGAGAGCGCCTCCCCGGGGGCTGGGGAAACTGAGGAAGAGGCTTGAAAACTGGATGATCTGATGCTGGGAGGGCCAGGCAAGAATGGGGGTGCGAGGCCTGGAGCCTTGGCCTAGGAAAGCCGGAGACCTTTGTCTCTGACCGGTTTCCTTCCCAACCAGGGTGGCCCACCCCCGCCACAATGGCCTCTGGGGTGGAAGTCCTGCGCTTCCAGCTGCCCGGCCACGAGGCCGCTACGCTGCGGAACATGAACCAGCTCCGCGCAGAGGAGCGGTTCTGCGACGTGACCATTGTGGCCGACAGCCTCAAGTTCCGCGGCCACAAGGTCATCTTGGCCGCCTGCTCGCCGTTCCTGCGGGACCAGTTCCTGCTGAATCCCAGCTCTGAGTTGCAGGTCTCCCTGATGCACAGTGCACGCATAGTGGCTGACCTGCTCCTTTCTTGCTATACGGGCGCCCTGGAATTCGCAGTCAGGGACATTGTTAACTACCTGACGGCCGCCTCCTACCTGCAGATGGAGCACGTGGTGGAGAAATGCCGGAATGCCCTCAGCCAGTTCATCGAGCCCAAGATAGGCCTCAAAGAGGATGGGGTCAGCGATGCCAGCCTTGTAAGCAGTGTCAGTGCCACCAAATCCCTCCTCCCTCCCGCCAGGACCCCGAAGCCAGCCCCCAAACCCCCACCCCCACCCCCTCTCCCCCCTCCACTCCTGCGGCCTGTGAAGCTGGAGTTCCCGCTGGATGAGGACCTAGAGCTGAAGGCCGAGGAAGAGGATGAGGATGAGGACGAGGACGTGTCTGACATCTGCATCGTCAAGGTGGAATCGGCCTTAGAGGTGGCACACCGGCTCAAACCTCCCGGAGGCCTGGGAGGAGGCCTGGGCATCGGAGGCTCTGTGGGCAGCCATCTTGGGGAGCTGGCGCAGAGCAGCGTGCCCCCCAGCACTGTGGCTCCACCGCAGGGCGTGGTGAAAGCCTGCTACAGCCTGTCCGAGGACGCAGAAGGGGAGGGCCTGCTGTTGATCCCAGGAGGCCGGGCCAGTGTGGGGGCCACCTCAGGCCTGGTGGAGGCAGCAGCGGTGGCCATGGCTGCCCGGGGGGCGGGGGGCAGCCTGGGGGCGGGGGGCAGTCGGGGACCCCTGCCCGGAGGCTTTTCCAGTGGCAATCCCTTAAAGAACATCAAGTGCACCAAGTGCCCGGAAGTGTTCCAGGGCGTGGAGAAGCTGGTCTTCCACATGCGGGCGCAGCACTTCATATTCATGTGCCCGCGCTGCGGCAAGCAGTTCAACCACAGCAGCAACCTCAACCGCCACATGAACGTGCACCGCGGCGTCAAGTCGCACTCGTGTGGCATCTGCGGCAAGTGCTTCACACAGAAGTCCACGCTGCACGACCACCTCAACCTCCACTCGGGAGCGAGGCCCTATCGCTGTTCCTACTGCGATGTGCGCTTCGCTCACAAGCCTGCCATTAGGCGGCACCTCAAGGAGCAGCACGGCAAGACCACGGCCGAGAACGTGCTGGAGGCCAGCGTGGCTGAGATCAACGTCCTCATCCGCTAGCGCTAGCGTGGCAGGCGCTGGGTCCCTGGGCTGGGGGGGAAGGGGGCTCCTTGGTCCAGGAGAATAGGGGGGTGTGGGGAGCAGGGGCAGGCAGGTACGGTGGGGAGCCTGAGCAGACACACACATCCTGAGGGAGGGGCCGAAGATTCCTTAGAGAGAAGACCCTGCCTCTTCAGAAGAAAAGGATGGACAGGGAGAGAGTTCTTTGAGAAGGCCAAGGGAATAGGGGGTCCCAGAGAAAGATTTTCTTCTCTTGGAGGTGCATGGATATGTGGAGGGAGGGAAAACGTCCCATGGGATGAGGAGGGAAAAAGACTGGAAAATATTTTATTCCTGGCTACGGCTGCCCAGGAAGAGGTTCTGGCATTTCGTGAGGTAGTGGGTGGGTGGGTGGGAATTGGGAGGGAATTTGGCAGGAGGCAGCTTACCTGCTCCTGCTTGGACTAGATCCTTGGGAGAGGGAGTGGTAGGGGGAAAGGATTATTGAATTCCGGAAAAGGAAGGGGGAGACAGTTCTTGCATGCTGGGGAAATGGGATGGATACAAGGCTCACCAAAATTCTAGGGAGAACAAAGGAAGATGGCAGGTAAGAGAATACGGGGGGTGAGCATCCTGGGTAGATACTGGGAAGGGGGGTACAATAGCAGGAACTACGAATAGTGGTGGGGTGGGGGGTAGGGCACTGAGATGAGAGGCGGCAAGGAGGGCTGTTGCGGTGGGGGAGGGAGAGGAGTAGAGACTTATACAGTATTTTTTAAGAAAACAAAACGTATTTTTTAGGATTTTTTCTGGAGTTTGGGGTTTTAGTTTTTCTGCTTTTGTTTTCCACAAAATAAAAAAAATACTTTTTTTTCTTTATACTCTATCTGGCAACTGCGTGTAAATGACTATCCCACCCTACACCACCTCACCCTCTGATGCAATTTTCTAAGTACCCAGAGAACACAACTCATGCAGGTCTCATGCCTGAAGGAGCCTCGAAAGGGGAAGGGGAGTGTGACAAGTGGGCTCCTCTGGCCAGAGACCCTCCCAGTTCTGCATCCTCAACTCCTGGCAGATACCTCACAGCCCAAGTGTTCCGTGATTGTTTGGCGGAGGTGTTAACAAATGACCTACTCTAGTTGAGTTTGGTATCAGGGCTAGGGATGGGGTGTAGGCGTGATCATTGTGCCCACCAAAATTGTAAGCTGGAGCCTGTGTTTGGGCGTTTTTGGTCTGGGGAACGGGTTCCTGTCCTGAAGAAAGATAAAAACTACTGGGTTAAGATGCGGAGAAGACTACAATTCCCAGAAAGCTCTGGAATAGTTCTTAACCGAAGAGAACTACAGTTCCCAGAAGGCCTTGAATTGGCCTCAGGTGCCCTATACCCTATCCACTTGCCTGTGTCAAATATCGCCTGTGAGATACAGCCATTTTCCAAACTTTGACCAGATGTAAATACCTAAAGAGATGGTACTCTAAATACTGCTTTCAAAGTTGTGTGTCCTGGTGTAATATCACCCATACTTCCACTGTCGGCTGGGCTATGACCAACGGTGTGCCTGCTATGCTTGTGAAGTGTTTGGCAAAAAAAGTTTACTTATTAGAGTGTTACCAGACAGTAATGACTCGGGCCTCTGGGGGCTTACCTGGATCTCTAGTGCGTGTGGTGGCATGACATGTCTGGCATAAATGGAAGAGACATTTAGCCCCAGGTTTTCAAAAGGGATCGCTGCTCCAGGGGACACCTGAAACTGCATGCTAGAACCAGCCAAGAGTAAAGGTGTCCTCCGCGCGTCCCCATCGCCCCCTTCTTGCTCGTTAGAGAAGCAAGGCCAAAACTGAGGCCGAGTCTTCTATCTAGTGACCGAGAAGCTAGAAAGCAACCAGAAGCGGGAGAAGCACACATGGGCAGGACTGGAAATACAGCCACTGCCGAGAGCCGGGAGGCTCAGTCGCTCCGCTAGTCACCTAAAGCCAGGTGGCAGATGGAGTAGCCACACCTGGACCCAGGCGTGCCTCGCCTTCGGTTCCCAGCTAAGCTGAGGCCAGGAATGGCAGGAATTCTCCCTTGCAGCCCCCAGCTTAGTACAGGAACTGCCATCTCTGAGGCCGCCCTCCGGGGAAAATGGCCAGAAAGTGCGTAGTGGCTCCTTTAAGGCTCCTCCTAGCCCGCCTACTCGCCCACGTGACCCGGGGCGGCCGCGCGCCGGCTCGGCCCCCAGCGCAAGCGGCGATGGCGGCGGCGGCGGGAGCTGCAGCGGCGGCGGCCGCCGAGGTGCGGAAGGGGAGGGGGAGAGGCGGGTGCATGCCCGCGCGCGCGCCCGGGGGAAGCGCGCGCCCGTGCAATGCTCCGGGGGTGCATCGGGGCCGGGGGGCCCGGGCGAGACTTGCAGCAATCCGGAGGGCCAGCACCGGGGGCGGATGAGGGGACCAGGGGGTGGGAGGTGGGGGGAGTGGGCACCGAGGCGCGCGTGCAGCCGCCGGCTGCCCCCGAGTGGGCAGCGGGCGCCGGCGCCCCAGGAACACGCGCGAGGGGCACGAGGGGCCGTCCACCGGGCTGGGGGACAGTGGGTGCTGGAGGGGTTGGTGCCCGGGGTCCCCGCGGCCTGGGGGACAAAGGGGGAGAGGCGCGTGCAGCCGGGAGGAGGGGGCGGGGCCGGGGTGCGGAGGCCCCGCCCCCTCCCCCTCCTCTCTTCTCGGTCCCTGAGATGCGGGGTCTACCGAGAGGGAGGGGGCTGATGCGGGCCCGGGGGAGGGGTCGTGCGGCCCCTCCGGGCAGCCGTGGCCGCGGAAGGGGGGGGACCCATAGAGGAAGAGGTAGGCCCCGGAGCCTCCTGTCTCTTCCCAGGGCCCAGGCGTCCTGGGCCCCTCAACTTCCTACGGGACTGACCAGCTCTCCTATCCCTTGTGTCCCCTCCCAGGGGGAGGCCCCCGCTGAGATGGGGGCGCTGGTGCTGGAGAAGGATCCCAGAGGAGCCACCGAGAGAGGTGAGTGCAGCAGAAACAGGCCTCACTGGACCTTCACCTCCGCCAGCACAGGATCTCTTTGAGCCCTTAGCCCTGAACTTTTTCTCTTCCATTACAGTTCATGGCTCTTTGGGGGACACCCCTCGTAGTGAGGAGATCCTGCCCAAGGCCAACCCCGACTCCCTGGAGACTGCTGGTCCCTCATCCCCAGCCTCTGTCACGGTCACCGTCGGCGATGAGGGGGCTGACACACCTGTAGGGGCCACACCGCTCATTGGGGATGAACCTGAGAATCTCGAGGGAGATGGGGACCTCCATGGGGGCCGCATCCTGATGGGTGAGAGGCCAGGGAGCCTGGGGGTGAGGTGGGGCATTCTCTGACTTTGTCTTCCCTCTTATCTTGTCTCCTGCCTGCTTGCCTGTGTTTTTCAGGCCACGCCACGAAGTCATTCCCATCTTCCCCCAGTAAGGGGGGTGCTTGTCCCAGCCGAGCCAAGATGTCAATGACAGGGGCCGGAAAATCACCCCCATCAGTCCAGAGTTTGGCTATGAGGCTGCTGAGTATGCCAGGGGCCCAGGGGGCAACAGCACCAGGGCCTGAACCCCCTCCGGCCACAGCCAGCCCGGAGGGGCAGCCCAAGGTCCATCGAGCCAGGAAAACCATGTCCAAACCAGGAAATGGACAGGTGAGGCTTAGGGGGAGGTTTGTGGGGGTGGGAGAGACAGGGTAATTAACCGTGAAACTCTTGTGGGCTGCTTTTTTACAATTTACCTTCAGGTCTTTTCTTCTCCAGTCACTGCTTCAGGTATTTACCAAGGTGCTACTGTGTGTCAGTTTCTCTACTGGGGCTTAATCTGGAACAGACAGGTTTCTATCTTCCTGGGGTTTACATTCTTAGGCAGAGGGGAGTAGAAAACACTAATGTTAAAGAGTTAATTATGTAGTTAATGTCTTAATTACTCTTATAATAATGACTAGAGAAACTTCAAACCACTTTTCTTTTCTACCTCAAAGCAGGCCCCAAGGGAACTTCTCCCTTCTTTGAAACTGCCCCTGCTGTTTTAAAGGTTTTACTATGAATCTCTACAGGGAAGGAGCTGAGGGCCACAGAAACATCCGAGGAGGGAAATGACAAGAGCCCCAGAATCTCAGAAGCTTTATGACAGTGTTTTTAGGGCTCTTGGCATCAGTGTTAGATGTGGGATGTGCTTGACACAATTCTTATTATTGGCACAGAACTTCAGATGGCATTTTTTGAGGGTGTGGCTCACCACCCCACCCCGACCTGGGGCTTGGCTCTAAGCTAATCCAGGCAGAACCATAGATGCTCCCTGACCCTAAGTGTGCTCCCTTTCTGCCCCCAGCCCCCAGTCCCTGAGAAGCGGCCCCCTGAAGTGCAGCATTTCCGCATGAGTGATGACGTGCACTCGCTGGGGAAGGTGACCTCAGGTCAGTCCCACCCCCCACCTACCTGCGGCTTGCTATGGCCTGTGATAAGGGTTTAGAGTACGGGCCTCACTCCTTTCTCTCTTTCCAGATGTGGCCAAAAGGAGGAAGCTGAACTCAGGAGGTGGCCTGGTGAGCCAGGAGAGGCAGGGAACAGGGCCTGGGCCTCTCCACCTGGGGGGGCTGCTCTGAGGGATCCTAGGAGCTGGGGCTCCATCTCGCCCTCAAGGGAAATGGGGTGTTGGTGAGGGAGTGCCAGCAG
Organism: Phocoena sinus; assembly: GCF_008692025.1. NCBI lineage: Eukaryota > Metazoa > Chordata > Mammalia > Artiodactyla > Phocoenidae > Phocoena > Phocoena sinus. The sequence continues at coordinate 80,472,097 of NC_045773.1, forward strand.
CTTCCATTTTTTTCTTTAAATCTTTTTCTAGTCAGAGGAGTTGGGTTCTGCACGGGGTTCGAGAGAAGTGACCCTGGAGAAGGGGGACCCCGGGTCCCTGGAGGAGTGGGAAACGGTGGTGGGGGATGACTTCAGCCTCTACTACGATTCCTACTCTGTGGATGAGCGGGTGGACTCTGACAGCAAGGTGAGAGGGAGCCAGCCACCCTCCCGGCCAGTGCTCCCCCACGTCCAGGGCTCGCTCTCCAATCTTTCCTGCCCCACTTTCTTCTCTCTTTCCTTTTCTGAACACCCACTAACTCACTGCCCCATACTGTCTGTAACTTATTTCCAGCGTGTGCTCTACCCCATACCATCCCCTTGCCCCTCTCCACAGTGATAATCACCATCCTGGACTTCGGGTTTAACATCCCATTTTATGGTTTATTTGTTGTTTGTTTGCTTGTTTATTCCTTTGCTCCTTGTTTGGTTTTATTTCACATATATGTTTTTCTATGCAGCAGAATGCTTAGTCTTGCCTGTTTTGCTTTTCATTCGTTTTATCGTGGAAACTTTCAAATATACACAAAAGAGTAGAATAGTGAGCCCCCGGGTAGCCATCACCCAGCTCTAAGGCTTATCAATACACAGCTGACCTTGACTCATCTCTTCCTCCCCAACACCCACACTTACTGGATTATTTCAGAGCAAATCGCAGATACCATATCATTTTATCTAGAAATATTTCCACAAGTATCTCTAAACATAAGACCTCTTTCTGTTTTTAAAAAATTTACAAATAAATTTTTTTTTTCCACCGTGCGGTATGTGGGGATCATAGTTCCCCAGCCAGGGATCAAACCCATGCCCCCTGCAGTGGAAACGGGGAGCCCTTCCACTGGACCACCAGGGAAGTCCCTACAAATGATGCTTTAACACCATCACCTTGCTGCCAGTCAGTCTTCACATTTTCTCAGTTGTTTCATAAATGAGTTTTCGTCTGTCAGGTTTCAGTGGGGTCCACACGTTGATTTGATTATTTTTCTTAGGTCTCTCTTGATGTATAGGTTCCCTACTTAAAAAAAAAAAACAAACTTGCCATTTATTTATTGAAGAAACCAAGTCGGTTATCCTACAGAATTCTTCACATTTAGGAGTTGGCTGTTCGGGTGGGGATTAACACATAACTCTCTGCCCAATGTTGCATCACATCAGGCGTGGAACATTTGGTCTTTTATTAGTGAAGTTAAGATCAGTGGATTCAGGGGATATCAGCCTGACTTCATTATAGTGTTTCTAGTTTTTTTTGTTTTTTTTTAATCTTTGGCTGTGTTGGGTCTTCGTTGCTGCACGTGGACTTTCTCTAGATGCGGCGAGCGGGGGCTGCTCTTTGTTGCAGTGCGTGGGCTTCTCATCGCGGAGGCTTCTCTTCTTGCAGAGCATGGGCTCTAGGTGCACGGGCTTCAGTAGTTGTGGTATGTGGGCTCAGTAGTTGTGGCTCGCGGGCTCTAGAGCACAGGCTCAGGAGTTGTGGCGCACGGGCTTAGTTGCTCCTCAGCATGTGATTTCTTCCCGGACCAGGGCTCGAACCCATGTCCCCTGCATTGGCAGGCAGATTCTTAACCACTGCACCACCAGGGAAGCCCCTCTAATTCGTTTTTCATTTAGTGTATTCAGTCTTGCCTCTTTATGAGCTTCATCAAGAGTCTCCTACTATACGTGTGTTATCCAGAACGTATTCCTTTCTTTTCCTGTTTACTATTATGTTGCAAAGATTCATCATGTTGTTGCATGTCACCATAGCACCTTATTTTATTTATTTATTTATTTATTTTGCGGTACGTGGGCCCCTCACTGTTGTGGCCTCTCCCGTTGCGGAGCACAGGCTCCGAACACGCAGGCTCAGTGGCCATGGCTCACGGGCCCAGCCGCTCCGCGGCATGTGGGATCCTCCCGGACCGGGGCACGAACCCGTGTCCCCTGCATCGGCAGGCGGACTCTCAACCACTGCGCCACCAGGGAAGCCCCAGCACCTTATTTTTTATTACAGTATAATATGCTACACCCCCTCTCCGTATCCAACCCTTTCCTTCCTTTCCTGTTCACACTCATCAGCACCAGAGAGCCATCCGTGGAGAATTGTTGTTTTCTTGATCCCGCCTCATTCTCTGAGTCCCGGGGGTCGGATGTGTCCTGCTCTGCCTGTCTCCCATGTTCCCCCCAGCAGACAGCTGTGGCCTGGGGGTCACTGTTTCTTCAGCCTCACTTTGCCTCTCTTCCAGTCTGAGGTCGAAGCTCTGGCTGAACAACTGAGTGAGGAAGAGGAAGAGGAGGAGGAGGAAGAGGAGGAGGAGGAAGAGGAGGAGGAGGAAGAGGAAGAGGAGGAGGAAGATGAAGAGTCAGGCAATCAGTCTGACAGGGTAGAACTGGAGGCTGGCGTCCCCGGAGGAGTGGGGGCTTCGGGGACAGCGGTCTGAGTCCTCAAAGGAGGCTTTTATGGGCTGGGGGCCGGGCTCTTTAACGCTCTTCCTCCCCCCCAGAGTGGTTCCAGCGGCCGGCGCAAAGCCAAAAAGAAATGGCGGAAGGACAGCCCGTGGGTGAAGCCATCACGGAAACGGCGGAAGCGGGAGCCTCCGAGGGCCAAGGAGCCACGAGGTGAGAAGGCTCCTCTGTTTCGGGGTCCCCTCCTGCAGCCCCCTCCCGGTCCCCAGAGAGCATGCACGCACACACACACGCTCAGCATGCACGCCCGCATGTACCCCCGCATCCAGGCACCTGTGAGCTCGCACTCTCACTCTCTCTGTCTCTGTGTCAGGAGTGAATGGTGTGGGCTCCTCAGGCCCCAGTGAGTACATGGAGGTCCCTCTGGGGTCCCTGGAGCTGCCCAGCGAGGGGACCCTCTCTCCCAACCACGCTGGTAATTGCCAATTGCCGGGATAGGGAGCCACTAGGGGGCGCCCTCGGGGCCGGAGGGAATGGGGAGGAGGGGAACCCCGCTGGAGCTGGGGTGTCCGTGGCCAGACTTTGGGGGTTCTGGAGCACGGAGGGAAAGTCAGGGCGGGGGTGAGAGGCCCCAGGAGGGGTCCCGGTGGGTGAGAGGCTGGGCCTCCCTCAGCTCCCTCTATCCTCCATCCAAGGGGTGTCCAATGACACATCTTCGCTGGAGACAGAGCGTGGGTTTGAGGAGTTGCCCCTCTGCAGCTGCCGCATGGAGGCACCCAAGATAGATCGCATCAGCGAGAGAGCGGGGCACAAGTGCATGGCCACGGAGAGCGTGGATGGAGAGGTGGGCCTCTGGGCTGGTAGGTGAGTCGCCAGGGCATCCAGCCCCAGAGCCCAGCCTCACCTTTTGTCACCCATCCTCACTGCACACAGCTGTCGGGCTGCAACGCTGCAATCCTGAAGCGGGAGACCATGAGACCCTCCAGCCGCGTGGCACTGATGGTGCTCTGTGAGACCCACCGTGCCCGCATGGTCAAACACCACTGCTGCCCAGGCTGTGGCTACTTCTGCACGGCGGTGAGTGACCAGTGGGGCAGACAGGCAGCATGCCCCATGGGGGTAGGGGCTCCCAGAGCCTGGCCACATTGTTTTCCTGCCCCCAGGGCACCTTTCTGGAGTGTCACCCCGACTTCCGAGTGGCCCACCGCTTCCACAAGGCCTGTGTGTCCCAGCTGAACGGGATGGTCTTCTGTCCCCACTGTGGGGAGGATGCATCTGAGGCCCAGGAGGTGACCATCCCCCGGGGGGATGGGGTGACCCCACCGGCTGGCACTGCAGCCCCTGCCCCCCCGCCCCTGGCCCAGGATGCCCCTGGGAGAGCGGACACTTCCCAGCCCAGGTACTGGCTTTGCCCTTCCCTTCTGTCTGCTCCCTGCCCCAGTTCCCATCTCCCCTGAACGTTCACACCTTCTCCCACAGCGCCCGGATGCGAGGACAGGGGGAGCCCCGGCGTCCACCCTGCGACCCCCTGGCTGACACCATCGACAGCTCGGGGCCCTCCCTAACCCTGCCCAATGGGGGCTGCCTCTCAGCTGTGGGGCTGCCACCTGGCCCAGGCCGGGAGGCCCTGGAAAAGGCCCTGGTCATCCAGGAGTCAGAGAGGTGAGTAGGGGTTTCTCTCGGGCACAGCAGCTAGGACTGGGGCTGGAAGTGTGGAGCTGCAGGTGTGGGGACCGATGCTTGAATCTGGGGAGTCAACCCCCTCTCCCTCCCTCACCACGGCAGGCGGAAGAAACTCCGTTTCCACCCCCGGCAGCTATACCTGTCCGTGAAGCAGGGGGAGCTGCAGAAGGTGATCCTGATGCTGTGTGAGTATTCCACTCCTTCGTTCAGCAAACCCTGCCTGAGCACCGATTATGTATCAGTCACTGGACTCGGGGCCAGGACGGCAGCAATGAGGGACATCGTCCTTGCCCTGAAGGACTTCGTGTGGTGGGGGAATAACACGTGATGATGGGGACTGGGGACTGTTCTGAGTGCTTTGCACGTTCACTCACTTAAATCTTCCCAGCGGAGGCCCAGAGAGGTTAACTACCTTGCCCAGTGCACAGCAGTACTAAGGGGCAGGGGCAGGGCCGTTTGAACTCAGGCAGAGCTGGTGCTCGTAACTTCTTACCCTGATCAGTGCCGTGCTGCAGTGCAGGTGAGCACAAAGAAGGCCCAGGAGGGCCCCCGACTCAGGTTGGGGCCCTGAGAAACCTTCCTGGAGGAGGTGCCACCCGCCCCCTAGCTTGCTTACCACCTGTCCCTCCCTCTCCCGGTATGGCGGGCCCTCCCCGCAGTGGACAACCTGGACCCCAACTTCCAGAGCGACCAGCAGAGCAAGCGCACGCCCCTGCACGCGGCTGCCCAGAAGGGCTCTGTGGAGATCTGCCACGTACTGCTGCAGGTCAGTGCGGGCCCAGCCCTAGGACCCCCTCCCCTGCCCAGCCCCTCCCTGGTGCCAGCCTGCGTGCCCTCTCCTTGCAGGCTGGGGCGAACATCAACGCTGTGGACAAGCAGCAGCGGACGCCGCTGATGGAGGCCGTGGTGAACAACCACCTGGAGGTGGCTCGCTACATGGTGCAGCGCGGGGGCTGCGTCTACAGCAAGGTGCGCGGCCGGGCAGGCCAGGGCCAGGGCTCAGGGCCTGGGCTTGAGGTGCCAGCCAGCCGGCTCATCTGCCTGCATCGCCCTCAGGAGGAAGACGGCTCCACCTGCCTCCACCATGCAGCCAAAATTGGGAATCTGGAGATGGTCAGCCTGCTGCTCGGCACGGGACAGGTGGACGTCAATGCCCAGGTCAGCAGCCGGGCTTCCGGCCCAGCCCCCGGGGTCCTTGCCTCAGCCTCAGGCTTTAGGTCCCCTTTCTCCCTCGTCTGACCTCTGACCCTTTCCCTGCATTTCACACTGTTCCAGTCTGTCCCCGTCTCTTTTTCCCCCTTCATTTGTATTTCTCTTCGTTCTCTTCTGTTTTCTTTTTTCTCCTTATCACTTTTCAAAATGAGTTGTGGCCTTAATCTCTGGAACTGTCCAGTGAGATTCCTTACTAAGTCAGTTTTTCATGTGTTGGAGGTGTTTTAGTCTGTGTGTCATTCTTCTTGATCTTTGGGTTTTTTTATTTAATTAATTTTTATTGGCGTATAGTTGCTTTACAACGTTGTGTTAGTTTCTACCGTGCAGCAAAATGAATCAGCTATACATACACATACATCCTGTCTTTTTTGGATTTCCTTCCCATTTAGGTCACCACAGTGTGTTAGGTTCCCTGTGCTATGCAGTATGTCCTCATTAGTTGTCTATTTTATACATAGTATCAATAGCGTGTATGTGTCAGTCCCAATCTCCCAGTTCCTCCCACCCTCCCCTTGGTATCCACACATTTGTTCTCTAGGTCTGTGTCTCTATTTCTGCTTTGCAAATAAGATCATCTATACGATTTTTCTAGATTCCACACATATGAGTTAATATACGATATTTGTTTTTCTTTTTCTGATTTCCTCCACTCTGTGTGACACTCTCTAGGTCCATCCATGTCTCTACAAATGACCCAATTTTGTTCCTTTTTATGGCTGAGTAATATTCCATTGTATCTATGTGCCATATCTTCTTTATCTGTTTCTCTGTTGATGGACACTTAGGTTGCTTCCTTGTCCTGGCTGTTGTAAATAGTGCTGCAGTGAACATTGGGGTGCCCTTCTTGATCTTTGAATTGTTCTGTCCCTTGTCCAGAAGAAGCCCCTTGCCATAGGCTCCTGTGACTTTTGAAATGACCCAGTGGCCTTTGAGAGCATCCTTTTCAGCACCTATCCTGCCCCCGACTCAGGATCTACCATTTCTCTAAGAAACTCTGGTTCCTTTAAATGGGAAATATTTTTTAGAGACTACAATTTGTGTACCTAGGGGTGGTCAGCGTTGTTGGGTCCCTGCTTCTAGGACTTTTGAGTGGGCAGATCGAGGAAATAATGTATTTTTTCTTTTTTCTTTTAATTTTTTTTTTTAATTCATTTATTTATGTATTTATTTATTGGCTGTGTTGGGTCTTCTTTGCTGCACGCGGGCTTTCCCTAGTTGCAGCGAGCGGGGGCTACTCTTTGTTGCGGTGTGCAGGCTTCTCATTACGGTGGCTTCTCTTTGTTGCGGAGCACGGGCTCTAGGCGCGTGGGCTGCAGTAGTTGTGGCTCGTGGCCTCAGTAGTTGTGGCTTGCGGGCCCTAGAGCACAGGCTCAGTAGTTGTGGCGCATGGGCTTAGTTGCTCCGTGGCATGTGGGATCTTCCCGGACCAGGGCTCGAACCTGTGTCCCCTGCATCGGCAGGCGGATTCTTAACCACTGCGCCACCAGGGAAGTCCCAAGGAAATACATACTTTTTAAAAAGAGAAAAATCACTTCGCGGCCTTGAGCAATAGACACTTACTAGTCCCATTTTGTAAACGAGGAAACTGAGACCCAGAGCCGTTAAATGATTTGCCCAGGGTTCCACAGCCTGTGAGTGGTGGAGCTGGGACTCTGAGTGTGAGTCTGGCTCCGGAGCCTGTGCTCTTGACCCCATCTGTTTGGGTGAGCAGGGCTGGAGCTGCCTCTCCACGCTCCTCCTTCCCCCCACCCACCCACAGGACAGTGGGGGGTGGACGCCCATCATCTGGGCCGCAGAGCACAAGCACATCGAGGTGATCCGCATGCTGCTGACACGGGGCGCCGACGTCACCCTCACAGACAATGTGAGAGTTTGGTCGGGATATGGGAGGTGGGTTCAGCCCCCCCGCCCCTGAGCAAGGTGCCGGCTGGGTTCACACCTCTCCCCCTGCCACCTCCACAGGAGGAGAACATCTGCCTGCACTGGGCCTCGTTCACCGGCAGCGCCGCCATCGCAGAGGTTCTCCTGAATGCCCGCTGCGACCTCCACGCTGTCAACTACCACGGGGACACGCCCCTACACATCGCAGCCCGGGAGAGCTACCACGACTGCGTGCTGTGAGTCTCCACCCCTCCCCCACCTGGACACCCCTCTGCCCCCTCTCACAGCCCCGGACCCCACAGGCTTCCCGTCCCCTCCCAGGTTGTTCCTGTCACGCGGGGCAAACCCTGAGCTGCGGAACAAGGAGGGGGACACGGCGTGGGACCTGACCCCTGAGCGCTCTGACGTGTGGTTTGCACTCCAGCTCAACCGCAAGCTGCGGCTCGGGGTGGGAAATCGGGCCATCCGCACTGAGAAGATCATCTGCCGGTGAGCTTGGGCTCTCTTTACCCAGAGCGACCTCCGCCCCCTCCCCTGGCCCCTGGAATCCTCTGAGCCCCCCAAACCACCTCTGCCCCCCATCCACCTGCCACACGCACACGTCAACTAGACGCACCACGTAAAAACAGGGAATATCCAGCTGAATTAGAATTTCGGGTGAACAATGCATACTTTTTTAACGTTAGGAGGGTCCCATGCAGTATTTGGGACATACCTGTACTAAAAAAATTGTTCCCTGATACCCTGAAATTCAGATGTCACTGAGTGTCCTGCCTTTGATCTGGGAGCCTTACTCCCCACGCCCCAGTGGACCCCCAGAACCACCCTCTTCCCTCACCCAGCCCTCTCCCCACCTAGGGGAGTCCTCACCCCATGCTCTAGCCACCCAGCTCCATCTCCCCTCCTGCCAGGGACGTGGCTCGGGGCTATGAGAACGTGCCCATTCCCTGTGTCAACGGTGTGGACGGGGAGCCCTGCCCCGAGGATTACAAGTACATCTCGGAGAACTGCGAGACGTCCACTATGAACATCGACCGCAACATCACCCACCTACAGGTGAGTGCAGGGCCCTCCCTGGGCCTCCTCCCAAAGGGACACCCAGAGCCACCAGGTACAGCTGGGCACACTGTGGGCCAACGAGGGCACCTGGCCAAGGTGGTGGGGCTGAAAGGGAGCTCCGGTGTGGGCTTGCATCCACCTAGGGAGGGGGTCCTTTTTCTAGGACACGTGAAGGTATCACATGGGCTCATGGTGGCCCTAGAGACACCCCAATCAGCAACATCTCGATTCCCCCTCATCCCGGGACCATCACCATCACTGTCCTACAAGGTGGACCCTAGAGAAAGGACAGCAGTTGTGGGGCAGGGAGCACTGGAAGCTGAGGGGCCGAGGCCGATTCTGGGGGGTGAGCTGACCCTACCTCCCGCCCCAGCACTGCACATGCATGGATGACTGCTCCAGCTCCAACTGCCTGTGTGGCCAGCTCAGCATTCGCTGCTGGTATGACAAGGTACGTGCCCTCGCCCTGGCCGCACACACACTCATCCACTCCTTTGGGGGAGCTGGCCTCTGACACCAACTCCCTGGGACCTTGTCCCTCACCTTCTACCCTGTGGGGGAAGCAGCAAAGAGGGCAGGGCGAGACCTGGGGTTCCTAGGCTGTTGCCAGGACAGCGAGGGGCCTGGCCCAGGTATATGCAAACCCAGGGCGATGGTTTCGTGTTTCCTGTTGGATAAACTAAGAGCATATGTGGCCTCCCCCAGCCTGTCCTCCCTGTGTCTGGGTTGGGGTCAGCAGTGGATTTTTCTGTGAAGTCTTGGGAGTCCTGGGCAGCTGAGCTGGGCACCACACAGAAACCACTGTCCTCCCCTCCCTCAACCCCAGGACGGGCGGCTGCTCCAGGAATTTAACAAGATCGAGCCCCCGCTGATTTTTGAGTGTAACCAGGCGTGCTCCTGCTGGAGAAACTGCAAGAACCGGGTAGTGCAGAGTGGCATCAAGTGAGGCCCAGCCCCTCAGCTCCCCTCGCTCCCCTTTCTCCCTTCTCCCTCGGGGCGCTTCCAGGTCACGCCACTGAATATCACCCTCTCTCCCACCCCCAGGGTGCGACTGCAGCTCTACCGAACTGCCAAGATGGGCTGGGGGGTCCGAGCCCTGCAGACCATTCCCCAGGGGACTTTCATTTGCGAGTGAGTGGTGGGGAGGGGGTACTTTGGCTCCTGGGGGCGTGGGGCTGGATGCAGGGCACGGCTGACTCCCAGGCCTCCCTCTCTGCCCTCCTCCCTGATGGATCCCAGCTCTTCATGCTACCCCCACTCTGGCCAGCCTCCTCTGACCCCCATCCCCAAGCCTCCGCTCTGGCCAGACCACAGTGCCTGCGTCTTTCCCTCCCCTTCGGTGTATTTCCAAGCCTGACACTCCCTCTCCCCTGCCCTTCCCAACTGCGGAAAGCCCCGGTTTTACAGACAGACAGAGCTGGGTGTCCTTGGCCAAGTTCAAAACCTCTCTGAGCCTCATTTTTCTTGTCTGCAAAATGGAGGTGATAACAGCTACCTTTCTGTCCACCTCATCAGGGGCCTCAGGCCTCTCCATCCATCAATTCTTTCTCTTCCCAGTATCCATTACCTCTTCCTGTCCCCTGGCTTTTACTCCATAGCCTTCAAACATAATCTAGGTCTCCTTTGGCCTTAAAAAAAAGAAAAAGAGTCATCCAGCCCCAATTGCCTATTTAAGAGACCATTCATTTTTCCTCCATCATGTCATCTCTCAATTTGACTGAGGCAAGCGACCCCTGCCTCCTGGGCCTCAGTTTCCCCATCATCCACTCACTGCTCATCCCTGTCCAAATCTGCCTCTACCCTCACCCCTCTGCTGATGCTGCGTCTCAGCAGTCCCACTCCCTGACCAGTGTCTCAGTCCTCATTCTCTTGGCATCTGCCACCCCCCTCAGCTCTGGCTCCCATGACACCGTCCTCACCTGCGACCCATCCATTCTTCCTCTTCACCAGCTCCTCTCCCTCTACTTTCCAAACGTGGGTGTGCTCACCGCCAGTTCTTCGTAGCTCCTGTGGCTCCGTCCCGTCCCTGCTGTCCTCACCCCTCTCCTGTCCTCAGCCCAGCGTTGCCCCCATCTGCTGGGTGATCCCTAGTCCACAAACCCCCGTGTCTACGCCTGAACAGATTTCCCCACCCAGGCCGACTGCCCGCAGATACTGATCCCTTCACCCCAGAGGCTGGGCGCCGCCGTGCTCACCCGAGTCATCGTCTGGTGTGGCTCGAGCCCCTTCCTCTAACTTCCTCACCACTGCTTCTCCAGCTCATCCCTGGCCCCACTCTGTCGGTCCTGCCTGTTGATCTAGTTGTCTGGTGGGACTCCAGCTGGCGGGAGTGTGTCCTGTGTGTACCCTCACGTGCCTGTGTCCCCAGCTTCCTCCTCCTGTACCCACCCCCCTTCTGGGTGGGGGCCACCCAGCCCCTCCCTCCCAGATGATGTCCGCTATCCTTGGGGGCCCACTGTGCCTTGGGTCGCCCACCCCAGCCCCAGCTGTGCTGATCTGTGAGATTCACAGACAGCTGACAAACAGTGGAAGAGGAATCCTGGGACTGTGAGGAGAGACAGGGCCTGGAGCCTTCTCCCGGTAACGCCTGCTCACCTCCAGAACCACCACTCCCTGCCCAACAGGTATGTCGGCGAGCTGATCTCTGATGCTGAGGCTGATGTGAGAGAGGATGACTCTTATCTCTTCGACTTAGACAACAAGGTGGGCAGGAGACCCCTGTGCCGCCCTCCTCTCAGTCAGCAGATGGAAACCCGGGGAGGAGGGGCTGGGTGGTCAGGGGGGTGGGGAGGTTGGCCCAGCCAGCGGGGTGGTGGTAGATGTGATGAGTGACGCCCTCCCGTCAGGATGGAGAGGTGTACTGCATCGACGCCCGTTACTACGGCAACATCAGCCGCTTCATCAACCACTTGTGTGACCCCAACATCATCCCCGTCCGGGTCTTCATGCTGCACCAAGACCTGCGATTTCCACGCATTGCCTTCTTCAGCTCCCGAGACATCCGGGCCGGGGAGGAACTGGGGTGAGGCGTCCTGCGGCTCGGCCAGGGTGTGGGAGATGCAGCAAGTCCAGGACCAAAAGCGGGCGGCCGGCGAGTGCCTGATTTCCAGGCGTGGATTAGAGCAGAGCTTGTCCGATGTCGCTGTAAACATAGTCCTGAGCCTCACGGATTCTGAGTCAGTAGGTTTGGGATGGGGCCTGAAGAATCTTCACTTCTAGCAAGCTACCAGGCAGTGCTGGTGCCGCAGGTGCATTAGAACAGAGGAGGGCTTAGAGCCCCTCCAGAGATGGGGGTGGATGCTTTGGAGTGGGTCTGGGTCCCACAGACCTCTTGTGCTTCTCTGACAGGTTTGACTATGGTGACCGCTTCTGGGACATCAAAAGCAAATATTTCACCTGCCAGTGTGGCTCTGAGAAGTGCAAGCACTCGGCGGAGGCCATTGCCCTGGAGCAGAGCCGCCTGGCCCGCCTGGATCCCCACCCCGAGCTGCTGCCTGAGCTCGGCTCCCTGCCTCCCGTCAACCCCTGAGAGAGGACCACGACCCCCACCCCAAGCCCTGGACAGCCAGCTCCGCCACTTGCTGCCCACACCTGGGGGTGCTACCGTCTCCTCTCCCCCTACCCCTTCGCACATTCCTCGGTTAGATCCCAGCCAGGCCCTGGAGGTCTGACAGCCCCTCTCTCCCAGAGCTGGTTCCTCCCTGGGAGGGTGACTTCAGGGCTGGCCACGCCCCTGTTTCCCACCCTCAGCTGAAGTCTAATGAATTGAAGTTGGGCCTCTGTGCTAATCGGTTTCCTTTGTTCTCAATAAATGTTGGGTTTATAATAAACTGGGTGATTGCTGGCGGAAAAGCACACACAGCCAGAGGGAATGTGGGTCCAAGGGGGGAGAAAGAGGATGAGAAGCAGGCTGGACAGGTGTGGCTGGTGTGGATTACCCTCCAGGGCAGGGGGAGGGTTGTGAGGGGATTACTGTGGGGCAGGGTCTAGTCAAGGGCAAATCTCATCTCCACACTTAATCTTTGGCAGGAGGGTGTAGGCGTGACTGTACTATGATTGAAGTAGTTTGCAAAATTCTGAAGGGTTTTCTTAGAGCGTGGGAGTCCTTCAGGCCATGGTCCATGAGGCCCGAGGAAGCAGCCCTGACCTGACCCACGTACCAGGCTTGCCTTCCAGCTTCCAGCCCTCCAGCACGGAGTCTAGGAGGAACTAGAGTGTGTCGGGGACCACAGGCAGGGGTGGGGCTGTGACGTGAGGGTGGGAGGGCGGGGCTGGTGGCAGGTGAGCTGCCAGGTCTCCCAGGCTCCAATCACTCTGGAGACTGAGCCATGGGGGGAAAACAGGACCAGAACGAGGTCTACGGTGAGGCTGGGGTGGGGGCCCAGGACCCGGCGAGGGAGGGGAGGCCTGCTCCGGGGAACGGTGGCTGGGCCGGCACCAGGGAGAGGAGCAGAGGGGAGTCGTGGTCCCCGAGGGGAGGGCCCAGGGAACAGCTGATGGAAGGAGACAGAGTCGGGGTCCTCGGAGGAGGATGGGGTGCAGGGGCTGGGAGCCATTGCTGAGGAGACTTTGGGGTGTGAAGCTGAAGTCTGTGTGAGGAGGGGCGCTGGAGTCCCTGGGACGAGGGGGTGATGCCACGCCTGGACTCTGGGCACCTCAGGACAGGGCCCCGGGAAGCAGAGCCTGAAGGAGGCAGGGTCAGGGTCCCGAGCAGAGGAAGGGGCTCAGGGGCTGGGAGGAGTGAGCTGGGCTCTGGGCCGCTGTCAGGAGGAACAGCTTGGGGTCCCTGAGAAGGAGGCGGACTTTCAGCCTGGACTCTGGGTCTCTGAGGGGAAAAGGCGCTGGGGATCTGCCTGCCGGGGTCTGTGAGGAGTGGCGGCGGAGGGGGTTCTGCTGGGGGTCCCTGAGAGGAGTAGGGGCTGCAGATCTTGGTGGAGAGAGAGGGCTGGGGACCAGCCCCCCAGGTTCTCTGCTAGGAGGGAGTCTATCTCAGAGTGGGTTAGGAAGAGAGGCAGCACAGGGGCTCCTGTGAAGGGTAAGGCCTGAGGAGAAGGAGCGGGCAGCCTATCTCCAGCATCTCTGTGAGGGGCAAAGGCTGGGGGGCTGCCCCGAGGGGTCCTGAGGACAAGGGCAGGGGGCAGGGTGAAGGGGTCTACAGGGAGGGGGAGCTGGGACCAGCCTCTGGGATCCCTTTGAGCATGAGGGCTAGGGAAGGAAGGAACCCCAGGGGAGGGACCTTCCAGAGGCGAGGCTTGGTCCAAAGGGAGTCAGGGGAGGGAGCAGTGGGGACACCCCACAGACTTCCTGGAACAGCTTTGGGTCAATCATCGACACCGCGTCTGAGAACCACGGAGGGACAAGAGTCCAGAGCACCTGGGAGAATGGACCACACCCCTTTCCACGCTCTGGTTCAGCCCTCTGTCCTCCCTCCTCCCTGCCCACACGGGACGCTGGCTGCCTGGCCTCACCTCCTTCCTGTGTGTACTCAGGGAGGACCAGGAACAGGACGGGCCACAAACTGCCCGGCTCAGGTGTCACCCTGACTGCTCTCCCAGAGAATGGCAGTAGCCTGGGGACTAAGCTCCCTTCCGGGTGGGGGTCTACAGCCCCCCCCCAGCCAGTCCCTGCGGGAATTGATGACTTTGGCTGAGGGCCTTGAGGTGTGACCCATAAATGACCCATAAAAAGCTGCCCTTTCCCCTCCCTCCAAGGCCGCCTGGTTGGAGTTCACAGTGATCAGTGAAGCTGCTGACCAAGCCTTGATCCTACCTTTCCTGTTCTCTACTTTCCCCTCCTGCCAGCCCTGCCCCTGTCTATCTCCCCACAGACTCCTGAGGGCCAGGTAGGACCCTGGTGCAGGGTAGCTCCTGCTGTGGGGAAGGGTTTGGAGGGACTGGAAATGGGGGGAGAGACCCCTCTCAATGCCTCACTCTCCACACTCCTCCCCATGCCCTTCAGGGAAACCAGCCAAATATGACCCCTCCTTCCAAGGTCCCATCAAGAACAGGTGAGTTCTGGGCGCTGTGCTGCTGGGGTGGGGGGGCGGATGGGGGCGGTGTCTAGGTTTTGCTTCGTATTTGCTGAAATATTGGTAAGAAATTTGTGAGGAAAAAACCTCCTGCCCCAGGAGGGTGGTGGCCCTGGGGAGACTGTTGTGTGTGGAGGGGGCACAAGGGGGCCTCCCGGCTGCTGGTGATGTTCTGTCTTGGCCTGGGAGCTGGCTACACAGGCATGTGTCCTTTGGGAAAATTCATCCAGCTGAGCACTTCTGAACTGTGCCCTTTCCTGTTTTAAACTTCAGAAGAAAGTTTACCCACCCAGAAAAAGGTTTTCTTAAAGAGAATAAAATGAAAGCTACCTATGCCTACTTTCCAGCACCCCCCAACTCTCCAAAGCACTACTCCTCCAGACCATGCTACCCCCCACTCCCCAGCATCCCCTCTCCAAAGGTTTCCCCCATTTCTCTCCAAGGAGCTGCACAGATATCATCTGCTGTGTCCTCTTCTTCCTCTTCATTCTGGGTTACATCGCCGTGGGGCTTGTGGGTGAGTTTCTGGCAGTGCAGAGCTGGGCAGTGGCTGGGGGACATTATTGTCCCAAGGAGGGACCACACCCACAGCCTTTCCCTCTTAAGTCCCTGCCGCACTCCGGTGATTCATCTGTGTGTCTCTGTCTCCAGCCTGGGTGTATGGAGACCCCCAGCAAGTCCTCTACCCCAGGAACTCTACTGGGGCCTATTGCGGGATCGGGGAAAACAAGTGAGTATGAAGGCAAGAAGAGGGGGCAGGAGGGAGATGAGATGGGGGATGGGTAGGGGACCACTCCACTTCAGCCTCCCTGAATCTCACCAGTCCAGGCCACGTAGAACAGCCTCCACTGCTGGCCAGTGGCTTCTGAGTCCCCCTAGAATTAGGAGGCAGCAAAGAGTCATGGTTAAATGCACGGGTTTTAGGGTTCAGAGATGGTCATTTGAATCCCCAACTGGGCTAAGTAAGTTTTGGTTTGTGACCTCTGGCAAGGTACTCAATATCTCTGAACTTTGATTTCTTCTTCTGAAACACAAGGATGATTCCAGAAGCAAGGCTATCAGTCCCAGCATGCAGGAAACATTCAGTAAATAATAAAACCACTAACCTTTATATGGCATTCCAGGCAGGCAGTGTACTCTACACACACGAACTCATTTAAACCTTGTGAGGTAGGTGCTATAATTTTACATGCGATGGAACGGAGGCAGTGAGTGGTTAGATGACTTATTCAAGGTCATAAAGCTGGCTCCAGAGTTCAAGCTCTTAACCATTTTGATAGCAGTGGAGATGCTGAATTACTCCGGGCAATCTATCAGGTGTCTCCCATACCTCCCCAGCTGAGCTGAGCTTCCAGAGGCCAGGAACTGGGCCCATTGCACTCTTTTTTTTGGTTTTTTGGTGTTTTTTTACGGTACACGGGTCTCTCACTGTTGTGGCCTCTCCCGTTGCGGAGCGCAGACTCAGCGGCCGTGGCTCACGGGCCCAGCCGCTCCGCGGGATGTGGGATCTGCCCGGACCGGGACACGAACCCGTGTCCCCTGCATCGGCAGGCGGACTCTCAACCACTGCGCCACCAGGGAAGCCGCCCATTGCACTCTTGAGGCACAGCCCTGGCAGTCCCTCTCTTTCCCCAAGGCTTGACCAAGCCCTTATGCATACGCTTCCTCCTCTCCTACAGAGATAAACCATATCTCCTATACTTCAACATCTTCAGCTGCGTCCTAACCACCAACATCATCACGATCACCCAGAATGGCTTGGCGTGCCCCACACCCCAGGTCAGAGTCTGGGACCTGCCTCTGTCCCCAGATCTCCCCCAGGGTCTGGATACCAGCCCCTCAGCATGCTCTCTGCCCCCAGGTGTGTGTGTCCTCCTGCCCAGAGGTCCCATGGACTGTGGAAACGGACCAGCTCTCACAGTCGGTCGGGCAGGTCTTCTATGCAGCAAATAGGAACTTTTGTCTGCCAGGGGTGCCTGGGGACATGGTGAGCGCTGTTCCCAATGTCATTGCTAAGGAGGGTCCATAACGAGGGAGGGTGAGAGGGGGAGTTGGGTAGATGATCGTGGTGATAGAAAGGGGACTCACTCCTTCATCTTGCTCTGTGTCTGTGTGTCTGTCTGTCCTCCCCCCACCCTCCAGCAAGTGCTCCAAAGCCTGAGACAGGAGCTCTGCCCCAGTTTCCTTCTCCCTTCCGCTCCAGGTGAGAAGCCACATTCCTTCCTCAGACATCATCCAGTCCTAGATTTTTTTCCCTCAAACAAGGGAACCAGGCTCAGAGAGAAGCAAGTCACACAGCTTGTCTGTGACAAAATCGCACCAGGTCTTCGTCTTTTTTCTCTGCTGCATGAACAGCCTACAGTCAGATCACCAGGGCTTGTTATGTACCTGCTGTGTGCCAGGTACTGGGGACAGGTGAAGTGAAGATGAAAACTGCTCCGCTTTTGGACTACATCCTAGGTGGTGAGATCAGAGATGTTCACGAAGCGACTGCATGAGACTGCCACGAGAACATACGTGGGTGAATGTACACACATGCATTTATGTGCAGGCACAGGAAACAGACTGGAAGGATGTTCACCCAGATGTTAAAGTGACTGTGCTGGGTGGTGGGATCACAGATGACTTTTTTTGTTTTTGCTCTTTTTCCCAATTTTTTTTTTTTTTTTTTTTTTTTGCGGTATGCGGGCCTCTCACTGTTGTGGCCTCTCCCGTTGCGGGGCACAGGCTCCGGATGCACAGGCTCAGCCGGCCATGGCTCACGGGCCCAGCCGCTCCGTGGCACGTGGGATCTTCCCGGACCGGGGCACGAACCCATGTCCCCTGCATCGGCAGGTGGACTCTCAACCACTGCGCCACCAGGGAAGCCCTTAAATGTTATTTTTAATAGGAAAAAAAAATGTAACTATAGCATGAGAAAAGATATCCAGCTCTCAATAGGTACAATAGGAAATGTCTCCAATGAGTGCTCCAGGGTCAGATAGATCTGGATTTAAATTCCAGCACTTTCCAGCTGTGTGGTCTTAGGAAAATGACTCAACCTCTCTGAGCCTTGTTTCCTCATCTTTAGAATGTAAATGCAAAGCAAGCCTGCCTGGCAAAGCTGTTGTGAGGGTCAAGATAAATGGCTCTGTAGGCACATAATAGGTGCCACGGGAGATAGGGGTGGGGCCAGAAGGCTTCCTGGAGGGGGTGAGATGGAGATGGAGCTGAACAGGGCATCATGGATGGGATTTCTGGAGGAGGAAGCGCAAAGGTACAGAGGGGAGGGGAAAGTGGCTGGGCTCAGACGATGGGGCCTTAAAGCCTGGCCATGAGCTTGGGCACTCTCCAGGGCAAGGCATCTGGAGGTGTCTGGGCAGCAGAGTGACCTAGAGCCCTGGAATGCCAAGGTCCGGGCTGTGCCGTGTCTCCCGGGCACTCTGGCAGGGGCTGGATTGAAGGGTGGCAGGGGTGGGCGTGGAGGTGCTGTAAGAGGCAGGCCAGAGGACAGGAGGGTCTGAACCCAGGCAGTGGCAGGGTGGGGAGGAAGGAGCATTAAGAGACAGTGAAGGAGGCATGGGCTCCTGGGCCAGGAGCTCCCTTTCGGCTGTGGAATCAAGAGCAGCCCTCTGAGTGGGGCAGAGCCCTTCTCAACTCTGTCCCTAAGGGCACGACGGGCTGGGGTGGGGGCCAGAGACTTTCAAGACAAACTCTGGGCCCTCCCACCCAGTCGCCCGGTTCTCTCCCTCCAGCTCTGGGGCGTTGTTTTCCATGGTCCAATAGTACCGTGCCTGAGCTCCCAGGGATCTCCAACACGTCCATCGCCCAGGGCATCAGGTGGGCATTCCCTTGCCCCTACATCTCTGTCCCGCTCCCCCTTCCCACTCACAGCCCCATCTGACTCTGTCTCTCCCCACCAGTGGTCTTCTTGACAGCCTCAACGCCCGTGACATCAGTGTCAAGATCTTTGAAGACTTTGCCCAATCCTGGTATTGGATTCTTATGTGAGTCACCACATTCCCCTGCTCTCTCATCCTTCCCTTCCCCCGACTCTGACCCTCTATCCCTTAGCCCACCGTCTGAAACAGAGCCTTTGGGCAGGGGAGGTGGAGCCAGAGCTCAGAATGGATCCCAAGTCCAACAGGATTTATAAGAGAAAGCGTGCGGGGGGGGCTCTGATCTGGGGACATTGGGGGTTTGAGGAAAGGTATTTGGGGGCCTCTGAAAGGGGAAAGATATGGGGGATGTGGGGTGACCCTCATCTATGTTTCCCTGCCCGCAGTGCCCTAGGCGTGGCTCTGGTCCTGAGTCTGCTGTTTATTCTGCTTCTGCGCCTGGTGGCCGGGCCCCTGGTGCTTGTGCTGATCATAGGGGTGCTCGGCGTGCTGGCATACGGCATCTATCACTCCTGGGAGGAATACCGCGTACTGCGGGACAAGGGTGCCTCCATCTCCCAGCTGGGCTTCACCACCAACCTCAGCGCCTACAGCAGCGTTCAGGAGACCTGGCTAGCAGCCCGTGAGTGCCCTGCCCACCCATGAACCACCAGCCACCCAAGGGCTGCCCTGGCCATGACCCAGGCCACTCTGCCCCCTGTCCACCCTCAGTGATCGTGCTGGCTGTGCTTGAAGGCATCCTGCTACTGATGCTCATCTTCCTGCGGCAACGGATTCGCATCGCCATCGCCCTCCTGGAGGAAGCCAGCAGGTCAGGGCCTGTGTGGGAAGGAGAAGGGGCAGAGGGCAGGGGGGTGGGCCCAGGATGGGAGTGCTGGAAAGGTGGCAGAGCACTGGAGGAGAAAGGCAGCATAGCACAGTGTTTAACATTGCTGTGTGGCTTAGCCTTTCTGCGCCTCAGTTTAACCGTCTGTGAAATGGGGGTAATAATAGTTCCTACCTTGTAGGGTTGTCATAAGGATTAAGTTAATTAGTGTCTTGTCAAGTGCCTAAAACATGAAACAAGCCCTTACTCACCCTGAAGCCGCCCCTGGTGGCTTCTCTGTGGCTCTAGTTTCCTCTAAAGTCCCCTTGAGCCTGATTTATTCAGTTCAGTTCTTTTAGGGAGCTCCTACTATGTGCCCGGCCTTAGGGGGAAGGAGCAGGCCCTGGAGAGGGCAGAGGTGTGGCCTGTGCCAGGGTCAGCACCGTGAGAGGATGGGTGGGGACTGGGGGGTATCTTCACTGGTGTGCTGCTCTCATCTCCCTGCAGAGCTGTAGGACAGATGATGTCTACCATGTTCTACCCGTTGTTCACCTTTGTCCTGCTGCTCGTCTGCATTGCCTACTGGGGCATGACTGCTCTGTATCCTTTGCCCACATGACTGGGCCCTCCTGGAGCCCTTGGGGGTGGGGGGCAGGGCAATACTTTTGTAGACAGTATGCCTTAGTGTGATTGGAAGAAGGCACCCCTTCCTCCCAGCAGACACAGCCCTGCCTTGAAAAAGCAAGCACAGGCTGAATTTCAGCCCCTCTGTGCAGTGAACAACCTGCTCAAGCACCTGGAAAGGGGTTGCTGAGGAGGGGAACTGTGGAGGCCCCCGTGTCACCATGCTTTCCTTGACTCCCCTCTGGGTACCTGGCCACATCTGGGCAACCCCAGTACGTGTTCTGGGCGCCCAACGTCAGCTTGTCCGGCTGTGAGAATGTACCAATGAATACATCATGCAACCCCGTGGTGAGGATTTGGGGTGGATGTGGAGGGGCACCAGTAGGGCTGAGGGGACCTTAGAGAGCAACTGGTTCAAATCCCTCATCGTGCAGAGGAGACTGAGGACCAGAGGTGGCAAGGGGCTCACTCACAGGTCACACAGCAGGCCCCTAGCAGAGCCAGAAAGGGAGTCTGTCTGCAGACTCCAGATCTCCCGCTGAGCCACCCATTGTGCTGCAAGAGGATGCGTGCTGTGCCCGAGGGCTGGACTATGCCCTGGGGCAGGTGGATCTCAGAACTTCTCCATCCCTCCCCAGGACATTTCTCCACCTAGAGAACCATGAACCACTTCACCCTTTCAGTCTCAGTCTGCTCACCTGTAAAATGGAGATAATCTTAATATCTGTGCCTCAGCGTGGCCCTGGCCATGGCCCTGGCCGTGGCCGAGAAAATTAAAGGACACTGGGCACATGAAAGTATAATGGCTGGCACCTGATAAGAGCTGATAACTGTAGATGGGTTTTGTTTAGGTTATCTTTAGTTAGGCTTCCTCAGAACACACTATTCTAGGCGATAGGCAGGTGGGCTCCCTGGGGGCCTGGGAGAGTAGCTGCTACCCCAAACTCTCCCCTGTGAAGTTCCCAGGGAGTGAGGCTGCACTGCTGGGTATTTACTGTCAAAGCTTTCATGTGGCCACCACATCAGAACTGGGACCATGGGCTGTGCCCACAGGCGTTAGCCCCACTCTAAAAAAGGAGAGGGAGGTCGTTTACATTTAAGAAGGACCCATTATGTGCCAGGCACTGGCTATACAAAGCCCCAAATGAAGTACTTCTTGCTTTCAACTTGCTTATGACCTAGCGGTGGGGACTGAAGCAAACCCACAATTACATACAAAGTGGAAAGTGGTTATAAATTCTTGTTATAAAATTTCAAACAGAGCAGTCCCTCCCTTAGGAAGCTTGCACAAGCCTCTTAGATGGCCTCATCCACCAGAGGGCAGACAGCAGAAGCAAGAACTACAATCATGCAGCCTGTGGAAGGAAAACCACATTCACAGAAAGATAGGACGAAAAGGCAGAAGGCTATGTACCAGATGAAGGAACAAGATAAAACCCCAGAAAAACAGCTAACTGAAGTGGAGATAGGCAACCTTCCAGAAAAAGAATTCAGAATAATGATAGTGAAGATGATCCAGGACCTCGGAAAAAGAATGGAGGCAAAGATGGAGAAGATGCAAGAAATGTTTAACAAAGACCTAGAATTAAAGAACAAACACCTAAAAAAAAAAAGAACAAACACCTAGAAGAATTAAAGAACAAACAAACAGAGATGAACAATACAATAACTGAAATGAAAAATACACTAGAAGGAATCAATAGCAGAATAACTGAGGCAGAAGAACAGATGAGTGACCTGGAAGACAGAATGGTGGAATTCACTGCCACAGAACAGAATAAAGAAAAAAGAATGAAAAGAAATGAAGACAGCCTCAAAGACCTCTGGAACAACATTAAATGCAACAACATTCGCATTACAGTGGTCCCAGAAGGAGAAGAGAGAGAGAAAGGACCAGAGAAAATATTTGAAGAGATTATAGTCAAAACTTCCCTAACATGGGAAAGGAAATAGCCACCCAAGTCCAGGAAGCCCTCCAAGTCCATCCATGTTGCTGTAAATGGCAACATTTCATTCCTTTTTATGGCTGAGTAGTATTCCGTTGTATTTATGTACCACATCTTCTTTATCCATTCATCTGTTGATGGACACTTAGATTGCTTCCATACCTTAGCAATTGGAAATAATGCTGCTATGAACATTGGGTGCATGTGTCTCTTCCAATTAGTGGTTTTGGGTTTTTTTTTTTCAGGTGTACAGCCAGAAGTGGAATTGCTGGGTCATATGGTAGTTCTATTTTTAGCTTTTTGAGACACTTCTCACACTGCTTTCCACAGTGACTGCGCCAATTTACTTTCCCATCAGCAGTGTACAAGTGTTGCCTCTTCCTCACATCCCTGCCAACATTTGTTGTGTTCTTTTTGATGATGGCCATTCTGACTGGTGTGAGGTGATATCTCCTTGTGGGTTTGATTTGCATTTCCCTGATGATTAGCGATGTTGAGCATCTTTCCATGTGCCTGTTGGCCGTCTGCATTTCCTCTTTAGAAAAATGTCTATTCAGTTCTTCTGTCCATTTTTTAAAATATATATTTATTTATTTGTGGCTGAGTTGGGTCTTTGTTGCTATGCGCAGGCTTTCTCCAGTTGCATCAAGTGGGGGCTACTCTTCGTTGCGGTGCTCAGGCTTCTCATTGCGGCGGCTTCTCTTGTTGCAGAGCACAGGCTCTAGGCGCGCAGGCTTCAGTAGTTGTGGCGCACAGGCTTTTGAGCGCAGGCTCGGTAGTTGTGGCGCACGGGCTTAGTTGATCCGCGGCGTGTGGGATCTTCCCAGACCAGGGCTTGAACCCATGTCCCCTGCATTGCCAGGCGGATTCTTAACCACTGCACCACCAGGGAAGCCCCGTTCTGCCCATTTTTAAATCAGGTTGTTTGTGTTTTTCATGTTGAGTTGTATGAGCTGTTTTTACATGTTGGATATTAATCCCGTATTGGTCATATCATTTGCAAATATTTTCTCCCATTCAGTAGGTTGTCTTTTCATTTTTTGATGGTTTCCTTTGCTGTGCAAAAGCTTTTAAGATTAATTAAATCCCATATGTTTATTTCCTCTGCTTTAAGAGACGAATCTGTGTTTTTTACTTTTTATTAGGGAAATTTTCAGACACACACAAACATGGAGAATCCCTGTACTCAGATTCCATAACCTTCAGCCTTCTGTTCTTGCTTCATCTATTTCCCTACCCATCCCCCACCCCTTGAAATTTTTAAAAATTATTTATTTATTTGGCTGCACTAGGTCTTAGTTGCAGCACATGGGATCTTCGTTGTCACGTGCAGGATCTTCGTTGCAGCATGCAAGATCTTCAGTTGCAGCATGCAGACTTCTTAGTTGCGGCATGCAGACTCTTAGATGCAGCATGTGAACTCTTAGTTGTGGCATGCATGTGGGATCTAGTTCCTTGACCAAGGATTGAACCTGGGCCCCCTGCACTGGGAGCGTGGAGTCTTAACCACTGGACCACCAGAGAAGTCCCCCGTGCAATTTATTTTTCTTGAGTTTTTGTTTGTTTGTTTGTTTTGGCGGTACGCAGGCCTCTCACTGTTGTAGCCTCTCCCGTTGTGGAGTACAGGCTCCGGACGCGCAGGTTTAGCGGCCATGGCTCATGGGCCCAGCCGCTCCGCGGCATGTGGGATCTTCCCAGACCGGGGCACGAACCCGTGTCCCCTGCACTGGCAGGCGGACTCTCAACCACTGCACCACCAGGGAAGCCCTCGAGTTTTTAAAGGCAAATTCTGAACATTGTGCCATTTCACCTTTAAATATATCAGGATGGATCTCAACAGATAAGGACTTTTTAAAAGCATAACCACTACACCATTATCACACCAAACAAAATTAATGGTTCCTTAGCATCATCTGATACCCAGTCTGTTCAATTTTGCTAGAAAGTGCTTTGGTTGAAGTTGCAGAGGCTGCTCTGGGACGGGACAAGCTGTTCAAGTGCAAAGCAGAGCTAGGCATTTGTCACACTGCCTTCATACCATTAAGGCTTAGTCCACACGGCCTGGGAGCTCTTGTGCCGTCCAGAGACTGGAGACTGAAGGAAACTAATTACACTCACACAATAGGCAAGCTGAACCCTGTCTGAACCCAGAGATGGATCTCCTGGAAGGAATGGGCTTCCCCAGTTCTGGGGAGGCTGTTACCACCCTCTGCTCTGGGAGGGCAGGAGCTGGTTGGGAATGAGCCTCCTCTGCCTGCCTCCCCAGGACCAGCCGGTGAACTCCTCCTGCCCAGGGCTGATGTGCGTCTTCCAGGGCTACTTGTCCACAGGCCTAGTACAGCGTTCTCTCTTCAACTTGCAAATCTACGGGGTCCTGGGGCTGTTCTGGACCATCAACTGGGTGCTAGCCCTGGGCCAGTGTGTCCTGGCTGGGGCCTTTGCCTCCTTCTACTGGGCCTTCCACAAGCCCCAGGACGTCCCTACCTTTCCCCTGAGCTCTGCCTTCACGCGCACACTCCGGTAAGCCTGGGGCAGGGGGCTGGGAATCATGAACCCGGGAGTCCTCTGACTACCTCACTAACCCCTGTGCAGTTACCACACTGGGTCGCTAGCCTTTGGAGCCCTCATCTTGACCCTGGTGCAGATAGCCAGGGTCATCCTGGAGTACATTGACAACAAACTGAGAGGTGAGTCGAGGTTGGGGGCTGGGCAAGGCTAGGCTGATCAGCTGGACCCTTGGGCGCTGGAGTGGGGCCGGTGTGCTGCCAGGGGCCAGTGCCCAAACATGAGCCCTCCTTACCCCCAGGAACCCAGAACCCTATGGCCCGCTGTATCATGTGCTGCTTCAAGTGCTGCCTCTGGTGTTTGGAAAAGTTTATCAAGTTCCTGAACCGCAATGCATACATCATGGTGAGCCCACTACATGAGCAACCCCTTGCTCTGGGGGCCCTGGATGCAGGTCTCCTGCCCTGGCCTAGGTACGCTCGCCACAGGTAACCCTGAACTTTCCGCCTCACCCAGATTGCCATCTACGGGAAGAATTTCTGTGTCTCAGCCAAAAACGCCTTCATGCTGCTCATGAGGAACATTGTCAGGTCAGGCTGTCGCCCCCCCACCTCCGTGATCTCCCACCCATAAGCATGCTGTGCTCAGAAGGGCCTTGAGCTTGGTTTAATCTCTGCTGCCTCCATCTTGAAATGTGAACAGTTTTTGTTTTGCACCTGTCATGGCAAATTATATAGCCAGTTCTACTCCCACCCCTGCCAGGCCTCTTACCCCCAACCTACCCCAACTCCTTGTACAGGGTGGTCGTCCTGGACAAAGTCACAGACCTGCTACTGTTCTTTGGGAAGCTGCTAGTGGTTGGAGGTGTTGGTAAGGACCAGGGCAGGGAGTTACAGAGGACAGGGGTGCTGGGCAGTTTAAGAGGAGTGATGCTGACCTCCAGATCTCTTTCACAGGGGTCCTGTCCTTCTTTTTTTTCACCGGTCGCATCCAGGGACTGGGTAAAGACATTGAGAGTCCCCAACTCAACTACTACTGGCTGCCCATGATGGTGAGTGACACCCCCCAAACCCCCCAGCTCCACCCTCCACCCCACCCCATCCCCGACGCCCGCTTCACCCTCCAACTCTCCAAAGGAACCCTAAAGGAAACCTTGCATCTTGCAGACCTCCATCCTGGGGGCCTATGTCATCGCCAATGGCTTCTTCAGCGTTTTCGGCATGTGTGTGGACACTCTCTTCCTCTGTTTCTGTGAGTCACACCTCTACCTCCTCTCCTCAACTTAAAGGTACCAGATCATTCAGGCTTTTTTGGAGACTTGGTGCTTCTAGAAACAGCGACCTCGTGAGTTACAGGAGCCAGAGGCTCTTCTAACATCCTCAGGGCAGGTGTTTGGGAAGAAAGGAGGGAGTGAGCTCCCAGGCTCCTGGGCTCTCCCAAGAAGGAACATTCCAGGGGAGAGGCCTCTGGTATCTTCCCCTAGAAAATCTGGGAAAGAAGTTAGCCACAGGACTCTTCCCAGCAGGTGGCTATAGTGAGTGGGGATTTTCTCACCCTACTGTATGTGTTCATTCAGGGTTTCATATGTACCGGGCTCTGCGCTAAGCAACTGACATGTGTTTTTTCGTTAATCCTTATCACGCTATGAAATATTTTTGACACCCCCCCCTTTACAGATGAGGAAACTATTACATAACCTACCCAGTAGGTTGCAAAAACTGCCCCCCAAAATCAGCCCGTGGTGGCGCAGCCTGGAAACCAGGGAGCTGTCTCTTAGTCCCTGGTTTTCCCGGGGAGTGGGGTTGGCTCCCAGCGGTGCGTTCTTATGAGTCTATGTCGTGCCATAGTGGAAGACTTGGAGCGGAACGACGGTTCCGTGGACCGGCCCTACTACATGTCCAAGGCCCTTCTGAAGATTCTGGGCAAGAAGAATGAGGTGCCCCCAGGAGACAAGAGGAAGAAGTGAGAGGCGTAGCTCTGATCCAGGACTGCACGCCGCCTGTACAGCCTCACAGCCTCAACCCGCCTTCCAGATCTCGATTTTGTAGTAAAAAGATTTTATTAAAAGACTGATATTTTGTTTTCTCAAAAACTCTGGGACTTTTATTTCCTCCTACATGCTGCTCTTTTTTTTTTTTTTTTTTTTTTTTTTGAGGTACGTGGGCCTCTCACTGTTGTGGCCTCTCCCGCTGCGGAGCACAGGCTCCGGACGCGCAGGCTCAGCGGCCCAGCCGCTCCGCGGCATGTGGGATCTTCCCGGACCGGGGCACGAACCCCTGTCCATTGCATTGGCAGGCGGACTCCCAACCACCGCGCCACCAGGGAAGCCCCATGCTGCTCTTTTTAACCTCGCCTGGCTCTTTAAAATAGATCCCGCCCCTATGACGTAACCCAGGTGCCTCGACCAATCAAAAGGCTCCTGAGGAGCAATGCACGCCCCCTTCTTCACCCCAGCCAATACGCTTCCGGCCGGGGTCACGCGCTCCGGCGCTTCAATGGGGGCCAATTGGAAAGAGGTAGCTCTGAGGCGCTGAAGGGTCACGTGGGGAGTCGTGCCAGGGCCAAAGAGAGTCGCGGAAGCGTGGCGGGCGGGCTGGGATTGGGGCGGGTTTGAGGGTGACATCTGAGCGTTTAAAGGGCCGGGGTCAGTTGACGAATCCAGCCCGCGTCTAGTCCTGGGGGGGCCAGGGTCGCTGCTGCCGCGAGGGAGCGATGACTGCGGAGCGACCCGGCACAGTGCCCCTGGGCAGACCCGGGAGACCGCGAATGCTGGGATCATGGGGAGGCTGTAGGGTTCAGGTGCTTGCCGCGATCTTCCTGCTGCTGTTGTCTTCAGCAGGAGTCGGGGCCCGGGCAAAGGACGACTTCAGTCTGGTGAGTCACCCCTCGCGTAGCCCCATCCCCGACTCACGCAGGCGGTCTGTGCCCAGTTGTACCCCGGGACCTAGGCTGCTGAGCCCCCTCTCCTCCGAGGAACTCTCTGACCCCGTTCACTCCTTTCCCAGTCCCTTTCCCTCTCTGGGCCCTTGTCCTCTTTCCCTCTGAGTCTCCTCTTTCGAGCTCCTTACCCTTTTGAGGTCTCCCTGTCCCTGAGGGCTCCTTGTCCCCTCGTAGTCCCTCCCCCTCTCCGAGCCCCCAGTTTCGCTCCGAACTCTCCTAAGGGTTCCCCTTCCTTGTTCTGGGACCCCTTCTCCCACTCGGGATCCCCATCACCCTGCCTCTCCCAGGGGAACCTAACTCCGAGCCGCTATTCATTCACCCTAAAACCCCAAGTTACGTTTGTTCTGTTGACCCTCCCTCCTCGCTTCGTAGGTTCGTCCGCTTGTGACCATGGAGCAGCTGCTGTGGGTGAGCGGGAAGCAGATCGGCTCTGTGGACACCTTCCGCATCCCGCTCATCACCACCTCTCCTCGGGGCACTCTCCTTGCCTTTGCTGAGGCCAGGAAAATGTCAGCATCGGATAAAGGAGCTAAGTTCATTGCTCTGCGGAGGTCCACGGACCAGGGTATAAAGATGCCTGGGTCACAAGAGGCTGGATGGGTGGGGAGCTTGACCTGCCTTAGGGCCTTGAGGCTGCTGGATCCCTGAAGAGTAGAGGGAACCTAAGGCGGGAAGGTGTCCAGGGCAGTGATCTGGAAATTGGGCTTACCAAGGAGTTGAACATTCATTCAGACATTTACTGAGCACTTACTATATACCTGGCATTGTTCTAGGTTCTGTGAATACAGTTATGAACAAAACAAAGCAAAATTCCTTGCCTTCACAGGGCTTGTATTCTACTGGGGTGGGGGGAGACAGACAATAAACATAATAAATAAGTAAATGTATTTTTTGTATTGGGAGCTGATACGTGCAGTAGAGAAAAATGAAACATGGCAAGAGGCATGGAGAGTGCCAGAATTTGACTGTGATTTTGAGTAGATGACATTTGAGCAGACTCAGAGGAGGTAAGTGAGCCTGGAAGAAGAGCCAGGCAGGTGTAACAAGCTTAGACAGAGTTCACCGCGCCCCCCGCAAGGAGGGGAGTATTTGAGGAATGAGAAGGAGTTTGTGCGGCTGAATGGAGTGAGCAAGGGTAGAATAGATAAGGTCTGAGAGGTAAGGAGGGGCAGGTCTCGTGGGGCCATCATAAGGCCTTGGGTCCCTAGCAGGAGGTGAAAATTGCAGCGAGTGGTGGAAAGGGAACCTCCAGAGTGCTCACCCTGGGTTTCTTCCCTGTTCTCTTTAGGCAGTACATGGTCTCCAACAGCTTTCATTGTGGACGATGGGGAGAGCCCAGATGGGCTGAACTTGGGGGCAGTGGTGAGCGATACAACAACAGGAGTGGTCTTCCTTTTCTACTCCCTCTGTGCTCACAAGGCTGGCTGCCAGGTGGCCTCCACCATGCTGGTGTGGAGCAAGGATGACGGCATTTCCTGGAGTTCTCCTCGGAACCTCTCCTTGGACATAGGCACTGAGATGTTTGCCCCCGGACCGGGCTCTGGCATTCAGGTCTCTGTCCTGAGATGGGTGGAGGGAGGTGCCTCATAGAGAGTCTGCCCCGTTATGGACTCCTTTGCAAAGAGAAGATCCTGTGAAGTCAGATTTTTCTGTCTTAGGTGTCATTCCTTGGAAGAAAGGGACATCCTGGGAGGAACACCCTGCCAAGGGAAGGTGGAATTTTGCCATTGGCTTCCCATCTGGGGGTTGTCAACAGGGCTGCACTGATCCATATGCAGATTAGAAAAAAGTTAGAAAGTCCTGTGCAGATTAGACGAAAGCCCTCCTTTGGGCAGACACAAGCCTGTGCCATGGTCCACAGCTTGGCCTGTGAACACAGGTTGGGTTTAAGCTCCCATCTCCCCCTGTGGCTGGGCCCCCTTGTCCTATGCACAGCCTGTCCAGAGTACACCCTGAATGTCCCGAAGGAGCTTATTCTGCCAAAGAGCTTCTTAATTCAGACAGTGGGTGTTTGTAATGCTTGTGGAACCCTCAGCAAGCAAGGACAGAACGGAAGGGGACAAGGTGTGTCCTCACACTTAGGAGGTGGTTGGTTCCCCTCCCCTGCTTCTGAGCCCCCTCAAGGTCTCCGTCTGTGGCACCCCTGTCCTTTTCCCACAGAAACAGCGGGAGCCTCGGAAGGGCCGGCTCATTGTGTGTGGCCATGGGACGCTGGAGCGGGACGGGGTCTTCTGCCTCCTCAGCGATGACCGCGGCGCCTCCTGGCACTATGGGAGTGGGGTCAGCGGCATCCCCTATGGCCAGCCCAAGCGGGAAAATGATTTCAGCCCTGACGAGTGCCAGGTCAGGAGGAGTCCATAGGCTTGTCCCCCACCTGCTCAACCTGCTCTGTCCTCCAGAGCACCATTTCACTCACGGACCCCGGGCCTGGCTGCCCAGCTCCGTGCCACCCAGCCTTGCTCCCTCAGGGACAGGGCCCTTCACCCCACCCCCACCCTGCATCTTCCTGAAGCCCTCTTCTCTCCGCTCAGCCCTTTGAGCTCCCCGATGGCTCAGTGGTCATCAATGCCCGGAACCAGAACAACTACCACTGCCACTGCCGGATCATCCTCCGCAGCTATGATGCCTGTGATACTCTGAGGCCCCGTGATGTGACCTTCGACCCTGAGCTCGTGGACCCTGTGGTGGCCGCAGGGGCTGTGGCCACCAACTCCGGCATTGTCTTCTTCTCCAACCCAGCCCATCCAGAGTTCCGTGAGTATCTGCCAGGTGGGGTCGGCGAGGAGCCCCTGTGACCTAGAGAAGGAGGCCTTCTCTAGGGGGAGACCTTCCTTCCCCTGACTCTGCTGCTGTTCCCAGGAGTGAACCTGACCCTGCGCTGGAGCTTCAGCAATGGCACCTCATGGCAGAAGGAGACGGTCCAGCTGTGGCCGGGGCCCAGTGGCTACTCCTCACTGGCAACCCTGGAGGGCAGTGTGGGCGGGGAGGACCAGGCCCCGCAACTCTATGTCCTGTATGAGAAAGGCCGGAAACAGTACATAGAGAGCATCTCCCTGGCCAAAGTCAGCGTCTATGGGACACTCTGAGCTGTACACCTGCCAAGGGGATAGAAGGCCCTGGACTCAGCCTCAGGACCATGGGTCTGTAGAGGGTCTACTGGAGGAGCCTAGAAGACGGTTCCACCTTCCTTTAGAGTCTAGCGTTTTGCAAAATCAGCTTCTCTTTGACAGGGAAATCATTCCTTAGGACTAAAAACCTGGCTTCTCCCACATAGGAAGAGCTGCCCACACGTGGGAACACTTCTCTTCCACATTGCTGGGTCTGCCCTCTCAGGGCAATGATTGGTCCTTTTCTTGGACAGGGCTAGGTGGGCCTGTAGCATTAAATAAATGTGAACTCAGGGAATTGGGGAAGGCTTACCTCTTTGGGGTAAGATACTGGCTTTGGAGAGGGTTGGTGAAAGTTCCAGAAGGGCAGGACATTTGGTTTCAAGGTAAGGAACGAGGTGCACCACCCACTTTGACTATGTATGAATCAAAATGTTTATAACTTAACGTTCTTAATGAAGGAGAATGAATATTTGCAGAGTCTCTGTGGTTCTGTCAGTGCACATCTTCATGTCTGTTTTCCTCGTGCATACTTGTGGGACTGGGAGTGAGTTTTGGGGAGGAAGCTGGTGTGCTTATTGCCTGTGAAAATCTGTGACTTTGGCAAATCAAATCCTCCTTTCTTTTTCGCATTCCTTCTTATCACAGAAATGCAACTTGCTCTTAACAAGTGTAATGAGGGGAAGGAGGAGGAGCCTCATAAGATAATTAAAAACTGGCTGTTTTGTATTTCTAAGGTGGGGTGAGATACTGTCCTCCATGAAACAGGGAGCAGGTGTGTAAAATGCAGATGAGAAGCCTCTCCCAGGCCAGCCTGGCAGAGAAATAAGCACTGTGGCAATTATGTGAGACAACAACATCTCATCCTAAAGGAGATGCTGTGAAAAGAAAGAACAGCTGAGTGGGACAGCCACAGCTTTTCTCCATATGGAAAGAAAATGCAATGCCTGGATGAGACGGTAGGAATGTTCAAGACATTCTTTTCTTTTTAAAAAAATATTTATTTGTTTGCTTGCTTATTTATTTATTTATTTGGCCGCGCCAGGTCTTAGTTCCAGTTCCGGCATGCAGGATCTTCGTTGTTGGTGTGGGATCTTCGTTGCAGCACCTGGGCTCCTTAGTTGTGGCATGCAAACTCTTAGTTGCGGCATGCATGTGGGACCTAGTTCCCTGACCAGGGATCAAACCCGGGCCCCCTGCATTGGGAGCGCAGAGTCTTATCCACTGTGCCACAAGGGAAGTCCCTGCACATTGCATTTTGATGTTTCTTAAATCTCAGTCTACAGTAGTTACGCCTCCTCTCCTCTCTTCTTTCTCTCTCTTTTTTTTTTCTTTTTGATACCGTCTACACAGAAATATGTTCATTTGTCCTGTAGAACGTTCCACTCTCTGGATTCATCTGTTTCTTCCTCAGAGTGTCATTTAACTTTTTTCCTCCATCCCTTGTATTTCCAGTTATCAAACCTGAAGGTTTAATTAGATTCATATTCCACTGGGTGAGGGAGGCGGGGGACAAGATTCCTTCCCAGAGCTCTGTGTTTCCTATTGTGCTCCCTCAGGAAGCAAGTGCTGCCCCCTTGTCCCTCTCTGAGTGAAGCTGAATTGAGTGATGGGTTCAGATGGCCATAGCCTGACCCCTCTTTTGTAAGGTTTCCCCATCAACCTTCCAACTGACAGTTTCATCCACAGATGACTTTTGCCTGAATCACTTATTTCATGAGGGGTTGTGAAATGTTGGTTTTTGAATTCTATTATTTTGTCCTCATTTATTAGCTGGAATTCTTTAGTAAAAAGGAACTGTCCCTCCTCAAGGCTGTTGGGTTACCCTGAAGCATGATTTGTATGGGAAAGTCAGGATAAATGCTTCATTTCTCCCCTTAACTTGCCAGGTCTCAGAGTAACCTGATGTAATATTTTACCTTGGCCAGTAAACCACATTGTTGCCACACAGGACACACAAACAGAGGCAGAATCTATGGGAGACGAACACAGGCAGCATGGCCGGGGAGGGCGGGCTCTGCTCTTCTAACACAGGTGGACGAATAGATATGACGCAGGAAGTGCGGTGGGGGGGTGGCATCTGCAGCAACTGGGACATCTGCTATCCACTGCCACTAAAAATGCACATCTGAGAAAGTCTTGCTAACAACTTTATCAGAAATAATGGAGGAGATAGAGGAAATGATACCATGAATGTCTGCCACATGAGCTACTGCCTCGTGAAGTAGACATGGCAGGGGGCTTGTAAGGAAGTAATCATGTTCCTTCTTCATAGCCAAGAACCCTCAGCTAAGAGAGAGGCTCCTCAAGGAAGGATCTCCCCCCCTGGAGGGGGCGGAGTGGAGTCATTATAAACCAGAGTCCTGGCCCTACCCCAAACCTGCCTGTAGGTTCAGTGTCTCTAGAATCAGTCCAGGACCTTGCTTTTTTTTTTTTTTTAATGTATTTTATTGAAGTGTAGTTGATTTACAATGTTGTTAATTTCTGCTGTACAGCAAAGTGATTCAGTTATACGTTTGTATATTCTTTTTCATATTCCTTTCCATTATGGTTTATCCCAGGATACTGAATATAGTTCCTTGTGCTATACAGTAGGACCTTGTTTATCCATCCTATATGTAATAGTTTGCATCTGCTAATCCCAAACTCCCAATCCATCCCTTCTCCGCCTCCACTCCCCGTTGGCAACCGCAAGTCTGTTCTCTGTGTCTGGGAGTCTTTTTCTGTTTTGTGGATAAGTTCATTTGTGTCATATTTTAGATTCCACATATAATTCCTCTAATAATTGGCGATGTCGAGCATCTTTTCATGTCCCTGTTGGCCATCTGTACATCTTCTTTGGAGAAATATCTATGTAGGTTTTCAGCCCATTTTTCAATTGGGCTGTTTTTGTTTTGTTTATTTTGTTGTTATTGAGATACATGAGCTGTTTGTATATTTTGGAAATTAAGCTTTTGTCGGTCACATCATTTGCAAATATTTTCTCCCAGTTCGTAGGTTGTCTTTTCATTTTGTTTATGGTTTCCTTTGCTGTATGAAAGCTTGTAGTTTGATTAGGTCCCATTTGTTTATTTTTGCTTTTATTTCTATTGCTTTGGGAGACTGACCTAAGAAAACATGGGTATGATTCATGTCAGAGAATGTTTTGCGTATGTTTTCTTGCAGGAGTTCTATGGTGTCATGTCTTATATTTAAGTCTTTAAGCCATTTTGAGTTTATTTTTCTCTATGTTGTGAGGGTGTGTTCTAACTTCATTGATTTACATGCGGCTGTCCAGCTTTCCGAACACCACTTGCTCAAGAGACTGTCTTTTCTCCATTGTATATTCTTGCCTCCTTTGCAGGGCCTTGCATTTTTTTAAAAAATAAATTTATTTATTTTTGGCTGTGTTGGGTCTTCATTGCTGCACACGGGCTTTCTCTAGTTGCAGCGAGCAGGGGCTACTCTTCATTGCAGTGCACGGGCTTCTCATTGTGGTGGCTTCTCTTGTGCGGAGCAGGGGCTCTAGGCGTGCGAGCTTCGGTAGTTGTGGCTCACAGGCTCAGCAGTTGTGGCACACGGGCTTAGTTACTCCATGGTATGTGGGATCTTCCCAGACTAGGGCTCGAGCCCGTGTCCCCTGCGCTGGCAGGCGGATTCTTAACCACTGCGCCACCAGGGAAGTCCAGGCCTTGCATTTTTAAAAGGAACTACAGGAGAGTCTAACACTGGGGACTTTAGGCTGCACTTTGAGAAACTGTCTCTTAGACGTTTTAGCCTAGACTTAGGAAGACTAGATTTCAAAACATTGAAGAAAAGATCTCAAAAGAGAAACTGTTTCAACAGGAAGAATTTGTGTTTAAAAAACACCAATAACCATAAAATATGGCAGGGACCGAACCTGCCTGTTTACCTGGGCATCTTAAATCCCGCCACAACACCTAGCACGTGGTGGATGCTTAATACAGGAGGAAAGACAAGTCCAGGGTGGGTAAGGAGCTGGGCCAGTGTTTCTAAGTGTGGTTCCAGGTAGGTGGCAGCCACTCCCTGGGAACATGTTAGAAACGCTTGACCTTCCCCCTATACTGACCACCCCTTTCCCCACCAGACCTGCAGAATCAGAAGCTCTGGGGGTGGGTCCCAGCACTCAGTGTGTTAGCAAACCCTCCATTAGAATGGGATTCTAATGCACATTCAAGTTTGAAAGCCAGGGTTAGAACACAAGTCAGGGGTGCAGAAAGGGTTGAAGAATTGTTGGTTGGTTGGCTTTTTTTCTTTTAATATAAAGGGGGAATTAGAAGGAGTGGCAGGAGACTGAAAGGGGAAGGTATGTGATTATTTGTACAAATAGGACAAAGTGGACTTTGAAAACTACAGCCTGGTGAGTGCCACCTGGATCAGCAGCGAAATTCTAGCATGGAGCCCTAACCCCCTAACACAGGCCCTTCTGCCCCCTTCGAAGCCTCTCACCCCTCCCCCCAGCCCCTTGGCTCGGCATTGAAAGGACTCTGGGCTCTCCCTGTTTATCAGGCTGCCCTTAAACAATAGAAGGAGCCTAACAGGTAATATTGAGCAGCAAATACCAGGGACCAGGCACCAGGTACAGTTTCTCACTAATTCAGTCCTCACAACCAGAAGTCATTATCAGGAAGGAGCAGGACGAGGTACATCACTTTTGCCCCAAAAAAAGGATTAGGAAAGAAGATCTAAGACATAGGCTTTCATTTCTTTTTGACAGAAAACAAAAACACACACACACAAAAAAAAACAAAAACGGACTTAAATTTACCACAAGGAAAGGGTAGGTCTTCCCTTTCCTAATATTCTGGATAGAATATTTTTTAAAACATATTTTTAGGGAATTCCCTGGCGGTCCAGTGGTTAGGACTGTGCGCTTTCACTGCCGAGAGCTCAGGTTCAATCCCTGGTCCAGGAACTGAAATAGCGCAAGGCGCGTGGCTAGGCCAAAACAAAAAAAAAAACAAAACAAAACACATTTTTACTGTAGGGCTTAGTTGGTGAGAAAGTAAGGGAAATCTTCAAAAACCATAAATAATGGACAGCAAGAACCCAGAAAAACAAATGAGCCCTGGAGCTGGCATTTGCCCTGAGGACATCAGTCAATGCTCAGTGACCAAATCAGGATTACAGTGGATCACAGATTTGCAGTCAGGATATAAAGCCAAGGTCCTGAAAAGTTCTGGAAATTGTGAAAGGAAAATCAAAAGGAGTTGGTACTGCTAAGAGAGCTCTCTAAAATGGAGCTGGGAGGCCATTAAGGAAATGTGACTTATACACATCTCAGCCTGGATGGAATCTGACCTTTTGACCTTATGAAGTCATCCAGAACACCTGCTAGAAACCCAAGATACATATAAAGTAACTCGTGACAGTCTACTTATCAGACCCCTACCCTAAAACAACCTGTGATTCCCTGTGGACAAATATTTTCTGACTTAGTCAATCATAATTCTCGCCAGGCAACTTTTAACAACCTTGTGGCTTTGTGTTTTTATAAGCCCCTGACTCTTTCTTTTCCTTGGAACACATTTTCAGGGTTACCCGAATCTGTGTCTCCCTAACTGTAATTCTTAAGACTCCAGATAAACTCTTTTCTTATTTGCAGCCTCCTGCACTATTTTTTTTTTTTAGTTGACAAAGTTAAAAAAGAGCATTTTTCCCACCCCCGCCCCGGGGTGGGAAAGCAGTACTGCCTTGGGTGCAAAATTTAAGAGAACACCAAAAAACTCAGGAATCAAGATAAATCATGTTTTAGTGCAATTAAAAAAAAGTCAAATTGGCAAACTACAGCTCACAGGCTGACTACTCTTTGTAAATAAAGTATCAAAAGGCCGCATCTTCAGTGTGCGAACTGGCCTCCATCTTTGCTCTGGATAGAGGGGGGGGAAGAAAAGGAAAATAAATAAAAGTATCTGGAAAATTCCTAACAAAAAGTTCATACTCCCGTGGGATTAACACCAGAAGTCACATTTCCTGTGGCCTCCAAATCTGCCAGCCACACATTTAGCAGTACCTGGTCTTAAGCTCAGTGGTGAGTACATGTTGTTTATTAGTCTTCTTTAAATTGTACATAATTATTATATACACTTTTGTGTATAATAATAAGTAGAAGGAAAATTTAAAATAAAATAAAATGAAACAGAAAGAAATAAAGGGACAAATAAATAAATAGAAGGAAAAAGATAAATGGAGACCTCTGGGTAACTTGGCAAAAATACAACCACAAAGGGACTTCCCTGTGGTCCAGTGGTTAAGAACCCGCCTTCCAATGCAGGGGACACGGGTTCGATCCCTGATCGGGGAACTAAGATTCCACATGCTGCAGGGCAACTAAGCCCACACTCCACAACTAGAGTGCCCACGCACCACAACTAGAGTGCCCACGCACCACAACTAGAGATCCCGTACGCTGCAACGAAAAATCCCGCATGCCACAACTAAGGCCCAACACAGCCAAAAATAAATAAATAAATATATATTTTTTTAAAAATACAACCACAAAGGTGGTGTCCAGAGCGAATGCCAACGTGCATCAAGAGAGGATGAGGTTGGAGGGAAGAGTGAAGATGCATAATGAGCTTTATGCTTCAGTATCTTAAGTCCATCTAACTTTGTGATGTTCCTATCAACCAATTTAAGGGAGGTGTGTTGTTTAACCTCCACCAAGCTTGGTTTTGGTATTTTGGAATCCCTGAAGCCGTTGTAATGCCCTTGCCATTGGAGGTGGGAGCCTGGTAGAGAGCAGCTAACATGTTCCTTGGCCAAGATTCTAAAAGGAGAGGTCAGGGGAAGGCCAGTGTCTCTGCACATCTGAGTCTCAGCAAGGCATTTGATAAGGTCAAGGGTACCACAGGGAAATTTCCTGGACCCATGTATACAAAAAAGAGGGAGAATTCATTTGCCACCCCTGGAGGACAATTTTACACCAACCCCTTACACACACAATACTGTAAATACAGGAAAAGAATGAATCATTTCTCCTACGTTTGCAGTAGGAAAAAATAATTCAGATTAGACAAAGTACGAGTTGATGAGATGACTTATTACTTGTTTTACAGAAGAATGTCAGCAAATAAGTGTAGAAAGAATAATCGAATTGGAAAATCATCATTTTGCAAACTTGAGTGAAAATTCCCATTTGAAAGGTGCCCTCCCTGAACCAGGAGCACAAGAAGTTGGCGACCAAGAGAATTCTATACAAACAGAACTTGTTGGGAATTCCCTGGTGGTCCAGTGGTTAGGACTCAGCGCTTTCACTGCCATGGGCCCAGGTTCAATCCCTGGTTGGGAAACTAAGATCCCACCAAAAAAAAAAACAAACACAGAACTTGTTAAAAGTAATTCTTACCTTCTTCAGCCTCCCCCCATAGTTTAGACACTTTTCCACAATTGTCTCTTTTGTTCAACCTTATGTAAAAGCAAGTATGCCATGTCTTTGGGTTTTCATTTCTTTATGAAGTCTCGTGTCATGTAAAACTTAAATAAATGTGTATGCTTTTCTCCTGTTAATCTGTCTTTGTCAGGTTGATTTTTCAAACCCAGCCAGGGACCCTAAGCGGGTCAAGGAAAACTATTTCCTCCCCTACACAGGCAAAGATCATCAGTGGATGCCAAAATCATTAGGTGAAGGTTGATGGAGACTGGATATTCATTCACAAGATGCTGAAACCAAGGGTAGTCAGCCGTTAGCCATTAATAAATAATAAACTGTAACCTGCCTTCACTGATCAAGCTCACTCCATTTTTACAAAAAACTTGCATGTCCTCTGAGCATCACATAGCCTAAACAGTGTTTGCCCAAGTTGTTTTTTTGAGATTTGGAGTTTTCTGTGTCCAGTTCAAGATAGAACCAGTTAAGACTGGTTAAGACCACTGACCTTCCATCTGGGCATGCAGAGTGTCTGGGCACAGAGTGTCTGCTCCGTGACATTTTGACATCAGAAGGACAAAAAATTCACCCTCAGCGCATACTAACACAGCCATTTTCTGAACATAGGTCCCAAGAAGAAACCTGTAGCTTAGTTGTGTCTGTGCAGAACGTTGATTGAGCACCTTCCTCTTATCTCTAATTACCTTTCCCCACACCTCAGCTTTATCCTATGAATACCCCAAGCCCCTTGCCTTTTTGGGAAGAAAATTTGAGACTTGTTCTCTCATCCCGTCAGTTGGCTGCCTTGTGGATAAACTCTCTGCTGCAAACCTAGCGTTTGGCTTGCTGCGCGTCAGGCAAACAAACCTGGTTTGGTAACAGTGCCAAAGAATTAACCCATCTTGCCACTCACAAGGGTGGAAAGCACCTCTACAATGAAGAGATCCTGGGGGTCACTATTGTAACCGGGCGATCAAACTAAGGTCAAGAATAAAAAAAAAAAAAAGAATAATGGAACCGGGGTGGGATAGGGAGGGTGGGAGGGAGATGCAAGAGGGAGGAGATATGGGGATATATGCATATGTTTAGCTGATTCACTTTGTTATAAAGCAGAAACTAACACACCATTGTAAAGCAATTATACTCCAATAAAGATGTTAAAAATAAAAAAGAATAATGGAACAAGTAGACTTTATAATCCCCCTGACACAAGGCCCTGTGAAGTATATAGCACGTGGTAGACTGAAAAAATGATCCCCTAAAAGATATCCATGCTCTAACGCCTGGAACCTGTGAAGGCTATCTTATACAGGGATAAAGAGGGTCTTTACAGATTGATTAAATCAAGGGTCTTGCGATGGGGAGATAATTCTGGATTATCTAGGAGGGCTCTAAATGAAATTGCGTATATCGTTATAAGAGGGAGGCAGAAGAGGACGCAATACACACAAGTGAAGAGGAAGAGGCAGCGTGACACAGAGGCAGAGATTGGAGTGATGTGGCCACGAGCCAAGTTATGCCAGCAGCCACCAGACGCTGGAAGAGACAAGGAACAGATTCTCCCATAGTGTCTCTGGAGGGGGCAAGGCCCTGTGGACACCTTGATTTTTGCCCAGTGAAACTTTTGAACTTCTGGCCTCCAGCATTGTGAAGGAATAAATATCTGTTGCTTTAAACCACCAAGTTTGTGGTAATTTGTTACAGCAGCCATACATGGTGTCATTCATGAACACCCATGAATGTTGCCCAAACCATGTAATCAGAATCTAATTAGGTCTCTAGGGAATTCCCTGGTGGTCCAGTGGTTTGATCCCTGGTTGGGGAGCTAAGATCCCGCAGGCTGTGTGGTGCAGCCAAAAAAAAAAAAAATCTGATTAGTCCTTTAAGTATAACTTCCAGGTTAAAGAAAATGCAGAAAGTTGAGGAACAAGTTAAACACACCAAGAGAGCACAGTTAGATGAAGCCAACA
The DNA here is from genome assembly GCF_008692025.1 of Phocoena sinus. Classification (NCBI taxonomy): domain Eukaryota; kingdom Metazoa; phylum Chordata; class Mammalia; order Artiodactyla; family Phocoenidae; genus Phocoena; species Phocoena sinus. The sequence continues at coordinate 80,511,525 of NC_045773.1, forward strand.
TGTGGAATGTTCTACGAGACAACTGGCCTAGTCTCTTCAAAGGATCATTGTCACAGAAAGAAGGGGACTGTTCTAGAATCAAGAGACTAACAAGGGACTTCCCTGGTGGTCCAGTGGTAAAGAATCCACCTTCCAATGCAGGGGACACAGGTTCGATACCTGGTCGGGAACTAGGATCCCACATGCCACGGGGCAACTAAGCCCGTGCACCACAACTAGAGAGAGAAAACCCGCACGCCACAACTAGAGAAAAGCCCGTGTGCCACAATGAAGAGCCCGCGTGCCGCAACAGAGACCCTGCCTGCCGCAACGAAGACCCAACACAACCAAAAATAAGAAAGTAAATAAAGATTAAAAAAAGAGAGAGACTAACAAGATATAACAGTAAAAGAAAGTGCTTGATCCTTGAATCAATTAATACTGGCTCTTTAAAAGAACAATTACCATAAAAGATATTTGGGGAACAGTTGAAAAAATTTGAGTATTGATTTAACTAGTAAGTAATATTAGGAATTATTAATTTTCTCAGGTATAATAGTATTGTAGGACTTCCCTGGTGGCACAGTGGTTAAGAATCCGCCTGCCAGTGCAGGGGACACAGGTTCGAGCCCTGGTCCAGGAAGATCCCACATGCCACAGAGCAACTAAACCTGTGCGCCACAACTACTGAGCCTGCGCTCTGGAGGCCGCGAGCCACAACTACTGAGCCAGCGTGCTGCACCTACCGAAGCCTGCGAGCCTACAGCCCATGCTCCGCAACAAGAGAAGCCACCACAGTGAGAAGCCCAAGCACCGCAACAAAGAGTAGCCCCTGTTCGCTGCAACCAGAGAAAGCCTACACACAGGGAAAGACCCAACGCAGTCAAAAATAAAATAAATAAATAAATTTATATATTAAAAAAAAAAAGATCCTGCAAGCGTTGCAGAAAAAAAAGTATATATGCAGGTAAACGTCCTTAGATTGTGGATATGCATGCTGAAATATTTAAGCATAAAATGTCATGATCTCTATAATTCACATTGAAATGAGCCTGCTAAATATATATATTTTATATTTATATGTATGTATATGTATATATGCACATATATAATTTAATATATACTTTTGCCATTTGCCATATTTTCAAATATGGAAAAATGTTGACAATTGTTGGATTAGGTGGTGGGTATATGGGTGTTTACATTCTTCCTATTGTTTGAAAAGTTTCCCGATAAAAAGTTCAAAAAGCAATCTTTTGTAATGGTTGCTCAGCCTCCTGTAGAAGAAATCAACCCCCTGTGGAGCAAGGCCTCTCTCTGCGTGCTGAGAAACGGGAGGCTCCCAATCCAGGGTGGTGCCCGCCATTGATGCAAGGCCCTTTAAAGACAGCTCCCTCTCCCATGTTGTTACCCGTCAGCACATAACTGGGTTTGATTATTGGCTGACATCTCTATCTTCACTATGTTTAGAATTTAATGGTTTAATGACAGGCAATAGCCAGCCTGGAATGTGATCCATTTCCACCTGAGATTCACCTGACTGGGGGCAATAAAATTTAACATTTTAAGCATCAGCAGGTACTTTAACCCTTAGGATAATCTCTCTGTCCTTACTCTTTGGGAAATAACACAATTGAAAGACTATCTTGGGCAAGTAGGATGTTAATGGTCGAGAAAGTACTACAATAAACAAAGCTTCTCAAAGCCAGATGCCCATAGATGCCACTGCACAGAGCTAACCATGGTGCCTGCGCCTGTTCTGGCTGCAGCATTCTAACAAACCAGCAAGGTGAAGGCAACAATGCCAAATGTTGGAGCATCTCGCTTCACCCTTCCTAAAAACTCCTTTTCATATTCATCTCTGTTTTCTCTGCTCCACATTATGGATGATTTCTTCTTCCAGTTCACTAATTCTCTATCCAGTTGGTCTGTTATTTAACCTGTTTGTTGTGCTTCTTATGAATTTACCTGTTCATTTCAATTCTAGAATTGCTACTTGTTTCCTTTTCAAACACATCTGCTTCTTTATAATGCCCTCTTCTGCACAATGGATTGAATGAGCCCCTCTATCTCTTTGAACATCTTCAGTCTCCAAGCGTGCTGTCATCTGAGTTTCTTAGTTGTAAAGTCACCTGTTATTGTGACTCCTGACTTGTTCTCCTGGGGATGTTCTGGCTCATCTTGAGAACGGTTGTCTTCCAAGGGAGCTCCCTGTGTCTGGAGGTGTCTCTGGGGCTGACTTAAGCTTTTGCCTGTGCTCAGCCCTCTGGATTCACAGGTCCCAAACATTGTTTTTTAAGTTATTAAGAAGTAGTTTGGCATACGAAAATATGAATTACACAATGAGCTCCCATAGAGCCTCCTTGACTATACACCTCCTTGACTATATCACTGTCCCTGCCCACCCCATCTTGAATTTAGCAATCCTATGCATTTCTTTTTATATATATATAAATTTATTTATTTATTTATCTTTGGCTGTGTTGGGTCTTCGTTGCAGTGCGCAGGCTTCTCATTGTGGTGGCTTCTTTCATTGTGGAGCACGGGCTGTAGGCGCGTGGGCTTCAGGAGTTGTGGCTCACGGGCTCTAGAGCACAGGCTCAGTAGTTGTGGCACACAGGCTTAGTTGCTCTGCGGCATGTGGGATCCTCCCGGACCAGGGATCGAACCCGTGTCCCCTGCATTGTCAGGTAGGTTCTCAACCACTGTGCCACCATGGAAGCCCCAGTGCTATGCATTTCTTTTTGTTTCTACTATGATACTTAACTCCAAACAATATATATATTTTTTAATTTATTTTATTGAAGTATGGTTGATTTACAATGTTGTGTTAATGTCTGCTCTACAGCAAAGTGATTGTTATACATATATATATATATATTCCTTTTCATATTCTTTTCTATCCGGTTTATCACAGGATATTGAATATACTGTGCTATACAGTAGGAACTTTAAACAATATATCGTTTAGTGGTAAATGTTTTAAGCATGACATTACTGTTTTTCTGTTATCTGCTTTCTTTCTTCACATTGTGAGATTAATCCACACTGGTATGTTGCTCGTCCTACTGGTGCATGTAACACATTGTGTATTTTATGAATATACCCCCATTTCCCTATTGGAGAACACTTGGGTTCCTTTTTTTCTCCCCCTTAACCAACAGTACCATCAAGGATGTGTATATTAATCCTTGTATCTGTATGTGAGTGTTTAGGGTGCATCACCAGAAGTGGAAACACCGGGTTGAAGAGAGCATGCCTCATTTTTAGTAGGTACTGCTAAACTGTTTTCCAAAGGGATTCTATAAAGTTATATTCCTGCAAACAATATCCAAAACAGCTTTTATTTCTTGGCTCTAGGATTTCCTCACAAACCAAATTATATCCAGAAGCTTTGTTGGAGGCTGTTGCATCACACAGAGGAGCGAAGTGAGCCGATGGTGGATCCCACCAGAGTCAAGGAGCAGTAGAGTTGTGAGATGCGGCCAAATTTTGGTGTTAAGGTATCGCCAGCATGATTTGCTGACAAATTGGATATAGAATATGCAAACAGGACTCAAGCAGACTCCAGGGGTTCGGGCACAGGCAACAGGCAGGTAGAGGTATCATTCTGGAGGGGCTTGCGCACTAGCCAGTTGCTAAGGATTCCAGGGATGAGAGGCCTGGGGAAACAGGCCTGGGAGGCTCACGGTCTTCAGTAGCTGAGATGGCAGGCCAGGCTCTGCGTAGATGAATTTTAGAGAGTTGTGAGATCTGCCTAGTGGGTTGGGAGGACTGGTTACTTCTGAAAATGCTCCTGGGGGTGAAGAAGATTCAGTGTGCTTTGGGGTAGGGGTCTTATCAAATCACTGTCACCCCTGTGAAGAGAGGCTGTGGGGCTCAAGAATGAGAGGACTGCAAAGTGATTTCCATGCCTGGAATTAAGAAAAGTTCACGTGACCATCTTCACCATGGCTGTAGCTCAATCATTTTTTTTAATGCATTTATTTATTTATTTATGGCTGCGTTGGGTCTTCGTTGCTGCACGCAGCCTTTCTCTAGTTGCGATGAGCGGGGGCTACTCTTTGGTTGCGGCTCATGGCCTTCTCATTGCAGTGGCTTCTCTTGCTGCGGAGCACGGGCTCTAGGTGTGCAGGCTTCAGCAGTGTGGCTCACGGGCTCTAGAGCGCAGGCTCAGGAGTTGTGGCGCACGGGCCCAGTTGTTCCGTGGCATGTGGGATCCTCCTGGACCAGGGATCAGATCAAACCCATGTCCCCTGGATTCTTAACCACTGCACCACCATGGAAGTCCCTCAATCTTATACTCTAAACCTGGGACTGACACAGGAAGGAGGGTCTGAACACCTAGGGCAGGACTTGGATCATACAAATAAGGGCAAGAGAATGCAGAAAAGACCCTATGGACAAGAAATGAAGTTGACCATTTTATAGTAATGTCAAGGACTAAGGAAAACTGGATGAGGTACTGACTAGGCTATGTTAGCTAATGTCTAAACTATTTGGAATAATCTAATTGTAGCTAATGCCTAAATAAGGCTTTCTATGTTAGGCAGTTTTAAGTGCATTTACATATAGTTAAACCTAACAACTCCGTAAGAGTAGGTACTCTTTTATCCATTTACAAATGAGGAAATAGAGTGGCTAAGTAACTCAGCCAAAGTTGAACAGCTATAAGTATTCAGTCTGGCTCCCTACATCTTAACCAGTCTCCTGTGCTTCGTATGTGATACTGTCACCCTAGAAAAATGCACTTACAAATGCAAGTCCTCATGTACACTACCCAGAGACACCCGTCAACCTAGAATTGTTTTTTTGTTTTTTGCCTAAATAAAAATGGGCAGAAATGTGTTTGGAAGTGTAGAATCTAAACTATAGGGAAGTATGTGAACAAAAAAGAACCAAGCTGCAACGTAACTACGTGGAGTATTAGTCCATATTTATGAAGCTCAAAAAGATACAAAATACAAAACCGAACAATATTTTAGGGACGCATTGAAATCAGAGTACAAAGAAAAGCCAAAGAATGATACAGCCACAATTCAGCTGGGTGACATCCTCTGTGTGGGAGGGAGAAAAAGAAAAACGGAATCAAAGAAAGGTTTGCTTCAGTTATTGGAAATGTTTAAAGCTAGGCCGTAGGTATATTATATACTAGAAAGAAAGGAATTTGAATCCTGACTGACACTGATCTCGGACAGACCAGTGAGCGGTCCTGAAGACAGATCTTAGTTCCTGCCCGGGAATAGAACCTAGCAGCTAGTCCACCAGTGGCTAGAGGCTAGAAGCAAAGTTCCCTGGCTCTTGCCCCATTTGAAAGCAAGAATGTTTCAAGGAGGCAAAAACTGTAAGAACAGGTACAAAGTTTATTATTAGAGACACAGCACAATTGGGAGAACAGCACACAGAGAAACAGTTGCAAGGCAGAAATACACGGAGAGAAAGGATATGGGCATCCTCTCTGAGGAGTACCGAAAAGGGCAATTTAAATCACATATAGGATGGGTCTTCCGGGTCTATGGTTACCTTTAGCCAATTATCTTGTTTTCTTTTTTCACAGTAGACCAGTCCTAGGACCCTCCCCAAATTGGGAGTACAGCTTTTTGCCAAGATGGATTCCACTGCAGAGGCCTGTGGGGGTATGTCCACACTTATTATGGGGTGGTGCCCCCTCCCTTTTTGACCCCCAAGGAGCCTTCCTGCACATGTGTAGACAGGGAAGTTTACCTTGACCTCAGGAGTGGTCATCTTATCTCTTAACTTCAGCAGAGCTCAGCTTCTGTCACTTGCTTTGTCCTTAAGAGTGTCTGGGTGAGAACCAAGCTTCAATTTTTCTCCGCTTGACAAACAAGTGTCCAGCCCAGGGGCCTCAGTACCTCCCACCTCTGTGACCTTAAGCAAATTATTTAACATCCCTGTGCTTTCTTCTCCTTGCTTGCAAGGTAGGGTAGATACATATCTACTTTGCAAGGTTTTAAGGATTCAATGAAGTGAAACACAAAAAGCCTAGGACAGACCAAAGCACTAAATATATGGTTGCTGCTAAGATTATACAGAACCCGTGGTCAGGGCATAGCAATGGGAGCAGGTAACTGCGTCCTGTAGAGAGTACCAAACAGGGCAATTTCAAGGACGGAAAAAAAAAAAAAGACCTGGCAAAGACGATTAGGAAAATAAAAGTTGGAAAAAATCTTTGCTGAGTGGGGTCTAAGATGGAAACGTTCCATAGGAAAACAGATGCAAAAGATGTGCAATATTTAAAAGATGAATTATTTTTAAAAAATGAATTATTAGGTACACAAACTGGTACAATCCACCTGGAGTAGTGATGGCAGGTAGAGAAACAGGCACTCTGAAGGAGACTGCTGTTACGAGTATAAACTGGCACAACTTTATGTTACATACATCATTACTTTAAATGCCCAAATCCTTTGACTCTGAAATTCTACTTTTGGAAATGTATTCTACAACACAACTTCAAATGGGTGCAAATTAATAGGGAATCAGCAGTGGTATATACCATGACCAGAAACTCAAACGCCCCCTTACCAGAAGCTGGCTAACGTCCAATACAGCCTTACAGCAGCATACTCTGTACACGCTGGTGGGGAATCTCCTTTATGAAGATGACAAATAGGAGCACAGAGTATGCTTTTCCCCCATTATTTTTTACTGCAGTGAAATACACATGAAATTTACCATTTAAAAAAATTTTTTTATTGGGGTATGGTTGATTTACAATGTCGTGTTAGTTTCAGGTATACAGCAAAGTGAATCAGCTATACATACATCCACTCTTTTTTGTTAAATTCTTTTCCCATATAGGCCATTACAGAATATTCAGTAGAGTCCCCTGTGCTATACAATAGCTCCTTATTAGTTACCTTTTTTATATGTAGCAGCATGTATGTGTCAATCCTAATCTTCCAATTTATCCCCCTCCCCATCTTTACCACTTTTAAGCATAAGGTTCAGTGGTAACAAACACATTCATCACATTGAGCAACCATCACCACCATCCATCCCCGTGAACTCTTTTCATCTTCTAAAATGGAACTCTATACCCATTACACAGTAACTCTTCATTTCCTCATTCCCTGCCCCTGGCAACCACCAGTATATTCTTTTAAAATACATCTGGACAACCTATGTTTTCACCAATTGATCAAAAGGCAAATTCGATGTCTGTGTTAATGGCGTAATAAAAACCTCAAACATAAAAATACTACCACAATCAATCTAGAAATCCTTAACATTGGTGTCAATATGTGGCGAATCTACTTTTTGTATGTGGCTGCAAAGAGGTACAGCTAGATGTCAACTGTGATGCTCATTCACTGGTAGTTAACCTTTCATGTCCCTAAACCTTTCTGTACCGTCTTGTTTTCACTGAGACCAATCTATTTTTTATTTGCTTTAAAATATTTTATTGGAGTCTTTTGGGTAAGACGAAGTAAAGGCCACCTAATTGATTTTGGTCCCCAAATTTCTAGGCAGTCTCCTCCACCCCAGGAGATTGACAGCTGCTCACGCGGGTTAATGCAGGAAAGACGTGAAGTTCCAAGGATCTGTCCAACACCAGGTAAAGAATATCCTTTGTGTCAGCAAAATTCTAAAATTTCATAAAAGCAACACATATTAGTAACATGCAAGCAACTGGCAGTAAAGCATTAATCTAGGGCTTCCCTGGTGGCACAGTGCTTAAGAATCTGCCTGCCGGGACTTCCCTGGTGGCGCAGTGGTTGGGAGTTCACCTGCCAATGCAGGGGACACGGGTTTGAGACCCGGTCCGGGAAGATCCCACATGCCGCGGAGCAACTAAGCCCGTGTGCCACAACTACTGAGCCTGTGCTCTAGAGCCTGAGAGCCACAATTACTGAAGCCTGCACACCACAACTGCTGAAGCCCGTGCACCTAGAGCCCGTGCTCCACAGCAAGAGAAGCCACAGCAATGAGAAGCCCGCACACCTCAACCAAGAGTAGCCCCCGCTCACCACAACTAGAGAAAGCCCGTGTGCAGCAACAAAGACCAATGCAGCCAAAAATAAAATAAATAAATAAATAAATTTATAAAAAAAAAAAAAAAAAAAAAAAAAAAAAAAAAAAAAAAAAGAATCTGCCTGCCAACGCAGGGGACACGGGCTCGAGCCCTGGTCCGGGAAGATCCCACATGCCACGGAGCAACTAAGCCCATGTGCCACAACTACTGAGCCTGCGTTCTAGAGCCCGCGTGCCACAACTACTGAAGCCGGCACGCCTAAAGCCCGTGCTCCGCAAAAAGAGAAGCCACCACAAGGAGAAGCTCTCGCACCACAACGAAGACCCAATGCAGCCAAAAATATGTAAATACAATAAATTTATTTTTAAAAAAAGCATGGGGCTTCCCTGGTGGCGCAGTGGTTGAGAGTCCGCCTGCCGATGCAGGGGACAGGGGTTCATGCCCCGGTCCGGGAAAATCCCACATGCCGCGGAGCGGCTGGGCTCGTGAGCCATGGCCGCTGAGCCTGCGCTCCGCAGCAGGAGAGCCCACAGCAGTGAGAGGCCCGCATACCGCAAAAAATAAAAAAATTAAAACTAAAAATAAAAAGAGCATGAATCATAGATACAAGGACAGGTTGGTAGTTATCAGAGGGAAAGGTGGTTAGGCAAAAAGGATCAACTGCACGGTGACTAGATTTATGGTGGTGATCGCTTTCTAGTGTATATAAATGTACAAAACATTATGTTCCTGAAACTAATGTAGTTATATACCAGTTTTACTTTAAAAAAAAGAAAAGTCTGGGTGGGCAGGGGAATTGCCACCCAATGTGGAAAGAAGCATAAGAGTGGATCAGGTGGTTTCAAAGATCCTCAGAAGTTCTCAGAGGCTCGAGTCCAACCAGGTCACCATTGCCACTCTGGAGCTGGTAGAAAAACCAACAAGAGACTTACCACAGTACCCAGGTAGAAGGCACGCTACTCTACTTCTTGTCACAGCTTGTTGATGAAGTGGCAGGAACCATTACCTGGGCATCCCAGCTATCCCAACAGCACTTCTCCAAGAGGAAAAATCCAAACTTCAGGCTTTCAGCCACCAGGCTATCCCTGAATCTCTGTGAAGGGGCACTGCCCCTGCTGGGCTTCCAAAGCTCTCAAGCTAGAAAGATGAAAGCAGGACCACCAATGAGAAATACAAGCAGAGTTACAGCCCTCCCATTGGCTCCTCTCAAAACTCCAAGTATCCAGTTCCCCAAATGAGTCAGAAATTAATTTTGACATCAGAATCAGCATCAGAGACTCTAGTCTGAGAAATCATCACCCCCAATTTAGGGAGACCTGGATCAAGGGAGGCCATTATGGGAAGGAATCTACAACAGTCAAAGACAACAGCCCCAGTACAAGGATCTAGCAAATTAAGAATTCAGGGATGGGAAGTTCAGGAGAGAAAAGGAGTAGCAAACAAATTTAGAACTGCGGAGAACAGCTCCATCAAGGAGGCCCAGCATGCAAGGTAGTTTATAGTAGGAAAACAAGTGGAGAAAGCAGGTTTAGCAAGGCTTAAACAAAACATTGGGGACTTAAAAACGTGAGAGATACTAAGAGCGCCCGCACACCTAACACTCACCTTTATTCAAAAATAACACATCGGTGAACGTCTTAAACCCCTAATGGAGAAACGAGACACACGAATAAGTGGCTTCCCCGAGGCCAAATACTAGGGATCCCAACCCGGGGGATGGAGGTGGTCAGCGCGCTGCGGTGATGGCGTCAGCGAGACACTCAGAATCACCTGGGATCATCATCACCCCCATCCTCCCCCAGTACAACCACGAGCCACTCCACATCGCACGATCCACTCACCTTCGAGGCGCTGCGGACCCTCCTTCGAGAATCAGGGGCCTGGGAAGAAACCAGTGAGTTAGCAGAAGCCAGGGCGACTACCAGATGAGTCTCCCTGCCCTGGACTGGGTCAGTTCCAAGCAATAGAGTCACAAAGACATCAGAAATTCTAGTCTGTAATGATAGTTCATCCTGCTCAGCCCGAGACTTCGATCCCCTCAGTGTCCAACACGGCCTTGAAGCACTGAGGTACCTGTACGCCGGCAGCTGTGCAAAGATGGCGCAGGCGGTCGCCTTCCTCTCGGAAGGTTGCACAGCTGCCGCCACGCGTATCCCAAACCCACCATCCTCCCCAGCCACGAGTTCACTGCACAAAGAGAACGATGAGGCCTGGGCCAGGCCTTTTATTTACGGCGGCGTGGCGTCGGGGCCTGACGGGCCTATAGCTGTCTTCTGAGATGCCTGTCTCGACCCTCAGAATGTTCCCCATAGCTTGTCCAAACAAGACTAAAGTTAAGTGAAAGAGAGGCCATGAGTGAACGTTTCACATTCTTCTGGACAAATATTCGGAGATGTTTTGTGAATTTTGAAAAACAAAAAACAGGCGACTTTACTGGCCAGGCCAGAGAACGTCCCCGATGCTTCCAGGTGCGCGCGCAGCTGAACGCTCTTCCTGGATGGCCTGCCAGATAGTCCAGTCCCTGCTTGTGTAACCGAAGGACTTCTCTCTAGTTCTCACTTGTCCCGGTTTGGATTCGGGGGTCACTCCAAGGGACTGTCACCCTGCTCTGTCTAGCCAGCGAAATCTGAATTTGCAAGACCTGTCAGGTACATTAAACTTCCTGTCCTTTTTTTTTTTTAAGCACCTTTATTAAGGTATAATTGTGTCCACTGAAAAAAAATTCACGACCTAAACGTTGAGAATCTGTTTTATTTGGTGGATAAAACTGAGGACTTAGGCCCGGGTCGCAGCCTCTCAGCCCTGAAGAGGTAAGGGAGGAGCCAGGCTATGAAAGAGTTTTTGCGAGAAAGATCGGGTAGTCGGCACTTCATAAGATTACTGTCAATTAGAGAAAACTAGGGATTTCCCTGGTGGCGCAGTGGTAAAGAGTCTGCCTGCCAATGCAAGGGGACATGGGTTCGATCCCTGGTCCAGGAAGCTCCCACATGCCGGGGAGCAACTAAGTCCCTGCGCCACAACTACTGAGCGTGTGGTCTAGAGCCTCCGTGCCACAGTTACTGGAGCCCGTGCTCTGCAACAAGAAAAAGCCACCACAATGAGAAGCCCGCGCACCACAACGAAGAGTAGACCCCGATTGCTGCAACTAGAGAAAGCCCTCACGCAGCAGAGAAGACCCAATGCAGCCAAAAAATTAAAAATTAATTAATTAAAATAAAAAATTAAAGAATCTCCATACTGTTCTCCATAGTGGCTGTATCTATTTACATTCTCACCAACAGTGCAAGAGGGTTCCCTTTCCTCCACACCCTCTCCAGCAATTGTTGTTTGTAGACTTTCTGATGATTCCCATCCTAACTGGTGTGAGTTGATACCTCATTGTAGCTTTTTTTTTTAACATCTTTATTGGAGTATAATTGCTTTACAATGGTGTGTTAGTTTCTGCTTTATAACAAAGTGAATCAGCTATACATATACATATATCCCCATATCTCCTCCCTCTTGCTTCTCCCTCCCACCCTCCCTATCCCACCCCTCTAGGTGGACACAAAGCACAGAGCTGATCTCCCTGTGCTAGGTGGCTGCTTCCTACTAGCTATCTATTTTACATTTGGTAGTGTATATATGTCCACTATTGAGAACAGTGTGGAGGTTCCTTAAAAAACTAAAAATAGCCTTACCATATGATCCAGCAATCCCACTATTGGGCATATACCCAGAGAAAACCATAATTCAAAAAGACACATGCACCCCAATGTTCATTGCAGTACTATTTACAATAGCCAGGACATGGAAGCAACCTAAATGCCTATTGACAGACGAATGGATAAGGAAGATGTGGTACAGATGTACAATGGAATATTACTTAGCCATATAAAGGAATGAAATTGGGTCACTTGTAGAGACGTGGGTGGGTCTAGAGTCTGTCATACAGAGTGAAGTAACTCAGAAAGAGAAAAAGAAATATCGTATATAAACGCATATATGTGGAACCTAGAAAAATGGTACAGATGAACTGGTTTGCAGGGCAGAAATAGAGACACAGATGTAGAGAACAAACGTATGGACACCAAGGGGGGAAAGTGGCGGGGGAGATGGTGGTGGGATGAACTGGGAGATTGGGATTGACATATATACACTAATATGTATAAAATAGATAACTAATAAGAACCTGCTGTATAAAAAAATAAATAAATTTAAAAAAAAATTAAAGAAAACCAGACATCTCAAGTTAACGAATTTAACTAAACATGCCGCAACAAAGATCCCATGTGCCGCAACGAAGACTCTGCGCAGCCGAAAATAGATATTTTTAAAAAACCTCTTCCAAGAATCCTATAGTATTCATCTGTTTATTTGACACATTTCTCAGCTCCCAGTGGTTGACTTCCACCTGTGGTTGATGTTGCAAAATGACTTTAAGTTTCAGGAAGTGTATATGTACCGGTAGGTGATGACTTCTCATATTCTAGCGTGGCTGTTTTTATTGGCTGTGCTGCGCCGCTTGCAAGATCTTAGGATTGAACCCAGGCCCGCAGTGAAAGCGCCGAGTCCTAACCACTGGGAAACCAGGGAATTTCGTGATGTTGCTTTTTAATGAACCATTTCCCTAATGAGGACTCATGAAAGTAGTTGGCCCGGCTTCAGGAATTCTCTTTGGCCCGTTAAACCGTTGCTGGTGATTTCCCTAACCTTTATCATCACTGCTGCTGCCAGTGATTCAACACTTTAAGGCCTTGGAAGGCTTCCAGCTCTGGTTCACAGCAGAAAGCCCCTTGCCACCAGCTGCTCCTGGAAGCACTGACACCTTCCTGTCCTGCCTCTCTTGGGTCCCCATACCTCTAAAAACATAATCAGGAGTAGCCTCTGGTGCAGTGGCTTTTTCTCAACTTTGGCTGAAACACCGAGACAATTTTAATTCTATACAATTACTTGGCCTACTTCCAGGCCAATTTCTTGGCCTGACTCTTGCGGGACTGGTATCAGTATTTCTTTAGCTTCCCAAATGATCTCAATATACCACTGGGCTGGAGAACCATGGCTCCAATGATTTGAAGTTACCGAGGTTTATTCCCTCTATTGCCTGACTGGTTAAATTTTTTAAAAGTTAAGCAAGACCCCAATTTCTGCTGCTGCGGCAGTTAAACTGCACATACTATATGCTATGGTCAGAGCCTATAATACTACAGTTCACCTATCTTGTAAGTAAGACCGGCCTTTGAGAATTGGCCCAGGAACCAAAACTATACTATTTCCTTTACAAGCTTTTCTTTTACAAGGCTTCCCATACTTTGTCATTCCTAAGATGTTTCAGTTTCCCAGAGAGGAAGGATTTATTGAAAGATAAAACACAGGGAACTTTAACTTGATTCTGGAGTAGATATTCCCAGGCTCAGTTTTTGGAAAAACAAGGTTGGGATTTATCAGGCTAGAGGAAGTGTTAAGGACGTTTAACTGCTCCAGTGAGAAGCAGCCCCTAGGGAAGGGCTTGTGTGGGAGGAACGCCCATCTCCCCAGATCTATGCTGCACAGCTTTTATTTCCTCTTCGTTCATAATTAAATGTGCTATTAAGTTGCTTTTGTTTTGAGACTGTCCATGAAAAGAACAAAAAGGCTACTGATTGTTAAAACTGGGGTAAAACCACCACTTACAGCCAGACAGGAACCACCCACACTAGCCCCAGTGTTAGGCAGTGTGAAAAAACCCTGGCCCCCAAATCATCACTTGTTCCTCCCTAGTTTTGCTCTGGATATAGCTTAAGTGACCACCTCCACATGGCTACCTATAGGTACCCTCTACCTAAGTTAGAGGGTGGTGTGATGAGAACTAGTGAGGATTACTGGAGTGACTCAGAGAAACAGGTGCAGTGCCTGGCCCATTCCTCTTTATTGCCATGCCCCCAAACTCTCAGTATCTCACTCCCCCAGACCCTCAGTTGAATAACTGCAGCTCCAGTGACCTTCGTTGAACATGTTGCTTGCCTACAGCACATTTCTGCTCAAAATGATCTAGATCTTTGGAACTGAGGCCATTCAGACAAATGCTTTATTTTGAAAGGAGGCAACCAAAACTAAGGCTAAATAATTTGCACTAACTCACTCAACTGGGATTTATAAAACAGAGTATGAATCTGCATCTCATTTTTACTGTTTTGTCCACCCCTAAATTCATAAATAAAAGACTGGAAGACTCACAGGTCTAGTAAGAAATGAACAGCTCTGCACACAGTGAGTGCAAGACCCTAAGGAACCGTGAACCCCTCTCAACACTGCCGTTAACACCACAACAATCTCTCCTCCCCAGAACCCTACGGCAGCTCCCATCCCTACTTGTACCTAAAACAAACCCCACCCCAATGAAAATGGGCACTTGGAATTTGTTTTCTGTCACGGATGTGATTTACCACCTACAATAAAGTCCCAACAAAAACAGCCATACCCACGGCTCCAAATACGTATGATACTCTCTTCAGAAGTACAGCCCTTTCATGGTCTATGGATTTCAGAGAAGAGACTAATATCCCTCCCCAAATAAAAGCAGACATACATATTTAACACTTTATTCTTATTCCTTAAGCATATACATTTTTAATTCCATGAGTTTTGGTATGTTTACAAAGCAAAAAATAGGACAGAAGGTGGCAGTGTTAATCCATTTGAGAGGGGGGAAAAAAAAGGAAAGCGACCCTTACACTACCAACTTACATGAAACGCAAATAATTGTGGTGAACACATTGGTTATAACATAAAGAAATAACAAAGACAAGCAAGCTAATTATTAAAGGTTAAAAGCTAACCTTAGAATGAACTGCTATAGTAGAGGACTAACATACAGGGAAATAACCAAGGTCCTTGGGTCTCCTCTGTCTCAAAGAGGAATACAGAGAAACAACAGTAAGTCCCCTAATCCACCTCCTCAATGGTGGGGCCAGATCCAGAGCCCCCTTTAGGGGCCTGGGCCCCAAAGCCGCCAGCCCCGGGGCCACCCGCCCCCTGGTACAGTCCGCTGATGATGGGGTTACACACCTGCTCCAGCTCCTTCCTCTTGTGCTCAAACTCGTCCTTCTCGGCCAAGGTGTTGGCGTCCAGCCACGAAATCACCTCCTGGCACTTGTCCAGCACCTTCTTCTTGTCGGCCTCGCTAATCTTCCCCTTCAGCCCCTCATCCTCCACGGCGCTCTTCATGTTGAAGGCGTACGACTCCAGGGCGTTCTTGGCAGACACCCTCTCGCGCTGGACCTCGTCCTCGGCTTTGTACTTCTCCGCCTCCTGCACCATGCGCTCGATCTCCTCCTTGCTCAGCCGGCCCTTGTCGTTGGTGATGGTGATCTTGTTGGCCTTGCCCGTGCTCTTGTCCATGGCCGTGACGTTCAGGATGCCATTGGCGTCGATGTCGAAGGTCACCTCGATCTGGGGCACTCCTCTGGGCGCCGGTGGGATGCCGCTCAGCTCGAAGCGCCCCAGCAGGTTGTTGTCCCGCGTCATGGCCCTCTCGCCCTCGTACACCTGGATCAGCACGCCGGGCTGGTTGTCCGAATAGGTGGTGAAGATCTGCGTCTGCTTGGTGGGGATGGTGGAGTTGCGCTTGATCAGGGCAGTCATCACGCCCCCAGCCGTCTCCAGCCCCAGCGACAGGGGAGCCACGTCCAGCAGCAGCAGGTCCTGCACGTTCTCAGACTTGTCTCCCATCAGGATGGCTGCCTGCACTGCCGCCCCATAGGCCACCGCCTCGTCGGGGTTGATGCTCTTGTTGAGGTCGCGCCCGTTGAAGAAGTCCTGCAGCAGCTTCTGCACCTTGGGGATGCGGGTGGAGCCCCCCACCAGGACCAGGTCGTGGACCTGAGCCTTGTCCAGCTTGGCGTCGCGCAGAGCCTTCTCCACGGGCTCCAGGGTGCTCCGGAACAGGTCCGAGCACAGCTCTTCGAACCGCGCCCTGGTGATGGACGTGTAGAAGTCGATGCCCTCGAACAGGGAATCGATCTCCAGGCTCGCCTGGGTGCTGGACGACAGGGTCCTCTTGGCCCTCTCGCAGGCGGTGCGCAGCCGCCTCACGGCCCGCTTGTTCTGGCTGATGTCCTTCTTGTGCTTCCTCTTGAACTCCTCCACGAAGTGGTTCACCAGCCTGTTGTCGAAGTCCTCCCCACCCAGGTGGGTGTCCCCGGCCGTGGCCTTCACCTCGAAGATGCCGTCGTCGATCGTCAGGATGGACACGTCGAACGTGCCCCCGCCCAGGTCAAAGATGAGCACGTTGCGCTCCCCCTTGCCCGTCCGGTCCAGGCCGTAGGCGATGGCGGCAGCCGTGGGCTCGTTGATGATCCTCAGCACGTTCAGCCCCGCGATCACCCCGGCATCTTTGGTGGCCTGGCGCTGCGAGTCGTTGAAGTAGGCCGGCACAGTGATCACCGCGTTGCTTACCGGGTGGCCCAGGTACGCCTCGGCGATCTCCTTCATCTTGGTCAGCACCATCGACGAGATCTCCTCGGGGTAGAACGCCTTGGTCTCCCCCTTGTAGCTCACCTGCACCTTGGGCTTGTCACCGTCGTTGATCACCCGGAAAGGCCAGTGCTTCATGTCCGACTGCACCACAGGGTCGCCAAACTTACGGCCGATCAGCCGCTTCGCGTCGAACACGGTGTTCTGTGGGTTCAGCGCCACCTGGTTCTTGGCCGCGTCGCCGATGAGCCGTTCGGTGTCCGTGAAGGCCACGTAGCTGGGGGTGGTGCGGTTGCCCTGATCGTTGGCGATGATCTCTACTTTGCCGTGCTGGAACACCCCCACGCAGGAGTAGGTGGTGCCCAGGTCGATGCCAATGGCCGTGCTTTTCGCCATGCCGGTGTCCTGTCCTCTCGGCTCCGCAACGAACGTCAGACCTGAAAACGGCCAACGAGTTCAGCGACGAGGAGCTCGGTCCTTTCGGATTCCGAAAACTGAACGCGCCGGTGCCGCTCGGGGTGGTGTTCGCAAAAAGCGTGTCTGCAGAAGCTGCGCTCACCAACCACACAAATCTTAGTAGCTCCCTCAAGGCTCGCCGTTTCTCTGAGGGCGGCTCTGTGTTTATAGTTTTTCATCAAGCTCCGCCTTTTCCCTCCTCAGCCAGTCACCGAGCTCAGTGTGGCTGCCGGGTCGGGAATATTCCAGGGGTTTCTCCTCAGGTCCTGCCCCCTGGTTTTCTGGGACCAATCAGCCCCGTGAGTGCCGCCCCTCCCAGAACTCTCCAGACTCTTCTCGGATTCGCTGGAGGAAACTGGAGTCCTAAGGGGAGGGGGGAGAGGCGCTGGGAAGAGTCGTTGTTGACTCCGCCCACCCAGTCTCCGTTTCCCTGGCGAGCCGCCTGCCAAGTAGTTGGCTGTCGACCGGAAGGATGAGTCCTAGGCTTGTAATAAGTAGGGCGGTGAGAGGCTCGTGGGGCTAAAATAAGTTTGGTTGTTTAAAGTAGGATTCGGGGGTACACGATTCCGGGGAGACCCAAATTACAGAAAGATCCGGAGTTTCTCTAAGAGGGTGGGGTATCTGTGGCCCAAAGAGACGCTGATTGGAGCCTGACGCTGATGGAAGCAGCCACGTTTGGGCCGGTTCGCGGAGGGGCCGGGCTGCCTGAGAATTGCCTTGGCCATCCCGGCGTTTTTCCCATCTTATTTTTAAAATAGGAAGGACAAGGAAAGAGATAATGAAGTACAGTTTTGGCGTCATCTTTAGCCCTATATGGATGGAATATCTGGGGATGGGAAATTTTGAATTTTCAAAAGAAAAGTAATCAGGTAAACAGACGGTTCTTAAATTGGAGAAGGTTCCCAACGCCTTAAAAGGAACGCGTTCGGTCAGGGGCGTGGGGAGGGAAGGGCAGGGTTGGATCCACCGCTCCCCTGTCCCCGCGCAGAATCGCTCCCGTTTTCCTCGGGCTGGACTGGGGCTTGAGGAAGAAAAATGATCTCTATAGAAATTCAGCTATCGGGCTTCCCTGGTGGCGCAGTGGTAGAGAGTCTGCCTGCCGATGCAGGGGACACGGGTTCGTGCCCTGGTGCGGGAAGATCCCACAGGCCGCGGAGCGGCTGAGCCCGTGAGCCATGGCCGCTGAGCCTGCGCGTCCGGAGCCTGTGCTCCGCAGCGCGAGAGGCCACAGCGGTGAGAGGCCCGTGTGCCGCAAAAAAAAAAAAAAAAAAAAAAAAGGAGAAAGAAATTCAGCTATCATTAGGCCTTTGGGGCTTCTCCCAGTTCCTCATCTTTCCCAGCCAGGGTTCCAGGCCACCCCCCTGTTTCCTTTCTACCTTTTTTTTGGTGGGGGGGGGTACGCGGGCCTGCTCACTGTTGTGGTCTCTCCCGTTGCGGAGCACAGGCTTCGGACGCGGAGGCTCAGCAGCCATGGCTCACGGGCCCAGCCGCTCCGCGGCGTGTGGGATCTTCCTGGACCGGGGCACGAACCCATGTCCCCTGCATCGGTAGGCGGACTCTCTACCACTGCGCCACCAGGGATGCCCCTTTCTGCCGTCTTCATTCCTGGTTCAGCCTCGGATGATTGGTGGTGCCAGGATTAATCTGAGTCCGGAATTCGGCCTTCTGCCTTGTCACTTGCAGCCTCTAGGCTGTCCACCGCTTTAAAATAAATGTGATGTGGTGATGAGCCTGCGAGGGCGGGGCGGGAATGTTCACTCCTCTTTAACAGCATCATATACTACAGCAGGTTGGCAGGTGGCCCACTTAAAAGCAAACTGGACGGGATGGTGCTGTAAAGTGGGAGAGGTTGGCGGGACCCAGATTCTAGCTCCTTTAAAACTTCACATTATTTGCTGTGCACGTAATTCTTCCACTTAGTTTTTTAGCCTGGATTTCAACTTTCTGTGTGTTACCTTTCTTCCTGTTTTAGGTACAATTTTATATTTGGTAATTTGTTTTGGCCTTTGTTTCTTCATCCTTTGTGTGAAATGCCAGACCCCTCTTTAGGCGGCTAAAATGAAAATTTGAGGGATATTAAAGGAACAGTGCGGGGTTCACAACCCATAGAAAAATAGACTCATTGCTGTACTCACATGTCTTGAGCATAGAAAACATTAAGAGCACAAGTGGGAGGAGGCAGGGGTTTTTTTTCTATTTATTTATTTATTTTTGTTGCTTTGGGTCTTCATTGCTGAGCGCAAGCTTTTCTCTAGTTGCGGTGAGCGGGGGCTACTCTTTGTTGTGCTGCGCGGGCTTCTCATTGTGGTGGCTTCTCTCGTTGTGGAACACGGGCTCTAGAGCACAGGCTCAGTAGTTGTAGCGCACGGGCTCAGTTGCTCGACGGCATGTGGGCATGAACCTATGTCCCCTGCATTGGCAGGCAGATTCCTCTTTTTTTTTTTTTTTAATATAAATCTATTTATTTTTGGCTGTGTTGGGTCTTCGTTGATGAGCGGGGGCTCTCTCTAGTTGCGGGGAGCTACTCTTCGTTGTGGTACGCGGGCTTCTCATTGGGTGGCTTCTGTTGTTGGGAGCGTGGGCTCTAGGTGTGCAGGCTTCAGCAGTTGTGGCACGTGGGCTCAACAGTTGTGGCTCGCAGGCTCTAGAACACAGGCTCAGTAGTTGTGGCGCCTGGGCTTTGTTGTTCTGCAGCATGTGGGGTCTTCCCCGACCAGGGCTCGAACTCGAGTCCTCTGCTTTGGCAGGTCGATTCTTAACCACTGCGCCACCAGGGAAGCCCAGCAGGCAGTTTCTGATGAAGGGAAGAAATCTTGCTTTTGAACACTTTTGCTCAATTGGCATTCTTTACACACACACCTGTCCATCAAAACACCTTTTCCTGGAATCCAAGGGTATTCATTTGTTTATTCTATAATTTGCTCAGGCTAATCTAAACTGATGTTGCAAAAAGATTGCTTTAACAAACCTGTGTGTCTTTCTCTGTGCAGGTAGGTGATAACTTTTTTACTTTCAGATGTGACCCCCTAATGAATCACCTCCTTAATCTAGTCAAACTGGCCAAAGTTCAGGAATTTTCCATTTCTTTATGCAATATCTGGCTGGGGATTCCCCAAACTTACGTCTTAGTTGCCCAGTATAGGAACACTTCCAGAGACCCTTAACCTCACCCCCTCCTTCTGGAAGCTTCCTCACCATCAGCTGCTACCAGCAGCACTTCTGGATTCACTCTTTCCTTCTCTCCAAATTTGCAATTGTATTCCTCTGTTGGTTTGAAGCAAAGGGTATCATTGTCTCCACTGCCAGGCAGGTAGAGGCTGTGAGAGGGCCTCAAATCTTGTGGCTGCTGGCTTAGCAGAAAAAAAGCCACTCGAAAATGCTGTTTTTCTTGAATCGTATCAGCCGCACATCGTATTTGACCTACCTTTTGCATTGTTTCTCTCTGTGGACTGGCCTGTAAACCTAAGCATCTGTATTCCTTTTCCATTTCCTACAAGGGGAGAGTCGCCTGAATTTTGTCTTTCCTTTTGCACTGGACACTTCCGAATGCAGAAACTCAGTTACCAATTTACTTGGTGTCTAAGGAGATTATATGAACCCCAAGAGATTTTTCAGAACTTTAATTTGATTAGCTTTGGAATTAGGTTTTTATCGGGTTTGGTGTTTGGAAGGATCAAGGCTCAGTTTCCCCAAGCCTGACGGGCTGTCAGGTAAAATTTAAGGGTGGGAGATGGGAGAGAGAGTGCCAAGAAAGCTGACCGCCGGCGGCAGGAAGCGTGGGGGAAGGGAACCTTTCTCACCCCGAGGCTGCGGGATCTTGTTTCTTCTCTCTCCTTTTTCCTACAGTTTTTCAAACAGTATCGTTTTCTCCTCAATTCTACTTGTTTTAAAAGATAGTATAATTCTAGGTTTATCAGAGGAACGCAAAAGAGATAACTGATATGAAACCTAGAGCCAGGTTTGTTTTTTTTTTTTAGGTTTGTTTTTTTTTTACATCTTTATTAGAGTATAATTGCTTTACAGTGGTGTGTTGGTTTCTGCTCTATAACAAAGTGAATCAGTTATACATATACATATGTTCCCATATCTCTTCCCTCTTGCGTCTCCCTCCCTCCCACCCTCCATATCCCACCCCTCCAGGCGGTCACAAAGCACCGAGCTGTTCTCCCTGTGCTCTGCGGCTGCTTCCCACTAGCTATCTACCTTACGTTTGGTAGTGTATATATGTCCGTGCCTCTCTCTCGCTTTGCCACAGCTTACCCTTCCCCCTCCCCATATCCTCAAGTCCATTCTCTAGTAGGTCTGTGTCTTTATTCCTGTCTTACCCCTAGGTTCTTCATGACATTTTTTTCCCCTTAAATTCCATATATATGTGTTAGCATACGGTATTTGTCTTTCTCTTTCTGACTTACTTCACTCTGTATGACAGACTCTAGGTCTATCCACCTCATTACAAATAGCTCAATTTCGTTTCTTTTTATGAGCCAGGCATTTTTAACCATCAAATGGCAAAGGCTTCAAAGACCTGGGAACCCTGCTAATTTCCAGCAGCATGGAAAAAAACCTGGGTTTGCATCTGGACTCTACTTCGTTGTTGAAGCTGTTTTTCTTTCTTCCACAATGAAGTACTTGGAAGTTAACTAAATTACACGTCTCTGTATCTCTAAATTAGAATTAACAATATTTCATAGGATGACGACTACAAGGATAATACTTATAAGGCCTTAGTTCAGTGTCAGTGACAGAGTAGTGTTCAAAAGTTTGCTCCCTTCTCCCTTCTTTTGTTGGGGTCCCACACCCTCTCAGTTCTGTTACATCTCAATCATTCTTACTGAAGGTGGGGGATTAATACCAGGACTATAGTTATTACTTTCAGTTTACCATAGAAACTATCTGAAGATTTTTAGGCAGAGCCCTTCAGCCAAACCTTTACATTTTCAAACACAAGCACAAAATATCAGAGGTTTCGTGGCTTGGTCTGGTCACCTAGACAGATAATTACAGAACCAGTGACTGAACCTACATGTCCTCATACTTTCTATTTTGGACTCCTCCCAAGGCTGGCACGTAGACCTTACCCTTTCACTCTAAAAAGAAGAAAACAAATGGCCATAGAAGATAGTTAAGAGTGAATGTCAGGGCTCTGCCCGCATCTTGGGCACCATGGGGGGTATGTGACCAGCAGGTATTCCCCTCCAGGCTGTTGCTTCTGACTCACAACCATCTCCCCCATCGCCCCACCCCCACCCCACCCTTCCAGCTTCTCCCGGAACCGTGTCTTCTTCCCTTCATCCCAGACTGGTCGGTTGTTATGAGGGGAAAGGAGGGGGAGAGCCCCGTTAGTAAGGCTAAGCTGGCACCCAGTTCAAAGAATCTCCTGGAAACTAAATGTAGAGCCGTGACTAAGCTTGATATCCTAGAGTGGGGTTGGGGGGTAGGGAGACATGGGTGGGGCAGTTTGTTTGTTAAGGACTGTTCCTACGGGTCAGTCCCCGCCTTCGAGCCCAGAGAACTCCAGAAAGTTCCTGGCACAGCCTGAAACGGGGGCAAGGAGCCAGAAGCCCTAAGACCCCGAGAAAATGGAGCGGGGCGGGGCCTGACGGTAGGGCTGGCCGCGGAGCTGCCTGTCCGGTGCCGGCGTTTTTCGGTGGTTTTTTAAAAATGGGATTAAAGAAGTAAAGAAAGGAGAGACCTTTAGAGTTTCACTCAAACTCGCTAATTTATTGGATGAAAACACTGGAAAGGTTCGTAACTGATACTAGGAAGCCGGATGAACTGGGTGGCCAGACGGGAGAAGGCCCCACCGCCCTGTGCAGGGACAGGCCATAGATGGGAGCTTGCTGGCTTGTCTCTGCCGCTTCCCCACCCGACTCTAGCCCCTGGTTCTCGTGGGGACGTTTCGAGGGGTAAAATGGTGGAAGACCCACCCTCGGGGGTGATTCTGGCCTTCCGCACTCCCCCGCCTTCCCACCCTGTTTGCCCCGCTGTGCCCTCTGCTCCGATCCTCTGCAGGGCTGGACAGGGGCCCGCGGGGTGGGGCGGGTTGACCTCGGCATCCCGAATTCGCAGCGCTACGTGATCCCTTAACGTCTCTAAATGAGCTGGAGCTAGGAGAGGGCGAGGAGGCTGGTGGGGTTGCTCTCACAGAACTGCACTGGATACTTTACGGGTGACCCTCGGGGGCGGATTTAAGGTGATCAGTTGGCGTAAAGTATGATGACAGTTACCGTTTTTATTCCTAGCGTGAGGACCGCCCCCTCAGAAATCGCCAATATTGGTTTTTCACCTGAAACAACCTCTTTTAACTGAAAGCCCATGCTTCTGCCCACTTCTTTCACATTCATAAACGTTTTTGTTGTTTTGGTATCTTCATTTTTGATGACAGAACCCTGTTAAACACCAGGAATAACAGTATGTATGTTACTAATCACACAATATCTTGGATTTAAAAGACATAAAATTAGTCGCATTACCATAGCCGCCTGCCTTCTGAGGGCTGGCATAGGGAGACAGGTGAGATTGGAATTAGGGAAGGTATTAAATTTTAAAAACTCTTTCCTCATCTACAGTTATCTCGATGCACCTCCTCTCCCCCAAAGTTCCTGCTACTACCCAAAACACCACTTTCTCCAGGGATGGCATTGCATTCTCTTTGCTAGTTCTGCAATTCCCTCAGCTTCATCTGGAACGTAAAAAGTGATTATTTTCAAAGTACTCCGTGCAAGGGTATATATGTTATCAAGGCAATAACATATTGACTTCTTAGTATCAATAAAACACCCTCAATAACCTTAACTGATTTAGCCATAGGAACTCATTTTCTCCAAGGTAATTTCTGGAGATTGCCCTAACCTCTCTTATCAAAGGTGTTTCTTAGGTCCTTCCCAATCTCCGCCCTTTTCCACCCACCCTCCCCATCCCTTGCTACCTCCCCCTAAAGTAGTGGTAGTGGCTGCTTGAAGAGTTACTGTGTTGTGTGCAGATGACAGTCACAAATGTTACTGCAGCTCTATGGGGTAGAGGAGGTCCTGTAGCAAATGCATACCCCCATGAAGGTTGACTTACATTGTGGCTAGACTCCACAGCGCTACAGTTCAACTACCCTGAGGATTAAACGTGTCTTTACAAACTGTCCTGTAAGTCTAAGCATTTCCATTTCCAAACTTACAGGGCAAGGTCTACCTATACATGTTATTCCCATAATATTGGATTTTCTTCAAAGGCAAGTATTTAGTGAAAGGTTTGGTGAGCCTTGAAGTATACAAACTCACAAAGTGCTTTTATAGAATGTTGACACAATTTTTTTTCTGCTTTTGGCGAAGTAAATTCACATAACATAAAATGAACCATTTTAAAGTGTACAACTTAGTGGTACCTAGCCCATTCCCATGTTGTGCAATCACCACCGCTACCTAGTTCCAAAATCTTTGTAAACCCCAGACACAACTGATTTTTAAAAGGGCTCACTCCCCAAGCCTTGAGGGTTGTGCCAGGCCTTTTCCAACAAAGAGGCTGTGGAGGAGATTACTTCTAGGATGCTAGCAGCTAGGGTATGAAGCATCTCAAGGGGAAGCAAGTCTGTGGTAAGTCTTCCTGGTACAGGGCTGCAAGTTTTTTCTATCACTCTTCTAAATTAACAAATACTAAACCTCTGTCATCAACCCCATTGTTTATCTGACATAATTGTTTCGATCATGCAGAGTTAAAGCAGAAAGAATACTGATTGTGAAACCCACAGTAGAAACATAACCCAGAACCAGACGTGCACACACAAAGCCCTGTAGACTTGGGGCAGCAGGGCAAAAACCAATAAACCCAGAGTTGGAATCCAGGTTCAACATCTTTGCTGAACTGATTTTTTTTAACCTTGAAATAAATTTTAGTTAAGCCAGTAACTTTTAAGTCTCCCCATATGTTCACCTGTGGAAGTCAAACACCACCTATACACAGTGCAGTGGAATGAGAATTCATAAACACCTAAAAGGCCCCTGTACAGTGCCCGGTAGGTAAGAGCACTGAAATACTGGGGTCCCCCTTCTGGGGCATGAAACTATGACACCTCCCGAAGGTACTCACTGGGATACTTAAATGTAGGTAACCACTGCTGGCAATGTGGCATTTTTATCTCAGCATTTTTTCAGAAATAAGAAATATAGATTGAGGCATGAGGCCAAACCCTTCCATTCTAAAATAGGAGAACTAGGGATCACAGTGGAGAATGCATTCATGCATAACTAGTCAAGCCATTGCTTGAACTCACATCTCCTCACTACCAATTTAGCCTCTCTTTCATGCTGAATCCAGATTAAGTAACAGGGCTCTAACGTATCACGTGTACTCACAGGAAGCAGGAGCCATGACCTTCCAATCCAACTGCCTCTGTTTGGCTGCTTCTCCAGAACACTCCCATGTACAAGCTCCTTTTGAGGCCACCCTTAAAGCCTCTACCCCCTCAGCCACCTTGAGGCCACCATGCCCGTACCTCTTAACATTTTTTCTGGACCCACCAAACCCAAAGCATTCAAATTCGCAGTTTTGTACCCCCCAAGAATACTATTTGCCTAAAAGACGTGTGTCACAATACAATACATATCCTTACTTTCCAGATCCCTGACCTTATCTAAGAGGCAAATTGCCATTCAATTTTAGACTATGTAAGAAAGAGAACCTATGCAGACCCTTCTGCCCTCAAAATAAAACAGAGACAGACATCACTCGAATTCTTCTGAGTTTATTTACTTTGAAGTAATCAGTTAAAAAGTGGGGGGGGGGGGGGAAGCCTGAGTTTGGCATGAGTATTACAAAGCAGAAAATTGACAAAAGATGGCAGTATACATTCATCTTTACACTCACACGCTGAAAAACAGTTCATAACTTCACCAAGAGACACAGTTCAACTTTGCAAACAACTTGCATAGCTGATAACTGATGAAAGGCATATATGTAAGGCAATGCAAAATCTTGGATCCCAACTGTCTCCATAAACATAAACGATCTGGGGAAAGATTCCTAATCCACCTCCTCAATGGTGGGGCCAGATCCAGAGCCCCCTTTAGGGGCCTGGGCTCCAAAGCCGCCAGCCCCGGGGCCACCCGCCCCCTGGTACAGTCCGCTGATGATGGGGTTACACACCTGCTCCAGCTCCTTCCTCTTGTGCTCAAACTCGTCCTTCTCGGCCAAGGTGTTGGCGTCCAGCCACGAAATCACCTCCTGGCACTTGTCCAGCACCTTCTTCTTGTCGGCCTCGCTAATCTTCCCCTTCAGCCCCTCATCCTCCACGGCGCTCTTCATGTTGAAGGCGTACGACTCCAGGGCGTTCTTGGCAGACACCCTCTCGCGCTGGACCTCGTCCTCGGCTTTGTACTTCTCCGCCTCCTGCACCATGCGCTCGATCTCCTCCTTGCTCAGCCGGCCCTTGTCGTTGGTGATGGTGATCTTGTTGGCCTTGCCCGTGCTCTTGTCCATGGCCGTGACGTTCAGGATGCCATTGGCGTCGATGTCGAAGGTCACCTCGATCTGGGGCACTCCTCTGGGCGCCGGTGGGATGCCGCTCAGCTCGAAGCGCCCCAGCAGGTTGTTGTCCCGCGTCATGGCCCTCTCGCCCTCGTACACCTGGATCAGCACGCCGGGCTGGTTGTCCGAATAGGTGGTGAAGATCTGCGTCTGCTTGGTGGGGATGGTGGAGTTGCGCTTGATCAGGGCAGTCATCACGCCCCCAGCCGTCTCCAGCCCCAGCGACAGGGGAGCCACGTCCAGCAGCAGCAGGTCCTGCACGTTCTCAGACTTGTCTCCCATCAGGATGGCTGCCTGCACTGCCGCCCCATAGGCCACCGCCTCGTCGGGGTTGATGCTCTTGTTGAGGTCGCGCCCGTTGAAGAAGTCCTGCAGCAGCTTCTGCACCTTGGGGATGCGGGTGGAGCCCCCCACCAGGACCAGGTCGTGGACCTGAGCCTTGTCCAGCTTGGCGTCGCGCAGAGCCTTCTCCACGGGCTCCAGGGTGCTCCGGAACAGGTCCGAGCACAGCTCTTCGAACCGCGCCCTGGTGATGGACGTGTAGAAGTCGATGCCCTCGAACAGGGAATCGATCTCCAGGCTCGCCTGGGTGCTGGACGACAGGGTCCTCTTGGCCCTCTCGCAGGCGGTGCGCAGCCGCCTCACGGCCCGCTTGTTCTGGCTGATGTCCTTCTTGTGCTTCCTCTTGAACTCCTCCACGAAGTGGTTCACCAGCCTGTTGTCGAAGTCCTCCCCACCCAGGTGGGTGTCCCCGGCCGTGGCCTTCACCTCGAAGATGCCGTCGTCGATCGTCAGGATGGACACGTCGAACGTGCCCCCGCCCAGGTCAAAGATGAGCACGTTGCGCTCCCCCTTGCCCGTCCGGTCCAGGCCGTAGGCGATGGCGGCAGCCGTGGGCTCGTTGATGATCCTCAGCACGTTCAGCCCCGCGATCACCCCGGCATCTTTGGTGGCCTGGCGCTGCGAGTCGTTGAAGTAGGCCGGCACAGTGATCACCGCGTTGCTTACCGGGTGGCCCAGGTACGCCTCGGCGATCTCCTTCATCTTGGTCAGCACCATCGACGAGATCTCCTCGGGGTAGAACGCCTTGGTCTCCCCCTTGTAGCTCACCTGCACCTTGGGCTTGTCACCGTCGTTGATCACCCGGAAAGGCCAGTGCTTCATGTCCGACTGCACCACAGGGTCGCCAAACTTACGGCCGATCAGCCGCTTCGCGTCGAACACGGTGTTCTGTGGGTTCAGCGCCACCTGGTTCTTGGCCGCGTCGCCGATGAGCCGTTCGGTGTCCGTGAAGGCCACGTAGCTGGGGGTGGTGCGGTTGCCCTGATCGTTGGCGATGATCTCTACTTTGCCGTGCTGGAACACCCCCACGCAGGAGTAGGTGGTGCCCAGGTCGATGCCAATGGCCGTGCTTTTCGCCATGCCGGTGTCCTGTCCTCTCGGCTCCGCAACGAACGTCAGACCTGAAAACGGCCAACGAGTTCAGCGACGAGGAGCTCGGTCCTTTCGGATTCCGAAAACTGAACGCGCCGGTGCCGCTCGGGGTAGTCCTCGCAGATAGCGTGTCTGCGGAAGCTGCGCTCACCAACCACACAAATCTTAGTAGCTCCCTCAAGGCTCGCCGTTTCTCTGAGGGCGGCTCTGTGTTTATAGTTTTTCATCAAGCTCCGCCTTTTCCCTCCTCAGCCAGTCACCGAGCTCAGTGTGGCTGCCGGGTCGGGAATATTCCAGGGGTTTCTCCTCAGGTCCTGCCCCCCGGCTTTCTGGGACCAATCAGCGCCCTGAGTGTTGCCGCTCCCAGAACTCTCCAGACTCTTCTGGGGCTTGCTGGCTGGCACTGGCTCGGGGAGGGGCCAGTGGGTGGGGAAGGAGTGGGAGGAGCTGGCGGGTCCGGAGGGGGGCCGGGGGCGTTGACGTAGTCCACGCAGTTGCGTTACAATGGAGATGCTGCGTCTGACCTCATGGGCTAGCAGGGAGTCAGGATAACCTGTCTGGGCCCTGCTCAAAGTTGTAGGGCAGGGCGGGTGGGGGGTGGGGGGACACTGGCTGTGCAGTTTGGATATTGAGGGAGCCCCAAGTTATAGGCGCTCCGCAAAACGAACCGTATCAAACTGCATCGAAGGCGGCGGGACACTAGGTGAGCCACGAGTACTCTGATTGGAATGGGCTGGGAATAGGCAAGACGAGTAAGTCCTTGTTTGAGGAAGTGCTGGAAAGTTCTCTAGTTTGTTTAAATCTAAGGGATGGGGATGTGGGCCAGCCAGGGAAGGGGGATCGTTTAAGGACCTCCAAGGTGGCTGGGATTGGTTAGAGCTGCCAGAAAAAAGTGAAGGAGCTGGTCTGTTATTGTCTCCAGATACCAGTTGTTTTATTTGGAAGAAGATTAGAGAAAGAGACAGCCTTAGAGAGCACAACCTCACCTAAGAAAACTCATGTAGGGCTTGACTGGGTTCCCAGCAGCCGTCTTCAGACTGGCCCAAATGTACTCCCACCAATCCCTAATAGAGGGTAAAAGGCGATCAGCAGGGTTGCTAAACCCATGTGACTGATGTCTCCTGTGGAGACAAGAACTTCAAATAATCAGAGCTCAGCAGGAGACAGGTACAATGCCAGAATAAAAAAAGTCACAGACAGAGGAACAGGACCGTTGAGTCTGGCCCTGTGAGAAACTGAAAACAGCATTATGATGCTGTCCTAGGAGTTGGCTAGGAGTTCTTCTGTCTACCTTGTACATAACTTTGTCTGGAAGAGATGTTTGCACACACAGTATGTGGCAGGATTATTCACAATAGCCATAAGGTGGAAGCAGCCCAAGTGCCACAGAAGGAATGAATAAAGAAATGTGGTATATACATACAATGAAAATTATTCAGCCGTAAAAAGGAAATTCTGACACGTTGTAAAATAGATGAACTTTTAGGATATTATGGTAAGTTAAATAAGCCAGTCACAAAAAGAAAAATAGTGTGTAATTCCGCTAATGTGAGGTACCTAGAGTAGTCAAATTCTGAGAGACAAAAAGTAGGCCAAAAGGAAAACCACTAGTAGGCTAATGGTTTCCAAGGGCTTGGAGGAGGGGGGAAATGGGGAGTTGTTTAATGGGTATAGAATTTGTTTTGAGAGATAAAAAAACTCTGTAGACTGGTTGGGCAACAATGTGAATGGACTTACTACTGAACTGTATGCCGAAAAATGGTTCAGATGGTAAATTTCATGTATTTTACCACAATTAAAAATAAATAAAAATTAAAAGTTCTCTCTGAAATTTTATCTCATTCTTTTCCCTCAGGCCTAGGAAAACCATGGCTGCTGCTAAGGGAACGGCCATTGGCATCGACCTGGGCACCACCTACTCCTGCGTGGGGGTGTTCCAGCACGGCAAAGTAGAGATCATCGCCAACGATCAGGGCAACCGCACCACCCCCAGCTACGTGGCCTTCACGGACACCGAACGGCTCATCGGCGACGCGGCCAAGAACCAGGTAGCCATGAATCCGCAGAACACTGTCTTTGATGCCAAACGGCTGATCGGCAGGAAATTTAATGATCCTGTAGTGCAATCAGATATGAAACTTTGGCCTTTCCAAGTAATCAATGAAGGAGGCAAGCCTAAGGTAACGGTGTCCTACAAAGGGGAGAAAAAAGTTTTCTACCCTGAGGAAATCTCTTCTATGGTACTGACTAAGATGAAGGAGACTGCTGAGGCTTTTTTGGGCCACAGTGTCACCAATGCTGTGATCACCGTGCCAGCGTACTTCAATGACTCTCAACGCCAGGCCACCAAGGATGCAGGTGTGATCGCAGGTCTCAATGTGCTAAGAATTATCAATGAACCCACAGCTGCTGCCATTGCCTATGGCTTAGATAAAGCAGGGCAGGGAGAGCGACATGTCCTGATCTTTGATCTGGGTGGAGGCACATTTGATGTGTCCATCCTGACCATAGATGATGGGATTTTTGAGGTAAAGGCCACAGCTGGGGACACCCACCTGGGTGGAGAGGATTTTGACAACAGGCTTGTGAGCCACTTTGTGGAAGAGTTCAAGAGGAAACATAAGAAGGACATCAGCCAGAACAAGCGGGCCGTGAGGCGGCTGCGCACTGCCTGCGAGAGGGCCAAGAGGACCCTGTCGTCCAGCACCCAGGCCAACTTGGAAATTGATTCACTTTATGAAGGCTTTGACTTCTACACATCCATCACCAGAGCCCGGTTTGAAGAGTTGTGTGCAGACCTGTTTAGGGGCACACTGGAGCCTGTGGAAAAGGCTCTTCGGGACGCCAAGATGAATAAGGCTAAAGTCCATGACATTGTTTTAGTAGGGGGCTCCACCCGCATCCCTAAGGTTCAGAGGCTATTGCAGGACTACTTTAATGGTCGTGATCTCAACAACAGCATCAACCCCGATGAGGCAGTTGCCTATGGGGCTGCAGTACAGGCAGCCATTTTGATGGGGGATAAGTCTGAAAAGGTACAGGACATGCTTTTGTTGGACGTGGCTCCCCTGTCCTTAGGGTTGGAGACAGCTGGAGGTGTCATGACTGTCCTGATCAAGCGCAACTCCACCATCCCCATCAAGCAGACGCAGATATTCACCACCTACTCAGATAACCAGCCCGGCGTGCTGATCCAGGTGTACGAGGGCGAGAGGGCCATGACGCGGGACAACAACCTGCTGGGGCACTTTGATCTGAGGGGAATCCCTCCTGCACCCAGGGGAGTGCCCCAGATCGACGTAACCTTTGACATCGATGCTAACGGTATTCTCAATGTAACAGCCATGGACAAGAGCACAGGCAAGGCTAACAAGATCACCATCACCAACGACAAGGGCCGGCTGAGCAAGGAGGAGATCGAGCACATGGTTCTGGATGCTGAGAAATATAAAGCTGAGGATGAGGTCCAGAGAGAGAAAATTGCTGCAAAAAATGCCTTAGAATCCTATGCTTTTAACATGAAGAGTGCTGTGAGTGATGAAGGTCTACAGGGCAAGATTAATGAGTCTGATAAGAAGAAAATACTGAGTAAATGCAGTGAGGTCCTTTCATGGCTGGAGGCCAATCAACTGGCTGAGAAAGATGAGTTTGATCATAAGAGAAAGGAATTGGAGCAGGTGTGTAACCCAGTCATCACAAAGCTCTACCAGGGAGGATGCACTGGGCCTTCCTGTGCAACAGGGTATACACCTGGAAGGGCTGCCACAGGCCCCACCATTGAAGAAGTAGATTAATCTTTTCTGGAGCTGGAGGGTTCTAGGGTGCCTCTAAGATGAATTTTGTTCCCCTCATCTTTAAACATGGTTATGATTCCTGAATCGACTGGACCTGAAGCTAAGTTACCATACCTTTTGGATTCTGATAGAGGAGTCTCATATACCATCTCTTCACACTCCAACATCCTGTTTCTGACTCTGGATTGAGACTCTTAGGGAAACTAGGCCTCTCTCTGAACCATTTGAAGAATTTGAATGTCTGTTATTTATTTCCAGCCTCCCCAACTTTCTTCTTCCTGTGTGGATGGTTATCTGTCCCTCAGTAAATTTGTTCCTAAAGCAAATTACTTCTGGTATTTTTAGACTGTGAGTGTATCTTGTAAAGTAGGGAAAAGGAGAGCTCCTGGAGAGACCATCTGTGGTCTGTTTGTGAGCTAATTGTGAATGATTAAGCTGATAAGGCCAAAGTATTTGAATTTTCATGAGCTAATTGTTTCAAGAAAAAACAACTTTTGATCATCAGGCACCTTTAGCCCCAGTTAGAGTAGTTGCTAATTAGTTACTGCTTATATTCAGTGATAGACTGATTTCTGTGCTTAGGGTTCAGCTGCTTCCAGGGGTGGGTGGGTGGGGCGGTGGTGAGGGCACAAACTTCTGCTTGATGTCCTGATGTCACTTACAGGTGGGGCCTAGGAGATCCAGCGTCTGTGCACTCAGAGTTCATTATTACAGTCCTTTACATGCTGAAAATATTTCTACAACAAACTCCTAACAAATGTGTACTTTTATGCAAGATGAGAAATGGAAGATGTATTACAATCTTATTCCTTTAAAAAATATTTTCACTTATTGTGTCATAATATCGCATACTTATAAAGCCTTGGGGACCCGAGTATAGAAGTACGTGTAACTGTGTAACTGCATTTGTGTCCCTTTCTGTTTGAGAGGGAAATATTTTTTAAGTGAAAATATTAGAATGGGTATTTCTAGCCCCGAGCCAGACTGTTTGGTTTTACTCAGTCCTTTACAGGACAGTCCTAGGCAAAACCGTAAAAGAAATGTGGACCGAGAGAGTAATATCTTTACTGGGAACCTTTGATAAAATCGAGATATGTGCGCAGGCTCCTCATCTCCGGGACTTCTCAACATTTTTTTTCTTTACTTTTATCAAAGTGTAACATACATAGAAAAGTGTACAAATCATCATGGGTTTTCACAAGCTCCCCAGCAGTTTGCAATAGGAAGTGTCTTTAGAGTATGAGCAAATCATGCTGGAACTGTACTTATTGTCATAGAAAGGAACAAAAACCCGAGAGGCGGTGAGGCGCCCTCCCCGACGCTCGTGCAGCAGCTGGGGCCCGCGCCTGCGCGGTGGGAGCCTGCCACTCCGGGAGGAAGTCGGAAGGCGGGAAGCTCCGCCCCTTTCCCGGCTTTGGCGTTCCCCTCGGCTCTATCCCCCCC
This sequence comes from Phocoena sinus, assembly GCF_008692025.1. Taxonomy (NCBI): domain Eukaryota; kingdom Metazoa; phylum Chordata; class Mammalia; order Artiodactyla; family Phocoenidae; genus Phocoena; species Phocoena sinus. The sequence goes on from NC_045773.1 coordinate 80,544,573, forward strand.
ACCCTCCCCGAGCCGCGAGCCCGCGGGGCGCTGTCCTCCACCCCTCGGAGCTCTCCGCGGCGCTTCCCGCAGCGCCTGCGCGACCCCGCCCCGCCCCACGCGCGGGTTCGCGTTCCCGTTGCCGCCAGCCCTTCGGTCCACTGCACCCGGCCCTCGCACTCCCGGTCCGGCGGGCGCCCAGCGGCGCAAGCACCATGGTAGGTACCGTGACGTCACAAGGGGGCGCCCTCGGGGAGCGCGGGCGGTTGAGACGGTTGGGGGCAGGGCAGGGGTCCCTCTGGGGGCTTTGTTCTTCTGGACTGGCGTTGGGCCCTAGGACTTTTCCCTCCATCCTTAGTTCCTGCGCCTAAAGTTCTTTGAGGAGAGATCTGGAAGCAAATAGGATTTTTTTTCCCCCATAAGAAAAAAGGAAAAAAAAAACAGAGAGTCGGCGGAGACAGCAGTAGGAACAGCTAGACCTCAAGGATCATTTCCCTGACGGAGAACAGGCTCCGGGAGCGTGCGGGTGGCATACTTTCTACAGTCTCTGGGAGGCGTGGACAGGACCCTAGGAGAGGTCGTCCGTTGAGAGACGAGCCCGAGATGTGTAGCGCAGAGCTTCTCTCTGGGGCTTTATGTCAGGGGCTCGAGGTAGTGTGCATAATCATATGGGCTCCAGCTGTTCATCCGAGTGTTCCTTCCTGTGAAGTTTTGAGAACTGCCAGAAATGTGGCAGGGATCCCAATACCAGTATTCGGTAATACTAGCAGGGGGACACGCCTCTTACCATGTCCCTTCCCATATGATGGTTTTCCCCCTCTCGCCCAATAGCTCTTCTATTCCTTTTTCAAGTCCCTTGTGGGCAAGGATGTGGTCGTGGAACTCAAGAATGACCTGAGGTAGGTACCTGCTCTGCCAAGTCTGTAGGGGGTGGATGTGCCCAGCGCCCTGGAACTTCTTTAACAAGTATTTGAGGGCTAGGCAAGGTGGGAGGGATACAAAGGAAATAAATGACTTGTGCCTCAAGCTTACAGATTAGCTGAGGAGTTGTATTTTGTACTGGAAAAAAATACAAAGAAGTATGTAAGTAGTAAGTACTAGAGAGAAGACAGGGCAGACGCATCAATAACATTTTTTACAAAACGTAGTTTTGTTTTTCTGATTATATATTCCTTTGACCCAACTTCTAGAAATGTAAGTATCGGTTCCTCAAGTAAAGATGTATGTACAAAGATGTTGGTAGATTTTTTTTTTTGTAGTAGTAGCCAAAAGTTGGGGGAAAAATTAAAATAGTCATAAACAGGGAATGCGTTAGATTGTGGTATTTCCATATAATATAGCTGTTCACATAGAAATGAGATGTATTAATATGGAAAGCTGTTGCAGAATAGTATATGTGGCATTATCTCCTTTTTGTTGAAGAAAATATAAACAGAAGACCAATGCAGCCCCTTCTGTCTATACTGCTTTTACATCCCCTATCCCCTTGTATCATTAGCTTCTAGTCATTTTTCAGGAGTTGGATTAAACGCTGTATCCTTGGACTTTCCTGGTTCTTCTTCTAGCCAAGTAGACGCTTCCTTTTCTTTCTTTCTTTCTTTTTTTTTTTTTGGCCGTGCCACACAGCATGTGGTATCTTAGTTCCCCCGCCAGGGATTGATCCTGTACCCGCTGCATTGGAAGCATGGAGTCTTAAACTACTGGACCTCCAGGGAAGTCCCTAGCCAAATAGACTCTTCTGTCAAAGAGTCTTTTTTTCTTCCTAGTGGCTTCTCAAATTGTGATTTCATAGAAATGTATTTACTGTTTAGGATCTATCTTTCCTACAGGACCAAGACCATGTTTAAGCTCACCACTGTGTAACTAATGTCTAGCACAGGCCTGGTATCAATATATAGTAGGTGCTTAATAAATGTCTGCTGAAGGAAAAAAACATAGCCAACATTTGAGAACCTCCTATAGACTAAGAACTACTCTGAATACTTTACATTTGTTAACTCATTTAATTCTCAGAACACCTCTACATGATATATACTATTGTTCCTGTTTTACACATGAGGAAACTGAAGCTTGGATAGGTTAAGAAACTTGGTTAAGTCTACACAAATACTAAAAGACAAAGCCAGAACTTAAATCCCATTCTGTCTGCCCCCCGACCCCTTTTTAAAAATTAAAAACAGGGTCATAGTTTCTATGCAGTTGTGAAACTTGCTTTCACCTAATGGTATGTTGTGGATATTTTCCATGTCAATAAAGTTGATGTTTAGCGTTTTAACGTTCTTAATGTCTGAATGGCATTTTTCTTAGCTGGCTAGAACTAATTTAACCAAAACCTTGCTGTTGGACACTTAGGCTGTTTCCAATTATTTGCTTTTATAAATGATACTGCCCTGAACATCCTCATGCATACATCTTTGTATACATCTCATTTCACTAGAAAAAATTCCTTTAAGTGAAATGTACATTTAAAATATTGATACATATTACCTGATTGTCCTTTAGAAAGTTTGAATGAATGTATTCTCTCCCCAGTGGTTTCTTCTTCATTTCTATGTGAGATAATTTCTTAGTGGGGGAGGCATTGACATGGCAGGGAACAGTGAGGCAAGGAATTTGCCTTTTAGATCAGAGATTTCGATTTATGGCACTGACAATGCATGTGGTATTGAGGGCATATATTGATAGATTGGGTCCATATAGAGACAAGTGTGGAAAGCACAACTACCCTCAGCAATTCTGTGAGATGACTTGTTTTTTGATTTTCCTCTTCTTCCTGGGTCTTCCACATGGCAAGAATAACTGTTATGTTATAGCCCCAGATCCTAAAGCAAGGACTTAAAAGATTCAAAGGTAATCCATTGGGTTGGGAGAAGAGCTCTTTCTCTTGTGCTGGTTGTCAGACCACTTTTGTCCTAAATATCTCATTCTAAAGGGACTGAATGAAATGTTACCACCTTACGCAATTCCTGAAAGTTATTGCATTGCTGCAGTTGGTGATAAGGCACTGTCAAAAGTTTTTTAGCAGCCAGAGATGTGGTAAAACCACCACTGAGGCAGTTGGTCTCAGACACTGGATTTCAGACACTTAGAATTTTACAAAAATTAGGGCCAACAGAGAACTGACAACTTGAATTTTGGCAAGGTAAGGATTTTTTTTTTTTTTTTTCGGTACGCGGGCCTCTCACTGCTGTGGCTTCTCCCGCTGCGGAGCACAGGCTCCGGATGCGCAGGCCCAGCGGCCATGGCCCACGGGCCCAGCCGCTCCACGGCACGCGGGATCCTCCCGAACCGGGGCACGAACCCATGTCCCCCGCATCGGCAGGCGGACTCTCAACCACTGTGCCACCAGGGAAGCCCCGGTAAGGATATTTTTAAAACTGCGATTTATTAACAATCATATTTTTTTTAATACAAAAAAAAAGGAAGGGCAATTAAAGAGCAGTTATTCTTAGGAGGAAACCAATGACAACCTTCAGCACACTATATACACACTACACTAGCCTGCGTTTCCTCTTTTGTCACGGACTTATGAAACCTTTGAGCGCACATCAGTATTTGAGAACCAGTTCTAAGGAACTTAGAATCTGATGATGACATGCAGAATGGTTAGGATGAAGGCAGCCAGGTTGGAGGCTGGCCTGGATTGAGCTGTAAAGTCATTAGACCTTGGTTTGTAGAAATCATACTACAAAGAGAATTACAGAAATGTTAGAAAGACATCAGCAAACCATAGGGATTCGTGGGACGTGGAGGATGGAGAAGTACAACTTATAGGATTTGAGGTTGTGAGACTTCGTGTTGAAACTGTTGGCAGAAATGAAAGGATTGGGAGAGGTAGCATGGCTTGGAGCACTGGTATTTAGATAGCATTCCTCTTTAACATTGCAGGGGGCTCAAGGATTGAGGAAGGGAGAGGACATCCCTGTGCCTGCATCATCAAGAACACTGCTAGCTACCTACTTTACCTACTTTACATATGAGGCTCTGGTTCCAAAGCAATAGTATTTGAAAATAGCTGGTGGTTCTGGGGGTTGGACAGGCCTGAACCAAAGTCTCTGTTTGTTCTAAACTTGGGCAAGTTATAAAACGTTTCTGAGCCCCTGGATGGTTAATAGCTACCTTATGAAGTGGCTGTAAATATTACAAATACGCAGAATACAGGTCTAGCCCATACCAGTTGTTTAATGGTATCTGCTAAGAGTGAGTTGGTTTAGGGAGAGGAGAGGTTATTTTAGAGGTCTAAAATAACACACTGCTGTTTTTCAGAGGTCTAAAATAACACACTGCTCTGGAAGCACCTACTTTCCTAGTCTAGAGCTTAGACATATCCCTTTTTGGTTCTGCCTTTCCTGGTTTCCTCAAGTACTTTTTTTTTTTTTTTTTTTTTTGCGGTACGCGGGCCTCTCACCGTTGTGGCCTCTCCCGTTGCGGAGCACAGGCTCCAGATGCGCAGGCTCAGCGGCCATGACTCACGGGCTCAGCCGCTCCGCGGCATGTGGGATCCTCCCGGACCGGGGCACGAACCTGTGTCCCCTGCATCGGCAGGCGGACTCTCAACCACTGCGCCACCAGGGAAGCCCACCTCAAGTCCTTTATTTCCCCCCAACCATGCTCTTATCCCTGCTCTGCAGTCACCTCTATGTTGACTTTGGTATAAACTAATTGGGTTTTACCCTCTCTCTGCCCCTGACAGCATCTGTGGAACCCTCCATTCTGTGGATCAGGTGAGAATATAATAAGGGCCCTGAATGGGGTCTTGGGGAAGGAGATGGGAGAGGTTAAGGGCTGCGTACATTCATCTTGTCTCTAGTTCTAATGATGGTGTTCATCTTCTTTTCTTAGTATCTCAACATCAAACTAACTGACATCAGTGTCACAGACCCTGAGAAATACCCTCACATGGTGAGTTGTGGATGGTAGAAAAGAGGAGACATCTCTCAAAGCAGGAGGTCCCTGGGTGGATAGAGGACATTTTTTAAGGGTGTTTTCACATTTGTCTATCTTTGTCCAGTTATCAGTGAAGAACTGCTTCATCCGGGGCTCAGTAGTTCGCTATGTGCAGCTGCCAGCAGATGAGGTCGACACACAGTTGCTACAGGATGCGGCAAGGAAGGAGGCCCTGCAGCAGAAGCAGTGATGGTTCCTCCTCCCTTCCCCTCCTTCCACTGGTGACCCTTAACCTCATGTCCCAGCCCGGGAGGCCTCCCTCCCGCACTTGAGGTGTTGTTTGTTTCTACATAGCAAAGGCTTTTTTTTTTTTTAAGGGATGTGGATGAGAGGAATAATAGTAGGGAGCAGCTGTCCTCTGTTGAGAAGGGGAGGAAAAGTAGGCTGGGAACTGCGAAGCCTTCGCTGGCCCCAGCACCTGCCTTTCTCACTTCTTCCCTGGAGATGGTGGGAAGATCTCCCAGATCTCTCCAGGGTAGCACGTGATTCATTTTGGGGATGGAAGGAATCTGTCCCGCATCGGGAATAAAATTTATGACGCAAATTCTGGTTCTGTGTGTGTTTTGGGAAGGGGGCTGGAGAATGGGAAAGGGGTGCTAAATTCATCCAAGCCCTGTTACTCTCATTACCCTAGCCAAGAATCCAACCCATCCCGGCATTATCTGCTGCTACTCTCCTTGGTGTGAACCATATCATTACTTCAATTAGACTGCACGTGTTTCCTGAACATTCCCCTACTTAAATGGCCTACCTATCGCAGCCTTTTGCTTATCCTGTAGCTACGAGTGCTTGCTGTCCTATTACCATGAAAGCTAATGAGACGCCAAAATGCGTTTAATGCTGCTGCATTTCTTCCTCAGCCCAGCCAAACCAGTACACTCTTTCCCAGTATCTATTGCAGATAAATAAATACAAGTGACAAAATACTGTGGAGAGTTGTGACTGGAAATTAACTTTCGCTCGTTTAGCGAACAAGAGATGCCGCTACAGATATGAGTTCTCAGCTTAGAGGCCATCCAGCGTGACTCCCTCTTCCCACATAGGAGGAAATGAGGACCAGGGAGGACCTGGACACCAGAGACCTTCGCCAAATAGATCCGCGTCCGCGTCAGGGAGCGCCCTCCCCGCCGCTTCCCCAGCTGCCCGCTCGGCACCGCCCTCCCGCCCGGCCGAGGACCCGCGCGGGGTGCCCGCGGCGGTGCCTGACGGGAGCGCGGTTCCCGGGCGCGTCGCCACCTCGTACCCGCGCCCCTCGCTGTTCCTCCGGAGCGCGGTCTGCGGCGGGCGGCGCGGTCCCCGGGCCAGGGTCGGGCCAGGGCAGCGCCCGCACACTCAGGCGGGGCACGGCTGCCCCCGCCAGGACCCGCGGGCCCGGAAACGCTTGCAGTCACACGTGGGCGCCGACGGCTCGGGCTGCTGTCGCAGGGAGCTACGGTCGCCCAGACAACTGCCCGCCGTCGACGCCCGCTGGACTCCCCGGCTCCAGCCGCCAGACCAGTCCAGCTTCGGCCGGCGCCCGGCTATGAGGTGGATACCAGGCTCAGTGTGACCACCTCCCTCCAGTACGTACATACATCCCGAACCCGCGTCCTGCCGGCCGCTGAGGGGCTCCTACGAGCTTCCCACACTCCCCGAGGGCCCGCGGTCACGGGAAGTTCCCCACTGTCATTGCCACTCCGAGAGCTGGGTCCTCGGCTCTTGAAGTCCAGTCAGATTCCTGGGTCCCTCGGTCTTACCCTGTCTCTTTCTCCTTAGGGTTTTTCCACCTCGTTCGGACCTCCTGCATAACCATGTCCGTTCTTTACGTCTCTCCTCACCCCGATGCCTTCCCCAGCCTCCGAGCCCTTATAGCTGCTCGCTACGGGGAGCATGGGGAGGGTCCGGGATGGGGAGGAGCCCACCCCCGCATCTGTCTCCAGCCGCCCCAGACCAGCAGGAGTCCCTTTCCGCCACCCCGCCTGCCCGCCCTGGAACAGGGGCCCGGTGGGCTCTGGGTGTGGGGGGCCACAGCTGTGGCCCAGCTGCTGTGGCCAGCAGGCCTGGGGGGCCCTGGGGGTAGTCGGGCAGCCGTCCTCGTCCAGCAGTGGGTCAGTTACGCAGACACGGAGCTGATACCAGCTGCCTGTGGGGCAACGCTGCCAGCCTTGGGACTCCGAAGCTCTGGCCAGGACCCCCAGGTGAGAAGAAGCGCAGAGGGGAAGGGGGAAATTTAGAAGAAGGAAGCAAGACTTGGAATGGATGGTTAGCCAGGAAGTCAGCATGTCAGACGTAGAAGAAAATTGATCGTATTCCATATTGCCACCTGCTATGGTAATCTTGGGTAGCTTTCTTAAACTCTTTGAGCCTTGGTCTTTCTATGTCTGTGAAAACGAGAATTGAGAACATGTTGAGAAGTTGAAAAGATGTGTGCAGAGCACATAATCTAGTGCCAGGTGTTTTAAAGTCTCAGAGTAAGCGTTTGATGAATCTGAAACTGATGAGGTTAGGTAGAGGTTACTGTGAATTGTAGGAAAAGATTGGGTGAAGGAGAGATGAGGAGAGGCAGTCAGGCCTGGAGAGATGACAGTTGCTGGGAGAAGATGGAGGAGAAGTGAAATGAGGAAGAAGGGAAGTAGGAGAAAGGAGAGAGAATCATACCAGATTATAATTAAATTCTTCTTGAGTGGAGCTGTGCCTTACTGCCCTTATAACACCACCTCCTTGCAGAGTATTGAGCACATGGTGGATAACTAGTATTTTTTGAATGAATGAATGAATGAAATGAATATATGACTTAGATCCTGGTTTGCTCCCTCATATCCTGACTACCCTATGTAAATAGCGGCCCCCCTCATTGGAATTCTCTCTCCCCCTCAGCTTCATTTATTTTTCTTCATAGCACTTAGGAGAAAAATAGGGTAATACATTATATATTTGCACATTTATTGTCTCCGCCCCTAGAATGTAAATTTCAACAGGTCAGAGGCTCCATCTGTTCATATTGTCTCCTCATTCATTAGAGAAGGCCTGGCATGCAGTAACTACTTAAAAAGTATTTGTTGAAGCAGTTACTGTGTTGCTTCATGTGACTTTTAACTTCCTGTGCTCAGTATATTGTATCTGACATACAAGTGTTTAGTAGGCAGTCCAGTGGTTAAGACTCCACGCTTCCACTGCCTGGGGTGCGGGTTCGAGCCCTCTTTGGGGAACTAAGATCCCGCATGCTGCGTGGTATGGCCAAAAAAAAAAAAAAAAAAAAAGTGTTCAGTAGGAATTTATTGAATGAATGGGAAGTATTTTTATTATGATCATTTCAGTGAAGAAGAAACGTGATTTGTGGGAATGGAAGGAGGCCAAATGGATTGAATGGGGGTGGGGATTGAGGTGGGCCGAGCCTTATCTCATATCCCTTTTCCTTCCTGTTAGGCTGCACTGGCGGCCCTGGGCAGGGCCCTGAGCCCCTTGGAAGAGTGGCTTCGGCTGCACACCTACTTGGCTGGAGAGGCACCCACTCTGGCTGACCTGGCGGCTGTCACAGCTTTGCTGCTGCCTTTCCGTTATGTGAGTCATTGGGGCTTGGGGAAGAATGAGGGCAGGTTCCCTTAGACCTCACTATAGGGTGAGTAAGGATAGTTCATTTCTTTTCCCCACCCCAGGTCCTGGACCCCTCTGCCCGCCGGATTTGGGGTAATGTGACTCGCTGGTTTATCACATGTGTCCAGCAGCCAGAATTCCGGGCCGTGCTGGGAGAGGTGGCTGTGTATTCAGGGGCCAGGCCTCTCTCCCAACAGCCAGGTGAGGAAGCATGGAGGGTGGGAGCGAAGGGGTTCCTCTGGGGCCTTTCATGCAGCTCACTTTCTTTTGTCTCTTAGGAACAGCAGAATCACTGGGACAGGAGCTGGGCGGGGGTAGGTGGGAGGTCAGCACGGGGGAGCCTTTGGGCAGCTGAAATAGGCCATCTGAGACGTAATAGCACTCTTCACAGAGGGTCCCCAGCAGGTCTGCATTTCTGTGCCTCTTTCCAGGCTCTGAGGTCCCTGCACCCCCAAAGACAGCTGCTCAACTCAAGAAAGAGGCAAAGAAACGGGAGAAGCTAGAGAAATTCCAACAGAAGCAGAAGGTCCAACAGCAGCAGCCACCCCCTGGGGAGGTGAGAGGCTGGTGGAGCTGGATGGAGGGTTGGTGCCATGGTGAGCGGCTGATATCTGGGCCTATATCCTTTCCCTCCCGAGCAGAAGAAACCAAAACCAGAGAAGAGGGAGAAACGGGATCCTGGGGTCATTACCTATGACCTCCCAACCCCACCTGGAGAAAAGAAAGGTACTAGGAGGGGGAAGAGAGACCTCCACTCTTCACCTCTACCCTCCTTGTCTCTTCTCTTTTTACCCCTTTTGCTCTGTCCTTGCTCCCACTACTTTGCTTAGTGAGGATTTGCAGAGTCCCAGGTCCTTCTCTGCTGGCCCTTCGTCCCCTTCCCAGCTGCTCCCAGCCTCGGCTCTGACCCTTTCCTTCCTCCCCCTCAGATGTCAGTGGCACCATGCCTGACTCCTACAGCCCTCAGTATGTGGAGGCTGCCTGGTACCCTTGGTGGGAGAAGCAGGGCTTCTTCAAGCCCGAGTATGGGGTGAGTGGGCACTGCTGCCCAGGCCTGGAGGGGATGGGGGGGCGGGGAAGGACAGGGCTGAAGGATACATTGCCTGGGAGCGGACCAGAAGAGGTGACATGAGGCCTTAGTAAGTACCCATCCTTCCTCCCCGTCAGCGTTCCAGTGTGTCAGCACCAAATCCTCGGGGCATCTTCATGATGTGCATTCCACCCCCCAACGTGACAGGCTCTCTGCACCTGGGCCACGCGCTCACCAACGCCATCCAGGACTCCCTGACCCGATGGTGAGCTCCCGTCCTCCCCTCCAACTGGTCCCCTCTGCCTTCTCTGGCTCCACACTCCTGTGGTTCCCTTCTCTTTGCCGACTGGGGCCCTCAGCTCTGTCCCCTGGTGGTGCTACACCTCTCTGGGTCACTCCCATCTGATGACTTAGCATCCTCTCCTGGTCAAGTAACCAGCACTTCCACTTGCAGACTCTCTTCTCTTGCCACTAAAAATAACATTATTTTGAATTTAGCAGGAAATATGTGAATATATTCTTGTAAGAAATTTAAAACTTCAAGTTTCTTTGACCACCCTCCTCCAGATTCACTCCCTCCTAAGAATTAGCACACATCATTGTCATCACTTGGATGTGTATCTTTCCAGACCTTTCCTATTTGCTTACATGTACATGTACCCATAGAAATGTGTAGTTTTCCTTTTGATAAATGGGTTTTTCTTTTCTGTAACATAAAGGGCTCACACCAAACTTGTTATTTTATAACTTTTTTCTTACCCTTAACAGTTTATCTAGAGATTTTTCCTCATCCTTATATGTGGACTGACTTGATTCTCCTCATTGCTCCTTAGTGTGGCTTTACATAATGGTGTCACTTTTTTTTTTTTTTTTTTTTTTTTTGGTACGCGGGCCTCTCACTGCTGTGGCCTCTCCCGTTGCAGAGCACAGGCCCCAGACGCACGGAGGCTCAGTGGCCATGGCTCATGGGCCCGGCCACGCCGCGGCATGTGGGATCTTCCTGGACCGGGGCACGAACCCGTGTCCCCTGCATTGGCAGGCAGACTCTCAACCACTGCGCCACCAGGGGAGCCCTGGTGTCACTTTTTATTAATGGATGTTCCTAATTTTTCTCTGTTGAAAAGTGTTGGAATGCACATTTCCTATACATGCTTTCTCAAGCTCCTATGGAAGCATATCTCTGGCGTAGATACCAAGAAGTGAAATCTCTGTGTCCAAGGGGCCTGCCTTTATTGAGTACAAATAGAAGCTGGCAAGTTGCCCTCCAAAACGGCTTTACCAGTTTATACTCCATGAGTTGCATGTGAGGTGTGCCCCTGCCAACCCTGGACATTATCTGTCTTTGTTTTCCCAGTCTGATGGGGGGAAAATGGTTATTTCTGTTACTGCTGATTACTAGTGAGGCTGTGTCTCTTCATGTATCCTGGCCAGTCAGGTTTCTCTTTATATGTATTGTCTGAACCTGTTGTTTGCCCATCTTTCTATTCTTTGTTTGTTTGTTTACTTTTTTAATTGTTTCGTTAGAAGATTCTTTATAGAGTGTATGTATACATTTTGGCTATTGATTTTTTTTGTTGTTGTTATATATGTTATAAACATTTTCTCCTGTTCTAGCAGTTGACTTTTTTCCCCCACTGTTAATATTTTGACTAGTTAACAACCACAAAGGCTAATATTTCAGGTGATGTATTTCTTTTAAAAAGTATTTTAAAACAGCATCTTATCTATTGAAACTAGGGTTTATTTATTATATTTTAAATTTTGAGAAGTTTTTCTAGTGTCCTACTTAACTCAATTAATTGGTCAAAAATATTTACAGGACATAACTGTGTGCCAGCTCTGCTCCGGGCACTGGGATACGTCAGACTTAGCATTTTGCAAGGAATGAAGAGTTGGAAAAACAGAGTTGTGTTAAATACGTATAACAGCCAGATTATTTACGTGAGGAAAGGTTACACTTCTTACAGAACACTTAAGCTAACAACATTTTTTTCTAATGAGCACGGTTTAAATCAAATATTAGAAACTCCCATTACTTAACTGGAATAGATTCACGTCAGTGTTTTAGAATCACAGATAATGTGAAATAACAGCCATAGGTATCTCCACCAGTAAGACATAAAAATGAAGTAAAAGTGACTATCTACCTATGTTTTTTCCTTTTTTTTCTAGCAGAGAATAAGGTGTTTTTCTACAAATATCCATGACATTTTATTGATTTTTTTTTTGGCCAAATTTATATGCTCCCCAAGAGACACTTAGTGAAATAATATTTTTATCTTCCTCTCTCATGCTTGATTTCTTTAATAGTATTGTTTAACAACATCTTGAAAAGGTCAGAAAATGTTCATATCCATTACAGCATATAAGAATGTCTGTGATCTGTAAGAGAATGGAGTTGCTACAGTCCTGTCCCCAAGGAGATCTAAACCCAGTGGGGGTAAACAGACTGATAAAGTAATGGATATAATGCAGTTTGATGAGTCATTGAAAATAATGTATGGACACAGCGTTACTGTATTTCTACAGTAATTTTCTCTCCCCCACTCTTTTTAAACATTATCATTTTTTAAAATTAATTAATTAATTAGTTAACTTTTGGCTGTGTAGGGTCTTCATTGCTGCACATGGGCTTTCTCTAGTTGCAGCAGTTGGGGGCTACTCTTTGTTGTGCTGCGCAGGCTCCTCATTGCAGTGGCTTCTCTTGTTGTGGAGCATGGGCTCTAGGCATGTTGGCTTCAGTAGTTGTGGCACGTGGGCTCAGCAGTTGCGGCGCACAGGCTTAGTTGCTCCACGGCATGTGGGATCTTCCCAGACCAGCTCGAACCCGTGTCTGCTGCTTTGGCAGACAGATTCTTAACCACTGCACCACCAGGGAAGTCCCATTAACATGTATCATTTTTTGTTTTTGTTTTTGTTTCTTGCGGTACGCGGACTTCTCACTGTTGCGGCCTCTCCCGTTGCGGAACAACAGGCTCCGGATGCGCAGGCTCAGCGGCCATGGCTCACGGGTGCAGCCGCTCCGCGGCACGTGGGATCTTCCCGGACCGGGGCACGAAGCCATGTCCCCTGCATCGGCAGGCGGACTCTCAACCACTGCACCACCAGGGAAGCCCAACATGTATCATTTTTTAATAACAATAATAATAGCTGACATTAATTTGGTCCTCTCTCCTACTTTAAAATGTACTTCTCAAAGGTCACCAAAAAGTTCATTATAGGGGCTTCCCTGATGGCGCAGTGGTTGAGTCCACCTGCCGATGCAGGGGACACGGGTTCGTGCCCCGGTCCGGGAGGATCCCACATGCCGCGGAGCGGCTGGGCCCGTGAGCCGTGGCCGCTGAGCCTGCGCGTCCTGAGCCTGTGCTCCGCAGCGGGAGAGGCCACAACAGTGAGAGGCCCGCGTACCGCAAAAAAGAAAAAAAAAAAGTTCATTACAGTTTAATGCTTCATGGGCCACATCAGCGCAGAGCTTGATTAAGAGTAAACTGCATTTACTTGTACCAGAGTATGGTAGGTGAAGACTCACGATACTGCCATCTCTATTTCTCTAATTCATCCCGATTAATTCCCTGAAGTATTACTAGCTTCCAGTCATTTTCTCCAAAATAGTCGAGTCCTTGAATTTCAACTCAGAGATTTTATTGTTCTGAGGTTTTATGTTTTAACCTAGTCAGTTTACCAATGTTCTTTGACTTAATGTTTACTGTCTTGTTAAAGAAAATCTCTCCTGCCTCCAAGTTACAAACGTGATCGATCACCTATTATTTTCTTCTTTTTTTTAATTTTTGGAAACGATACCATTTTCTAATGCTTTTCTTATAGTTTTGTTTTCTAAAGCTGATGGTTTTTCTTTTTAATTAAATTAGAATTAAACTAAATTTAGATTTATTTTAAAGTAAATAAGTTTATTTTTGTGGCTTTGGGGAAGTAGGGTGATTTTTCCAACCAATTAGCTAGTGTCCCAAAGAAATTTATTGAATAGTTTGTCCTTTCTCCATTGATATGAAATGCCACCTTTAACAAATACTAAATATGCTTGAATCTGTTTCCAGTCACTGTTTTGTTTCCTTAATCTATAACTTTGTTCCTAGTTCCTGTGAAAACTTCTTTTAATAATCGTAACTTTCTCACATGTGTCGATATCTAGCTGGGCGAGAGCCTCCTCTTTGTCCTTCTTTTGCCAAATTGCCTTGGCTATCCTCACACATCTCTGTCTGACAGTGATTTTAGAGTTGGGAGAGTCCTGCCCCATCGCCCCTCTCTTTCTCAAGTTCACCGACTGCCTGCCTGGAGTCCCTTCCTCCTTCGGGGCAGCTCTACTGCCTGCTCACCTCTGCTTCTCCGTGCTCCTCCCACAGGCACCGCATGCGCGGGGAGACCACCCTGTGGAATCCTGGCTGTGACCACGCGGGCATTGCCACCCAGGTGGTGGTGGAGAAGAAACTCTGGCGTGAGCAGGGGCTGAGTCGGCACCAGCTGGGCCGAGAGGCCTTTCTGCGGGAGGTCTGGAAGTGGAAGGAGGAGTGAGTGCAGCATCCCTGCAGACATCACAGCCCTGCCTCCCTGTCCCCTGTCCAGATAAGATCTCTGTCACCTGCAACCCTGGCTGCAGGGTCAGACCCTCCCACAGAGGCTGAGGATCATTTGGCCCCAGGGACAACGTCCGTTTCAGAGGGATGAGTGATCCCCATATTCTGCCCCATTAGCTGCCTGGTGTCTCCCTCCACCCAGGCCTGAATGCTGATCCTGGCCTTTCTGTCCACTTCCAGGAAAGGGGATCGGATTTACCACCAGCTGAAGAAGCTTGGCAGCTCCTTGGACTGGAATCGAGCCTGTTTCACCATGGATCCTGTGAGTAGGAATAGGGGCGGGTCTCGGGGCTGGGGTAGGAGTAGGAAGCTCCCCACGGAAGAGAGCATATGCCCAGGGCCCTCCCCCAGGAGGTGGCCCACTCATAGGAAACCACTAGGGCTCAGCTGCAAATGCCGCTTTCTACCCCCTGTCATGGCCCTTTGTGTTACCTGTCACCTACCTTAGGAGCTCAGATTCCTTCCAGTGGCACATGGTGGGGCCTCACCCTCCCCTGGAGCCTGAACCCCCAGGATTTTCTGCATTAGCACCTGTCCCTAGCTGAGTGGTTTCCCTGCCATCTACAGTATCACCAGGCTGTTGCCAACCTGTGTTCCCATAGTGCCCTCTCCCCCTCAAGAAAAGTACTTCTCTCCTCTAGCCCCTAAAGGGGTCTGTGTGCCGGGCAGTGGGGCTCTGGGCCAGCCGGGTCTCACTGGCCCCTGCTGCCTTGACACCGAGGCCCATCTCTGGCTCCCCCTGTTCCCCCGCTAGAAACTGTCAGCAGCCGTGACGGAGGCCTTTGTCCAGCTCCATGAGGAAGGAGTCATCTACCGTAGTACCCGCCTTGTCAACTGGTCCTGTACCCTCAACTCTGCCATCTCAGACATCGAGGTGTGCCCCTTCCCTCCCCCGGCTCTCCCCATCTCCACCCTCAGCCCCTGGGCCACTCTTCTTAATCTCCGCCTCACAGGTGGATAAGAAGGAATTGACAGGCCGCACACTGCTCTCTGTGCCTGGCTACAAGGAGAAGGTGGAGTTTGGGGTCCTCGTCTCCTTTGCTTACAAGGTCCAAGGCTCAGGTAGGAGCCAGGGGCACCAGGGTCCTGGGCTGGGTTGGCTGGGGGGTGGGAAGGGCCCAGCGCTGAGCCCACAAGGCCTCCTGTCACCCCAGACAGTGACGAGGAGGTGCTGGTGGCAACAACTCGGATTGAGACGATGCTGGGAGACGTGGCCGTAGCCGTGCACCCCAAAGACCCCAGATACCAGGTGTGGCGGTGTGCTGCCCGCAGTTGGGGGATGAATGCTGGCTGAAGCGGCCCCCACGCTACGTGGGGGGATGGGTGCTGAGCCCCCAGCTGATGAGAGAAATTGGATCAGAAACTCATCTGCTGGCTGTTTTCTGGACGTGTAGATGGAATTTGGATGTTAGAAAGTTAGGACCCTGCGTAGGAGGGAGGCGGGCCCAGCCCTTCGTGCGTTTTTGGCATCTCCCTCTGTCCCCAGCACCTGAAGGGGAAGAGCGTGATCCACCCATTCGTGTCTCGGAGCCTTCCCATCATCTTCGATGGTTTTGTGGACATGGAGTTCGGCACAGGTGAGCACAGGGCTGTCCTGTGGGGAGAGGAAGGAGCCATGAGGCACACTCCTGCTGTCCGTCTCCCCTTTCAAAGAAAAAAATAAGCTTCACCTGAGCAGGCAGGAGTTGGGCTGGTTCTCAGGGGACTGTGTGAGGGGGATGGGGGACAGGGGTGATCTGAGAGCCACATCCGTCGGCAAAAGGGGGAGTGCGTGTGGGCAGAGACTCTTCTGAGTCCCTCGTGACCCTGGCACCCTGGCGCACACCCCAGGCGCGGTGAAGATCACCCCTGCACACGACCAGAATGACTATGAGGTTGGGCAGCGGCATGGGCTGGAGGCCATCAGCATCATGGACGCCCAAGGGGCCCTTGTCAACGTGCCCCCACCTTTCCTGGTGAGACTGCCTGGGGCGTGGTGGCTGGCTCAGGAGACGGTGGGGTGCCTGGCACGGCCGTGACAGAGCCTGTCTCACATCCAGGGCCTGCCCAGGTTTGAGGCCAGAAAGGCGGTGCTGGCGGCGCTGAAGGAGCGGGGACTGTTCCGTGGCACTGAGGACAACCCCATGGTGGTGCCACTTTGCAAGTGAGGGTGGAGGCCAGGGAAGGGGGTGGGGACGGGTTTCTCGGGGTGCTCACCACCCAGCTTCCCCACCCACACGTACCTGCAGCCGCTCCAAGGACGTGGTGGAGCCTCTCCTGCGGCCGCAGTGGTACGTGCGCTGTGGGGAGATGGCCCAGGCCGCCAGCGCTGCTGTGACACGGGGCGACCTCCGCATCCTGCCCGAGGCCCATCAACGCACATGGCATGCCTGGATGGACAACATCAGGTGCGTCAGGCCCCTCGATGTGGGAATGGCGACTGGGCAAGGGGCCAAGCGGGGCAGAGGCCGGGCACCTCCTGCCCTTCCTTCATTCCCTCTCCTCCCCCTGACACTTGCAGGGACTGGTGCATCTCCCGGCAGCTGTGGTGGGGCCATCGCATTCCAGCCTATTTCGTCACTGTCAGTGACCCAGCTGTACCCCCAGGGGAGGTGAGAACTGGGCCAGGGCTGGGTACTGGCACATCTTGAGGGGCCTCTGGGTTCATTGGATCTTGGTGGGGGGACAGGCAGAGGTGCCCCCTTGGATACTCACTCCACCTGTGGCAGGACCCTGATGGGCGGTACTGGGTGAGCGGGCGCACCAAGGCCGAGGCTCTGAAGAAGGCAGCCGAGGAGTTCGGAGTGTCCCCGGACAAGATCAGTCTCCAGCAAGGCAAGGCGGGGCCTTGGGGTGGGGGCAGGGGGGGCTGATCCTCACCTCCACCCCGTCTGACCTCTGGCCCCCCTCAGATGAAGACGTACTGGACACCTGGTTCTCCTCTGGCCTCTTCCCCTTCTCCATCCTGGGCTGGCCCAACCAGGTACATTCCCGGGGCCAGCGCAGGGTAGGGTGGGAGTCGTGGGGGTGGGTGCTTGGCCCCCCATCACTCACGCCCTGCTCTGCCCCCAGTCAGAAGATCTGAGTGTGTTCTACCCGGGGACGCTGCTGGAGACGGGCCATGATATCCTCTTCTTCTGGGTGGCCAGGATGGTCATGCTTGGCCTGAAGCTCACTGGCAGGCTGCCCTTCAGAGAGGTGTGGAGACTGCTGAGACCCCTCCCACTGTCCCCTCCCTCACCCGGGCAGCTGTGGGTGGGCCTGGCCAAGGAGGCTTGTGGGGTCTCAAAGCCAGCCTGGGCTCTACTAGGTGATTCTGCACCCCAGTTTCTTAGAGGAGGGAGCACTTCTAATTCACACGAAGGCACTGAAGGGGCTGGCAGGGACACCGAGGGGCCTGAGGTTCAGAGGAGGGCAAACCAGAGGTAGGGGTAGGGGGACAGGCATTGGGGTCTAGGTGGGGAGACATCCCCACAGGCCTTCCCTTCCCTGCCTCGCAGGTCTACCTCCACGCCATCGTGCGGGATGCCCACGGCCGGAAGATGAGCAAGTCTCTAGGCAACGTCATTGACCCCCTGGACGTTATCCACGGAGTCTCTCTGCAGGTGGGGCTGGATGCTGGCTCAGGCCGGGAAGGGCTGTGGGGTGGTGGCCGCGGGCCTCTGACTACTCCCACCTCACCCTCAGGGCCTCCATGACCAGTTACTGAACAGCAACCTGGATCCCAGCGAGGTGGAAAAGGCTAAAGAAGGGCAGGTACAGAGGGTGGGCCCGGGGCTGGAGTTTGGGCAGAAGGCAGGTGGGGCTGGCTCAGGACGCTCACTCTTTACCCGCAGAAGGCAGATTTCCCGGCGGGGATCCCTGAGTGTGGCACCGATGCTCTCCGGTTTGGACTGTGCGCCTACACGTCCCAGGGTACGGCTCCCCAAACCTGTCTCAGCTGCATTGTTCCTCCTTCCCTGAGGCACAGATCTCTCCTCTGCCCTGGGCGTGAGCTGGGAGGGAGAACGGTGTGGACTCACACTTCACCTCCACCCAGGCCGTGATATCAACCTGGATGTGAACCGGATATTGGGATACCGCCATTTCTGCAACAAGCTCTGGAACGCCACCAAGTTTGCCCTCCGTGGCCTTGGGAAGGATTTTGTGCCCTCACCCACCTCTGAGGTGAGGGCCTGGTAGGCGCGAGGTGGGCAGCACCCACACAGGTTGCATCCTTGCCATCAAGCACGGCCCATGCTGTTTCAGGATTGTAGCCACAGAGTCAGGAAGCCCGGCTCCTGCCCCCAAGGAGCCTCTGTCTAGCTGAGGGGACAGAAGGATATAGGGACAGATTGTCATCAGGAGAGCCTCAGGCACTGTGGTCCTCCCACAAGGTGGAGGGGGGCCTGCCCCTTCTCCCCCAGGCACTGGGCACGTGGTGGTTGCCTTGGACCCATCAGGCTCCTGGAATGCAGATTTCCCCATGGTTCCCGTTCCCATGGGGTTCTGGCTCCCCTCCGCCTGGGCATATGGTGGCCCCCCGCCTGATATGGTGCTTCCTCCCAAGCCTGGAGGCCACGGGAGCCTGGTGGACCGCTGGATCCGCAGCCGGCTGGCTGAAGCTGTGAGGCTCAGCAACCAGGGTTTCCAGGCCTACGACTTCCCAGCTGTCACCACCGCCCAGTACAGCTTCTGGCTCTACGAGCTCTGTGATGTGTACCTGGTGAGGAGGGGCCGAGGGGCCGGGGTGCACAGAGCCCTGGGTTGGCATGAGACCTGAGCCAGCCTGTCCCCATCCCCGTCCTCAGCAGTTCAGCGAGGGCTGGAAGCTAGGCCTCCCCAGCCCTGAGCCCTGTGCCTCCCCCTCCCCAGGAGTGCCTGAAGCCTGTGCTGAGTGGGGTGGACCAGGTGGCGGCCGAGCATGCCCGCCAGACCCTCTACACCTGCCTGGACGTCGGCCTGCGGCTGCTCTCGCCCTTCATGCCCTTTGTGACCGAGGAGCTGTTCCAGAGGCTGCCCCGGCGGATGCCACAAGCTCCCCCTAGCCTCTGCGTTACCTCCTATCCGGAGCCCTCGGAGGTATGGGGTGTGGCCTGGCGCGGGCTCCGGGTAGCTTGCAGAGCCAGCCCCCAGCTTCCCTCACCCGCTTCTCCACCCCACAGTGCTCCTGGAAGGACCCTGAGGCGGAAGGCGCCTTCGAGCTGGCCCTGAGCATCACTCGAGCTGTGCGCTCCCTGCGTGCTGACTACAACCTCACCCGGATCCGGCCCGACTGTGAGCCTCAGGCCCCCGCGTCCCCCGTCCCCTCAGCTCACTCTGGGACCCGTGTCCAGTGTGGCTGTCTCGTCTCCTTTCTCCCTCCCACGCAGGTTTCCTGGAAGTGGCTGACGAGGCCACAGGCGCCCTGGCATCAGCAGTGTCGGGCTATGTGCAGACGCTGGCCAGCGCGGGTATAGTGGCTGTCCTGGCACTGGGGGCTTCTGTACCCCAGGGCTGCGCTGTGGCCCTGGCTTCTGACCGCTGCTCTGTCCACCTGCAGCTGCAGGGGCTGGTAGACCCGGCCCGGGAGCTGGGCAAACTGCAGGCCAAGCGCAGTGAGGCGCAGCGGCAGGCCCAGCGTCTGCGGGAACGCCGCGCTGCCTCGGGCTACACTGTCAAGGTGCCCCTCAAAGTCCAGGAGGCAGATGAAGTCAAGGTGTGTGGTGTGGGTGGGCGTTTCCTTCCCCATTTCCCACCCCATCACTCCCCCCACCATCAAACCCCCTCCTGCGCCTGCTCTGCCGGGCCCCAGGCAATCCATGGAGGAGCAGGTGGGACCACGTAATTCCCGCTCTCACACGTGAAGAACAGCCAGGGGAGGGGCACAGTCCAGGGTCACACAGCAAGTTGAAGATGGAAGCAGACCATCCATCCTTCCTCCCAGTCAGACCCCTCGTGCACCACCCGCTTCCCAGAACTTGGTATCCACATGCCAGGGGGCTGGGATTGGGATTGACCCAGTACAGTCAGGAAGCTTAGCAGATCACCTGGGACCCCTGCAGGGAGGAGCCATGGGATAAACCACAGGGACAAAAAGAGAAACATGAGTGGAGGCTAGGAGTTACAGAGCCTTGGCGGCTGAGCAGGGCTGTCTCACGTGATTGTCCCAGTAGCCCTCTCATGGCAGGGCAGTATTACCAACACCATTTTCCAGATGAAGGCTAAGGGCCCCTCAGAGCCTCTGTTCCTAACCACTGTGCTCTGCTTCCCCAGTCATTGGCTGGGGCTGAGCCACTGGGTGGCACACATGAGCTCTGAAGCCCCTTTGTCTTTGGGAATGGACCAGTCTGGGAAAAGACAGGACCAGGAGACCAGTGATGGTGGAAGAGAACAGGGAGGTGGGGAATTAGGGGGAAGCAGGCTAGCCAAGCACACAGTTCCCCCAGACTACTCCCTGCCCGTGGTCCTCACCCATCTTTCCAACTCTGACCCCTCTGCTCTTTTTTTTAAAAATATATATATTTATTTATTTTTGGCTGCGTTGGGTCTTCGTTGCCGCACGTGGGCTTTCTCTAGTTGCCGCGAGTGGGGGCTATTCTTGGTTGCGGCGCGCGGCCTTCTCGTCGCGGTGGCTTCTCGTTGCAGAGCTCGGGCTCTAGGCGTGTGGGCTTCAGTAGTTTTGGCACGTGGGCTCAGTAGTTGTGGCTCACGGGCTCTAGAACGCATGCTCAGTAGTTGTGGCGCACGGGCTTAGTTGCTCCGCGCCATGTGGGATCTTCCCGGACCAGGGGTCGAACCCGTGTCCCTTGCATTGGCAAGTGGATTCTTAACCACTGAGCCACCAGGGAAGTCCCTGACCTCTCTGCTCCTGTGGGCCTTTGGGGTTCTCTTCTCTTGGCCCTAGGTCTCACCACTCACCCCCTTTTTCACCCTCAGCTCCAGCAGACAGAAGCAGAGCTCAGGAAGGTCGATGAGGCCATCTCTCTATTTCAGAAGATGCTGTGATACACCCAACTCCAACCCTCGTAACTCCCAGTGTTCCACCATGGGGATGGCAGCAATAAAATATTTTGCCACAAAACCATCTTTTGGCTGTGTGTGGTGGGGCTGGGGACGGGGTGCTGAGGGGATGGGTTCCTGAATCCTCAGAGGCGCCAACGTGAACAGGAGGGCAGCAGGCTGGGCGTGAGGCACTGGGTCCTTGCGGGTAGAGAGGGGTAGAGAGGTGCGTCTCTCTGGGTCTGGCCCTGGCCCTGAGCCAGGCCTGAGTCACGCTGCTAGCTCCCCCCTCCTGCTGCCTCCGCCTCCCAGCTCTTCCCTCACCTCCGCACTGCGGCCAACCATCCAGCCGTGGGAGGCCCGCCCTGGTGCTGGCTGCTGCGTGTGGCCTTGGGCAGGCCGGAGTAGAGGGGCCAGGAGCCGCCTGTCCTGCCCACACCCTGCCGGGGCCTCCCTCCCTCCCTCCACTGAATCCGGCCTAGGTTAATTATAACTCTGACCTAAGTGCCCTGTGACACCCTGCCCCCGCCCCGCCTGGAGACCCAGCAACCAGGTAGGGGAGAGGCCTAGAGAGGAGACTTCCTCTGCGTGGGGGCGTTAGCCGAGGGGTGGGGTGGGGTGTGGTGCGGGGGTGGGGGAGGAGCCTCGGACCTTCCCCTGCAGGTGTAAGTCCCTGTTGGTCTGAGAGGCCCTCAGGTTGTCCGGATGATTGAAGGGAGAGGGTGGGGAAGCCAGTTAAGGGGCCAAAGCAGGTGCCCATGGAGACAGAGCCGGGCCTGCCCTGAAGTCTCTGCTGCTTCCTGCTCTCTGGAGAGCCTTCTGTTCCCCAGGTCCATGTCTCAGCCATGCTCCCCACGGACGAGCCTCTGTCCCACCTGGGCCCCTCACTGCTGCTGTTGCTGCAGCTGCTGCTGGCCCCCGCAGCTGCCTTCTTCCCCAATATCTGGAGCCTCCTGGCTGCCCCCGGCTCCATCACCCACCAGGACCTGACCGAGGAGGCGGCACTCAACGTCACCCTGCAGCTCTTCCTGGAGCAGCCGCCCCCAGGTCGGCCCCCCCTTCGCCTTGAGGACTTCCTGGTGAGCGTCCCTGGGTCCGGTCACATCCCAGGTGGATTCCCCCATTCTGGGGGACTTATACTACTTGAGGGTCCTGCTTGCCCAGAGAAGGGACCCCACGCACACATTCCCTCCTCCCCTCCTGACATCAACAATACCCAGGAGTCCTGGTCCTACAATCAGGAGTCCCCCTCCTTAGGAATGTCCAGGATTGCCCCTCCCTTGTAGGGCCCAGCACCCTCAATTCCTCCCACACCCGGCCTGGAGTGACAGAGCTGAGGAAATGTAGGCAGTGGTCCGATCCAAGGGGCTTCCCTGGAACCCCTGCCCCCTACCACCCTCCCAGGGCCGCACTCTCCTTGCCGACGACCTCTTTGCCGCCTACTTCGGACCTGGGTCTCCTTCCCGGCGGTTCCGAGCAGCCTTAGGAGAGGTGTCTCGTGCCAATGCCGCCCAGGACTTCCTGCCGACTTCCAGGAATGACCCTGACTTGCACTTTGATGCCGAGCGGCTGGGCCAGGGGCGCGCACGCCTGGTGGGAGCTCTAGGGGAGACTGTGGTGGCAGCCAGAGCCCTTGACCACAGCCTGGCCCGCCAGCGCCTCGGGGCTGCACTTCATGCCTTGCAGGTGAGGACAGAGTTGGTGGGTCGTGGTCAGAGGGGTCTTCGTTTCCAGTCTTCCTGTCTCCTGAATGGTGCCTCCTTAGCCATGCCTCCCCCTACTCTAGAAGGGGCTGGGGCGCTGCTTGCCAAGGCCCTGGGGCTATTCCCTAGTCCCCGCCTCCAAACTGGCAGCTTCCTGTGGGAACAGCCGGGAGGCATTGGCGGCTGGAGCAGGTGAGTGAGAGAGGACGGTGCTGAGGTCAAGAGGTGGGCCGTGCAGGCCACTGAAAGGCCTCTGGCTGGGCTCTGAGTGAGATGGGAAGAAACGTGGGAGGCTCCCACTTTGGCCGAGCTCTATTCTGGGCAAGGGAGAGAGCAGTGGAGCGGACTTGGGGTGTCTGGGGCGTAGCAGGGTGGAGGAGGCTTTCAGGCTGGGGAACTGGGAGGAAGGGGAGTCAGGGCTGGAGACGGTGAGAACAGTGAGCTAGTGCTTCTTCCCCTTCTCCTTTCTCTTGGGACCAGGATTTCTACAGTCACAGCAACTGGGTGGAACTGGGGAAGCAGCAGCCACATCCTCACCTCCTCTGGCCAAGGCAGGGGCTGCGGAACCTGGCGCAAGGTACGGCCGGGACCCCGCTGGTGAGGGTGAGCCCACAGAGCCGCCTCACATCCTGGGGTCGAATAGGGTACAACATGTCTTCATCTCTGGAACCACCTGTGCGGTCCCTCGGTTCAGCCAAAGGCCAGTCAGCTGCTTCCCCAAGGTCACGCAGCAGAGGACAGAGCCAGGACCGGATCTGCAGACGTCAGGGAGTTCTCTGTCTTTCACGTGGCTTCCTCCCCTCACTGGATCACACGGGGGGCTTTCTCTCTCAGTCCCCTCATCCTTCCAACTGAACTGTGACCCGGAAGCTGCCTCCTGTCTAGTACAGGTTCACTTCCTGTCCACAGCTCACAGAGGGCACACTCCCGTAGGATTGGTGCCTCCCCCCCACTTCCGGGTTTTCTAGCACAGTCCCAGTCTCAAATATTAAGTCTCATTGCCAGCCATGAGCTCCAGGTTTTAGTTCAGAAAGCCTGGAAGGGTACCAGCAAAGGGTACCTATGGGCTTTTACCTTGTTCCAGTTGAGAGGAAAAGCTGAAGAAGTTCGGGTGGACAGGGATAAAGGTCAGGGGCAGCAGAATCTTGGGTGCCAGACCCTTGCCCTCTCTTCCCAGTGGGCGATCCTACCTGCTCCGACTGTGATGAGTGGAGCTGCCCTGGGAATTTGCTGGGCTTCACACTCCTCACCTCTGGCTACTTTGGAACTCATCCCTCCAAACCTCCAGGTACCAGACAGGAAAGCCCCCAGAAGTAAAGGGAGAAAGTCACTTCCTCTCCCCTGACCCTCTCCCTAGGGACCTCAGTCCTGTAGCCCTTGTCCTATTTCCTATGGCATCACTTCTTGGAAGAAGGAGAGGATGCTGGGAGGGGAGCAGGTGGATGAAGGCCCACTGAGGTGGCCATGATTGTTGGGGTGGTGGGAGCAGCTTCTCACATTGCCGATAAGACTTCAGTGCCCGAGGGCAGCTTTTGGGGACTAACTGGAGGGATCAAGGGATCTACCGTGTGCTGTGGTAACTAATCATTCCAGATTTATTCCAGATTTGCCCTCTACAAAATATCATAATTTTCTGCTTATCCTTTGCTGAGGAGTGAGAGGGTCAGGGCAGGTCAGAGAGGGCCTCGTTTTATTAGGAGGCAGTGGGTTTTTTACCTCCACCCTCCAGATCCCTTTCCCCAACCCAGGGAAATGTAGCCATGGGGGCCATTTTGACCAGAGCAGCTCCCAGCCACCACGGGGAGGCATCAACAAGGATAGCACATCCCCAGGCTTCTCCCCACACCACATGCTGCACCTCCAGGCTGCAAACCTGGCCCTTCTGGCCTCCATCCAGGCCTTCAGCCTCCTACGAAGCCGCCTGGGAGACAGGGGTTTTTCCAGGTGAGTGGCCTCCTGGGGATGGGCTCCTTAATAGGTAGGTGCTCCAGAGTTGAGAAACCAGGGCCTGGGGACAAGTGTGCAGACCCTTCACTGTATCTCTGGCCTGCTTCCCAGGCTGCTGGACATCACCCCAGCCTCCAGCCTGAGCTTCGTCCTGGATACCACAGGAAGTATGGGCGAGGAGATCAATGCTGCCAAAATCCAGGCTCGCCACATTGTGGAGCAGCGACGGGGCGGCCCCATGGAGCCCACCCACTATGTCCTGGTGCCTTTCCATGACCCAGGTAACTGGGGTCTGGCAGGAATAGCGGAAGGAAGTCCAGGGCAAGGGGTAAATGCCACTGGTAGGGAAGTGGGCCTAATGGCTTCATTTCCGTAATAAAAGGGAGGCTCTTCCTAGGGTCCTGAGTGAGTCTTTACTGGTACTTGCGTGCATATTGGAAACAATCAGCCACTTCTACTGCTTCCAACATGACAGCACTTTCCATATGAGTTTAATCATTATGGGTGCTTAGGCAGGTAGCCTCTGCTTTCTTAGGCTTCCATTCTAATAAGTCATTTTCAGTTCTCTCCATTTCCTGTAGACAGAGGTTGGGATGAAGATGGGGGGTGGGTTGGTGGGTCCAGGCCTCTGTGAAATGTCTAAGACAGCTAGTTACATCATATTCCTTTCCCCACTAAATTAGAAGTCAGATCATCTGGCCTGGGTTGACCAGCACTTACTGTGTGTACTTAGGCTGATTGTTTAACCTCTCTTTCCTCAATTTCATCAACCATAAAGTGGATTAGTGTTTGCCTTATCCCGCCTATCTCCCAGGGTCAAAATGATCATCAAATAAAATTTGGATTGAGAATTCCCTACGGGCAGGGTTTGAGTCTGATCTGCCTATATAAATCTCTTAGTAGCTGACATTCAAAAGGTGTTTATCACATATTTGATAAAGGTACAAGTAAGTGAAGAATTTAGCACTTATTATGTGTCAAAGCACTATTCTAAGATTTACAAAATCAACTCATTTAATCACCCAATAACCCTCTCTGAGGTAAGTACTATTATTTCTCTGTCTTTTCTGTGAGGAAACTGAGGACCCAGTTTTTTTTGTTGTTGTTTTTTAGTTGAAGTATAGTTGATTTACAATGTTGCAGGTGTCCAGCAAAGTGATTCAGTTATATATATTCTTTTTCAGTTTCTTTTCCATTATAAGTTATTACAAGATATTGAGTATAGTTCCCTGTGCTATACAGTGGGTCCTCCTTGTTGGTTATCTATGTTGGCTTTTTTTTTTTTTTTTGGCTGAGTCGGGTCTTCGTTGCTGTGCATGGGCTTTCTCTAGTTGTGGTGAGCGGGGGGGCCTACTCTTCGTTGCAGTGCACGGGCTTCTCATTACGGTGGCTTCTCTTTGTTGCAGAGCACAGGCTCTAGGCGTGCGGGCTTCAGTAGTTGTGGCGCGTGGGCTTAGTAGATGTGGCTCGCGGGCTCTAGAGCGCAGTCTCAGTAGTTGTGGCGCACAGGCTTAGTTGCTCGGCAGCATGTGGGATCTTCCCGGACCAGGGATCGTACCCATGTCCCCTGCATTGGCAGGCAGATTCTTAACCACTGAGCCACCAGGAAAGTCCCCTTGGTTGTTTTTTGTACTTACACATATACCCAAAAAGGCCCACTCAGGATAACAGGAAGTGCCACCATTTTGTGAGGAAATGAGGTCCACTTTCCCACCAGAGGTACCTAGCCCCTGTCTTGTTCTACCCTGTCAGTATAAATATAAAGGAATATTGTTATCTCAATACTTGTCCACCCAAGGAGCACAGCGGGGCCCCTTGACTGGGGAGATGCCCATGGGTGGGAATGAGGGGAGCCCTCCTCTCACTTCTCTCAATCTCCTTTCTCCTTTCCCAGGGTTTGGCCCCGTCTTTACAACCAGTGACCCTGACAGCTTCTGGCAACAACTCAATGAGATACATGCCTTGGGAGGTGGAGATGAGCCCGAGATGTGCCTGTCAGCCCTGGAGGTCTGCCCTCCCCACCCCTTCCCTTCTTCTCCCGCCACCCCTCTCCAGGCCCCACCATCAAGGGAGCTTAGAGCTTCTCTGGGACCTCATCCCTCCACCCCATCTTCAGAACCTAGTCCCACTCGCTTCACTCCAGGTTCCAGGGCCGTATTGCCTTCTACTCTGCCCTCCCTTGCTCCGCCCATTCCCCTACTGCCGCCACTTTTTTTAAAAGTTATTTGGTTGTGCCAGGTCTTAGTTGTGGCAGGTGGGCTCCTTAGTTGCGGCTCACCTGCTCCTTAGTTGCGGCACATGGGCTCCTTAGTTGCGGCACATGGGCTCCTTAATTGCGGCAGGCGGGCTCCTTAGTTGTGGCATGTGAACTCTTTGTTGCGGCATGCATGTGGGATCTAGTTCCCTGACCAGGGATCGAGGCCCGGCCCCCTGCACTGGGAGCGTGGAGTCTTATCCACTGCGCCACCAGGGAAGTCCCACTGCTGCCATTTTTTAACACCAGTTTTTTCCCTCCCCTGTCAGCTGGCCCTGCTACACACACCTCCACTCTCAGACATCTTCGTCTTCACTGACGCCTCCCCCAAGGATGCCTTTCTCACCAACCGGGTGGAATCTCTGACTCAGGAGCGGCGTTGCAGAGTAAGCATAGCTGGTGGGAGACTCAGTGTTAGCTACCCAGGGATGTGGGAAACTGCAGGACAACTCTCATTACAAGGGTCACACTCACACTAGGGTGGTTAAACCAGACTTGGCTTGGGGGTGGGAGAAGTGAACCGTGAGTATAACATTTCCAGATCCCTTTAACAATACTAAAGGGTGGAAGGCCCTACCCTTAATGATGCTGAATTCTTATATGAATCTGCCCCCAATAAACCGTTTGAAGAACTGGAGATTTGGCTGCCAGCAATCCACTACGTGGATGACGTATGGTGACAGTTACAGGGAATGGCAACTTCTAATTGAAGCCCAGGGGTTGTGTCATTGGGAGACCCTGCTGTAGCAGCCAGAGGGTAGACAGAGAATTTACCACCAATCATCAGCTCTGTAGAAAGCTTGAGCACAGGAGATCCTTATTTACAATGGTAGATGGCAAATGGAAACTTCAAGTCCTGGCCTTTCTTCTGGGCACAGGTCACATTCCTGTTGACTGAAGACCCATCTAGGGTTCAGGGCCGACCTCGGCGTGAGGTCTTGTCCCCTCTGCGTTTTGAGCCGTATGAAGCGGTGGCGCTGGCCTCAGGAGGAGAGGTGATCTTCACCAAAGACCAGTACATTCAGGATGTGGCAGCCATTGTTGGGGACAGCGTAGCTGACCTGGTAAGTGTGGGGGCTCAGCTCAGAACTGAGGAGACGATGGTGACACTGCATTGCTCTTTCTTGTAGAAGAAAGCAAATGGCTCCCATTGCTGAGTTGCCATTCTAGACAGAGAGTAGGAAAGGAAGTTTCTCTCCCTCTGAGATCCACAGCTACCCACCTTCTACACTGCTCCTTCCATATTAGTACTACCACCCTCAGTCTTGGCCTCCAGTATTCTGTCTTCACGGCTACTCTAGGAAGTCCTGCCATCTTTTAAGGGGGGCAAGAAGTGGTTACCTCATCCTTAATCCCTTGCCTCCAACTTTGTCATTGATCATAGCTTCATCCCTGGTCCTTCCTCTCTCACTGGTATCCCATGTGTTACTTAGTTTTTTTCTGTCTCTACCTTTCTTTCTCCTGTCTTTGTTCCCACCTCATTCCATGCCTTATCTTCTCCCCCATTTTTCGGTCCTGCCCCCTCAAGGTGACCCTTCCCTTGGAGCCTCCTGTTGTGGTGCCTGAGAGGCCACTTGTGTTCAGTGTGGATGGGCTGCTCCAGAGGGTCACAGTCCGGATCCATGGGGAGGTCAGCAGCTTCTGGATCAGAAATCCTGCAGGTACTTCCATGTGTGTGTCTCAAGGCAGAGGCAAGAATGGAGACTGGAGAATGAGGGGTAATGTACTAAGGGAAAGGAATTCTCCTGTGACAATCTCTTGCCCCCAATACCCGTCCAGGGGTCTCCCAGGGCCAGGAGGAAGGTGAGGGGCCTCTAGGTCATACTCGCCGCTTCGGGCAGTTCTGGATGGTGCGCATGAATGATCCCCTGCAGACAGGAATCTGGGAGATCCAGGTCACAGCCAAGGGTACCCCCCGGGTGAGAGTACAAGGTAAGGAGGGAGATATTCCTGGGAAAGGAAGGGGAGACTGCAGAGCTCAGAGAGCAGTATGAGTCACGTTCATCTCTGGAAGGTCTCTGACTGCCTTCGCCCTCCCTCAGCCCGGACCTCCCTGGATTTCCTCTTCCACTTTGGGATCCCCATGGAGGATGGACCCCACCCTGGCCTCTACCCCCTGACTCAACCAGTTGCAGGTACATCTGTCCCCACCCCTAACTTGCTTTGTGTATATATATAAATTATATATATAGCTTTTCATTGAGTTATAACATTTAATAAGGTGTACTAAACTTCAGTGTACAGCTGGGTGGATTTTATATAATAAAAAATAACCGTCATTCAGTTCAAGCTATAGAACATTTCCAGCATCCCAGCACTCCCTCCTGGCCCTCGCCATCAATACCCATAGAGGTAACCCCTTTTCCCCATCCATACCGCGAGAGCTAACCCCTATTCAAAGCTGTTCATGCTTTTCTCCCTGTCTCCAAACCTCACGCAGCCACTGTTCTTTCCTCCCCTCCCCTGTCCCAGGTCTCCAGACCCAGCTGCTGGTAGAAGTGACAGGGCTGGGCTCCAGAGGAAACCCTGGAGATCCTCTGCCGCATTTCTCCCATGTCGTCCTTCGAGGGGTCCCGCACGGTGCCGAGCTGGGCCGGGTGCCTTTGGAGCCCATGGGACCCCGGGAGCGAGGTCTCCTCGCTGCCTCGCTACCGCCCACGCTTCTGTCCACCGCGGGACCCTTCTCTCTGGAGCTGATTGGCCAGGACGGAGTGGGGCAGGGCCTGCACCGGGTGGCCCCCCAGCCCTGTGCTGTAGTTCCTGTCCTTTTGGAGGTGAGATGCCAGCGGAAGGTGCGGCTGCGGCTGGAGAGAACAGGGCCTGCTGCTCCTCCCCTGACCGGCCCTCCTCCGCAGCTCAGTGGTCCCCCGGGTTTCCTGGCGCCGGGCACCGAGGCCCCGCTCAGCCTCCGCATTGCCAGCTTCTCGGGCCCTCAGGATCTCGATCTTAGGACATCCGTCAACCCCAGCTTCGCTCTCACCTCCAACCTCTCCAGGTGAAGCCCCTGAAACCTCCTGCTCCCTTCTTGTCCCATCTTTCTATTCCCAGGGCGTGGGATCTGGTACTCTCTCCTCTGGCTCTTTCGAATTGGCGCTCAGATTCCTCGCTCCCCTCCCAGCCTGCGCTTGGCTCCACCCCTTGGCTTTCGGCTATTCAGAGCCTGCGGCTTCAGCCGGACTTCGGCATCCACTCCCTAGGGTTCGCCTGGAACAGAATGAGTCCGCCTGGGGGTGCCTGTGGCTGAAGGTACCAGACACAGCCGCCTCAGACTCCGTGGTGATGGTGACTGTGACCGCGATGAATCGAGAAGCCAGCACAGTACCCCCGACCCATGCCTTCCTCCGGCTCCTGGTGCGGGGCCCCACCCCACAGGTGAGGTGCCCCCACTTTCCATTGCAGGATAGGCAAAGGTGAGGGGAGGGCAGTGCAGACTTATTTGGGTGCAGCCACCCTGACAGCCTCTCCCTCTTCTCCCCAGGACCAGCTCCCTGCCCCTGTCCACTCGACTGACCCTGTCCTCACAACCACCAGCCCTGCCTTTCATCTTTCCACCTTGGTGACTCCGGGCAGGGCTGAGGGAGGGCTGGTGGGCAACCCCTGGTGGGGCACAGTTGGAGCGGTGCTGCTCCTGCTAGGCCTGGCCTCCTGGTGACACAACAGCCCCTAGAGGGATGGGTCTCCGGCACCGTTTGCCATCTTGCCCCATTGGTAAGAAGGTAACATGGGCCTCCGGACCCTACCTCTCCCAGATGGGATGGAGGTTTTCCTTCTCATGCACTTGTCCCTTCCAAGATTGGGATAGAAGGCAATGGATTTTCCCACAATGCACTCTCCCTAACCCTTGTGGGAAACAAACCAGACTCATTTTTGGAGAAAGTTGCTTTCTATTTCTCTGTAGCATCTTTTTTTTTTTTTTTTTTTGGCTGCATTGGGTCTTTGTTGCTGAACACGGGCTTTCTCTAGTTGCGGCGAGCTGGGGCTACTCTTCGTTGTGGTGCATGGGCTTCTCATTGCGGTGGCTTCTCTTGTTGCAGAACACGGGCTCTAGGCACGCGGGCTTCAGTAGTTGTGGCTCGCGGGCTCTAGAGCACAGGCTCAGTAGTTGTGGCACATGGGCTTAGTTGCTCCGTGGCATGTGGGATCTTCCCAGACCAGGGCTCGAACCCGTGTCACCTGCATTGGCAGGTGGATTCTTAACCACTGCACCACCAGGGAAGCCCTCTGTAGCATCTTTATTCCGCTACTTATTCATGCTCTCCCAAGCTCAGGTAGAGGGGAAGATACATGGGGCAGTGACTAAGATTGGAAGTGGGGAGGAGGGTACCCCACCTCCTACTGAAAAATGTTATTTATAGAATTGCTTTTATTGAAATTCTGGAGACGCTTCTATTTTATTTTTGAAATTCTGGAGATGCTTATATTTTATTTTTGTATTTAAAGTTGAAGGACAGTGCCAATAAACATGTCTTCTCCCCAGAGGGATTTCAAAGAAAGATCACTTATGCACATCATATAGGGAAGAGTGAGAGCGTAAGATACCAGAAAGACAAAATGGAAGTTTTCAGGAGTGGAGAAGAAATTTCACAGCAAGATGTCAGGATTTCAGTTGACCCACCACCTGGAGCCATTTAGCTATTGAGTCAAGAATCAGAATAAGGAGGCTGGGGGTTCTGACTCAGCCTTGCCAGCACAACTGAGGGGAACCAGAGGAGACATTAGACACGGGTAGGGCCCCTCCGTCCATTGGGGCAGCCTGGCTGAGCCATCTCCCCCTTTGGCTTAGTGACTCCTTTCTGCTGCCTTGACACCACCTGGAGAAGAGGAGGGAGACAGTCTGGGTGTCTGTGCCCTCCCTCCCACTGAGGGCCAGGGCTTCCGCCCTCCCCCCACTCCTCTACTGCTTACGTGTTGCTGCCACACGTTCTGCTTCCTTGGCCTTCCCTTCCAGTCCTGGGTGGCGCAGGAACTAGCTTTGTTCAGGGGATGTAGGGAGAACTGCTGGGGGGGAGGAATTCACTGTTTTGTTAGACCAGTGCTGACCCCAAGTCCCCTCTTTACCCCCACTTCCCAAGAGTAAACTAAAAACAATAAACTCACCTTCCCCTGAAGCAGATTCTGCAAACAGATGTTCACCTTTTGAATCTGGACTAACTGGGGGCCACCAGGCTCTGAGTGTAAATCTGTTGGAAAATTCTAAAAGGAGGAGTTAGAGGCAGACAACGTGGTGAAAACTCGAGTACCATCTGCCACTCTTCTCCTATCACCACAGGTCATTCCTCTCCTCCATCTGGATCCCCTCATCCCAGTTCCCTGCCAGGCAGGTGGGAAATTCCAGTACTCTCCACTCCATCTCTTTAGTAGTCCAGTTCCTCCAACCCCCTCAAATAGTATAGTACCCGCTTTCTCTGCTCTTTGGATCCTCCCTCCTGTCCATCCCTGACTCACTGGAACAATCCAGACCACTCCCCCATCTCCATGGAGTGAGCCAAATTGTGTCCCTCTGAATGGAATGCAGACCAGCCTCCTCTAGGCCCAACAATGAACCGACCTAACATTTGGTGGCATCCTGTCATTACAATGCTGCTTCCAATTGATGATCCCTGTCCCTTAACTCTTGCCTTTCCAGGATGGTGTCAGGCTGTGTCCACACGTCCCTGCTACCCCTGCCCCCACATACCATGGGTCAGCCCCATACCTCACCAAGGGCCCCCAGATAGAGCTGCTGTTGCTGGGCCTCCCTCAGGCAGCCCTCATACCAGGCCTGGCTATGCTCCAGCAGCTCCAGCCCCTGCCACAGGGCATCCTGTTCCCGCTCCAGAGCCTGCATCTTCTGCAGCTGAACAAGGCAAGAAGCAGAGGCTGACTCACTCCACAGCAGGGCTCTGGGCCACGCACGGCCCTTGCTCGTAACCTGTGGTTCAGTTCACTACGTGGTCACTGAGTGTGAACCCAGACTGGCCACTGAGGACCTGGAGGGCAAGGGAAAGCAAGGGGCTGAACTTACGAGTCCTCAAAATTGAGTGGAATTGCAGGAGACTGATCTAGGGAGAGGGGCTTTCCCGGGACCTCTTGCGGGACTGATACTCACCCAGAGGAAGAAGCGCTGGGCCCCCGGGTCTTGGCGGCTTGTCTCCAGTGGCAGCAGCAGAACCGTGTAGGGGGCCTGCACCAGGGGCAGCCCACCAGGACCCCGGCTCCCCATGGCTCTGAGGTGGGAAGGGTGGAGCCACACCCACTGGTGCAGGGCTGGTCCCTCCCTTTCCCCCAGCCTTGCACCGGTCCTGCCTAGTCTTTCAGCCTCCCAGAGCCCTTCCTGCTGGGTCTGTCTCAGGCTGAGGTGTTCCTACTTTGAGGGGAAAGAACATCTCCCTTGGGCTCCTGTCTTCTCTCTCATCTGTTTTTGTAGGGTCTGTTGAAGTCGTTGGTTCTCATAAAGTCCCCCTGGGTAGAACCCGAGGGCCTCCCTCCAGCAGTGATACTTTATTTTTAATGAGGCAGGGCAGGTCCCTCTGTGGCCTGCTGCTTCCTATTTCATCTCTTTCCTACTCTCTTGTTTTGTTTTGGCTCGTCTAAGGAAACAATAACTTTCTCCAAAATAAACTTTATTACTAACATGAAACAAAATTTCCAGGGAAACTGAGAACTCTGGGTGTGAAGGAGGTAAGGAAACAAAGAGGGCCTGGCAGGCTCCCGGGGTTTGGGATGTGGAGGAGAGCCCAGGAAAGACTCTCAGAGGATGGTGGCGGCAGCAGGCAGCACTTCCTGACTCATGAAAATGTCCAGGTCCAGACTGGGATCTTCCAAATCCAGTTTCAGAAACTTGTCTACTAACATCTGGCAACTGAGGGGAGAGAGAACAGTGAGATTTATGGAAGCATGGATAATAGAATCCCTGAGCAGAGGGAAGAGGATGCAGCACAGGAAACCCGAGACCTTGAGAATTTAGAAATTGCAGGAAGAAATTTTGAATCTTTAAAGGGCAAGAGACTGTCTGAGTCCCTGAAAGGGGTAGAAGAGCTGCAGAACATGCTAGAGAGAACAAGGACCCTGGGCCTGCACTCACTTTTCCATTTGTTTCTCCTTTAGCAGCTCCTTGACAGGCTTGATGGGCTCTCCACTGCAGATCAAGTCTGAGACCTAGGACCAAGGAGGAAGGGGCAGGGGTGGGAGTGGGTGTTGGGTAAGAGAAGAGAGTAAGGGTCAGAAATCCCATGGGCCCAGAAATCCAGGTCCCTCAGAGAAGCAGGGACAGTGGAAGGGAGCCCTGATGGAGGCGGTTGCTGTTTGGACCTCACCTCCTTGCCACGAGCAATGAGTTTCTCAGGAAGCCCAGCCTGGGCAGCTGTGTGGGAGGCATGGCTGGCATTGGCAACACCTTCACAAACCTGATAGAAGAAGACAAGGTCATTCCCATCTTCACAGGTCTCCATGGTCTTAAAAGAGAATAAAAGGGGAATGTTATCAGTCATTCTGCTTCCTGCCCCAGTCCCTTGGTCAGTTGCTGTGGAGAGTGAGAAACAGGAAGGGACATGGTCCCTGTGCTCAAGGAGCCCCTGTTCTGACGGAGAAGCCAGTTCCCAGCTCTGGGAAATGCTCGGCCTAGGGGCCCCTAGGGAGCTGGATTGGTTCCTCACCAAATACTGCACGAGGGGCCCCTGTGGCAGCAGCTGTAGCTGAATGAGGCTCAGAAAGTTGGTAGCCACGAAGATGTGGGGGCACGTGGGCCCAAGCGCCAGCCAGTGTCGGATCACGGCCGCTAGAAGCGCGAGACCATCCACCTGTGCAGAGGGCAGGGGTGAGGCTGTGGAACCACAGGTGCCCCGTGCACCCCTCTCCTCCTGCCAGGCCTCTCCCGCCTCACACTGTTTCTTTTCCACCCACACACCCCTATTCTTTTCCAGAGGCGCAGCCGCACCCTCTTGTTCCTTAGCCCTCCTTCATTCTCCCCTCCTTAGATCCTCAACAGCTTCTCCCCTTACCGTGTTGGTTCCCTTTCCGAATTCATCAATAAGGACCAGTGACCGCTCGGTGGCATTGTTCACTGCTTTCGCCACCTGCTGGGTACCAGGTGGACAAGGGACAGTTTCAGAAACATTCGAGGCCTGTAATGCACTGACCACAGTCTGCCTGGCAGTAAAGCTGCTTGTGTGTGTATGTGTCCACCCAACAGGACTGCAAGTTCTTTAACGGCGAAGACACATGTTTTGTTCATCCTTTCTTTGCCAACAGTGCCTCACACGAAGCCGGGGATAGATAAAGGTTCGCGGTATTGCTTCTCCTGGTCTCTGAACTGGGTGCTCCCTGCCCCTAGTTTAGAGAGCAGGCAGAAGGAACGTTTTTCCTGACATTTTTCACGGGTAGGGTTCCTTCCCCATTATCCCCCTCCCCCAACCCATCCTCCTTTTGACCTGGTTGAGGTCGATCATGAAGGTAGAGAGGCCAAGGGAGATGGATTCACAGCTATGGATTCGGGTGAAGATGGCATCTACTGCCCCGATTTCGGCTTCCTCTGCTGGCACAAAGCTGCCCACCAGGGCCATGAATGTGATCAAGCCTACCTGAATAGGGGAGGAGACAGGGCCCGGTGCCTCGTGTGGCTGAGGTGAAGGTGAGGCTAAACTGAGGGAAGAACAATAGATCAAGAGAGATGGACACAGTTTAACAGATCACAGCCCCTTCTGTTCGCTTTAGAATCAGTAAAGGGCAGGGAGTGAGCAAAGGCACACTTTAACTCAGAGGTGGGGGAGGAGAATCCAGGCCATGGAACGATCATTACAGCATGGCTCTCCCTCAGGTAGAGAATGAGAACTTGGGAGGAAGAGGAGCGGCGGGTGTGGGCTACGGTCTTTTCATGACAGCTGGGGTCAGAACATGGGGAGAAGAGCTGTAGGGACCTGGGTTGACTGGCAGGTGGGGGATGGAGACAATGGAGAACATTCCAGAGGCCCCGTTTGTAGGATTCCTCTACCTGTTTGAGGTATACGCTCTTCCCTGAGGAGTTGGGTCCAGTGATGACTTTGACCCTCCCCTTGTACCCCCCGCACTCTGCGGAGTTGGGCACGAAGGTTCGGGCACAGAGCTCTATCAGAGGATGCCTGCAGTGGGTGGAGAGGTACCTTGCACGTGGCCTGTGGATGCAGAAGATGGGGCCTTTGGGCCCCTCTTGTCTATGCCTCCACCCTTTTCTGTTCTCACCTGCCATTCTGGATTCGTACCCCAAGGAGCTGTGGGGAGTAACGGGGCCTTGAGTAGCCATAGTCCCGGGCGGCACTGGCAAGAGCCAAGAGGACGTCCAGGCGGGAGGCGAGGTCCAACACCCGGGTTAAGACAGCTGCCCGTGCCAGCACCTGACACTGCAGCTGGTACATCAGCAGGGTTTCCTGGTCTGGGGGCAGGTAAGGGAGGGAGCTGGGGGTCAGCTCCAGGGGAAAGTGAAGGAGAGACAAAGAGGCCAGCAGAGGGACCCAGAGACAGGCTTGCAGATACCATCTGAAATACCCAGAGACATTCAGAAAAGACAGAGTAAGAGAGAGAAAGAGAGAGAGAGAAAGAGAGAGCAATAGCAGGAAGGAAAGGAGCCTATCAGAATCACCTCCATGCTGCCCACTCCGCTCCAGCCACTCGCTTCTCCTCACCCCGGATGTCGCAGTGCAGGTCCCCCAGCAATGCATCCAGCTCCTTGGTTCGAGCACTACGATAGTGAAGCTTCTCCTCTGAGAGGAACTGGATACAAGGGTTCAAACCTATGGGCTTTGCTTCTCTCGATCCTCATCCTATCTAACCCCCGCTCCAGCCCTGACCTTGATTTCTTTCTTCTTTGTCTCAGAGCTGGTAAAGATCAGAGTAAAACAACAGAAGAGGGATCCCACATTGGGCAGTGCTGATGGGGTAAGGCCCTCCTCTCAGCTGCTCATTCACTTTCCTTATCAACCCCTACAGAGGTCAAGGGTCTCACCATGAAGTCCAGACCCTCAACCTCAAAGTCACTGGTCTCCACCATGGAAGGCAGGCGGGGAATACAAAGAAGGAAGCCAATCTGCGGAGAGTAGAAAAGAGATAAAGCAGAGAGTGATGTACTGGGCACTTTTTTTCCTTAGAGGAAGCCAGAGTCCCCTATATCCCCCAATGCTTCCCTCAGGGGGCTTAAGCCACCAAAAAGTATTCATGTTCTTCAGATTTCAACAGGGTCTTCTTATCTACTAATGTGTCCTTCATAAGCCTAATGTCCCCCTAAAAAACCCCTGGGGAGCACACCCACCCTCCTGCCCTCACCAGAGGGATGTAGATGACACTGCATGAAGGAATACGGGGGTCCAGATTTTCCAGCTCCTTCCGAGCCACCTCAGTGAGGAAACTGGGAAGTCCTGTCAGCCTTCGTTTTTCTAGGAGGGTGAAAGACACGTGGATATCAAAAGTAAGGTTCCTGCTCTGGTTGCGATGATTATCCCCAGTTGTAGTGGCCGCCTACTGAGAATGGTACCCCATCACTGGGCAGGCTCATGTTTCAGGGCTCACAGGCCCATCGTACACCTAACACTCACTCTCATCAATTTCAGGATCTATGTTGGGGAGGACTGTGAAGCGATTTTCAGCAAGACTGCCCTCAAAGTCCACCTGAGGAGACAAGAAGTCCAGGTTCTTTACATCCAGCACCATCTCGTCCTGTTCCTCACCTCTACTTGGGCCCCTTCAGTCCCTGCTTTAACCCTAACCCTCCAAGCCCCCAAGCAGATCCCTGATATTTTGCCATCTCCTCTCACCATCCCATCCCTTGGTCATCCAGCTGACCTCAGTGTCTCCCATGCATCCCCATCTTCCACACCACATTCCCCAGAGCCCAGTCGTTCTCTGTCACCCAAACCCATCCCTCCCCTAGTTTCCCAGGAGCTCTGCCTCTTTCCTTCCACTCACCACTTTCCCAATGAGGCTGGCAATGTGGTGTAGGTCATCAGAGAACTCTTGGGCAATGTCCCGAAAGAGCTGAATGGACTGGGGCAGGGAGCGGCAAGCATCCCTCAGGCCCAGGGCACTGTACACTGTCTGTAGGAGAAATGGACAGAGGAGGGTGGCCCATACCCAGGCCGGGCTTAGGCGAGGGGACAGGGGTGGACTGAGAAGAACAAAGACCAACAGGGAAAAACACAATAACAGAGACAGAGAGAAGATCTCAAATGCAAAAAAGAAACAGTGAGAGAGAAAATGGTATCTGCAGAACTCTTCACCAGGCACCACACTAAACACTGAGGCTCCAAAGACAACAAAGACAACTGGGTCCCTTGTCCTAGATGGGCTCGTGGTCTAGTAAGGAAGACAAATACACCCAGAAGATTTAAAAATAAAGTGGTAGTTGCTTTGAAAGAGATTTGTACAATATCCCAAGAGAGAAGTTTGTACAGAGGAAGGAGAAAGAGAAATAGGGATATGAAAGGCAGAGAAGAAGTAAATGAGCAGAAGGGGCAATGACAGCATTTGGGTAAGAGACAGCAGGAAGAGGGGATGGGTGAGAGTCACTGAGAATTAATTCTCCAGCGTGAAAGTCAGTGACCTGAGGTGGCTGCTCTAAACAGGGATTAGACTGAGTGGATAAACCCAATCCAAAGGACATTGACTGAGCCTCACTCTGTGACAGAGAATATAAAAAGTGTATAAACCAAAGAGTTTATAATCTAGCCATGATGGAAACAAGCAACAAAAACAATGACTACCCACAAAAAAGACTGACCAAGTTGTGAAACTGACTAAAATTACTAAGGAAGTTCAGAGAATAAGACTAATATGGGCTAAAATAGTTGGGATATCTTTGCAGAGAAAAAGAAATAAGCTTGGTCTTGAATAAGGCAATTCCAAAGGGAGGAGGGTATTCTGGGTGGGGGCAAGAGCATGGGCAAATGAATAGAGGTAGGAATAAGAACTAACACTTATTGAATGTTTACTACCCGCCAGGCAATATTCTAAACTTTTTACATGTGTTAATTTCATTCAATTCTCAAAATAATCCTAGGAGATGGGGACTAGCATGACTCCATTTTACAGGTGAGCAACCTGAAGCACAAAGAGGTAACACAATTTGCTCAAGGTCTCAGAGAGAGTAAATAGATGAGCTGGGAATTGAGCCCAGGTGTCTGGCTTTTAACCACCATGCTATCCTGAGCAGGAACATGGTAGGTCTCCCAGGCAGAGTGCTTGAACGCGGAGCCTGGCCTGGCTGAAGCCAAGGATAAATGTTAAGTAGTGGGAGGGAATATACAAATAGTCACACACATCTGCTCACATAACTACTTTACGTAACTACTTTACGTGTTAGGTAAATATACTGTAGAGGGCTTCCCTGGTGGCGCAGTGGTTAAGAATCCGCCTGCCAATGCAGGGGACACGGGTTTGAGCCCTGGTCGGGGAAGATCCCACATGCCACGGAGCAACTAAGCACGTGCGCCACAGCTACTGAGCCTGCGCGCTAGAGCCCATGAGCCACAACTACTGAGCCTGCATGCCACAACTACTGAAGCCTGCGCGCCCAGAGCCCGTGCTCTGCAACAAGAGAAGCCACCGCAATGAGAAGCCCGTGCACCGCAACGAAGAGTAGCTCCCGTTCGCCGCAACTAGAGAAAGCCCGTGCGCAGCAACAAAGACCCAATGCAGCCAAAAATAAATTTAAATTAAAAAAATTTTTTTTAGGCTCTCTCGCCTTCTGAGATGGTCCACACTCTGTCTGTGGAGTGTGTTTCTCTCTAAATAAATCCACTTTTTAACTATACCTTTGTTTCTCACTGAATTCTTTCTGCAATGAGACATCAAGAACCTCAAATTCACTGGGAATAGAACTATAGCAGCTGCTGCAGCAAAAAAGCTGGAAACTGAAACCATGCACAGAGAAACTTCAGAGAGTCACTGGAAACTTCGAACAGCAGTGGAGGAGGAGTAGCTGGAAAGCAGATGTTACAGCTGGAATTCACATTGCTATCTTGAGCTAGGTGGTAGAAGCCACATGCTGAGGATGGCAGAACAGGAAGACAGAAGGAGACTGGGTCACTGAGGACTTTATGAAACCACCCAACAATCACGGACTGCTTATTTTTATCCTTTTCTATAAAAGATAAACTTATTTAAGCCAAAAAAAGTTTTTTTTAAAGGTTATCTATAGGTGGAGAGAGGGGAAAGGGATAGAAGCTACAATTAATTGACTATACCTTGTTTGGGAGATTTGACTTTGGAACTGTGTAAATATTCTACATAATTATAAGATTAAATTTTAAGAAGCAATTATTAAAAATCAAAAAAAGAATGAAACAAATGAACATAATGTATACCCAGATAGTGACATAACCACTTGAAGTAGTGACTAAAACACAGCAATTTGACTGTATATCCCTAGGGAGAACAGAAAGAACTATCCCTCCTTCCCCCCAAAAAATGTTAAATAGTGTTCAATAATCATATAGTTTTGGTAGTAATGGTGATATTGCTATTCTAAGATTGTTGTGGATGTAATGTAGGAAAAAGCAAATAAGTGATACTTTGATTTTCTCATTCCTAGTGTTATTGAGACACAGAATCTCCAGTATGGAAGAAGGAAATATTGAAGAGGATAAAAATGGAATATACAAGGTAAGAACCCTGTGGTGCTGAATTTAAATAGCTGATGTCACAGATGTAGAAAACAAACTAATGGTTACCAAGGGGGAAACGGTGGGGGAGGGATAAATTGGGAGATTGGGATTGACATATACACACTACTATATATAAAATAGATAACTAATATAGAACCTACTGTATAGCACAGGGAACTCTACTCAATACTCTGTAATGACCTAAATGGGAAAAGAATCTAAAAAAGAGTGGATATATATTTATGTATAACTGATTCACTTTGCTATACAGCAGAAACTAACACAATATTGTAAATCGACCATACTCAAAAAAAATTAATTAAAAAAAAGAATATAGATATAGTGATCTCTGGATATCTAAAAAACTAAAATAAAATAAATAGGTGATGTCAGTACTAATTTATCATGCATTTTATTTTTTTTCAAGTTCCTAGGTCTGTCCACAGAAAAGGCCTACCAGCAATAATCCAAACATGCTGAGTACCCTCTAGCACTCACTGTGGTATACAGAAATACCATTTCTCACTAAAAGGAACCAGGGCTCCTCAGAGAAATGTCTGGTTCCAGGTCAGAACTGGTACGTGTAAGTGGTATATCTGGTACATCTTGTCAAACCAGAGAGTGGGGAAGCTATCCAAGTCTACTAGTGTCATGTTAAAGGACTCAGAAGCCAACATGAAGAGGCTCCCATTGGCTAAAGATGGAATATCTCGAACATGTGTAAAGATTAAAAATGCAGTGGCCTGAAGCATGAAGAAATCTGTAAGTTTGTAATGATACTAAAACAACAACAGCAACCAAAAAAACTCATTGGTTGCCTTGGTGGATTATGGAACTAATTTCGTATTTGCTGATAGGTGGACAGATAAAATCAGGGGGAAAAAATCAAGCAATGTTCTGTGATATCACTAGGTAACCAAAGAGTAGATGAGAGGAAGTCTTCCTTCCAGAAACATTCTAATAAATGAAGAAAGAATGACAGAATTAGAATAACACTACTTTGCAATCTCTAAAGAACTAATGGACTTAGATATTAAACATCAAATACTGCTATCATCATAAAAGGAGAGTCAGACATACTGACATTATGTTCCTCCATTTATGAAACACTATTGAAAAAAATTAAACTTGAACCTGAGCAAGCTTCTAGATTCAACTATTAATTTACAGAAATTCTAGAAGAGAGAGAAACATGTCAAAAACAGGGAATGTGGGCTTCTCTGGTGGCGCAGTAGTTGAGAGTCCGCCTGCCAATGCAGGGGACACGGGTTCGTGCCCGGTCCGGGAAGATCCCACATGCCGCGGAGCGGCTGGGCCCGTGAGCCATGGCCGCTGAGCCTGCGTCCATGAGCCTGTGCTCCGCAACGGGAGAGGCCACAACAGCGAGGCACCCGCGTACCGCAAAAAAAAACAAAAAACAAAACAGGGAATGTAATCAGTGAAATTCAGGCTAAGGAAAACTCTGTAGGACAAATAATCCAGCTTCTGCAACAAATATGTTGCAAGGGGGAAAAGATATACATATGGAGAGGCGGGAAGAGAGGAGGGGAGAGAGAGAGAGAGAGAGAGAGAGAGAGAGAGAGAGAGAGAGAGAGAGAGAGAGAGAGAGAGAGAGAGAGAGAATGGTGAAATGGAGAAGGAACCCATACAGGAGATTCAAAAAGACATCATCCCATCGCTATATGAACATATTTTGATCCTAACTGTAATTTTTAAAAATCATTACATTTAAGAGATGAATAGAAATTTAAACATGAGATAATTAATATTAAAGAATTACATTAATTTTTAGATAAGATAATGGCATTGTTATTCTTTTTTAAAAATAATTTTCTTTTAGAAAGCATATTGAAATATTTATGGGTGAAATGATATGATGGCTGGGAATTGCTTCAAAGTAATACAGGAAAAGGAACGTGAGAGAAGATATACATGAAACAACATTTGTATAAGTCAAAGTGTTAAAGCTACATGGTGGGTACATGGGAGTTCTTTGTATTATTCTCTCTAAATTTTTTTTGACAATTTCCACAGTGCAAAGTTTTTTTAAAGGTGTCAGGATAAAGTTGGACTGGGTGACGAGAGTAAAGAGGATTTGGAACACATGCTGGGGGTCTTAACCTGGACTTCTAGATTCAAGAAGGGAGGTCTTACCTTGTAGAGAACCTGCCAGTCACTGACCTTGGTGTGAGACAACTTCATGCGTTTAAGAATCAGCTAGAGTCAAACAAGGAGACAGCAGCTGTTTTCCTTCTCCCACCCTAATGCCCCTCAAGATGCCCAGCATCCCTCACCTCCTTCCCCACCTCCCTGCCCCCAACCCCGAGCTCACAGGCACGTTCTTGATGTGACCCAGCAATCGATGCAGCATCTGAGCCATGTCCAGATTCTGGGGTAACAGGAAAAACTGAATGACATCCAGACGGGAATTTAGTTCCTCCAGGTCCTGGGTTGGACGTGTGAACCATAGCCTGGAAGTGAGGGTTGGAGTGAGGAGACCAGAAATTACCTCTGTTCTCATCACTGTCTTGATCTCAATTTGTGAAAAATGTGCATTTGGAGGTCCCTGGGGATTGCGGCAATATGTATCTGCACTGGTAAGTACAGTGTCCTATCTATGCACGTGTGTTTAC
The DNA here is from genome assembly GCF_008692025.1 of Phocoena sinus. Taxonomy (NCBI): domain Eukaryota; kingdom Metazoa; phylum Chordata; class Mammalia; order Artiodactyla; family Phocoenidae; genus Phocoena; species Phocoena sinus. The sequence continues at coordinate 80,587,777 of NC_045773.1, forward strand.
TTGCATCTACTGAAAATCTCTGGATGTGAGCACAACTGTGTGTATCTCGGTTTTGATGGATATGACCATGTGTCATTCCATGTGGATACGTGATGGAGTTTGTCAATATTTTAGAGGGAGAGCAGTGTGTTGAGGCATTTGAATGCCAACACTCTAGCTCTCTCTGCAGCTGAGTAGGAGTGAGTCAGAAAGAGTTTGTACATCCGTATTTAGCTGTGAAATAGCACAGACATTCATGTCTTTTCATGTTCTTCCTGTGAAAGTATATAACTGTTCCATGTAGAATAAGTCCTCAATTCGTGATAATGTTCATCCCTGCAGAGAAGAAAGTATTGGGTAGAGATACTTAAAGGGCTTCAATAACATTGTCTTATTTTTAAATTGGCTAGTGGAAACAGAGGTTTATATTATTATTATTATTATTATTATTACCTTTTCTGTGTCTGAGGTTATTTCCTAATAAATTAAATTATTATACAGAAATAAATGTCTCATCTGTGTCTGTCTAATTCTGGGTATCCCTATCTCCCTATAGCTATGAAGAGTGTGAGATTCTACAAGGACCCGGGAGCCCATGGATTCTTCCCCACATTAGAGTAAGCCATTAGGCATATCATTTTGTATAAGAGCCAACCTGTGGAGACACTGGGGCCTAAGGATGTGTATCTCACACTGTAGTCTACGGCCAGTTACCCTGGGTTAGAACACCCCAGCTTAGAATGAAGTGGAAGACTCATGTGGATTCGACGGTGGGTTTTAGGCACCTCTGCTCCTTGGCCACAAAGGAGCAGAGGTGTCTGAGGCAGTGTGGGCTAGTCTGTGAATACCCTCCCCACCTGGAGAGCACGAGCCTCATCAGACTTTCTTATAAAACACCTGGGTAGCTCTGACTCATGTACTTCGAGTGCCTGGAGGTCTTAGTCGAGCCAGACTCAAGTCAGCTGAGGGGATGAGGCCCTTAGAAGGTAAGCAAATTGTCCAAAGTCATGCAGCTAGTAAGAAGTACAACTGGATCTCAAACTCAGGTCTCCAGACTGCTAGGACAGTGCTCTTTAGAGCATACTGTGACATTTAGTCACCTTCCAGGTGCCCTGTCTGGCTTCAGGCCAGCTGGGCCCTTGGCTGACCATCAGATTGTGATTCTATGCCCTGCAGGATCCTATCTAAGGAATCTGCACCCCTCCCTCACCTTTAACTCAGTTCTCTTCTCCTTTGAGAATTCCTTCCCTTTCATCCCTGGTTGAGACTAGAGATCTGCGCCTGAAGCACTAGAGAACTTCGAGGTAATTAAATCACCCCACCAATTACCTGGAGATGGCCTCAGAGATAATGCTAAATTAACCTCCAAAAGACATACATTGCAGGGCAGGTGGCATGGGGAAAAGATTGTACACCTGCAGGCTAGCAGAGGTTTCCTGAGATTTTAGAGACGATGTAACCAGTGTGCTTGCATTCTACTGCATACAAGGCCATGTGCTGCGCTAACAGGAATGGGCCACTGCATAGAGTTCACTCACAGCTATGAGGGCAAGTAGATTCACCAACTAATTCCAACCTTCTGTGATAGTGCAACTAGAAAATATAAACAAGCACTATGTGACGACACAGCAAAGTGCATGTCAGTGTCCTCAGAGGTGCCTGTGAAAGCTTCACCAGAAAGGTGATAGCTGGGTTAAAAGAGGATGTAAGATTTTGACAGGTGGAGAGCAGGGGAAAGACCTTCCAGAGGGAACAGCATTAACATGGCTTGAGGGGGAATTCCCTGGCAGTCCAGTGACTAGTACTCCACACCTTCACTGCTGAGGGCCTGAGTTTAATCCCTCGGTGGGGAACTAAGATCCCATAAGCCACACGGCCGAAAAAACAAAACAAAACAAAACAAAACATGGGTATGAGGAGGTAAGCCTGGAAATTAAAATTGAGGGGCCCTGAATGCCATACTGCTAAAGATGCGACCCTTAATTATGCAGGTAATGCAGAAACCTCCTGAGGTTTATGTTTTGTTTCTACGTAAGCTTAAAAAAAGGGGGGTGGGGGAGTGACATGCTCAGACCTCTATTTTGGAATGAAGAACAGATTGGAAAAAGAAGCGTTTAGAGGCAGAGAGACCAATTTGAAGGTGAATGCAATGCTCCAGGTTAGAAATGAAGATAGCCAGAATTAGAGCAGAGGAAAGAGGGAAAAGGGGATGGCTGAGAGAGACATTTCTGGATAGAATCAATAGGTCTCAGTGAATAATTGAATATGGGAAGTGAGGGAGAAGCATCAATCCAAGGTTCAGAGCTTGAGAAGCTATATTGCCAGCAATGCCATTAACCAGAAAAGGGAATGCAGGAAGAGGAACAGGGCCAGTGGGTGTCAGTGTGGATGCTCTGAGTTTGAGCTGCCTGTGGAAACTGCAGGTGGCGATGATATGCAAAGAGCATTCCACATATGGAGCTCGGAACTAGAGATACAAATTTGAGAGTCATCAGAGAACAGCTCAAATTTGAAGTGTGTTTTTTAATAATTAAAGATATTACCGGGGCTTCCCTGGTGGCGCAGTGGTTGGGAGTCCACCTGCCATGCAGGGGACACGGGTTCGTGCCCCGGTCCGGGAGGATCCCACGTGCCGCGGAGCGGCTGGGCCCATGGGCCGTGGCCACTGGGCCTGCGCATCTGGAGCCTGTGCTCCGTGGTGGGAGAGGCCGCGGCAGTGAGGGGCCCGCGTACCGCAGAAAAAAAAAAAAAAAAGATATTACCATGTGTACATTGCTGTCTTGTGATTCTGCTTCTGCTGCGCGTATGTGTGAAAGTCCGTGTATCATCAGTGGGTACATGTGCACCTGTGCTGACAACATAAAATGAGAATAACACTAGCTACCACGTGGGGTCGTTGTAAGGATTAAATGCATTTAGCCAGCATTCAGGAAAGGGCAGTTGTTTTCATTACTACTAAGGGTGGTGTGTTTGAGTCTACAGATTGCCTGCATTAACCTGTAGCACGTGTGTGACTCTTACTCACCTGAGCAGTTTCTCTCCCCACTTACAGCGGCATCTGTTGAGGATTCCTGTTGGGAGTTGGGGTAGGGAGTGAGCCTGTTATAAGCAGGGTCAGGGAAGGAATGTATGGATGTGTCTAAGCTGAGGCATCAGGGTCAGAGGTTTGGGTGTTCAGCTGGCTGGCCTGGGGAGCGTTCCCCAGATACAGGACACAAAGGCAGCCAAAGCCAGCGTATGGCCTCAAGTCTGCGCCAGGATTACCTTACATGGGCTTGGGGGAGGAATGGGCACTCACAGGAACACTCAGCCAGAAAAATATGCAGAGCAGGCATAATTAGACTCACAAAAAGCCCAACACATACACGTAAACATTAGACACAACTCACTGAGATGCACGGTGAAACCACGTGGTTACTTGGGGTGATGTCCCCAATACACCCTAAAGCCTGAAACAACTATAAGAGATAAAGACTCTATGCAAAGCAAACATGGGAGTTATGCAGTTACATAACTCTCCTCTATACACAGGGCCTCCCAAAGTCCCTAGACAGGTACACCACTAGTAGAAATATTCATACAAACCCAAGGAATAAACATGGAATTGGTAGAGTAAGAAATGATATGCAAAAGACACTGGACAACTATACTGGACAAGGTTTCAGGAAGATGCCCAAACTGAGGGAGGGTACAAAGAGGATAATAAAGCTGGATTGGGACTTCCTTGGTAGCGCAGTGGTTAAGAATCCACCTGCCAATGCAGGGGACACGGGTTCGAGCTCTGATCTGGAAAGATCCCACATGCCGCAGAGCAACTAAGTCCGTGCACCACAACTACTGAGCCTGCGCTATAGAACCCGCGAGCCACAACTACTGAGCCCACGCGCGGCAAATACTGAAGCCCCCGCGCCTAGAGCCCGTGCTCCGCAACAGGAGAAGCCACCGCAATGAGAAGCCCGCGCACTGCAGTGAAGAGCAGCCCCCGTTTGCTGCAACTAGAGAAAGCCTGAGTGCAGCAACGAAGACCCAAGGCAGCCAAAAATTTAAAAAATTAAGAAAAAAAAAAAGAAGAAGCTGGATTGGAGCAGAAGAGACAGCTGGCAATGGGGTGAAGTGGAAAGAGAGGGACTGGGATACATCTTTGGAGGCAGCTGTTTTTCTGGCAGGCCTGCATAGTGTGGGATGAGGGAGGGGGCAAACCTACCAAAGAGGCTGAGCCCCTCCTTGAGTCCACTGGCCACTTTGTACACTGAGGGGTGAGGCTCACTCTTAAATATCTGCAGAACACTATCAGGGAGAAATTAGGGTAATTTGTATTTTAAAAGGCAATTGAGAAAATGGAATGGGGATTGGGAACACCTCCTGAGATGAAGTCTTGATGTAAGGTTTGTCCCTCACTGCTCTCTGCCTCAGTTTCTCCCTTTAGAAAAGGAGGGTGACACCTTTGTGCTTTTCTTCTTCTCTCCCCTCACCCCCCTTCTCTTTCCTTCAGGGAGAGAGCTCTTAATAGCCCCAGGATTAAAGAAATTGGAGCCCCGTTAAGGATTATTAGAGCATTAAGCTTAATCCTTCTCCCTCCCCAAAGATGACAGCCTGCTTCCATCTCCTTACCTGTAAGTGTCTTGATCTATGCTCACCAGATGGGTCCTGAGGACAGAAAACAAGCAGAAAGGAAGGTGGCTGGGGTATGTGAGGTGTGAGTTCATTCTTAAGTTATACCCGCTTAGCTCTCCTTCAAGAGTACTGTCTCAGTTTTCTCCCCAGAGCTCCACACCCTCTCAGAAGTTCCTGTGTGTCCTAGAGCACTTTACCAGATGGGTCACTGCCAACGCCCCCCATCCCGTCTTACTTTCCAGGCCTCCCAATCCCACCTTACTTTGGTTGAGGTTAGGGTAAATGACCTACAACGCAAATTTCTTAAAGCCTAGGATGGGGATGCTGACGTTATAGTCTTCCAGTTCAACCCCGATTCTTCTTCGACCCATGAACTTCAGCAGCCCTCCAAGTGCTCGAACCTAGGAGGGGATCAGTAATGGAGGTGGGGTAAATCCCAACGTCTTGGAGGCTGGATGACGCCAGGGAAAACTATTATTTTCCAGGGCTGGGCTAGTATCTCCCAGGACTCAAACGTAGTCTCCAGGTGCTTGTGCCTTTCTCTAACCTGCTGCAACCCAGCCCTTACCTTGCGGGACCCATCTCACCGTGAGGAGGCAGTCAAAGGGGATGATGGAGGAGAGGAAGAGGATTTTCTCAGTGGCGGTCATGGAGTCTGGGATGAAGGAGTAGTTTCCAGAAAGGAGGCGCTGTTTGCTTATCTCCAGGCCTATTTTGAGGGAAGAAGGGAGGAAAAGATCTTATAGCCCGATTCTTCACCTTATTTTAAGAATGAGAAAACAGAAGCAAGAGAGATGATGTGGCTTGCCAAATTCACACAGGCAGCTAATGGAAAGCTGAGACAAGAGCCAAATTTTCAGAATCTTTATTCTACATACACTTTAAAAAGGGTTGGCTGGGAACATAAACTGAGAAAGATAAATGGCTCAGGAGAGTAAGATATCTGTCTGGAATTGGGGACTTGGGGTCAAAATAAATCATATTAACAGAGGAACTAATAACATGAATGCCCTAACATCTAATTTAGGATAGAACATTCCCTGTCCTTTTTGCAAAACCCGGGAAGGTTATGGAAGTGTCTTCTAGATGAACGAGGTCACTGAGGCAGTGCCTTTTTTTTTTTTAAGGGGTAAATGGCTTTGGCTTAAAGGGGAAAATGCCAACAATCAAAGCTGACCAAAAAGTGTTACTACTCCCTCTTCTCACAGAAGGCACTCATCCCTAGACAAGCCTAAGCTGCAGGTTATTAAAGGCTAGGGATTAGGAGAGATCGTGGGGAGACTGGTCATGGGGCTTGAAGAACACAAAGGTTTAGAATGAGATAGGGCTGAGGGGAGACCTCTGATGATGAAGGTGGAGTTAGGAAAAAGGGTCAGAAAACCGGGATGGGGGACTGGGCAAAGCAAAAGGGAGGAGATACCAAAATCCACACTTGGCAAAAGTATGATTTCAGGTCTCTTAGGCTCTCTGTGCTCTTGGGAGGCTGTGAGGGAGGCAAAGAAAGGGCCATCAGTCTGTACATCTCAGTCCTTCTGCCGCTGTCCCACCTTCCCTCTCACCCAATTCTGGTCTCCTGGCTGTAGCTACCCCCAAGACCCTTTAGTCTCCTGGAACATTCCATAATTTAGTCCTTCCCCATTTTCCCTCTCTCCCTTACCCAGTCCTTACCAAGTTTCCCCAGAAACCGAGTCATATTCTCATCCTGTTTGGCGCTCGTGACAACAGACTGGGGATCGATTTCATCCAGAACTTGGAATGAGAATGGAGACCAAATGAGTTCAAGGATCTTTATCTTTTGACTAAGAGGGAACCCGTAGCCCTCCCCTTGCTATCTCCCTTCACCCCTCAGAAACTTATTTCCTCCCTCTAAGAGTAGGGAGTGCCCCCCACATTGGAAGCATAAGTCGGAGTCAGACATGAGATTAGAAAAGGAAGGAGTAGTAAGACTGACGGGGTGGTGGGAGGGAAGAGGGGTGCCCAGGAGATTATCACTAGACTGTAGACCCTTAAAGGACAGACATGACTGATTTGCCCAGGACTGCATCTCCAGCTCCTGGTACATCTGTGAATAATGAGATGAATTCCTAAAAACAACAAAGGGGGCCTCTAGGAGTCAACTAATAAAAATAGGTTGAGTCAGGTAAGGATCTACGAGTGAAATACGCTTCTAATCCCAGAGTAGAGGAATTCCTAGCTCTGTCCTCACCTCTCTGGAGCAGCTTGAGGCTCTCGTGGTCTGGGGCATCTGGCATAAAGTAGATGGTGGAGTCACTAGTGTCATAGTAGGCAATGCCCAGGTATCCTGAGTTCCACAGCACACACAGATGAATCTGTCCGGCAAGGAAGAAAGGAAACTAATATTTGAACCAATCACTCGTTAAGTGCAGGGTTGAGGCATGCCTTATTTAATTTTAATTATTTTATCAACTCTCTGAGACAGGCATCATCACCCCCATTCAGTTAATGCGAAACCGACATTCAGCGGAGGGAAGTGACTGGCCCAGCTCTTGTTCCCAGCCCCTTTATAGGCTAACAATCAGGCGTTCCAATCACCCCCCTGCTCTCCAGATTCGAGCTCTGGCTCCTCAGACATCGCCTCTCCACCCCGCCCCCAGACCTCCGCGGGCTCCTCCTCTTCCTCCTCCTCGGCCTCCCGGGGGTCCGGCACTGGGGCCGGGCTGGGGAAGCTGGCCGAGGCCTCCCTGGGTCTCGGTCCCTGCGGCGTCCTGCCTGGGGTCGCTCCTACGGAGGCCATGGCCTTGGAGGCTCTGTGGGTGAAGAAAATGAAGGCGGTTCAGGAGCGAGATCTCACCCGCGAGGAGGCGGGGGTAGCGGGGCGCACAGAAATGCAACTCCACTGAGAACTAATGGGAGAGGCCTGAGGGGCAGGGCTGCTAGGGCCTTCGAGAGCTGTGGTCACAGGTGCAGGGCATCTGGAGGGGCGACTTCTCGGGCATTTAACTAAAGTACAGACTGTGGAAAACACCACCCGCCCCACCCTTATTCCTGTCACGCGGAGGTTGTATTTGGAGACTGTCTGAGGGTCCTGTGGGACAAGTTTTGCACGCCTCCTCTCTCCGCCCCTGCCAACTAAGCCCCCAAGATCACAGCCTCACGCTCTTGACTTCCCCACCCAGTTGCGGACAGTTCGCGGCGTTTTCCCGCCTTTTCAGTCACCTGGGTCGCGACGCGCGCGAGACCGCGTCATTAAACGCCGCGGGCCTGCGGGAGGGTGCGCCGACGCGAGGGCGGGGTGCGCGCGCACACGCCCCGCCTTCTTAGCCGCTATTGGTCGAAGAGACCCGGATCCTGCCTAGAGATCCAACAGAGCGAGAGGGAGGAGGGGACCGCAGAGAAGGCTGGACGGTGACTGGCCTATTCGCATATGGGGGCGGTGCCAGAACGTTCAAACTTCCCGCCCTCTGCTGTTGCCTAGCAACCGGGCCTCTGGCCCTTGATTGACACGGGGTGGAGCCTGTGAGAAGGTCCTTAGCAGAGCTGGAGTCAGAGCCCCCGGAACGGGTCTAGGGGCGTTGGGTAATCTGGAGAGGAGGCCGACCTTAAAGGAACAGAGACACGTTTTTGGGGGGGTTTTTGTTTTTGTTTTTGTTTTTTCTGGAGAGTGGAGACAAGCAGCATTAATTCAACCTATGCCAACAATTCTAACTTAATATTTATAATGAGCTTAGAACAGTGCCTGGCAAACATAGTAAGAACTACGTGAGCGTTTTAAATAAATAAGCGGAAATAAGAAGCGAGACTCCTATCTCAGCCCACCTTTGCCTGTTTCCTGGGTGCAGAGTATGATCACTCCCATAGGGACACCACAGGGCCTAATTAATAATTTCAGCGCCCCAAGAGAAGTTGGAAGCATTCGACACACACACACACACACACACACACACACACACACACACACACACACCCCTAAGGACAGAAGGGTGTCATTCATTCATTCTGGGCCAGGTGGTGGACTCAAAACAGGGAACATAATTAAATCCCTACTCCATGAGCCTAATTTTTGAGTGTGTGTGTCTGAGGGGAGGAGAAGCAAGGAGATAGTGAAGGAGAAAGAAATAAACAATCATATACTTTTAAAAACACCTCTTAAAATACATCTTCACCCCCAGCTTTGTTCTGGGTACTCTGAGATGCGGAGATCCCACCCAAGAGCTTAAGAAAGATGGTAACCTGGCTCTGCTAACCAATGATTGGAAAATCCCTTCTAGTGAGAAAGGTGGGGGAGTGAGTTAAGGGCTAGGTTAATGGTTACCCCTGGCAAATTGTTTAGCAATGGGGCTATGGAAACCTGGAGGAGGCCAGGTGACAGCTCTAAGGAGTGTTGGGGAGGGACACACGTTCCAATCTGGGGTGGGAAGAGATTAGGGACTGGTTTACCAACCTGAGGAAGGGAAGGGAGTGGAAAGAAAGGCTGGGGAAGAAAAGGGGAGATACTGAGATAGGAGAAAAGCAGGGGCAAGGAGATTGAGATGGGAGGGAAACTTCTCTGATGCAGGATTTGGGGGTATAGCCCCTGGCTTCAAACCCATGCGGCACTGATGGATGGTACCAGGAGAGGGCAGCATTACCTGTTGTTACCTGAGAAGTTAAGGAAAAATACTTTGTGGGTAGCCATGCCAGCTAGCCAAAGTCAATATTGATCAAGGCAGCTCTAGCTATAAAAGCTGTAGGGAAAGAGAGGCAGGGGAGAAGCTGTCAAACCTGTCTGAGCTCAGGGCTGGCCCCATTTACCCGAGGCTTCTCCCAGAAGGGAGATTTTTGTGGGGCAGATTCTCTGGTGGACATGGACCAGCTGGAGCAGAAAAGGACCTTGAGAAGTAGCGCTGCTTTGACCTCCCTTCCTCAGATGGAAGGGGTCATGTGTGCAGATTTTGAGGGTCACCCTGGAGGCGATTCCCCACCAACAAACACATACTCGTTGAATCATTCTACGTCCTTATCGGATGTTACAATTCAAGGGAGCAAACGCCAAATATATCCCCTCTCTGAGGAGGACAGAGAAAGGCCTTCCTCCATGGAGGAGAAAACCCACAGAAGAGGAAGCATGAGAGGAAACCGCTAACTGCTGGTTCCAGCACCTCTCTTCACTCCACCCCCTCCTCCCCCAACTCCCTCCCTTTCTTTAAGTTTCAAGCCCTGTTTTGCTTCTATGTCCTTGCATTCCACCATGATTTTCTGAAACTGTAGGTGTCCTGTTAGACAGAGGGTGGTGAGGAAGAAAGGGATGGCTGGATAGGAGAGAGATTCAAATGTGGAGGCTGGCATATGTCCAGTCTGGAGGACATATTTTTGGGCTATTTTTCAGCAGATCATAATGGGTTTGATAGAACCTCCAAAATCAAGGTTATTGGGGAGGGAGGGAGAGAGCTCTTCTTCCTATGTCCTCCCTACTTCTTTCTTTCTTTCTGTATTTATTTATTTATTTTTGGCTGCATTGGGTCTTCATTTGTGCGCGCGGGCTTCTCATTGCGGTGGCTTCTCTTGTTGCGGAGTCCTTAGTCCTTCTGAGGACTCCACTCACACTATTCTGTCTGATCTTCACTTTTTTCCCCCATGATAGGACCAACTACCACCAGCCCCTAGCATCGGTGCAGTTCTACTCTGGGGCCATAATAACCCCATGCTTCCACCCTAACTCCAAGGCAACCCGTCAGTGATAAAAGGGCAAGGGGCACAGGAAAGGGCCCCAGACCGGGGTCGGGGGCGGGCAGAAGTAGAAGCATTAAATCTGACCAGGCTACGGAGCGGGAGAGTACCTCTGCCAGTGATGAAGTCCCTTGGCTCAGCTTCCGGTTTCCCCAGCACAAGGCCTGGTTATCTCCTTTCCCCACCCCTGCCCTACCTCTCACCGCTCTCTTCCTCCAACCCAGCCTTCCACTTGCAAGTCCCTCTCCTGGGCCACAGTCCTAGCAACCCAGAATTTGGACTGGAGTTCCGAGGGAACTTGGAGAAAGTAATAAAGGACCACCTTTCCCTTCTATAATTCCCTTTCTGGGCCCTCAGGGACGTGCTCAAGCAGTCGGTGTCAGATTTCTTGTGTGAGGGTTGAGTGGGAGTGTAATCTGATTAATGAAGCAGGGAAACTGAGGCAGAAAAAAGTCCCTTGTTCAAGGAGACTGGCAGGGACACAAGAAGTTTCCCAGGATTCCCTCTCCTCAACAGCCCCTTCCCCATCATCTGGGAGACCTGAGGCTCACCCCTCCGGGCCCACTCCCTAGGTCATCGAGTTCCGCCCCCGCGCCTGTCCCCTCCGCAGGTTCAGGGCGGGGCGGTCCGTGAGTCAGCTCCCAGATCCAGCCCGGGAGGGGGTAGAGCTAGATCCGCTGGGTGTGGAGGACGCTGGACTGGTCGAGAGGCCGCGTCTGGAGTGTGCGGGTCTGATCGGGCTCTTGCGGCGCTGCAGGGCGAGTAGTCCCAGGTCTGGGGGAGAGAATCTTTTCTGTGCGACCGCCTTCTCCCTGGCCCCGCCCCCTCCCAGTTCCCCCAGAGAAGGCCGCTTCCTGGTCCCCGTCGCAACCATGGCCGAAGAACAACCGCAGGTCGAATTGTTCGTGAAGGTAAGAACACCTTCTCCCTCCTAGGCCCCCCTCCGAAGGCAACTGGAAGGCAACTTGCACTTTTCCCCAGCTCTAGCCTTAACTCCCTAATCCCTTTCCTCTTTGATCCCCACCCCCAAGCCCACGTGCAGTCTTTAGGGCGTGTGTGGCAGGGGCCTGGGGTGGTGGCGGCCGGGGTTTGGGAGGGGAAGACAATTGATGTGTGCGCGGGTAATGAGAATTCTAGGCTCAACCCTGAAAAGTTTGTAGAACTGCAAGTTTCCAGCAGCCTGAAGGACAGGAAAGTAGAGAAAAGGGAGGGTTCCCAGGAGCTGAGATTGACGGGAGTGGGTGTGGGGGGACAGCTGATAGGAGGACCGAGAGAGAAGGGGGCAGCAGGAGACCTACAGGCTTTGGGTGGGACAGAGGGAAACATCCGGATGAGGGCCCTACAGGAAGATCAGAGGGTGAGGAGCATAGTGGGGGAGACTTGGATGGGGGGGTGTCGGGGCGGGGGAGGCTTCAAGGAAGAGGGTGTGGTCCAGAGGCCTGGGAGTGGGACCAGGTGAACTGGGAAGAATTGGTGGGGTGGAAAGAGACGGGAGAGGGGGAGTAGAGTTCCAGAAGCTGGCTCAGAGAGGTGATGGGGTCGAGAATGAGTGTCCTGAGGACTTGGAGAATCGAGAGAAAGGGTGGTGGCGAGGAGATGAGAGTTGAGTTGTGGCTACCGCGAGGGTAGATGGGGAGAGAGCAGAAGGAGGAGAGCTGAGTTAGGGCGTTTAAGGTTTGGGGGTTACAAAAACAGAAGAAAAAGAGTCGCCCCAGCTCTGTGCTCTCTGCGGGTGTGGATGAGGAGAGGTGGTCCCAAGGCATTTGCATATCGAAACCGCAGGCTGCCGTTTCCTCCCCGCTCCCTTCCCCACTAGCACTGCATTCTTTCCCCTCTTTGGATCTCTTCTTTGTGCCCCTCCCTCCCTTTAGCGACCTCCCCCTCCGTCGGTAACTCCCGGTTCACACATTCTCCCCACCCTTCGCTTTCCTGCCTCCTTTCTCTCCACTTCCCCGCTTTTGTTCATCTAGCCTTTGTGTGTTCCAGCCCGTTTCTCCCTCTCCTTTATGCTGGGGCTTCTCCGGTAGCCATTCCCTCTCCCTCAGCCATGGCTGTGTCGACCCCCTTAGGTGTGGTCCCCACCTCACTCTCACACTTGCCTCAGGGGCTATTTTTATTTTTACTCCTGGGTGAGTCTGCGCTATAGAGATTCCAGCCCTGGGTCCTGTGTGAGGAAGATTATCCGGAGCCAGGGGACTTGTCCTGGGAAACCCCAGCTGTGCCCAGGGAAGAGGGAGGTGGCCTTCGCTGCCCAGGCCTCAGCCTCACAGGTCCCTGCCCCCACTGCTTGCCAGGAAGGAAGCTGCTGAGACCGGAGACGCAGTGAGATGAATCCCTCAGCTAACGGGGAGGTGTCCTTTGGGGGATGAGGTCACTACTTGCAGATTAGAGGGCAGCCCCCCTCTGCAAGGCCCTCCACATCTCTAGGGCGAGGCTCTGAGCCCCTTGACTCCCCACCCAGCTGCTTGGGTAGAGGTATAGGGAACCAGAACTCCTGCTGCCAAACCCTGCCCCACCTCTCCTGTTCTCAGGCTCTACTCCATTCAGGAATCCAGGCCTCTAGCCCACGACTCTAGCCTCACCAAAGTCCCTCTCTAGGCGTTATTTCATGGGTGGATGTGAGAATTAAATGAGTTTCTGTATGTAAAGTGCTTAGGATGGTACAGAGAAAACTAACTACACCACCATTAGTGTTCCCTCTCTACGGTCCAAATCCTCCAGATTCTCCAAAGCTCATTCCCTCTGCCTACCTCCATCCGTCCTCAACTCTGGGGAACCAGAAGCCTACCTTTGCAGAAGATATTCTCACTGACCCACCTTAGGTTTGACCCAGACCCCAGGGTAGAGAGCCCAGTTCTGGAGGGGTGCTTTTAGCGGTGAGACTGAGTATGTGTCATGACTAGGCAGAAACCACCTAGATCTGGGAGTAGGAGATGCAGAGAATGGCCTGGGGATGAGTGGGGTGCACCAGGCCTAACCTTGGGCTGGGGGTTGCTTTCCAGGCTGGCAGTGATGGGGCCAAGATCGGGAACTGCCCCTTCTCCCAGAGACTGTTCATGGTGCTCTGGCTCAAGGGAGTCACCTTCAATGTCACCACCGTTGACACCAAAAGGTAGGTGCACTTCTGTTCCTCTAACCTCCCTTGTGCACACACACATGCACACTTACACACTCACCCACCTGAGTCCTTCCATCCTGAACTGTTTTCCCCTCTATCCGGAGTCTCTTTGCCACGTGTCTCCATCTCTCCTTTCTGGGTCTCCCTAACTCCCTTTTCCTGTCTTAATGCCTGGTCTCTCCTCCAGGCGGACTGAGACGGTGCAGAAGCTATGCCCAGGAGGGCAGCTCCCATTCCTGCTGTATGGCACTGAAGTGCACACAGACACCAACAAGATTGAGGAATTTCTGGAGGCGGTGCTGTGCCCTCCCAGGTATAGAGGAACTTGGAAAGGGGAGTAGGGGAGCTGGGAGACTCTGGGAGAGAGAGGTTGAAGAAATGAAAAACAGAGATGGTGGTGGGGCTGCGGCAGGGGCGCTGAGGTTCCTCCTCAGAAGATATCTTATCCTGTTTGTCCCATTGGCTTCCAGGTACCCCAAGCTGGCAGCTCTGAACCCTGAATCCAACACAGCTGGGCTGGACATATTTGCCAAATTCTCTGCCTACATCAAGAATTCAAACCCAGCTCTCAATGATAGTGAGTCTTGTGGGTTGGAGGCCTGGGTCCTAGGAGGAATAGAAAAGATCCAGTGATTAGGGGCACCTGGACATTCAGATACCCTGAATGTTGGCAAATCTTACTTCAATTAAAAAAAAAAAAAAAAAAAAGAGAGAGTCAGTGAGAGAGAGACTCTAGATCCAGATGACCTGAGTACAAATTCTAGTAGCTGTGTGACTTTGGGGAATTCATTGAACTTCTCTGTAAATCCATTTCCAGATCTATAAAATGAGGATAACAGTACCTACTTCATGGGTTGATGTGAGAATTAAATGAGTTTTTGTGTGTAAATTGCTTAGAACAGCACAGAGAAAATGAACTACATTAGTGTTAGCTATTATTATTTTGGACTGGCCTCACCATTAGTGTTCACCCCCTCATGGGCCTTCTTGGACTATGTTAGTCTTCTGATGTTCTTACCAACTCCCTTCTCTTGCACAGACCTGGAGAAGGGACTCCTGAAAGCCCTGAAAGTTTTAGACAATTACTTGACATCCCCTCTCCCAGATGAAGTAGATGAGACCAGCGCTGAGGATGAGGGCATCTCTCAGAGGAAGTTTCTGGATGGCAATGAGCTCACTCTGGCTGACTGCAACCTGTTGCCAAAGCTCCACATAGTACAGGTGAGTGGTCACTGTGGGAGGAGAGGGTGGTCGCTGGGATGGCTCTTTAAGGGTCTCCCACGCAGGCGTCCCATGACAATCACTCCAAAGGTGCTTTCTTTCTTAGGGTGGTTTTCAATAGCAGACACCACCCCATTCCTTCTCTGCTGTCTTTGCTGGCAAGACCACTACTTGAGAGAATTACATTCCACGATGCAAGGTGTGGGTGCAAACAGACTGGCCTAGGGTAACAGTGTTACTTTCAAGAATGCTCTTCCTGTCTCTGTCATTGCCAAATCCCCAGATCAGAGAGCAGGCTTTTCCTAAAATCAAAGTTTTAAGTCTATAGCTTCAGTCTCCACTTCCTCTTGTGGAAGATGAAAACTGCTGGTTCCCATGTTTTTGTCATAGTTCAAAGCTACGGTTTAGTTTCTGAAATGTGGGCCCAGTGTCAGTCTGCTGCAGAACCGTGTACTGAAAATCTCTGTACTAGGCACGGAAAGACAAGATATGTGGTGACTGGTCCTTGCCCTCAAAGGATCTGAAATCTAGCTGAGAAGATAAAACATTCACATGATTAATAATACATGATTAAAAGCCAAATGAAAAGTAGAAAAAAGTTGCTGTGGAAATTCAAGAGGAGAGTTTTATGGTTTGTGAATTATATTTCAAAATCAAGAGGGGAAAACTAGCACCATGGACTGGGGTGGCCTGAAAAGGGGCTGGTTATAAATGGCCAGGATTTCAGTAAGCGGAGAGGATGGGTGAAGGCCTTACAAGACAGTGAGGAGTTAAGAAAGATGATTGAAGATGATTTATATGGGAGATAAGAATCATCGGAAGAGAAACCAGATAGTGGACCTACTTGAATGCCTGGATTTTATCATGAAGCCTTGGGATGAGGGAAGGACCGAGAGCATGGCAGCCAATGTCACTTCCCTGAAGCTAAACCTACTGGTTCTCCTCTCCCCACCCCTAGGTGGTATGTAAGAAGTACCGTGGATTCTCCATTCCGGATGTGTTTCGGGGAGTGCATAGGTACCTGCGCAATGCCTATGCTCGGGAAGAGTTTGCCTCCACCTGTCCAGATGATGAGGAGATCGAGCTGGCCTATGAGCAAGTGGCCAAGGCCCTCAAATAAGCCCCTCCTGGAGCTCCCTCGCCCCCCTCCATTTTCTCCACAAAGGCCCTGGGTGGTTTCCACATGGTTACCCAATGGACACACTCCAAAATGGCCAGTGGGCATAGAATCCTGGAGCACCTGTTTAGGGCTTGCTGGGGGGATGAGGAGAAAGGATGGGGGATCTGGGTGAGATTTTTACTGTGGGGTAGGTAGGACAATGTATTTCAGTAATAAAGTACAGAATGAAAATCTAGTGCTTTGGGACTTCCCTGGTGGTACAGTGGTTAAGAATCCACCTGGCAATGCAGGGAACATGGGTTCGAGCCTTGGTCCGGGAAAATCCCACATGCTGCGGAGCAGCTAAGCCTGTGCGCCACAACTACTGAGCCTGTGCTCCAGAGCCTGTGAGCCCGGGTGCAAAAACTACTGAAGCCCGCGCGCCTAGAGCCGGTGCTCCCGCAACAAGAGAAGCCACCACAATAAGAAGAAGCCCGCGCACCGCAACGAAGAATAGCAGCCCCCGCTCCGCAACTAGACAAAGCCCGCGCATAGCAATGAAGACCCAACGCAGCCAAACATAAATAAATAATTTTAAAGGAAAAAAGAAAATCTAGTGTTTTTACACAAAGGGGACTTGAAGTGTGAGCAACACGGAATGAAGAGTGGATCAATGACCTCGAACTGGCAGAAACCGGGAATTTAGAAGAGGGGCGCTTGTGACGGGGCTGCCATTTTTAGTGCGGGTCCACCGTAGCGCTGTTTTGTGCTCCAAGTCGCACTCGCAGCCCAGCCGCCGGAGCCGACCAGATCTGGGTGGGGCGGGGCCGAATTCCGAGAAGGGGGGGCGCAGTCGGGGTGGGGTGGGCGCGGCAAAGCAGGGCGGAATGGGCGTGACATCGAGGAGCCCCGCCCCGTCCCGCTTAGACAATGCCCCGGAGCCGCCAGACCGTCGTGCCCCCGACCCACTGTAGTACTTGAGCGCGCCTACCCGGGGACCCCTCAAAGCCAAAGCTCCAATCCCCTAGGCTTGAAGACTACGACTCTCTTCTTCACCAACTCTGTCCTCAGGGGGTGGGGCACCAGCCAAGAGCACAGAGCTGCAAGAGTGGGGGTGGCCGCAGGAGGTGAGTCTGGTGGGAGGTACTCCTCGGACCGTGTGTGGGGGGGGAGTTTGGGGGTGCTGGGCCCGTACCTGCGCCGGGCAGTGCTGAGGGTCGACATTTGGGTGCGGAGCTGAGTCGGGGTGGACTTTGGGGAAGATGGATCGGGAGACTGGGGCACCCGGTCCTGGCGCCCGGAGCGGTGCCTGCTCCCCAGAACCACGCCCCCCTGTTTCCCCGCCCCTCGGATTTCGTTTTAGACCTCTCCCAGTCCTCCGGGACTCAGTCTGGTTTACACTGGGTCGCGCTAGGAACGGAGTGACCGGCCAGGGTAGAGAGGATGTTTAACTCCTTAGGCTCTAATTCCTCCCTCCTTGTCCCTCTCTCCCGTTCTCGTTCGGACACGCAGGACTTTCATCCCCCAGGTCCTGACTCTCTCCCCAGCTGTCTCCTCCTGTCCCATAACCCTTGTGGGCTCCTCGCCGCACTTCGGGTCCCTAAGGCAGCGAGCAGCAGAGGGTTAAGGGGGCGGGGCCGCTGCATTTTTTGGGAGTGAGCGCATCCTAGCGGCTGCCAAGAGGGGCGCCCGGCAGGGACCTCTCGAAGACCCCGAGCAGGGGCAACAGGTGTTTTGGAGACTAGCGATCCCGATCTCGTTCCTCGGACTTTCCCTAAAGCAGCAGACCCGCGAGGATGCGGGGTGGAGTGGGGTCGGCAGGAGAGGAAGGTCTGGAGGGGGTGGGGCGGAGTGGGAGGGGCGCCCGGAGATGGCAGGAGGAAGACCCGGGCGCTTTTAACCATCCCCCTATGCCCTTCTTTGCATGTCTCTCTCTCTCTCTGCCTACCCCCGTTCTGTTTCTTCTCCCAGACAGGTGAAGTTAAAAAGAGACAACTGAGAAATCAGCGCAGCCGGTGGGGGCGTCTGTGTGGATGGGATGGGGACGCCAGGGGAGGGGCTGGGCCGCTGTTCCCATGCCCTGATCCGGGGGGTCCCGGAGAGCCTGGCGTCGGGGGAGGGTGCGGGGGCTGGCCTTCCGGCTCTGGACCTAGCCAAAGCTCAGAGGGAGCATGGGGTGCTGGGGGGTAAACTGAGGCAGCGATTGGGGCTGCAGCTATTAGAACTGCCTCCTGAAGAGTCGCTGCCGCTGGGACCGCTGCTTGGTGACACCGCTGTGATCCAAGGGGATACGGCCCTAATCACGCGGCCCTGGAGCCCCGCCCGCAGGCCGGAGGTGAGCGCCTGGGCACGGGTGGGGTAGGCGAACGGAAGGATCTGGACGTCTGGGGCTTAAGGGAAGAGTGGGGGTGGGAATGTCTCCGCTTCGCGCCCTCTTTTCCTGCCTTAAGGTCGATGGCGTCCGCAAAGCCCTCCAGGACCTGGGGCTCCGAATTGTGGAGATGGGGGACGAGAACGCGACGCTGGATGGCACTGATGTTCTCTTCACCGGTGAGGCTGGGGTGCCTGCACCCTAGGGCTTGGCACAGGGAAGCAGACTTTGGGAGACTGGGCCATCTCGGGCCTTGTTTCCAACCCACTCCCGCCTCATACCTCGACGGCCTCCCTGGGCTCAGGCCGGGAGTTTTTCGTAGGCCTCTCCAGGTGGACTAATCACCGAGGAGCTGAGATCGTGGCGGACACGTTCCGGGTGAGGAGCGGGACCAGCCTTGGGTGGGGGGAGCAGGGAGCGTATGGGAGTCTGAGGGACCTGGGCGGGGGCGCGGGGTGGGCCGCGCTGAGGAGGAAGAGGCTGAGAGCAGCCTGTGTTTGAGGGTATCCTCTCACCCTTCCCGCGTCCCTGAATACTTTCCCTTGTTCTCCTTAGGACTTTGCCGTCTCCACGGTGCCGGTCTCGAGCCCCTCCCACCTGCGTGGCCTCTGCGGCATGGGGGGACCCCGCACTGTGGTGGCAGGTAGCAGCGAGGCTGCCCAAAAAGCCGTCAGGGTGAGAAGGGGTTGGGGCTGGGGTGGGGCAGGTTGGGGCGCGGCCAACAAAAGTGGGCGTGGCTCCGGGCCTGGGAGGCGGGGAGTTGGGAGGCTCTGAGAATTAACTCCAACCCCTACCCTCATGGAGCTGTCCATCTATGTGAAAACACGTGTGAAAACAAGAAGTTATTATAAACGGGACAGACAGCTGGAACACGGAGGAACAGGGGCAATTAACACCGTTTTCCCGAGTTTCAAGAAACTCCCTAAAGGGCACCCAAGCTGTGTCTTGAAGGATGGACAGGACCGACCCGTGGGGTCTGAAGTAGGGGAGAAGTGGGTAGCAGGTGGAAAGAACTGCGTGTGAGTCCGAGGTGGAAATTAGACAAGTTAATTGAAGCGCTTAGAGCCTGACACATAGTAAGTGCTATGTGATTGCTGTCATTATTATTCCACAATAATGTAACTCTGTCTCCAGCCCTTAGCGGTGGTAGGGCAGCCGGACTCAGTTGTGGAGAGGCTCTGAGCCTTGCATGCTTCCTCTCTCCTCTCCCCCAGGCAATGGCAGTGTTGACGGATCACCCCTATGCCTCCCTGACCCTCCCAGATGATGCAGCAGCTGACTGTCTCTTTCTGCGTCCTGGGCTGCCTGGTATGCCCCCTTTCCTCCTGCACCGTGGAGGCGGGGACCTGCCCAACAGCCAGGAGGTGAGAGAAGGCAGGAGCTCCACCACCACCACCAACCAGAGAAATGGGGCTCAGGCCTCCCTAGTGGGAGGAAGAAGGGGTACCTTTTCTAGAAGCCAGGGTGGGGCCACTCTAGCTGGCTGAAATGGGGCCCTGGCTGTGGGCCTTGGGGTCTTACTCCCTTCTCCCCACACACTGTCCTCCCTGCAGGCACTGCAGAAGCTCTCTGACGTCACCCTGGTACCTGTGTCCTGCTCGGAACTGGAGAAGGCAGGCGCTGGGCTCAGCTCCCTCTGCCTGGTGCTCAGCACACGCCCCCACAGCTGAGAGCCTGGCCTTGGGGTCCTGGCTGACCAGGGGCAGGGTGGCATAGGAGTAGAAGGGGAAGGAAGGTTAGATAGAGGACAGTGAATAGGTAGTAGTGGGGAGATGGCCCCAAGGTAGGGGGAGGGCATAGAGTGAGAAAAAGGATGGAGGTCACTGGGTGAGTCCTCTCCCCAAGAACTAATAAAACAGAACTGACCTTTTAGACTGGGCTGCGACTGGTGTCTTACTGGGGCAGGGGGTCAAGGGCAGGGCTGAAACCTGAGGTTGGGGTCAGTGCTGGGAAGGAGGCCTCCTTCATTCATCAAACCCTCATTCAGTGCTCACTGACTCATTGTCCAGCCCTGTCATAGCTGCTTGGGCACAAGACAGACAGGACAGAATTTCTATGATGGGGAGCATGTACAGGGCAGAGAAAAAAATATGGGTGAATCACTCACTGAATTTATCTAAATGTCAGATGATTCAGAGACTGGGAGATCAACAGTCCATCCCTCGTTGATAGGAGGAAATGACATTTCCAGGGATATTCATTTTCACTCATTTACTGAGGCTTAGCGGTGATATAAAAAGAGTCAGTCTCCTGATATCAGGGGACTCACAGTACATGAAAATTTCTTATAAATTGAAATACAGGTTGTAATGGAACAATTCACAGGAGGCTGTTGCTATGAGAGAAATAAGGGGGCTCCCTAGGGCATCAGAGTGTATGCAGGGGTGGGCAAAGTGGGTCAGAAATAGCTTCCCAGAAAAGGCTACACTTGAACTGAGTCCTGAGGATAAATAAGAATTAGCCAGGCAGATAGTGGGGAGGAGGCAAAGGCTAATCCAGGAAGAAGGAATTGTACTGGGCAAAGGCGCATTTGGGGGCTGGGGAGAATTTCTCTAAGGCTGTCCTGTTCTAGGCACTGAGTGACAGAGATAAGCCTGGAGAGTAAGTAGAGTACTGTAGCACCTTGAACCCAAAGCTGAGGCCCATGGGCCCAGAGCTGAAATACTGCTGAAATATAGGCTGTCAGGAGCAGGTTAGCATTTGGGGAGAATATCTCTAGTTTCAGGGAGGAGAACAAGGGCAGGAGGATGAGGTGGGGCTATGGGTAATCCAGGGAGGAAATAAAGAGTACATTCAGGTGGCAGTGCTGGGTGTGAAAAGGGTGTGGATTTGACAGTGACATTAAAATAGAAAGACAGGACTTGGTTTATCTTGTGGGAGTGAGAGGAAGGAGGTCTACACGACTCTCCATTTCTGGCTTGGGCAATGGGGTTGATCAAGAGAGAATGCAGAGGAGGAAGGATTAAGTAAGTGGCTTGGAAGATGACAGTGAGTTGGCTTTTGGACCTGCTGTGTGCAGAATGCCTAGGGCCAGCCAGGCAGGGATGTCTGAGGGACAGTTTGGAAATCTCGTTATCAGAGATCTGAACTGGAGAGAGTTATGGATGTTGCTTGCACAGAAAAAGGCTGAGGACTGGCTGTGGATGACAGCATCCCAGGAGAGGGAGAAGGCAGATAAAGAAAAAGACAAACCTGGAATGGTGGAGAATACTGCAGGCGTAGGGAGCAAGGAGGAGGAGTCCAGAAGGAAGACAACAGCATTAAAGAAAAACAGCTTAAATAAGAGGGATCAAAGGCCAAGCCAGATGAATGCTAATAAATGTCTAGTGGGTGTGGTTATTAGGACTTCACTGGCAATCTCGTGGCGAGCACGTGAGCAGTGGGAGCGGAGTGAAGAGAAAAATGGAAGAGACAGGTGTAGGCCCTTGGTTCAAAGAGCTTGACTGTGGAGAGAAGGGAAGAGACAGGGCAAAAATCTAGGAGCTGTTGATGTCTTAAGATAGGGAGACAGGGCTTGAACAGGTTTAAGGACATCAGTGGTGAAGGAGACCTGAAAGCTGTGTGAGAGATGGGGACCAAAATCAGCAGCAGAGATAGCCTGGATCCTCCGTCTCCTGACTCCCAGTCTAGTGCTCATTTCTATCCCATGGTGCCTTCCTTTTCCAGGTGAAGGGCCAAGAAGGGGAGGGGTGTTATGGAGAGCTGGGAGCCCCCAGCTTGTGAGGTAGTAAGGGCTTCCTTTCGAACTACAACCGCATAGGTGGTGGAGGCATCAGCAGGGACCACTGGGGACAGTCGGCAGGATCTTCTGAGGGCCGTATGATCCAGGTCTGCGTAGAGCAGGCTCTGAAAGGTGGGGAGGAAGGTAGGAGGGTCTCAGATGTCTGACTCCCTTGGGGATCCAAGCCTCTGTCTTTCTTGGTCCACTTTACTCACGGATTCTGGCCAGCCCCCATCCCACCCCCAAACCTTTACCGGCTCCTGGTCCAGGTCCCCTGCAATCTTGGGCTCTTCCTCCTCTACTGGCCTCTGGGGCTCCGCTTTCACGAATGGAACTATGTGGGGGGGACAGAGCTGAAGGATTGAGAGAAGGTGACCAACTTGTCTGCTCCCAGCAAGGGCTCAGACTCAGGAATTGGGTGGGCAATGTGCGGGGAAGGCAAATGGGGTGGAGTTAGTCTCACCAAATCTGGGGGGTGGTCGAGGCGGGTGAGGGGGCGAGCGCCTGTAAGGGATGGATAAGAGTCTCTAAGAACCACTAATCTTGTCTCGCTTGTTCTGGGCCCCAGGACGCGCCAACAACAACCCAGCAACAGGCCGTCTCTGACCAGCAAAACAACCTCGGTTCCCACCCGCACAGATAGTTTCGCCCTCGCTTGGAGCCAGCTCGGCCTCTAGCTTGGCTTCCTTAGCTAGGGCTCCACCCACCAGCCCATGGCCTCGCCCGCAAGTTCCGACCTCCCCGATTCGTCTCCGAACCACACCCGAGGGCTCCCGATGTAGTTTTGGCCCGCGAAAGTTCTGGGCCTGCCCCTCCCGCCTCTGGTCGAGAGCCTTTCAACCAGGCCCCGGTCCTAGAGCTCACCTGCGCAGCCAACAGGCCCAGCCCAGTACTCCGAGTCCCAGCACCAGCCCAGCGCCCAGCAGCGGGATTAGAGTCTGGGGATACACGGACCCTGCGGGAACGTTGGAAGCGGGGTAGCGGTGGATGCCGAGGTCAGGGTGCGGGGACAGAGAGCTAGCTCTCCCACTCAGGAACCCCCAGACCAGGCTTCCTCCCTGACGGGGGCGTGTGTCTGAGTTAGGTCCCCTTTGTGTGAAGGCCTGGACCTACCGTGGGTAGGCCCCAGAGCTCTGCAATAGGCCCGGTCCCCCAGCACGTGAAGCTCCGTACGGCTCTCGTTCTCTTGGCGGCCCTTGCAGATAAAGGTGCCCGAGTCCCCCGCGCTCAGGAGCAGCTCCAGCCGCCGGATATCAAGGTCCAGGGCACGTAGGCGGCCAGCAAAGGGCTGGACGGGAGACACGGTGGGGGTCCCGTTCGGTGAGGCCAACAAGATCGCGCGGCGTCCTTTGGACAGGCCTTTGCAAGCCGGGAATCTAGGTGCCCAGACCCAGCGGGTGGGTTGCGAGACCCCTACGCAGGAGAGATTCACCCGGTCCCCGGGGTGGCCGTCCAGTGAAGCTAGGGGAGGCGGGGGGTGGGGGGGGTTGCGGGGGACGGTGGTCAAGGCAAGTCCACAGAGCAAGACGCCTCTCCCCCTTACGCCTTTTCCCTCTCCTCTACCCTCCCGCCAGCCTGGGTCTTCCCATACACATCTCATCCCCCCCCACTACCCGCACCGGGTCTCCTCCTTCTCCTGCCTCGGTCTTTCCTCGCCCATTCCGACTTTCCTGGGATGGCTTACCCCCGGGGTTCCCCTGGGCCCTCGACAGCAGCAGCGGCAGCAGCTGCAGAACCAAGGCCATGGCTGCGATGTGGTGGGAAGAGGAGGCCAGTGAATCAGCGAAAGAGACCGGAGGGAAATCAGAGGGGGGTGGAGGGGGAGACCGCAGGTCTGGGGGCTCCGATAAGGGGTGGGGGAGGGGCCACCAGCTGCCCACATCCCTCTGGGAATCCTTGCAGGCAGGTTCACAGCCCTCAACCAATGCTCACTTAGAATTCATGCTGGGGCCCTTTACACAAGCACTTTAGCAGACTTTAACTCTTTTTTTTTTTTTTTGGCTGTGTTGGGTCTTTGTTTCTGTGCGAGGGCTTTCTCTAGTTGCTCCGAGCGGGGGCCACTCTTCATCGCGGTGCGCGGGCCTCTCACTATCGCGGCCTCTCTTGTTGCAGAGCACAGGCTCCAGATGCGCAGGCTCAGTAGTTGTGGCTCACGGGCCTAGTTGCTCCGCGGCATGTGGGATCTTCCCAGACTAGGGCTCGAACCCGTGTCCCCTGCATTAGCAGGCAGATTCTCAACCACTGTGCCACCAGGGAAGTCCTATAATACTGTTATACCTGAGAAGTCCCCAAGGGTTGGTTTGGTTTTTTTTTCCGGTACGCGCGCCTCTCACTGTTGTGGCCTTTCCCGTCGCGGAGCACAGGCTCCGGACGCGCAGGCTCAGCGGCCATGGCTCACGGGCCCAGCCGCTCCGCGGGATGTGGGATCTTCCCGGACCGGGGCACGAACCCGTGTCCCCTGCATCGGCAGGCGGACTCTCAACCACTGCGCCGCCAGGGAAGCCCTTGACTTTAACTCTTGAAGCATAGCAGTTGCCGGGAACACCACAGTTTCTGGATTTTGGCTGTCTGAATTCAAATCTCGACTTCACCTACTAGCTGCGTGATGTGCGCAAGTCGCTTAACTTCTCTGGGCCTGCTTGCTCATCTGTAAAATGGGAATAAAAGCACCTACCTCGCAGAGTATTGTGAGAACTAAATAAAGTCATACCCAGTAAATGCCTAGAACAATGGCAAAGACATAGGAGTACTATATGCTTGCCATTATTACTATTTCTATTCTTATTTTAGCTGCTACCTCACCCTTCTGTGCCCACTTCGTCCCTCCCGGCCCAAGGTGGCCCGCCCAAATTGGCAGGTTTTGATTGGGGAGGTGCTTTGGAGCAGGTGCACAGCCCACACCCAGGACTTCATCAGCCCTCACTGCACTGGAGCAACCAAGGCCAGGCCAAGCCCAGGTGGAGCCAGGATGAGGTCCTGAGAACCTTCAGGGGGCCTAAGGCAGCCCCTCCCTAACAGGCAGCTCCAGCCCATGCCTCTGCTGCTTTGACATCACAGAAGCTCTTGGTCACATCAAAAATCGTACTCCTCCATCCTGTGGCTGAGGAGGGGTTGGGAAAACTAAGTGGACTGAGATTAATTTGGTGCTCAATTTGTGCCCACATACCCCTACCAATGCCCCCCAGGGAGCAAAATTTTGCAGTCAGCTTGGGCCACACCCCATTGTCCATTTCCTAGGAACCAGCAGACACTGCTACCACCACAGCCACTGTAACATCACAGGGGCCTTTGGTGATACTTCTTCAGAGGACTGGGCAGACAGGGATGTTACTCCTGGGGGCCAGGAGGGTGTGTCTTAGACTGAAACCAAGAACCAAAATGGAGTTGGCCACTAGTGCACCTACCTACCCTCCCCACCTCTCTCTGCCATCCCCATCCCTACTGCCCCACTGGGTCCTGCTTAGCCCCTCCCTAAATGGGGAAGGAGGGGCCACCAGAGGCCAGGTAGGGCGGGACTGTTGTGGCTATAAATTCCAAAAAAGCCACTCAACTCCCAGAGCAGGATCCCTGGAATTCTACCCTGTCAGCTGCTGCTGTTGCTACCGTTCTCAGTACCCTCACCATGAAAGGCCTTCTGTTGATCACCTTGTCTTCTCTGCTCTGCTGGGTCTCAGGTGAGCACCTGGGGGCCCCAAGGACCTGGTTCACCTGGTTAGGACTTTTACACCCTGCCCCGGGCACTGCCCTACACTACCTGCTACTCAAGGTCCCAAGCGCCCCCAGACCCAACTGGCTCAGCTCTCCTGTGCCCCACTGTGACAGGGTCCTTGCTCTGTTTCTCAAGGACCCATGTCTCCATCTTCAGACTCTTCCCCACCTCCAAGACGCACTCTTCTGACCTGCCCAGGGTTCCAGGTCCCCTGTTCCCCACTCCTTGGAAACCCTGATATCCAGTTCCCCTGCCAGCCCCACTCTGATACAGAACTCTCCAGGATCCAGCTTACCTGCTTTCTCCTCTCACCACCTGCACTCAGCCAGGGCGTCCTCCCAGAAATCTAGGCAACCAGTCTGGGGCTTCTTTTGTGACCCCTCCTCCCATCTACTCCATCAGGGACTTTGTGCTCAGTCCCTCGAGCAGTGGCCTTTCCTAGATCGCCCCCCTGCTCCTCCCTGAGGTGCATACCTCCAGGAACACAAGCTTTCTGGAGGGCTCCAGTGACCTCTCAGAACCTCCCAGGGAACCAGGGAGATTTCCCGGCCTTCTAGGGAGGGAATGCCAAGGTTGCTCACCCCCAGGGTGAGGTGGGTTTCACTGAGGTGCAGTCACCAGGCTCCTCCACCGACTGAACCCTTCCGTCCCTCAAACCTTGAATCGGATGCAGCAGAAACTTTCGGGGTGCCACCTTCTGCCTTTCTGCACCCATCCTCTCCATTTTGGTAAAGTGCTCGGATGGGTTCTGATGATCTGTCTCCCAGATACTTCTCCTTTCTGTCAGAGAGCTACTGGGGTGGGAGGATTCAGTTCAAGTCTGGTTCCTCTTCCCATGCTCTTGGCGGCCCCAGGAGGTGAAGAATACATTGCTAATCTGGCCCCAGGTGGCTTTCTTGCCAGCCTCAAGTTCCAAGCCATTTCTGCAAGTGTTGTAACCACCGTGATTTTTATTTTAAGGTTTCTTCCTATTTCAAGACTCCATCTGTGACCTCTTCTGAATTCCTTCATCACCTCCAGTCCTTCCCCATGGTATTCTCACATTTCATCTGTCCCCAGCCCCATCGTTGGTAACTGCCTCTCTCGACTCATCTCCAGATGGGGTGGAGTGAAGGAAGATATTTAGGGTGTGGGCCATTCACAGAGCAACTCCACCCTCACCCGCTTGCATTTTTTCTGCGTCACTCATCCTCTCTGTCCCTCCCAGAACAAACAGGTCAGAATACCTACTTGATTGGCTCTTCTCCACCCTGCCCACCAGCTGGGCTCATCCCCAGGTGAGTCAGACACTCCGTCACTTCAGCCCGACTTGTGTCTTCCCAGCTGACATTCGCTGTCACTCCTGCTACAAGGTCCCTTTGCTGGGCTGTGTGGACCGGCAGTCCTGCCACCTGGAACCAGGACAGCAATGCCTGACAACAAATGTGTACCTCGGTAACATTCCTTTCTTCAGTGGGGAGAGGGGACCAGTGGGAGATTCTATGGCTGGGGCTGAGGTGGAACAGAGAATTACAGCAATGATAATATTTGGCCAAGGATTATGACGTGCCAGGCACCATCCTACGTCTTTACAAGGATTGTTTCAATTAATGCTCATGACAACCCTATGAAGTGTGGGTGCTATTATTATACTGAGAAAACAGCCTCAAAAAGAGACAGTAACAGGTGCAAAGCCTCATGGGCAGCAAATGATAGGACCAGGATTAGGGTGAGGGGCAGGGTAAGGAAGTGCAGGATAAAGGATAGACTGAGAAGAGATACAGAAGGGGAAGGCCAAGGGCAGAGTTGGGAAGGAAGGAAGCCTGGGTGGGGTGCACGGGATGGGGAGGTGGACACAGGCATGCCAGGTGCCCATCTTAACTGTCCCCACTGCCCCCTCCTAACCCCAGGGAAGATGTGGGTTTTCTCCAACCTACGCTGTGGCACACCAGAAGAGCCCTGTCGGGAGGCCTTCAACCAAACCAACCACAAGCTAGGCCTGACCTATAACACCACCTGCTGCAACAAGGACAACTGCAATAATCCAGCCCCTCGGCCCACCCCGGCCCTGGCCCTTGTCCTCCTTACCTCCTTGGCTGGCCTTAGCCTCTGGCTGTTGCACTGAGACTCACTCCATGGCTGCCCCTCCTCCCACCTGCCTTAGCCTCTCTTCTTGTGTCTTCATATCCTCTGCTTCCTTTTGCTCAGAAAAGCATTTCTCCAGACCCTTCACATTTCTTTAATTAGACGGTGGTCCCCCGATCCATCCTTCCATCCCACACCCTCCACTCTACTTCTCTGGAGTCTCTTTCCATTTCCCTTGACACCACTCCAGATCCTCCATCGTCTCCTAGAAGGGCTCCGCACTTTGCCTCCTGAACTCCCCTGTGCCCTATGTGAGGAGGGATTGGAATCTGGGCCTGAAATGGGGTTTCTGTCCTGTCCCCAGTGAAGGCTCCCAGGAAGGACCTGATGACCTCACTGTATGAACTGATTCTCCAAACCCTGGCTCCCATACGTACCTCATCCCCTTGCTCACCCCTTTCCATTTTGAGTAATAAATATCTGTATATGATCAGTTGTGTATCAGAAGATCTATTGTCAGAGGCGCCCTCCCAGGAAATAACACTCTCAGCCCTCACACTCACCACTCACCCAAGAACCCTTCAGGGAGTTTCTCTCAGAGGCTGGGCTGGGGCAGATGGAAAAACAGGTTTTGCAGGCTTCCATCCTCTCTTCCAGTGTCTGGGTTGTGGCGTACAGGGCCCAGTGTTTGGAGAAGCAATATTTACCTTAAATTTAGGCCACACCTCTGAGGTACTGCCAAGAAAGAGGTGCAGTCTGGCTTGAGGGCTCCTCAGAAAGGGTAGGAGAGTTGCATAGGGATGGGACCTGGGACCCTCTTTCCAGGCCTCAGTCCCTCAAGTTAGATTCAGAGGCCTCACCTGGCCCAGTATGTGGGGCACCAAGCCACCCTCCTATCACAGTGCTTACATTTCCTTTCTCAATTCCAAGTAGTCATATTGGGAGCCAAGTTGCAAACGCGGGGAAGGGGAACAAGCCCAGACAACGAGGCTCATTGATTCCTGGTGGCCCCCACTCAGCCCAGAGCCTGCTCCCCTCAGTGATCCTCGTTGCTAAGGAAGATTCTCCCTAGCAACAGGGTGCAGGAGTCACACAGGGCAGATTCTCCATTGTCCTTTGGGGTTTAGTTGGTTAAGGAGTGCACCATTGCAACTAAGTCCACTGATCCTTGATAACCCCTAAACTAGAGCCTGGTTGCCCCCACATTACTCCATCAGCCCTCCCATCAACAAAAGATGGAATGTTCCAGTCAGCTCTAGAGTGGTCGGTAGATTTTAATGGCTCACAGAGGAGTGTTTATCTTCTCACCGCAGATCCCCTTTGTTCCCTTGCTCCCTTGCTCCCTTCTCTTCCCCTACTCCCACTACCCTCTCCACAGTCCTGGCAAAAGCCAGGCTAGGGCGATGACCCCTGCAGCCACGATGCACGCGGGGGCTGCAGTGCTCGCCACAGCACTGTTGCACAGGTCGCAGACGCAGCAGTCCCTGTGGGTCATATAAGTCACGTCTCCCACCACCTCTGTTTCCACTCTGCTGCAATGATGGGCCGCCACGCAGGCTGCATGGTGATGAATCAAGGTCACTGAGGCTGAGAGAGAGAATGAGATTGGGCTGTTGGACTCCTGGCTTGAGGACTTGCCTTCTGGGGCAGAGCAGATGTGATTCCAAGGAGCCCAAAGGGATCCTCTGCCCCCTCAAAAAACACCTCCCTGTCGGGCTTCCCTGGAGGCGCAGTGGTTGAGAGTCCGCCTGCCGATGCGGGGGACGTGAGTTCGTGCCCCGGTCTGGGAAGATCCCACATGCCACAGAGCAGCTGGGCCCATGAGCCACAGACGCTGAGCCTGCGCGTCCGGAGCCTGTGCTCCGCAACGGGAAAGGCCACGGCAGTGAGAGGCCCATGTACCGCAAAAGAAACCCAAAAAAACAAACAACAACAACAAAAAAACACCTCCCTGAAACCAAGTGAATCCCTGATGGGATGCACTGAAAGAGACCAACATCACTTCTTGCCAAAAACTCATGACCTCAGTCTAATCATGAGAAAATATCAGGTAATCCAAATTGCGCGACGTTCTATAAAATAACTCATCAGGACTCTTCAAAAATGTCAAGATCAGGGAATCAAAGGAAGACTCAGAACTGTCCCAGAGTGGGGACGACTAAGAAGACAGGAGAGCTAAAGGCAATGTAGGATCCTGGTGTGGGTCCTGGATCAGAAAAAGGACATCAGTGGGACAACTGGCTAAATTGAGTAAGGTCTGTAGGTTAGTTAGTTGTACTGTACCGGTGTTATTTTCTGATTTTGCTAATTGTACTATGGTTATATAAGACATTAACATTAGAGGAAACTGGGTGAGGCTATACAGTACTGATCTGTACTATTTTTCTAATAAGATTAACTTTTCTGTCAACCTAAAATTATTTAGAAACAAAAAAAATTAGAAGACACACACACACATACCTCCCTGGTCCTTAGCTGATGCCTGCAAGTTGAAGTTTGGCTGAATGTTTTGGTCCCTGCCTTCAAGGGAGCTTTTTACCCATTTGTGAGTGAATGGGCCTCTGAGACTCTTTCTGGAGGGTAAAGAGGAGGGGGTGGGGCCACACAGACAGCGGGCTTCCAGGGGCTCAGTGCCAGGAGCCAGAAGGGGCTACAGACCGCTCCACTCTGACAGCGGCACCATCTGCCCAGAGCCAGACTGAGCCTAGAAGGTTCTGGAAGCCAGAAGGACTGAAGTAGTAGGGGCTGGAGGCAGGGGGACAAACGGAGGACTCACGGTTTCCAGATGGCTTGGTCTGTCTCAGGTCTGGTTGGGGTTTGCCCTCCAGGAAGCCGCAGCGTTTGCCCTGGCCGCAAGTGGTCACGGTCTCTTTGCAGGGGCCGCTGGGACCTCCACCGCAGTCATAGCACCGCTTGCGGTTTCCTGGCAGGAGAGAAGAGGTGCTGGAACTGGGCGGGGGTGGGGGGCGGCTGGCACAGGGCGACGGGCCTTTGTGACAGGCGCCTTGGCTGCCTCCTTACCCAAGGCAGCCCGCAGCAGGGCGCTGAGCGGGATCCCAGCAAACAGGGGGTTCATTGTGTCTGCCTGTGTCTGTAGCGCCTCTCCCTCCCGCCCACCCGCCTCCCTGGTCCCGCTCTGCCAGCCTTTTATCCCCCTTGCCTTGGGCTTTTTTTTAATTTTTGGCTGCATTGGGTCTTCGTTGCTGCGCGCAGGCTTTCTCCAGTTGTGCTTGCCTTGGGCTTTATAGGGCAATAAAACGGGAGGAAAGAGACTCCTCCAGCAGCCACCGGGAGCCCCAGTGGGGACAGGGAGGGGCCCCCACAGGAGAAAGAGCTCTCAGCATCCTCTGGCATCCCCAAACTCTTCCATCTCAGGAACAATTCTAAAACGGTGGCCCCAGACCTCCTGCGGGTCCCTAAGGCCCTTTCAGAGGGTCCTCCACCGTCTTCCTCTTCCAACTACATATCTGTCAGATTTTCTTCAGATACTTCAATCAAAACAACAAATCCCAACAGCTTGAATGCAGAAGCAGATGTGAAAACCCAGCCATCTTCTATTTCTTCTATTAAGCCCAACATTAAACAGATTCCCCAAAGGGTAAAACCATGCCACCCTTCTCACTGTACTGTTGGGAAAGGAATTACTTTCCGCAAAACTATGCTTTGTTAACATGTAATAGGTTTATTGTTTTTTTATTTTTAAATGAACCTATTAAAATATTCTGTTTCTATTTCTCATATAGCAAATATTGATATAACTTACATAAGGAAAGCTCTTTGGGGTGTTCAGTAATTTTTGTGTGTAAAGAGGTCCTGAGATAAATGTTTTGAAAACTGTTGCTCAGTGGATACCTGTGTCTCCTCTGCCTCACCTCCACCTCACATCTCCCCCACCCTGTCTGCCTCTTACTCCCAGTACGTTCTGCCCTGATTCCCCAGGTGCAGCTCTTCTCCCCAATCTCTAAGCCCCCGTCTTCCAGACTCTACCACCCGTACTCCCCAGATCTTATCGTTGTCTTCCTTCCTGGTCTTTCTGACCCTCATC
This sequence comes from Phocoena sinus, assembly GCF_008692025.1. NCBI lineage: Eukaryota > Metazoa > Chordata > Mammalia > Artiodactyla > Phocoenidae > Phocoena > Phocoena sinus. The sequence continues at coordinate 80,619,385 of NC_045773.1, forward strand.
CCGGCACCAGTGGAAACACATCAGTCCCTCTGGCCGCACCCATGATTCTTTCCTCTAATGCAGTAAGGCTGGGAGAGATAATTATGGGGTAAGAATGTTGAGGCTTGGGGGGATCAAAGGAATGGGAAGCTGGGTGGCGTCCTCCCTTATGCAGCTGCAGCTGGGCTCTGTGTGTGGGCCGGTGGGTGGGGGATTGTTGAGCCCACACTCAAACACCGCTAGCCAACTCTGGGCCAGGGCTCAAGGTCAAGGAGAGTGACCCTGACAGACTTAAATGCACAGAAGGACAAAAGACAGAGAAACAAAAACAAGGAGATGAGAGAGCAAAGAACAGCTTGAGACAAGGGGAGGGAGGGAAAGGAGTAGGAGGGGAAGTGACAGACGCTGACAGACACCGGTTCAGGAGCGACAGACGCAGCTAAGAGTAACAGACCAACGCTGTGGGAATGGAGAACACCCTTAAGGCAAGAGCAGGCTCTAGTAGGAGACAGGGAGGATGTGAGAACAGGGTCCCTGCTATGTCAGTCTGCCAAATCTGGTCCCCCACCCTCAGATTCACTCCCTAGGTGTGTTTGTTTACTGCTCCCTCCCTGTCTCACTCAGATGCTCCATCTCTCCAACTCTAGGATCTCTGGGTGCAGATCACATTCTCCCAGACCCCTAAGCCCCGGGTCCAGCCATGGGCACCTCCAGCATTTTCCTCTGCATTCTGTTCCTCGGTGGGGTACTGGATAAGGGTGGGCTGGGGAATCCTTGGGGGCTGGGCGCAGGGTGGGGTGGTGGTGCTGGCAGGGGCTTGTGGAGGAGCCTGCGGTCTGGGGGTGGGGGGTGGCGGAGAGGGTGCTGAGAAATGCCAAGGAGGGAGTTGTAGGGGTTTTGGAAAGAAAAGCTACTGGGAATGGTCTCAGGACAGCCTGATGAGGTGGAACAAGAAAAATTTCCTTTCAAAGGCATTTGAGAATAACTGTTTCTTTCCTGCGGCATCTTTGACAAGCCTCTGTCTCCCCTGACCCTTATCTCACCTCCTGTTTCTTTGCTGGGCCCCTTGGTCAATGTTAATTCCTGTTTTCTCATCTGACTTAGCATCATCTGCTTAACTTCTTCACTGGCAACCCCTCCCCGTCCCGGCCTGGTTTTTTGTGTCATTCTCTGTGCTCATCTCTGATTCTCTTGGCTTCTGTTCATGTCTGTGTGTCTCTCACACTCCCTGTATCCCTCGTGCCTCTGTGTCGTTTCCTTTTCCTGTATTATCCCCCCTCCCTTCTCTGTGTCTCTTTTTCTATTTCTGTCTATTTTTCCCTCCACTTCACTGCTCCTCTCTCCCCACTTTGTGTATCACCTCTGTCTGTGCATCCCGTTCCCAAATCTGGGCTCGGCCTCTCACCTGTCCTGTTTGCCTCTCCTCCCTGCCTGATCTCCACCGACCCCACAGGTCTCGCCACTTCCCCTGCCCGGAGACGGCTCCACTGTTACACCTGCAACTTCGCCAAACCCTGCTACCCTGTTCCTACCGAGTGTCAGGATGATGAAGTTTGTGGCATCAGTATTGGTACCTCAGGGAGGACTCCTTAGGCCTTCCCTACGGCCATCCATCCTGCCTTTCCTGTGGCCTCCTGGCCCTTGCCTCCTTCCTGCCCCTGCCTCAGCATCCCCTCTTTGTCCCATAGAACAGTGAGGTCATCGAGCGGAAAGCCTGCCTCCCAAGGACCCAGCGCTCTCTGCAGGGCCATGCCACCTACTGGTCACTCTCCTACACTCCTCGGCACCACTGCTGCGAGGAGGACCTGTGCGATGCAGCCACCATGCCACCATGCCGCATCGGCTCCCCAGGCTCCTCCTTATCACCCCACTCATCCTCGTGGCCAGCTTCACCTGGGGAGCCCACCTCCTCCACCAGCCTGCAACCCAAGACTCTTCCACTATCGCCGTGGCCCTGGAAACACCTGCATAGACACTTCTGAGATCTGCCCAAGAACCTGATCTTGTACAGAGACCTCACACCCCTTGGGCCCAGCACCTTCATGGACCCCTCCCCAAACCCGATTCCTACAGGCACTGCTCTAGCCTCTTCCTGCCCAGAGGCACCTACCCGGAGCCCAGCCTCATAAAGAACACCTGTTCTAAATCTCTGGTCTTTTCTAAATGTCTGTGGCTGATGCATTCTCTCAGCCCCAGCTCTCTGGCAAGGCAGGCGTTTGACAGAGCTGTGGGTCCCAGGCAAGGGGATCGAAGGGGCACCAGGTGTGACGAGGATGAGGGTCCTGCTAGGAGAGATTAATTTGGTAGGTCAGGAAGGAGGGCTTGGGGAACTATGAAGAGTAAATATAATAAAAGTGCTATCTGGGGCGCAGTGGTTGAGAGTCCGCCTGCTGGACTCTGGTTCCCTGGTGGCACAGTGGTTGAGAGTCCGCCTGCTGGACTCTGGTTCCCTGGTGGCGCAGTGGTTGAGAGTCTGCCTGCCGATGCAGGGGACACGGGTTCGTGTCCCGGTCTGGGAAGATCCCACATGCCACAGAGCAGCTGGGCCCGTGAGCCATGGCTGCTGAGCCTGCGCGTCAGGAGCCTGTGCTCCGCAACGGGAGAGGCCACAACAGTGAGGGGCCCGCGTACCGAAAAAAAAAAAAAAAAAAAAGTGCTATCTGGGAGTTCAGTAACACTGTTCCATGTCTGTCTCTGTGTGTGTGTGTGTGTGTGTGCGCACACACATGTGCTCTAACAGCAAACTATAGCTACTTGGTGGGTTGGGCTGGGGTGCTGGCACGTGAGCCACAACTTTCACATCATCCTCCATCTGTCATTGATATCCTCCTTCTTGCCGTTAACTTAGCTTAAGCCACTGCAGCGTGAAGGGTTTAGGTAAGATTTCTGAGAAAGCTTTTCTCCAGTGAAGCCCAAGCTTGAGTAGACACACAGAGGGGCCCCTGGTGGAGTGGTGAGGGTGTGGCCAGAAGACCAGCTCATTTCTGCGTGAGGCTAGGAGCTGGGAGCACCGGTGCCCTCCCCTGCTTCACCAGCCCAGACTTGTCCTGGTTCACTGACAGCCAAGCACGCAGGGCCCAGTTACTCACCCCACCAGGGAATTCGCCCACCCAGCACGGTGGACACTACCTCTGCCCAGGGGCCCCCAGGATGTCAGGGTGGTAAGCTGCTCCCTGCTCCGGATGCCACAGTGGAGCGCCTAGGATAAGGGGGGGCCGTGGGGGTGGTGGCCAGGCACAGGTACCCCCATCCTGACTCAGTTCCCTCCACTACCATCTGAGGAAGTCTGGGGTCTGATTAGAGGTGCTTCTCTCTCAATTTCTTTTCTTTGCGAGGATGAGACAGGGGTGGGGATCTGGCTTAATTTAGAGGCAAGTTGAGTCTTCTTTCCATTCTCTCTGTCCCTCAGTCCTCCCACTTTGTACTTCTATTTGTTCTCTCTCTCTCTCCATCTCTTTCCCTTTACCCTGACTTGGGCCTCTTCCCTTCTCTCTTCTTCAGTTTCCCCCATTTGTCCTTTGGTTCCCCCATAACTGATTCTCCACCACTGCTCAAGTCTCTGGATTCCTCTGTCTCTTTTCTTCATCCCCACCCCTCCTCAACCCCTTCCAGCTACCCCAAGCTCCCCTCAACCCCATGGTACTGCAGGCTCAGGGCCACCCCTCCACTGGCTTCTGTGAGACAGAAAACCACACTTTTCATAGGTGACATCACAGAATAATGCTTCTCCTTTCCTTCAGCCCCCAGCCCCTACACACACACACACACACACACACACACACACACACACACACACACACAGAAAGCTTGGCTGCTGGAGACCAGCTGGACTGTGAAGTAGCACTCCCAGCCCCTGCCCCCTTGCCAAGGTTTTCGGGAATCTTTCAGGTGCCAGGTGGCCAGGGAGACAGCAGGTCACACTTCCCAGCAGATGTCGTCGAGATCACCTGGTCTTAGGGGCAGGTGGGCTGTGGGTTTTGCAAAGCGGAAAGACATTAAGGATACTTCTATTCTCCACGTTCTCAGGAACCGGCATCCCATCCCCACCCCAACTTCAGTCTCCTCCGGGATTTAAGCCTCTGCCCCCTAGTTGTTCCTCACCTGAGATGGGCCAAATGGATGTTCTCATAGACCTGGATCTCGGGTTTGAACTGAGGAAACGAGGCATCTGGGGAGAAAGAGCCATATGAGGTGTGGCAGAGAAGTCACAGATAACTCAGAGCTGTATTCCTTACTCCCCTCCTCCCCTAGAGAAGACAGGGTATAGAGGCAAGATATGAGCCCACCCCTCTGGGAAGGAGGGACTCACTTCTGTGCTTAGTCCCCTGGATCCTCCGCCTCCAGAGCATGACGCTAAGGACCACGATGGTGAACCCCTGGCCCACTGTGAGCAGCAGCATCAGGATCCAGGGTGCATCCCACTCTGTGGAAGGGGCACAGAGGGCAGGGGAGGCATCCATGGAGGCTGCAGTAAGGGCAAGACAAGAGGGATGAGGAGGGAGGCAGGGAGGGGGGTCTGTCCCTCATGCCCCAAAGAAAGGCTTTCCCCCATAGTCTGGTGGGCTCTTCCAAAAGAAGGCTTCCTTGCCCCCAATACCCACCGCCCCATTTTGCCTGTTTCCAGGCCTCCCACCCTGATCCCATAAACCAACATTGATAGAGAGTGGTGATGCCCCCCGGCTACACATGGATGGCTAACTCCAGGGTGGACCACCAGCCATAACTGTGATTTTTTCCTCAAGCCCTTCACAGTAATCCACCCTTTTAAGAAAAAAAGAAAATGCCTTCTGTTTATTCATTCTTCCATTCATCCACTCCACAGGTATTTGCTGAGTGCCCACCACATGCCAGACCCCAGATTAGGTGTGAGGATGTAGAGGGAAGTAAAACCCAGTCACTGCCTGTTAGTTGGCCTCTGCTTACCAAAATAATGGTCATTTGCTCCTCCCTCCTGCCTTGTAAATGGGTTATTCTACATCCAATAGCATTCCTTCTCTGTATAATGGACTTTTTATTGTAAAACAATTATATATTTTTTCTCCTTCTGCCTCCACCATCAACGGGCCATTATAACATCAGTGCATATATCCTTTCTTCAAAAGACAACCGCCCCAGCAATAATTCTTACCTTCTTCCTCACTGCTAAGGGATATTCCACAAAGATCATAGATTATCCTATTTCTAAACAAAGGTATATTCCACCAGAATTCCTCTTCTCCCTCTTGACTGATGGTCTATTCCATCAGAAAGTTGGCTTAACCAGCCCCCTTCTCTGTTACAGATTCAGTCAGTGAGAAAAAAGCCCTCCTCCTCCAGGCAGTGGAGGATAAAAACAGCCAATAACAGATTCGCCCCCTCCCCTAGCTAGCAGTGCGGGATGTGTCGGAGGCAACATCCCTTCCCTCAGTGTCCATCAGTTTACCTGCCAGGCTAAAGCTGACCCCTTTGTTCTGAGGCATGAGGCAGCGGATGTTTCTTGGTCTACGTCCCCTGGGCTCAGGAAGCCCCTCCCCAGGACACACCAAGAGCAGGGCAGCTCCATCACCCCAGAAGGACTGCACACGCCCCCTCACAGGACCCTTCCCCTCCAGCCAGGTCATAGAGTCCAGGCGTCTGGCGGGGACCACAGAGCACAGGAGGATAGAGCAGGGGGATCCATCTGCAGCCCTCGCAGAGAACTGGGATCCTGGAGGGAGAGAGGGACTCCTCAGTTCTTTGTCTGGGCTTCCCTGCTTCCCAGTGGCTGCTGGTCTGCACGCTCCCCACTCACCTCTGAGCACGGAGACATCATACACCCTCCAGTTCTGGTACTTGTGGCGCTGACCCAGCACGGCGCACCAGTACCGCCCAGCGTCTCCCTCCTTGGACCCTTCCAGCCACAAAGAGTTGTTTCCCAGGAGCTTGAGCCTGGATTCCCTTCCGGTTTTCCCAGGGTCTGGGGCTGGCCTGGCTACTTGGACGTGGGCCACTAAAGCAGTGGAGGAGCCTGTTGCAGGACTGCGGAACCAGGACAGGAATTCGTCTCCATGCAGGGTGGGTGGTGAAGGACATGGCAGCTCCATTGCCTCCCCCAGTGCCACATAGATGGCCTGGATGTTGTCTGTGGGGAGGGGACTGTGTGAGACCAGAGACCTCCATCAGGTCAACAACCCCACCCGTCAACCTCCTACCCCTGGCTTCTTCCCCTTCTGGGGTCCCCCAGCACTGGGCCTGACTGTGAGCACTTTTCTCGAGTGACAGCAACAAAAAAGTAAGGTGGAGAGAAGAGGATGGGGCTTTCCCCACCTCTCCTGGCAAGTGAGGGAATCTGAGGGCAAGAGGGAAAAGGCTGGAATAGTTGACAAATGCCCATACCCCTCCCTTTTGTTTCTCCTCTTCTGGATGAGCATTTACTTGTCCGTTCTTATTTTCTAAAGGAAACTGTACCTGACCTGGACCCTCGCTGACTCTGGATCTTTCCCAGTATTAGAGGCAGGGGGAGGTCAACTAGGGTAAATCTATCTTCTTGAGACAGATGCCTTCCCCAGGCCGCTAAGGAGAAACAGCAGCAGTCCCTCCCAACCCTGTGAATAGGTGAAGGACCCCTCAACTCCTGCTCCTTACCTGCAGCGGCCTGAGGGAGCCCATGTAGGCACAGAAGGAGGAGGAATAAGGCAGCCATGGGGAGAGCTTACCAAGTTCTCTTGCCTGGGACCTGCTATCCCCAGGGAGGAAACAGAGCCCAGATAAAGGCCCATACTCCCTATTCTGGAGTGACATGGGCCTTTGAAGGGGATGGGAATGCTGGGGAGATAAAGCCCAGCTGCATGTCTAATGGGGGAAAAAGTGACAACCACCTTTCTGTGCCGAGAGGGAGAAGACCAAGTTCAGGCCACTCCAAAGATGACCTCTTCACCCTTCAGACTCCACATCAGCTGAAGGACTCAGAACAAAGACTCTATGTGCTAAGAAGAAGCCTGTGCAGAAGGGGTCACGGCTGTCCACCTCCCATGAGTCTGGAAGTACATTCCATGTTCTCTCCTCCAGCCCAAGAGACACCAGCCATGAGGGAAGAAGCTGAGTCTTCATATTGGTTTCCAGGGAACCCAGCGCAAGACTGCACGTCCAGTCAGTACTCCCTAAAGGACTTAGAATGACTTTCTCTGTGGCTGCCTGGCACATCACAGACTTCTTCTGAGCCCCTGATGAGTATATTAAGTTATTACTCAAGGAGAAGGATAGCAGGGGCCTGGAGAATTCACTGATTCATCCCTTTGCCTCAGGAAGGACTCTCTTAAGGCAGCTCTTCATATTGCTCTAATAGTTTTGAATGTGTGATTTATTTATTTTTTTAAAAAGGCTCCTGGTAAAGCATTTCTTTATTTTGTTTGTTTGTTTGTTTTGCGGTACGCTGGCCTCTCACCGTTGTGGCCTCTCCTGTTGCGGAGCACAGGCTCCGGACGCGCAGGCTCATCGGCCATGGCTCACGGGCCCAGCCACTCCGCGGCATGTGGGATCTTCCCGGACCGGGGCACGAACCTGTGTCCCCTGCATCGGCAGGCGGACTCTCAACCATTGCGCCACCAGGGAAGCCCTTCTTTATTTTTTAAATTAATTAATTAATTGATTTTTATTTTTGGCTGCTCTGGGTCTTCGTTGCTAAGCGCGGGCTTTCTCTAGTTGCGGCAAGTGGGGGCTACTCTTCGTTGCAGTGCGCAGGCTTCTCATTGCAGTGGCTTCTCTTCTTGTGGAGCACGGGATCTAGGTGCGCGGGCTTCAGTAGTTGTGGCACACGGGCTTAGTTGCTCCGTGGCATGTGGGATCTTCCCAGACGAGGGATCGAACCTGTGTCCCCTGCATTGGCAGGCAGATTCTTAACCACTGTGCCACCAGGGAAGTCCCAATGTGTTATTTATCTTTAAAGGCTATTTTTAAAAAATTGTTTTTGATGAACTATTTCATGCATACCAAAGACTATATCTAATGTACAACTGTATATTGGCTAAATAAACTGTGGTATATTCACATAACGGAACACTCGATAGCAATTAGAATGAACAAACCACAATGACATGCAACAAGGTTGAATCCCACAAACATGATGAGAGTAAAGAAGCCAGAAACAAAGGGCACGTACTGTATGATTCATTTACATAAAGTGCAAAAACACACAAAAGTAATCTATGAGGTTAGAGATTAAAAGAGTGGTTACCCATGGATGGATCTAGAGGTTATCATATTAAGGGAAGTAAGTCAGAAAGAGAAAGACAGGGACTTCCCTGGTGGTCCAGTGGTTAAAACTCTGCACTCCTGGTGCAGGGGGCCTGGGTTTGATCCCTGGTCAGGAAACTAGATCCCATATGCATGCCACAACTAAGAGTTTGCATGCTTCAACTAAGAGTCTGCATGCCGCAACTAAGAGTCCTCATGCTGCAACTAAAGATCCCGCATGCTGCAATGAAGGCCCAGCGCGGCCAAAATAAACAAACAAACAAAAAAAAGAGGTCTTCCCTGGTGGCGCAGTGGTCAAGAATCTGCCTGCCAGTGCAGGGGACATGGGTTCGAGCCCTGGTCGGGGATGATCCCACATGCCTTGGAGCAACTAAGCCCGTGTGCCACAACTATTGAGCCTGTGCTCTAGAGCCTGTGAGCCACAACTACTGAAGCCCATGCACCTAGATCCCGTGCTACACAACAAGAGAAGCCACCGCAACGAGAAGCCCGAGCACCACAACGAGAGTAGCCCCCGCTCACCGCAACTAGAGAAAGCCCGCACGCAGCAACAAAGACCCAATGCAGCCAAAAATAAAGAAAAAGACAAATACCATATGATATCACTTATAGGACACAAATGAATTTATCTGCGAAACCTACTGACAGACATAGAGAACAGACTTGTGGTTGGGGGTGGGGTGGGGTGGGGTGGGGTGGGGGGGTGGGAGAGGGATGGATTGGGAGTTTGGGATTAGCAGATGCAAACTATTATATATAGGATGGATAAACAACAAGGTCCTACTGTGTAGCACAGGGAACTACATTCAATATCCTGTGATAAACCATAATGGAAAAGAATATGAAAAAGAATGTATCACTTTGCTTAAAGCAGAAATTAACACAACATTGTAAATCAACTATATTTGAATAAAATAAAATTCAAAAATAAATTCAGATCTAAACAGAAAGAAAAAGTAATGGTTACTCTTGGTGGGGTGGTAGCAACTGGTAGTGATCTGGAGAGGGTCTTCTAGATGCAGTAATGATGTAATGATGTTATCAGATTCCTGATCTGGGTGATGACTACATGGACATATTCAATTGGTGCATTTTTCTCTATATGTGTTTACTGCAATGAAAAGCTAAAGAGTTTATATGTTATGTAGGTGTAAGGTACTAAAAAAAATAAAACAAACCTCTATATCTATCGGGAAACAGAATATTACCCTTTCAGCCAAAGATCCTCTATGCTGTGTAACAGTATTATAAGTTTGCTCTTTATCTTTCACATACTTGATCGTTAAATTTTAAGTGTTTTTGAATTTTGTACTATGGTGTCATGTTGTATGTAATCTTCTGTGGCTTTCTTTTCTCCACTCAACATTATGGTTTTGGAAATTGTTCACGCTTAAGTGCAATAATTCATCCTTTTTCTTTTTTTTTTTTTTTTTTTTGCGGTACGCGGGCCTCTCACTGTTGTGGCTTCTCCCGTTGCGGAGCACAGGCTCCCGACGCGCAGGCTCAGCGGCCATGGCTCACGGGCCCAGCCGCTTCATGGCATGTGAGATCTTCCCGGACCGGGGCACGAACCCGTCTCCCCTGCATCAGCAGGCGGACTCTCAACCACTGCGCCACCAGGGAAGCCCCATCCTTTTTTTTTTTTAAAACCAGTATTTCACACATCTTAACAATACTGAGTCTTCCTATCCATGACCATGGCGTAGCTCTCCATTTACTCAAGCCTTTGTTAACCTCTTTCAGTAATTTTTGTAATTTCCTTCGTAAAATCTTGCATTTCTTTCATTAGACGTGTTCCTAGATACCTTTTTTGTTGCTCTTGTCAAACGCTCCTTAACTTAACCCCTCTTTCACACTGTCGCTCGAGAGTCTGCCAATATTAAGGGGTAGAAAGAAGTGACTTAACTATGTCTGATAATATTCTAACTCTCCGCGGTCCAAACGCCTCTAACTAATTTCTGACTATTGCAGTTCCCGTAGCTCCAACTACAAGAATCCACGCTGAAAGGGCGCTGAAAATATCTCAACTCCGCGCAAGGCGGAGCCGGTACGTGATGACGTCAAGGGCACGCAACACCTTAGGGGCCGGGGGAGGGCGGGGCCAGCAGGGGGACCTGCTGCTGAAAGAGCAGCGCCCCGGGCCGGGGCCATGGCGAAGCTGCTGAGCTGCGTCCTAGGCCCCCGGCTCTACAAGATCTACCGGGAAAGGGACTCTGAAAGGGCCCCGTCCAGCGTCCCTGGGACTCCAACTTCAGTCACTAACCCCCCTTCCAGCTCCTGGGTGAGTCGCGCTCTCCCCTGGTTAAAAACATAGTATGGCCCAAACCCCTTTGCGGCCTTTGCTCCCCAGAAGCGCCCATTATTGGAAATCGGGGGAGCCTGCTTGTAAAGCTAGTTGTCCGCAAAGTCTGCTCTCTTTGTGCTTCCTGGGTTAAAGTCACGCCTGTGGACTGGCCGCCTGCTGTATCGCTGTTGTCCAGTGCTTTCTCATTCCGACTGCCACTCCTTGCTTTTTTCCTCTCGCGACCCCTCAATCCTGCCCGTCGTGCTTCATGCCGGTCCCAATTGACTCTTAAGTCCTGGAAGAGACCCTGCGCGGATTCAGGAGCTGGATGATTTTGCCATCAAACTCTCGATTTTCTTTTACTCAGTGCCTCACCCGGTTCCGTTTATCTTCCCTGGCCTTGAATTTCAAAATGACTTCTTCAACATATCATACGTCCGCTCTCCCCGACCCCACCCGCAGCCTACCTTGGAGACCCCAGGATCATTGCGTTTATGAAAACCTGGGTGGTGGTAGGCTGTGTCCCTGAATGTTCTCTTTTTATCGGTGGTCTCAGATTATGTTTATTGCCCTCTACAAACTGCCCACCGCCAGCCACATTCCTTCCTTAATCAGCCTACTCTCATTTCCAATGCTCTTCTTTCCCTCTTAAAGTTGTCATGATGTCTTTCCTTCTCTACCTCTGTCCCCATAGGCACACAACCCATTTGAAACTGGGTTGTGAAAAAGAGCAAAAGTCTCCAATGCTGCTTTCACTTTTGCTTCCAAGTCCAGTGCCCTGTGTTTGTTCTCAGGGTCTGGAGTAGGAAATCAGCTTCTGAGTCAGGATGGGGAAAAGGGGCTTCCTACAGAGCCAGAGATGTCCTAGGAGAGATGACTCTGGGGGCTAGAACCAGAGGACACACATCAGGGCTTCTAAAAGGGAAGGTGGAGGACTTGTCAATGAGCAGCATCCTTAATTCGGCCATCTGTTTTGGCAGGATACGTACTATCAGCCCCGTGCCCTCGAGAAACATGCCGACAGCATCCTGGCACTGGTATGTCTGCCCTGGAATCTGGGACTGTTGCATCTTTTCAGACCCAGCTGCCCTCCTGAACTTTCTTCTCCCCAGACTAGGACAGGGCAGTGCCCCTGGGGGTGGGGGATGCTCTGGGCTCTGCAGCAGACATCTCCAACACACACACACACACACACACACACACACACACACACACACACACACAGAGATAGCTCTCAAGCGCACATACTTGGTACTCTCCTTTGGCATGTGCACTGCTTTCTCTGGGGGCAGCCTGAGCCATGAGGAAGCTGCGTTTACTCTTGGGACCATCCGCAGGTGCGGAGTCCTGCAGTCCCCAGTGACCTGTCCTCCCTGGCATCTAGCCTCTTTGGCTGCAGCGACAGCTGTTCTCTCTGGCAAGGTTCCGATGGTGACATTTGTGCATCCTTTGGGGACCAGGCCGGGGGCTGTCCTGAGCAGGGCTGATTGAAAAGGCTTGATTAACTTGAGTAGAAAGAGAGACTGGCCTTTAAATGTGATGAAATTATGTCTGGAGATGATTAGGGGAAGAAACTAGAAGCTGTACCTAGTTTTCCAAGCCTCTGTTATGCTCTGACACACTGCCTTCAACAAATAATTGAGCACCTACTGTGTGCATGGTGTCATGCACAGAATAGGTACTTGATATGATATCCCTCAGGTTATCCACTTTGCTCAGAGCCAAGGCCTGGAAATGGCAGACCGGTGTGTGTGTGTGTGTGTGTGTGTGTGTATTGATTGCTTGTCCCTGTCTCTCTGCTACAGGCTTCAGTCTTCTGGTCCATCTCTTACTACTCCTCTCCCTTCGCCTTCTTCTACTTATACAGGAAAGGTCAGTGTGGTTTCAAAGGTGGTGGGACAGGAAACGGGCAGGTCATTGGCAGCTGAGCCAGTCCCCTAATGAGGAAAGGGGACCTGTGATGAGGATGGCTTGGCTTCCCTCTTCCATCAGGTATCTTCTTCCTCTGAGGGTGTGGCTGTCCCCAAAAGAGGGTGTGGGGGGGAGGTTGGGGCTGAACTGCGAAGAGGAGCTGAGGGGCAGTGGGGAAAGCTTCTCATATAATCCCTCTCCCCCACCAGGTTACTTGAGTTTGTCCAAAGTGGTGCCATTTTCTCACTATGCTGGGACACTGCTTCTACTGCTGGCAGGAGTGGCCTGCCTCCGAGGTAGGTGGAGAGGGAGACCGGTTTGGATCTATCCATCACTGAGTAAATATTCATTAAGTACCTTTGCAAATATAGTTCGGTGCTGGGCCCTGAAGGGAAGTAATTAATGGCCGAGAATGATCTTTTCCTTAAAGGGGTTGAGTTGTAAATATGAACAGATAATTAGCAGAAAGGTTTGCTATTATCTAGAAAAGATGCGTATACCCTACAACAGTTCCACATATATCCATGTGTATGTTTGTGTTAATCCTTAAGTGGACTCCATGGCCCCTAATAGCAGGATGGATAAATACATTAGAGGTTATAGTCCTACAACAGAACACCAGAGAGCAAGGCAGATGAACAAGCCAGAGTTACACCCAGCTACACAGATGAATCTCACAGATATAATGTTTTTGGGTTTTCTTTGGCTGTGTTGGATCTTCGTTGCTGCGCGCGGGCTTTCTCTAGTTGCAGAGAGCCGGGGCTACTCTTCATTGCGGCGCGCGGGCTTCTCATTGCGCTGGCTTCTCTTGTTGCGGAGCATGGGCTCTAGGCGTGCGGGCTTCAGTAGTTGCAGCGGCATGCAGGCTCAGTAGTTGTGGTGCACAGGCTTAGTTGCTCCGCGGCATGTGGGATCTTCCCGGACCAGGGCTTGAACCTGTGTCCCCTGCATTGGCAGGTGGATTCTTAACTACTGCGCCACCAGGGAAGTCCCCCACAGATATAATGTTGAATGAAAGAAGCTGAACACCAAATAATTTATGCAGTATGTTTCCATTTACATAAAGTTCAAAAGGGATGCATATATAAGTGGCAAAACACTAAAGAAAAACACAAGTCTTGGTTATCTTGAAAGTCAGGAGAGTGATAACCTGGGAGGGGGAGGGAACAGGCTGGGGAGGACTCCTGGTGGGAGGTGGCTTTGTGCTCTTTCTTTTTTTTGTGTGCTCTTTCTTGACCTGGGTGATCGGCACATGAATGTTTGTATTCTTTAAACTGAATGTATGTTTTATGTACATATGTTATTATCTCACAATTTAAAAAATGAAGAGACAAACCAAATCAGTGCCCTCTGGCGGGTGCACTTGATGAAAACCAGGTGAGGGGGATGCCTAAGAAGGGAGTGGTGGGGTCAGGAGCTGGACGGCTGCCGTTGGGTCCATTCCGGGGTGAGGACCTTCTGCCCATGGCGCTGGGCTCCCTGCTCCGAGAGGCCCTCCCTGACCACCCTATCTGAAAGTCACTCCCACTCCTCAGTTTTGTCTTAATTTTACATTTTATTTATTTTTAATTTGGGGGAGAAATTAAATACAGAAAAGTCCGTAAAACAAAATATCAGAAAGAACTAAAATGCTTATGTTTTGTGCTACTGCTTCAAATACCTTTTGTCAATAAAATACTAAAGCATTACAGGGTTGGCGTTGCCATTGGAATCTTCCTCAGCCCCATGTTTCTCTTTCCCCAGAAATAACCATTGTCATCTGGTGTGTTTTTTTTTCCCTAGTCCATATTTTTATATTTTTACAAAATATAGACCTCATTCCATCACATCAGAGCTGCTATGAGTTGTAAATGCATACCGATTTCAGTTTTCAAATGTGAAAAAAAAATATGAATCTTAGAATCTGTGCAATATGATAAGTATAGACAAAACAGAGCATTTTGGGGGGGTGCATTTTACATTTTTAGCACAAATGACATCACTCTATCCAAATCACTGTGCAGCTTGTTTCATTCTCAGTATTGTTTGGGGGCGCTACCCTTGATGATACATAGCGTTCTAGTTCATTCTGGTTTTATTTTCTTTATAGCCCTTATCCCTCTGAAATTTTCTTGTTTACTTATTTATTGTCTTTCTCCAGCCCCACCCCATCCCCAACCAAAATGCCAGCTCTTTGAGGGCTGGGACCTGTGTGTCTCGATTCCTGCTGTCACTCCCATGTCGGAACAGTGCCTGGCGCATGACACCTGTCGGGTCAGTGGGAGCAGAGAAGTCAGGGCTTGAGATTCCTCAGCAGTGAAGGGAGAGCAGATGCGATCGCTGAGGGGCCAAGCAAAGAGAGAAAAGAGCTCAGTGTTGAGAATGACTTTCGATTCAGAGAGAGAAGGAGAAGGGAGGCAGGGGAGGAGCAGCCCAGGAATTGGAAGGAGGCAAAGATGGACCCAGGAAACAGGAGAAAGGGATCTTGACGGACGGGAAGAGTGCTGAGTGGCACAGTTAAAAGAGAATGGGGTGACTTCCCTGGTGGCGCAGTGGTTAAGAATCCGCCTGCCAAGGCAGGGGACACGGGTTTGAGCCCTGGTCTGGGAAGATCCCACATGCCGCAGAGCAACTAAGCCCGTGCGCCACAGCTACTGAGCCCGCGTGCCACAACTGCTGAAGCCTGCCCGCCTAGAGCCCGTGCTCCGCAGCAAGAGAAGCCACCACAATGAGAAGCCCGCGCACCGCAACGAAGAGTAGCCCCCGCTCGCCGCAGCTAGAGAAAGCCCACGCGCAGCAAGGAAGACCCAACTCAGCAAAAAATAAACAAATAAATTTACTAAAAAAAAAGAGAGAGAGAGAGAGAGAGAAAGAGGACAGGAAGGGGACTCGGATGCAGTGAGTGAGGAAGTAATTATGGGGCAAGAGCAAGAGCTGTGAAGCCAGATGCAGGGAGTTAGAATATGCAGAAAAGAGATGGAAAGGTAGCATTGGAGAAGGGAGGAGGGAAAAGGAGAGAAACCCAGTGTTAGCAAGAGTGAAGGCTGAGGGCACGTGACAGTGTTTTAAGACTGGGAAGAATGAACATTCTGGAGGGTGGAAGATCTATAGTCTAGGAAGAAACAAACTGGAGAAGTTAGGGAGGGGAAGAATGCCCTTGCCGGCCACTGGATATGGAGGAGGGGCGTCGGCTCAGGTCTCCTATTTCCCCAGATCCGGGGCCCTCTGTTCCTTTTCCTCTCACTTCTTGCCCATCTCAGATTCTCTTCCTGAAACTTACTCGTCTTGCTTCCCAATTTTCCTAACACAGTTTCCTATCCTCTCTCCACCAGGCATCGGCCGCTGGACCAACCCCCAGTACCGGCAGTTCATCACCATCTTGGAGGCAACACACAGGAACCGGTCTGCAGAAAACAAGGTGAGACCCTCAACTGCCTCCGCAGAGCACCGGCCCAGCTTCTGCCTGAGCAGGGAGATGTATTTTGCCACCCGCCAACTGGGCGTTTGCTTGCCCATTGCTGGATCCCTTCTCCCCTCCACAAGGGAACTGTCCGCCTGAGGAATTTTTCCTCCCTACCACTTCTGGTGGAATATTCCACTAGAATAATCCTCCACCCTCCATCTGCAAGAATTGCCTAGATGTGGAAACATTCACAGTGTTTCTTAGAAGGAGGTTTCCTCTCTATCACAACAGCTCATTCTGTAAATGTTTGTTTATTTTTGCCGTGTGCATTGAACACTGTGCTAGTTTTGTTCAGGGATGAGACAAGACAGGCAGGTATGTCCACCCTTGTGCCCAAGAGCACAGTGTGGTGCCAGGAGGGAGAAAAGCGAGGGCAGAGTGTCCTTGGCGTTGTGCCAGCCCAGCCAGTGCTGGAGTGTGATTATCTTTGAGAAGGGGCTTTGGGGCCCTATAAAGCTCTTTCCTGTTACACAGGGGTTTCTGGGGTCAAACAGCTCTGACCACCATCATCGTATTGCTGTTTGCTCCACACCACCACTTATGGAACCGTGTAAAGATGTTCCACCATGCCGCTGTCTGACGCATTTTGCATACACCCTTTCTAATCCTCACAGCAATGGCACGAGGTGGCATTATTACCCTTATTTATATGTCTGAGGAAACAGAGGCAAAACGAGGTTACAAGACCCAAGCAGAGTCACAGAGCAAGGAAGTGACTAAGCCTGTGTTTGGGTCCAGGTCCGAACAGAGCTTGCCTAAAATTTGCTTCCCTTCATTTTGTTTTGTTTTTCCATTTACATTTTTGTAGAATTTTTCTATTGCTCTTTCTTAGTCCAGTTATTTTTGTAAATGTCAAAAAAACATTGTCTGTGACAGAAAATAAACTATTCTCAAAGTGCTGGCAGCTCTGGGGGCGGGGGAAGAAATACAGCAGAGTGGAAGACACAGCTCTCACTGCCCTCAAAAAGCACGTGGACTGGGCTTCCGTGGTGGCGCGGTGGTTGAGAGTCCGCCTGCCGATGCAGGGGATGCGGGTCCGTGCCCCGGTCCGGGAAGATCCCACATGCCGCGGAGCGGCTGGGCCCGTGAGCCATGGCCGCTGAGCCTGCGCGTCCGGAGCCTGTGCTCCGCAACGGGAGAGGCCACAACAGTGAGGGGCTCGTGTACCGCAAAAAAAAAAAAAAAAAGCATGTGGACTGACTCAGTGGGGTAACCGAAGGCACAGATGGTCTGGGTGGCATCAGCAGCCCGTGGCTGCAGGAGTCGAGGGAAGGGAGGTGCCCGTGAGGATGGAACAGTCAGAGAGGCCTTGATTCAAGTGGTGGGCCAGGTGCAAAGGGGCTACCGTGGGTGTGACTTCCCTCCTTCCCTCTCACCAGACATTTTGATCCTTCAAGATAGAATCGTGTAAAGAACCTAGGTGGGGAAGGGAGCGTGACCAGCCAACAGGCTCCCCACCTCCTCCCTCAGAAGCTCCAGCACCTCCAGCGCCCCCTTCTGGGGGTGAGTCAGTCTTAGATTTTAGAAAAGCGAAGAGTGTTAGGTTCCTCTTCTGGATGCGGGCAAACAGGCCAGAGTTGATACCTGATAGGGCATCCTCTCTAGCCTGACTTTTCTGGCCCCCGGCAGAACTTTCCATCTGCAGACCGGAGGGTGTTGACCTCTGCTTGTCTCCCCATGATGGGTGGGGGCCGGTCCCCTGGATGGTGGGAGTGTTGAGGGTGGGTAGGCGGGCATCCCCACGACTCCCCTTTCCATCCCCTCCCCCATCTCTCTCCGCCCACCACAGAGGCAGCTCGCCAAGTACAACTTCGACTTTGGGAGCTGGCCAGTCGACTTCCACTGGGAAGAGCCCAGCAGCCGGTGAGGCCCCGGTTCTTTCGCTCCATGCCTGCTCTGTCCCCCACCTCCACCCCTTCTTGGGGTCTAGGGCCTGCCATCCAGCCCCATCTCCTCATTCCTGCACCCCACCATCCTACGGGCCTCAGACGTGCAGCTTGCTGCTCCTGACCCCATCCTACCCTGCATCTTTCCATTCCTCAGGAAGGAGTCCCGGGGGGGGCCTTCCCGCTGGGGTGTGGCCCTGCTCCGCCCAGAGCCCCTGCACCGGGGGACTGCAGACACCTTCCTCAACCGAGTCAAGAAGCTGCCTTGTCAGATCACCAGGTGCGAAGCAGCAGGGAAGAGAGGCCAGCTGGGGTGGAGGGAACGTAGGGTGCAGAGGCTCCAGGACAGGGCGCTCCACTGTTAGGTGACTGTCATTTATTGGGCTTAGTGCCATGTACATTGTATTATTTGTAGCAAAGTATTTAGTTTTTATCCACATCTGTGTGTGAAAAAAAGAGGGTCAGAGAGAGCCATAGTCTCACAGGTGGTGCATGAAGAGCTGGGATATTAACACAGTTCTGTCTGACACAACATCTCTTTCCGTGAGGCTGAGAGGGAAGGGTGAGGTTATGGGTGGGGCGGGGACACACAGCCTTAGCTGCAGCACGGTCTGGTGGCGGCTGCGGCCCTATCCTGGTCCCGCTGCTCCTTGGTTTTTCCACTTTGAGGCAGCTCCAACTTCTGCATCCATGAACAACCTGCCTCATAAAGTTGGTGAGATTTAACATATTCGGAAGGGCTTCCACCTTGCCTGGGTGCCTGAGAGCATGAGGTAGAACCTAAGGAAATCGTGGTTGTGGGTGCTGGTGATGTCTGAAGCGACAACAGTGACCACAGCGGCGCGGCCAGCATGGGAGTTTTCTGTTGCTGGGGGCTAGGAGGCAGGTTGGAGGATACCAAGGAAGTGGATGGACTTAGTGGTCAGTTGTTGACTGTGTGCTGATTGATCAGAGGGGCGAGCCAAGTTTGAGGTTTTGAGGGGGGATGCTGGACGGGGTTGTACAATGTTGTTCTGGGGACAAACCCTACTTCGGGATTAACTGGAAGTGGTTAACCATCTTTTTCAGGAACAGCACCTATCAAATCTCTTTTTTCGATTTATTTATTGATTTTTGGCTGCGTTGGGTCTTCGTTGCTGCACGCGGGCTTTCTCTAGTTGCGGAGAACGGGGGCTACTCTTTGTTGTGGCGCGCAGGCTGCTCATTGAGGTGGCTTCTCTTGTTGCGGAGCACGGGCTCTAGGCACATGGGCTTCAGTAGTTGTGGCTCGCGTGCTCTAGAGTGCAGGCTCAGTAGTTATGGCGCACGGGCTTAGTTGCTCCACAGCATGTGGGATCTTCCCAGACCAGGGCTCGAACCCGTGTCCCCTGCATTGGCAGGTGGATTCTTAACCACTGCGCCACCAGGGAAGCCCCCTACTGCATCTTTTGTGTCTAGATTAGTATATTTGTGCAAGAAATATTTATTAAGCCCCAGAGTACTCTCTGCGAGGCTCTTGGCACCTACTACTACATGGCAGATACCGGGCATATCGCAATGAACCTAAATAAATACATTAACAGAATCATAATTGTTAATTAGTTTGCTTTTACTTATATCAGTATACAAAAAGTATTATCTCATAAAACTTTCAATGTTAATATGTGCATATATGTGTACTAGGCCACAATATAAAGTATTTTAAAAAAGCTGCAGTAGGGCTTCCCTGGTGGCACAGTGGTTGAGAGTCCGCCTGCCAATGCAGGGGACATGGGTTCGTGCCCTGGTCAGGGAAGATCCCACATGCCACGGAGCGGCTGGGCCCGTGAGCTGTGGCCGCTGAGTCTGCGTGTCCGGAGCCTGTGCTCCGCAACGGGAGAGGCCACAACAGTGAGAGGCCCGCATACAGCACAAAAAAAAAAAAAAAAAAAGGTTGCAGTAAAAAAAAGTTTGAAAAGGGAGGGACTTCCCTGGCGGTCCTGTGGTTAGGACTCCACACTTTCACTGCCAAGGGCATGGGTTCAATCCCTGGTCGGGGAACTAAGATCCCGCAAGCCACGTGGCACAGCCAAAAATCAAACAAACAAAAGTTTGAAAAATTGGTGCATATATTGTTTCGTTAGGTCCTGAAAGAGGCAAACGAAGCTGTGAAGGTCAAAGGTGAAGCCGGCCCCAGAGTCTCTGAGTGCTTGGGTTGGGATGGTCCCTGGGCTCCACTGTGTTGGGGGTTCATTAACCCCGTGTTCCCCACAGCTATCTGGTGGCACACACCCTGGGGCGCCGGATGCTGTATCCGGGCTCTGTGTACCTGCTCCAGAAGGCCCTCATGCCTGTGCTGCTGCAGGGGCAGGCCCGGCTGGTGGAAGAGGTAAGGCTCCCCTGCCCGTGATCCGCCCCCCCCCCAACAGCCCTTCTTCCCCCACCCAGGAATGTGGCCTCCTGCCCCTCCAACTTGGCCATTGCATCTCCCCCACTCAGTGTAACGGGCGCCGGGCAAAGCTGCAGGCCTGCGACGGCAATGAGATTGACACCATGTTTGTGGACCGGCGGGGGAGAGCTGAGCCCCAGGGACAGAAGCTGGTGAGAGGGCACAGGGAGCCAAAGGTAGAGTGTGGGGAGGGCAGTGGAGGTTCTAGAGATCTCAGTTCTACAGCAGCCCTAAGGAAGCACAGTGGGGATAATCCCATCTCCCAGCTCCACCCTAAAGACCTCTTGATGTAGGAAATCCCTGTGATAGGGAAATAGATGAAGGAGTTGACACGCAAGGACCAAAAAGTCATCATCGTAATAGTCACCACTTGGCACTTACCACAGGCAGGGCATATGTTTGAGCCTCACAACAGCCCTGTAAGATAGGTACCATTTATATTAGCCCATTTTACAGATGATGAAACAGAGGCACAGAATAGCTTTTCCAGATCACACAGTTAGTGAGTGGGAGAGCTGGGATTTGAGCCTAGACAGCCTGGCTCTAAAATCTCCTGCACCCATGAAGCAGCCCTGGAAAGAGCACTAAGCCAGCAGCGCTGGGTGCTGGGTTCTAGTCCTATCGCTGCCCAGATGCTCTGAGGGTCTACCCAAGCCCCACCATCCCTGAGCTTTGGCTTGGGGCACCAATAGCGTTTATCTGACCATAATTCTGGAGCCCGAGAGGGAGAGGGAAAGTGATTGGCATACCACATGAAAGAAACAGTCACAGACAAAATGGACCCCAAAACTAGAAAGGAAAAAAAAAATCCATAATCCCATTCCTGAGAGATGGCCACCTGGTAGTCTTCCAAGGAAGAATGGACACTGTGCTGGGGGGTTGAGCATTTCAAGTTGGATCATTCCTCTTCCTCTGAGGGCCCAGTTTGCTAAGCATTTGCATCCACTTTGCCTCTCACTTTACGGACTTGTGAAATAAGAAGTTTCTGTTCTCCTGGGAGAGAACAGGAAACGTGCCCTTTCCTCTTTCCTACAAAGCTCCCACAGGCTGCCCTCCCTGCCGCTAGTGGGATTTTTGGTCCCAACTTGGCTCCTTCCTGCTTCCCCTATAGGTGATCTGCTGTGAGGGGAACGCGGGCTTCTATGAAGTGGGCTGCGTCTCCACACCTCTGGAAGGTAGGCCCGTGGCTCAGCCCTCTTATCTCTGCCCCTTGGAATGGAATGTCCCCACCTTCCCACATGGATATGACCTCCCAGGGCCTAACCACTTTCTCTGGGTGAGGTTTGGGGAAAAGTCTACTCCCCACTTGCTTTGCTAACCTTGTATCCTTCCCCTAGGGCTGTGTCCCTAACCTTATTATGCTCTTTGTTCTGTTCCCCGGACCCAACAATCCCATCTCTCTCCCTTCTGCTGCCTCAGAACCTTTTTGTTATCTTCCCATTCTGGGAAGGCTTGGAGTTTTTTGCCTCTGAGTTGGGTGTTTAGAACTCCAGTGTCCTTCTGCTCCTTCCCCCAGAGCTGGGGGCAGACAGTGGTGGGGGGTTTGGGCCATGAGGTCCCAGCCCTTCTTCCCCCTGTGTTACAGCTGGATATTCAGTCCTGGGCTGGAATCATCCTGGCTTTGCTGGAAGCACGGTGAGACCTTCTCGGAAATCCCTTCTTTTTCTGAGTTATGGTCTGTCTCCCTCTGGTCAGCCACTGGCATTAGGGAAAGGGGTTATATGTTTCTGTAGGGCCTCCCACTCACCTGTGACCTTGGCACCAAGGGCAGGGAGCTGCAAGCCTCTTCCTCTCACACTGGGGGCTTGGCAGGAGGGGAGGCAGTGGATCTTGTTGTAAACGACTGGTTTCTAGAGAGGACAGCCCCTCCCACTGCCCTATTCTTTTTTTTTTTTTTAATGCCACTGACAGGCGTTTATTCTTCCATTAGAGCAGCGCTCTGAATTGTCTGTTCAGGGCTGCAGCTCCATCTTCGCTGTCTGTTGCAGCGTAGCTGCAGGAAGGGTCCCTGCTGGGAGGTCGGGGGGCGATGGGCAAGTGGCCTTTTGTGCTGACCCATTCCTGCCTTTGCCCTTCTTCCTGCAGGGCGTGCCGTTCCCACAGAACGAGGCCAACGCCATGGACGTGGTGGTCCAGTTTGCCATCCACCGCCTGGGCTTCCAGCCCCAGGACATCATCATCTATGCCTGGTCCATCGGCGGTTTCACTGGTACCAGCCTCCCTCCTACCCCCCCTACTGTAGGCACATTCAAACCATCTCTGTGTCCCCCCAGGAGAGGTGGGGAAATGCACTGGTGGCCCAGGAGTGGGGTGGAGGCTTCAAGGAGGAGAGGTGGGACGGGGGTGGGATCTCTGAGTGCGTCTGGAAGAAACTCTCCTTTTTCGCGTACACTTCACATTTCCTTCCACCCTTGTGCCCGATTATTAAAAGAAGTGGACTGGGGTCCTGGGGTGGTGACATCAGGGAGTAAATGTCTCCTCTGGCATTGTCTTCAGTGCATTTCATTGTTCTCTCTCCGTCCTCTCCAGGCAGAGCCCTGGCTGAGTGAAGTGAGGGGTTAAGGAGAGACCTCGGGCTCACTTAGTAGGCAGGATGGGGTCAGCCTATAGGACCCGTGGGACAAGGGTAGGGGTGGTGGGCCTGCCCTTGGTCCTCACCCTTTTTCCCTGTCCTGGTACCAGCTACGTGGGCAGCCATGTCCTACCCAGACATTAGTGCCGTGATCCTGGATGCCTCCTTTGATGACCTGGTGCCCTTGGCCTTGAAGGTCATGCCAGACAGCTGGAGTGAGTGCAGCTCCCAGGCTTGCCCTTCAGGAAAGAGGTGGGCTGGAACTGGGAGATGTTCTAACTGGAGATGGTTCCCCTTTCTGTGGGTGGGGAGTAGGTCACCCCATTGTTGAGAAGCAGGAGGACTCCCCTGTCTGGGGACCTCAGTTTTCTATCTCCATGAACAGTGGGGACCTTGGTGTTGAGCAGGGGCTTTGTCTCTGCTGTCCTTCCACATTTCTCTCACTTTAGGGGGCCTGGTGACCAGGACTGTGAGGCAGCATCTCAATCTAAACAACGCAGAGCAGCTGTGCAGGTGAGGGCAGGCCAATGCCTAGCGTATATCACCCTTCCCCCACCTCACCCCCTGTAGAGATGCTACTGGGTGTTCAAATGCTGAAATTAGTACCAAAGTACAAGTACAAGCCACTGCCCCACATTTCCTGAGTGGCCCTGCCACCACCACAGCAGGCCCAACCCCTCCCAGCTTCCCTGGGACCCTGGACCTTCTCATGATCTGGCAACCAGTCGGTTCATGCCTGGCCCAGCAGGGACCTCCCAGCAAGGCCTGACTTTGAGCCATGCCCATTCTTAAGTATTCTGACTCTCACCCCTGGGTGAAGGGCTAGCCCAGGGGGCCCTGCTGTAGCAGGGGTAAGAATGCAGCCAGTGCAGGGGTCGGGTGGCCAGTTGTCACCTATCTCCCCCTCTGAGCTCTCCCTCCCCACTGTGCTGTCCTCTGAAGGTACCAGGGCCCTGTGCTGCTGATCCGCAGAACCAAGGATGAGATCATCACTACCACGTGAGTGCCTGGGAACTTCTGCCCTCCTGGATCCCAGAGACAGCCAGGGAGTTGCCCCTCCTCCCTCTGCCCACCAGAAAACCAGGTATCCAGAGCCTTCCTCCCCAACCTCCAGCCCCTCCAGTGTACATTCTTCTCACCCCCAGGGTTCCTGAGGACATCATGTCTAACCGAGGCAATGACCTCCTGCTGAAGCTCCTGCAGCATCGGTGAGAGCCAGGGTGTGTGTACGCACATACGCACATATGTGTGTGTACTGACACCAGCGCGGGGAGACGGGGGAGAAAGTTTGGGGATGACGAGTGAAGAGAACTGGGTCCTGACCTCTTGTCCCGGCACTCCCTCCATAGGTATCCCCGTGTGATGGCAGAGGAGGGTCTTCAAGCGGTGAGGCAGTGGCTGGAGGCCTCCTCACAGCTGGAGGAAGGTGAAAGGGGATCTGATGAGGGCTTTGGTTGGGGGCCTGGCAAAACCAGGTTGCTGATGGGCACTCCTCTCTCTCCATGACCAGCCTCGATTTACAGCCGATGGGAGGTGGAGGAGGACTGGTGCCTGTCCGTCCTCCACTCCTACCAGGCAGAACACGGGCCTGAATTCCCCTGGAGCGTGGGTAAGGAGTCCTGGGGCAGGAGGAGGGGTTGGGAAGAGCCCAGGAAGGGGGTGAATATCCAGATGCGTGGCCCGTGTTTGAGCACCTCCTCTCTGCAGGGGAGGACATGAGTCCAGAAGGAAGGCGGCAGCTGGCTTTGTTTCTGGTGAGCTAAGGGGTGGGAAGCAGGAAGAGGGTGCCTGAATGGCCAGGGGGCACGTGTGGGGCTTGGGGACAGGGGTACCCTGTAAGCATTGGAAGGAGCAGCTTTTGTAGAGTGGGTAGTGGGTTCGGAGGGTGTCTGTGTTCTGCACCCCACCTGTCCCGCCCTCTCCCCTCAGGCTCAGAAGCATCTACACAACTTCGAAGCCACACACTGTACCCCACTCCCGGCCCAGAACTTCCAGATGCCCTGGCACCTCTAGGGACCACACTGGGACTCATTCTGGAAGAACGGATGGGAGGAGACACGAGGAAGGACCCTATTACTTGTTATCCTCTGTGTTTATTTTGCTGTTTATAGTTTGTGGCAAGTGGGGGGACCATCCCCCTTCTCACTGTTCCTCTTGCACGTTTCATCCATCCGGCAGTACCTAACCTTCCCCAACACACTATCCATGCATTAAATGAATGGATTATTCCTAATAATTAATAAAAATATTTTTTCTACTGGCTGGCTAATTTTGTGACTTCCCAGGTGTCCAGGAAGCCAGGGTTGGGAGTGGGGAGAGTCGAAGCTCCAAAGGGCTGGGCTTTGAGAAACCCCAACTCCAGACAGCCAGTTTAACCCTCCTCATCTCTGCTGTCGCCTCAGGCAATAGCACGAGCTACCCTTGTGCAATGGGTCCCCAATCCTCACCCTTCCCTGCCATGCCTAGTACTGTCACCACTGTGCAGCCTCCCTGGTGCCTGCCTAGGCCTTCCTGCATACAACCAGCCCAGTAGACCAAGGTTGCCTCCTGTTGCTCACAACTCATGGGCTTTGTTGTTTACAAAGTACTTTCTAGCTCCTGATTTTCACCTACTCAGCAATTCTACAGATTTCCAGGTCCAGCCTGCATGGTCTCACCATCAGTCCTTCCAGTTTTCCTTGCTTAGCTCTTGCTCTTTCCGTGGGGAGTGTGGAACGGCCTGCTCCCCGTGTCTTATGCAGCAAACCCTGCACACCCTCCTCACCATGTCAAGTCTCTCTCTTCACACCCTCTTTGCAATTCAACAAACACAGGGCCTGCCAGGGACCAAGGAGCAGGTACCAAGGACTTGGGTCTTCCCAGAGCCATACTTTGCCTTTCTGGACAGCTGTTAGAATATTCTTAGTTTGAACTTGAGGAAATTGGTTCCCTATAACTTCCATTCTATTTCCAATCCTTGGACCTCACAGAACAGAATGAGTCCCTTTCCCACCCACCAGTTTGTACCCTGGCCACCTTCTTCCCTTGGAAACCTCTTTTCCAGATGAAATACCCCTAGGTTTACCACCCTGGGTCCACCATTTTGAACAAGATACTTAAGGTGGACCATATTCTGAGGTCCTGGATACAGCCTCTGGTTAATTTCAGTGTCTCCTCCAACCTCAAAGCACAAAGCTCCCCTGCAATCCCTGGGGCAGAGGCTGTCTGCCCTAACCAGCTCAGCAGCTCCTTAAAGGGAGATATACTGAGTCTCCACTGAAAGGAGTGATCTGAGACTTGTCAGTTGACATGATGCCTCCTATTTGGGGTTAGAAGAGGTGGCCACAGCTCCAGAATGTTCCACCTTTAGCAAATACCGGAGAGCTGATACTGGCACCCCTCTCCTCTGTTCTGCCCTAGGGAGCAAACAGGGTGGGAAGTATGGAGCGTGAAGCTGTGGGACCAGCTGCATGATTCTGAACCTTGCCTTCCAGAGCCATCAGGATAGTTAGCCCCCTGGAGACCAAGTCTTTGTTCAGCTAAGGGAACCTCCTTAAATGCAAACACGGGGTGCCCCACATCTCACACCCTAGACACAAAGGACTCCCTCCTCCTGGCCATGGCCATCAGGGACTCTGTCGACCTGCCTCTACAACCACGTCTCCCTCCCCCTTCTTCCTGCACATACTATAGAGAACAGTGGATGCCATGAGGGGCGCGTGGATACCTGAAGTGGGTGGGGAGAAGTGAGGCTCAAAATTTGAATTCTGCACCACGCCACCAAGGAGTCTCAGTCTAACCCCTCAGATTGCTCCCCATCTGATAAGGCTCACACCCCCGCCCCCGGGGTGGGACCAGCTCCCCATATCCACTCCTCACCCTGTTTATCAGGGTTCTAGCAGTCTCGGGAGAAGACCAGCTGAGATGCAGACACCACATCTGCTGAGGCTCTGACTCTTGCTGTAGTGGGCACCAGGTGAGGCCTGGACACCCAGGCATCCCAGAGTTGCTAGGCAAACTGGGAGAGGGGATGGAGGCTGGGAAAAAGGAGAGCTAGCAACTGGACAGGAAACCTGGGAAGAAGATGTGGGCCCCGGGCTGGGCCACCCCCTATCTTACCATGTCTCATTGGCCCAGGCGCCACCCTGCGCTGCTCCCAGTGTGAGGTGCTGGACTCGGCTCTGAACTGAGTGTCTGGGTTGAGGGTTTGCTCCATGTCCCCGGGAGGGGCATGTGTTTCTCGCACTGTCACAAGTGAATGAGGGCCCCGAGGGTGACAGGCTCCAGAGAGTGGGGGACCCAGGCGTCGGGGATAGCCAGGTCCCTATCCATCCATCCATCCATCCAATCACCAACCCTTCCCAGCTCCCTCAGGAGCCCAGTCATTCACTTTTTCATTCATTTCTATTCTGATTAAAGATCCCCTCCGTAGTTCCTCTCCAGACCGCTCTGTCGCGCCCACTCCCCTAACAGAACCTGGCTTTCGCCCGGCCCAATCATCCATAGCTCCGCCCCTCGTTCACCCCGATTCTTCCTCTAACTGCAGCGTTCTGTCTTAAGGCCCGACCTGCTTTGTTTGGTAATTTGGCTGCTTACCCTCAGGTATCCCTTGTCCGGGGGGAGGGCCCTCAGCGTGGATTTCTCCAGCCGTTGTTTTCACCATGACGACTGTTGCAAAGCCCCGCCTCTTCACCCCAGGAAAGCCTCCAAGGAGCCCGTCACCATGACAACGAACTCGGGCGGCTCTGCGGGCACAGAAGCCGCGCCCTGCCTCGTGGACAGGGGCGGAGCGAAACGAAACAAGGGCGGGATTAATGACCCTAAGGCCACGCCCTCTCTGAAGAAGGCCCAGCCCAGCTCCGAAATAACTACTCGCCTGTTAGCACTTGCTACGCCCTGGGCCCCGGATTGCCGTAGCTCCACCGCAAGTCCTCCCGGACCTCTCAGGGCGACCCCTTAAGGGAGGCCAGCCTCAGCCACCCCTAACGCCCTTGGACTTTTCGTTGCGCTTATATTCGAGAGAGGGAGTCAAAGAGCGCTGTGAAATTCCCTTCTGCTTCTCCTTTGCCCACTTTGCTTCAAAAGCAGCCCTCGCTGTCTAATTGTTTTCGTCTATCACTTTGTCCCTCATTCAACCAACATTTATATCGGTCCCAGGTGCTCCTCCCCAGTTCTCCATTACTCTTGACTTTTCTCTAAAATAATTCTCTTTATCATCCCAAGGCTCTTGGGGTGCGCGCAGTGGTGTGTGTTTTCCTCTCGTATTTCTTCTTTCGCGTCCGCCTTTCTTGGCGTGTCTCCGTCAGTTTCTTCCCATCTTCCGCATCAGCACCCCGAGACCGGATGATTCTTGGATAGTGTTGGGACCACAGCAGGGAACCCTCGGGCGTCTGACAGGGCCGGATGCCTGGGTCCCGACGCCGGGCGCGCCCTCTCCAGCCGCCCGGCCAAGAGCTGAGCTTGGGCTGGGGGCCGCCTTCGCGTCTTCCCAAAATCTCTGAGGTGCAGCCAGGCGCGGAGAGCGAGCGCACAGCGCCGGAGCCTGTGGGCGCCGGAGATCAGATCCACCGACCTGCAGCTGAGCTGAGGCGGGGCCGGAGAAGTCGGGCGTAGGGAAAGGCTCTGACTTCCCGGAACCCACAGGGGGCACTGGGCTGAGTACGGTCATTAGCGACTCAGGTTGTCCTTGCTTTTGGATTTCTGACACGTCTTTCTCATCTTGAAAAATGGTGTCACAGTTACCCCCTTTTGCAAGCCTATCCCCCTTCCCTCACCTCACATTCAGTCTAAGTCCAAATCTGTCCAGTCTTTCTTCTAAATGCAGCTCAGATTCATTCACTTCGCGGCTTCCCTCTCTTCTGCTAGACCAGGCCGCCATCTTGTGACTGGGCTCAGGAATAGCTTCCTAAGTGGTTTTCTGGCCTCAGAAATCTTTTACAAACATAAATTGATCTTGTTACTGCTCTAATGAAACCCCTTGGGTCAGTAGTTCCCATTGCCCAAGTTCTCCCCGGAAGCAGTCTGCCCGCGCTCCCCGCCCCTCCCCCCTTCATTGTCCGTTGACTTGTCTCCCGTACTAGATGGTGTACTCTGTGAGGGTAGTGACTTTGTGCAATATTGTATCCCCAACACCTGATGCAGTGATTTAATGAATGTCTGTTGAATTAATATGAAAGAAGTTTCCCCTCTCATTCCCCTGTTGCTGGGTCCTTGTCCCCAAGCCAGTATGTTAGACCCCAGAATGGCCGTGGTGAGGACACTCTGTTCCTCTGGCTGTTCAGGCACTGATTTCCACCCCCAAAGGATGTTGCCTCTCCCCTTCGTCTTCGCCACCTTCTCTTCCACCAATATAAGGCCAAACTGGAGGCTGGTGGGCAGTCATGCGTGTTATGGCGGGCCCTGCAGGTAGCCGGAATCCGGGCCCCCCCCAAGCCCTGTACATGGTCCTCTTAATAATGCTCGTCCTGATGAGCTTGGCGTTTGGTAAGTGGCTCTAAGGGGTCAGAAGGGTCTCCTATCCTGCTGGATAGGGAAACGTTGGATAGATGTCTGGGTACATCTGCCAAGGAGATTCAGGTAAACCCAGGCAGGAAGAAAGATGGGATGGGTGGGCTTGGGGGGATAATGCCTGGGGACTGATAATGTACTGATGTTCACTCTGAGGGAGATTTCTGGTGATTACCCCAGGGCTATCTCACGCAACAGCGGTGACCTGAATGGAGATACTAAAGGGAACCTCTTAGGATCTGAGGACAATACAGAATAGGGAGGGTTGGGAGAACATGCCAGATGACAGCCTCAGGATCCACAGTGTAGAACAAGGCTGAATCCAGCCTGATAACCTCACTTGGCTGCAAAGCACCATCGACACAGAAACAAGATCCAAAGTGTTTGCTAAGCAGCTGCCTTACACCAAGTGCTCTGCTGGGTCTGGGGACTCATTAACATGTGGTCTGGGCCTGGGATCAGAGGAGGAGGGAGATGAATATGAATGCAGTTGGGGAGGGCTTTGGTGGACAAAGTTTAGTATGAGTCTGTTCAGTGAGAGAACCACCAAACAAAGAATGTGGCCTCGGGCTGCTTGATGTCTCCTGTCTACACAAAGCTGAGATTCTTCCTGTCCTGTGATGATGCACCCTGATGTTTTCACTTCTGAACATTATAGATTAAGAAAGCATATTCAAAAGAGTCTGGGGGTTGGGTGGGGACAGTGAAACCAAGTCACAAAGGAAGAACTGTCCTAACAGGGCTGCCAAAAGTTGGAATGGGCTGCCTTGGCCTAACCTTTAAAAGTTAGAGGCTTGTAGAGTGCTGGGCACGTTAGCCCCTCAAATATATGAATAAATGAATGAATGAATGAGTTCCTCATTTCAGGAGGTAAAAGAGCAGAGAATGGAGATTTTTAATGAGAACGAAAGCTTCTGATGTTAGATTAAGCCAGATGGTTCATTAAAGAATTGGTGATTTCATGGTTTTCTGAGATGGGGAGGTAGGAGGGAACAGTGGGATTGGCCAGTCTGGGAATTAGGTGGGTTTGGGGTCAGTGCTTCTCTGTATTCTAGGTGAGTTTGAGCGTTATGATCAAGAACCCCTTCATCAGATTCATTTAAACAAACACCTAAGCTGCTATCGATGCCTCTTG
The DNA here is from genome assembly GCF_008692025.1 of Phocoena sinus. Taxonomy (NCBI): domain Eukaryota; kingdom Metazoa; phylum Chordata; class Mammalia; order Artiodactyla; family Phocoenidae; genus Phocoena; species Phocoena sinus. The sequence continues at coordinate 80,649,698 of NC_045773.1, forward strand.
GAGACCAAGGAGGTGGGATGCCTTCTGGGATCTGACATCTGCCTCGCCCCAAAGGGCAGCAGCTGCGTGACTCTGCTCATAAAGAGCAGTAAGCTGCCTCCTCCCTTTCGTCGCGGGCACAGCCCATTCCCGAACTGAGTCTCTACCAGCCTCCTAAGCTGCACCCTAATCCTGGTTCCCACAACTCTGAGACACTGTTCCACCACTCTCCCTCTTTCCTTTCCTTTAGAGCCACTCCCCATCTCCACTTCTACTCCCCTCCCCTTCTCGGCTAACCCTCCTCATAGCACCCAGCCTTGTAGGGGACCCTGGAGATCACCAAATCTACTGGCCTTTCTTCAAGCTGCCTTCTCCCCATCTGTCAGCAGTAGTTCCTGCCAGCACCACTCTTCTCCTACATCTTCCACTGCTTCTTTCCAGTCTCCTTCACTGAGTCTTGCCTTTAACTGGGTCTTCACTAAGTCTTGACCCTTAACAGTTCACGGTCCCCAAAGTTTGGTCCTTAGCTCTCTTCCTCTTTACTCTCCCAGAGGATTTTATCTGCTTGCTTGGCTTCACCCAGCAGGCACATACTGCATCCTCCTACAACTGAATGTTAGGCCAAACTGTAATGTCAAATTGCCCTCTGGATATCTCCACCTCATTTTCAACTTGCTGGAAATTGACTACATTCCCAGTTCCTCAAGCCTGCTCTTCCACCTGATCCCACACCTTTTTCAATAATAAATAATAAACACATAACACAGACTCTGTACCCGGCACTGTTGTAAGCACTTACAACCCTCCAAGGTAGGCACTGTTATCCCCATTTTACAGACGTGGAAACAGAGGTGCAGAGAGGTCAGTACCTTGCATAAGTCTCCTAGAGGCTGAGCCACAGTTTGTGGTGGTTCCAGAGATGGTGCTCTTGACAACTGCTGTACAAAGCTGCCTTCATTCAAATCCTTTCATTATACTTTTTGAAACAGCTGATGCATAGATGTGGTTCCATATCAGAGTATTCAAGAAAAGTCTCCCTCCCACTCCTGGCCCAATTCACCCAGCTCTCAGGCATGAATAAGATAAAACCATTTTTAAAATTGCCTTTATTATCCTTTCTGTGACCTTTTGTGCACATCCCACCCTATACAAATACGCTGTTTACTCCTTTTCACCTCTTTTTTTCCTCCACAAACAGTACCATACTACTGTAAGCACTGTTCTGCACTTGTTTTTCAAACTTAACAGTTATGGGGGATGTTTCCGTATCAGTTTGTAACCAGCTTCCTGTCCTGCTGCATGGTATTCCACGGCATGGGCATGTCAGAGTTGATTTATCCAACCCCCTACTGATGGACCTTTAGGTTGCTTCTAAGTTTTCACTCTCTCAAGCAGGGCAGCAGTGAACATCCCCATACATGGGCACAAAGATTTCCCCTCTCTCATATATACAATAGCAGCAGAGATATCCTCTTCTACTTTTTTTAATATAAATTTATTTATATTTTATTTATTTATTTTCGGCTGCGTTGGGTCTTTGTTGCTGCGCGAGGGCTTCCTCCAGTTGCTGCGAGCGGGGGCTGTTCTTCGTTGCGGTGCGTGGGCTTCTCGTTGCAGTGGCTTCTCTTGTTGCGGAGCACGGGCTCTAGGATGCTCCGGCTTCAATAGTTGTGGCCTGTGGGCTCCAGAGCGCAGGCTCAGCAGTTGTGGCGCAGCGCACGGGCTTAGTTGCTCCACGGCATGTGGAATCTTCCTGGACCAGGGATCGAACCCATGTCCCCTGCATTGGCAGGCGGATTCTTAACCACTGTGCCACCAGGGAAGTTCCTCATCTTCTCTTACTTTTTTTTTTCCTCTTCTCTTACTTTTGATCCATAAAATAAACGACAAACACCTCCTGTCTGCAATCTGACCTCCAATACATCTCCCAACTTTTTCTTACATGGTCCCGCCTGAAGTGCTGGTTCTCCTCACTTTGCTCCACAAGTCCCAATTCACCCCATTCTAGCTGTCACTGTATCTCGAATGGCTCTTTCCCACTAACCTTCCCTGGGAAACTTCCACAGAGTTCATGGCTGGTGACTCCCTGGCACTCGCTGGCCTGTCCAGTTCCAGGAATTGTTGCATTTTGGGGGTCCAGGGCAGGGTGTGGGGGCAGTGATGGTAAGTCCATGTGGGGTGAGGGGATGGGAGGGTTCGGGGCTTTACCTGGGAACTCTGTGTTGCTGATTGCTGCCGTCCCTCCCCAGACAGTGGTTCGGAGATCGTGGTGAGTGACTGCCGCAGCAAGGAGCAGATGAGTGATCGCTCGTACACCCACACTCCTCCAGTGCTGGGCTTCTAGATATTCTCTCGATGCTGCTTCCGGAATTTCTGCAATAACCCTCAGAACAGAATAAAATATGGTCCTTAGAACTTCCATAGAGACCTCTGGAGTAAAAACCTGCCAATTTCCAGCCATCCTCCTGATTTCCATCTGGGGGCAGCCAGAACAATGTCCAGCCCCACCCACCAGCCCTCCCTGCCGCCCTCAGCAGCAGCTACTGGACCCCAGTCCTATCTGTCTCTTGGTTGACGCCCCTCAACACCCCTATTCCCACTCTGCCCCTTCCCTAGGCTCCCTCTCCAGAATTCTCTGGAGTTTTCCTTCAAGGCCTCAGTCTGACATCTTTCCTCCTGTCTGTTCCCACCTCAAGGATGCCCCTTTGCCCTGCTTTGCTTCTTTTCCCACCATGGTCCTCTCTTGTCCAAAGTCCCCAGCTGTTCCTCCAAAATAAATAGGTGTGCAAACTGATTTGTCTCTCTCTTCTGGTGGATGTGGAGGCTGAGGGAGGTGGTACTGCCTGAGTGCCCCGTCGGGGGCAGGTAAGTGGCTCCCAGCTCTGCGGAGCTCTGCTCCTGCCCTGCCCCACTGTCTTTGATTCAGCTCTCAGCACAAAGAGGTGAAGAGGAACTGCAAGTCCTCCTATGTTGAAGACCAGAAGGGTAGTGGGCATTCTCAGAAGTGCTGTCAGACCCAGAGCTGGATGGGGACTGGTAGGGAGGTTCATGGGGGTGTGTTGGTAGAAGCGGAGCTGTAAGAGAACCAGTCCCAGGGAGGAGAGGGTGGGGAAGGAGCTCTGTGAAGAGATGCAAGGCCTAGCGGCCTCTCTGATCCCAGGCTCAACTTCCCTTTTCAAGGACCATGGTTAAGTTACTCCTCAGTTTCGGGCCTTGGGTTTCTCATCCTCTAAGGCTGTCTTCCAGTTTGACTTTCTGGAGCTGTGTAAACCTGGGCCCTTGACTTATGCTGAAGTCAGAGGTCATGGGGTAAAGTGGGGCGGCAAGAGAGGGACACAGTGGCTTGTACCTCTCTTTGTACCTCCAACTGCTTCCTGACCTAGAAACAAATGGTTTCTCCCACCAGAGCACAAGCCATTAAAGGGGCCACAAAAGTCTATTAACACACATGCAAAATGTTGTGTAGGAAGAGTGTATGCTGTGTGATGTCGTTTCTATCAAGCACACAGACAAAATTCAGGACAGTGGCTACCCCTGAATTTTAGGAGGGTGCATGAAGGCAGCTTTGGGTGCTGATAAAGGCCTTTATGCTAACCCAGGGAGTGGTAAACACACGTGTGTAGTTTACAAAAACCCACCTTTTGGTGCGCAAACATCTGTATGGCCAAAAAGGTTTAAAACTAAATAGACCAAAATCTGCGTGTATGTTTGCCTCTAAGGCGTGTCTATTTTTGAGTCCATTAACTTCTATCTCTGTGCACACGTTGACACACATTCTCTCAATCCTGAGGCACTATCCCTACTTGACAGGTGACCAAAATTCGGCACAGAGACCAACTTACTTAAGCGGCAGAGGAACTGGGATTGGGCCTCCCAGCCACAGAGCTGCACTACTTTTCAGAAAAAGGTTTCATAATCCCAGCACTGGGTTGTGAGGTTCAGAAGGGTGGACACCTGGCTGTACTCCTCTGCAAGTCTTGCTGCTTAATACTGGGCCTGGCTCAGAGCAGTGTGTCCAGTGTTTATTGAATGTATGGGGAAGGCTGCTTTCTGCATGCTTGTGGTTTTTCAAAATGAAAGACCCTACCACTGCAGCCCCACCTGTGTGCTCTCTGTACTCTCCCACCCCCTCCACCTAGGCCCTCACAGAGGGGGTCCTGGCTCCCAGGATCCTGAAAAGAACTGAGAATAGGCAGGAACGCAGGTGCCTCAGCTCCAGGTAACTCTGAGATGCAGACATGGGCCCTCTGGTTTGCTCTTGAGTTTTCATGGTTGAGTATTTCCTCCTTTCTTATGTGGAAAAACCTGACATCACCTGGGTTTAACTTTCTAGGTTTTGTAGGGTATGTTTAAGGCTGGCAGGAGTCACAATCCTCATACTTTGATCTCTAGCTGAGCAGAGGGTGGGGTGGATGTGGGCTCTTTGCGGCAGGCCATGAGGAACCACAAAGGCCAAGTGGAGTGGGCAGGGCTCTGCAACCCTGTTTGAACCCCACACCCAGTTAACTTTCTTTAACCTGTTTACACTTGCCCACACCTGAGCCTGACCCCATAAACAATGTGACACAGACTTAGCCCAGTTTGTTTATTCTGGAGGGAAACTGGAGAATGTGGAGCAGAGGACAGATCCTCTCCTCTCCCTGGGATTCTGTGCAAGTGGGTGTCAGGACTCAGGGACGTGAAGTGGGGCTGTGGAAGTCAAAGATGGGGACAAGAGATGAGAGAAGGAAGCAGGAGACCAGGCGGGAGTGAGGTGGTGGAGACAGTGAGGTAGGAACACCAGAGTGCCCAGTCAGGAAATCTGCACAAAGTCCGCCTCTCACCCTTCTTGATGCAAGGTCAGTCTGGCACAAGGTTTTAGAGACAGGTGTAGGGGTGGAAATAGCCAGATTGAGAGGGGATCAGGAAGATGGGGGGTGGGGGGGAATGATCCCACTCAGATGATAGGAAAGGGATGAGGAAACCACTGTGCCTTTCCCAGGTCAGCCTAGGCAGAATTCACACCTGAGATTATTTTCTAGGTGGACGAAGGGCACTGGGTGCAGTGCCAACTGCTTTTTGGGGAGGAAACTAAACCAAAACCATATAGACGATGGAAGTACAAAGGAAAGGAAGACTGAGAACTCACAGACCAGAAAGTGTGAGTGTTCTGAGAGGGCAGTACATGATGCTGGGATGTCAGGGGAGAGACGCTGGACCAGAGTGAAATCTGGGAAGGGTAAGACGTCACAGCCTAGCCCAGGGAGGAACCAAAAGTCCTGAATTGTTGAGGAACCAGTATATGCGGCGCAGGTCAGCAATGGACAAACTCAGATTCAGGGGCAGGACAGCCAGGGGGTCCAGGCCTTCAGAAGGCTCCTTCTCAGCATGGAAGCTGGGTAGGGGCAGTGAGAGGTTCAGGGCTTGGCAGAACCACTGGATCTGGGACTCAGACAGGGGCAGGGCCAGGGACCCCTCAGGGGCCTCAGGGAGGGAGCTCTGGAGCTGGGGGCTGTACCAGGAGTTGCAGTAATCATACTGGCAGCACTGGGCATAGTACCAGTACTCTGGGAGGTAGGTGGGGTGTTTTTCTTGGCACCGGTAAGACTTGTGCTGTCCACAGCCCCGGATTAAGAAGCAAACCTTGGTATCTGGAAGAGAGGGGACAGCTAACAACCACTGCTGCCTCCCATAGTCCCCAAACCTGGCACCCCTTTCCCAGACTCTGCAATCCCTCACCCAGACCCAATTACTATCCCAGACTCCATCAGAAGGCGCCAGAAAAATTAGCTTAACTGGCTCCACAGAAGCCCAGACCCCTCCCCCTCCAGGATCCTCCATCTCCTTAGACCTCAGGCCCCAAGCAGCCTTCATCTACAAGAGGAGACCAAGCCATGGGCTGCCCTACCAGTAGCCCCTTCCTGGGACTTGACTATGAAAGATGCTGATCCCCATGCATGGGGATGAGCTGCTGATCGTGCACTTCTCTGAGCCTAAAACACATCCTATAGTAGGATCTTCTAAGAGGCAGAGGTGGCAGGTCCGGACTTCAGCAACAAGAGCTGGGGAAGTGGAAGACAGGAGAAATGGCCGTGTTGGCTCACTCCAAGTTCCCTGCCCTGCAGGGAGCCCGCTCATCCAGAGCCATCCCCTCCCTGGACTCAGTCACCCCTCCTTCCCTGCCCCCCTGTCCCACTTACCCTTTCCCACTGTGAAGCCCATCATGACCAGCACACCTACAAACATATGGGCCTTCATCATGGAATTCTGGGGAGAGGGGAAGCCCCTCAGGGGTGCTCTGAAACCCCACCTTCCTGTGGCCATTCTCCTTGAGCCTGAACTGCAGGGTAGTTTTGACAGGCAGTCTGAGCAAGAGCTACCGCAGGTACAGAGCTATATTCCTGACTGGGGGAGGAAGCTATTAACTTGGCAGGAGGGACATGTCCTCACCCACCAGGTCTGGTTCCTCAATGTGGGAGCAGTAGCCCAGACAGGGGCAATACCTGGGCCCCAATCCAGCAGTCTACCTTTGTCCTGCGTGCCTTTCAAGGGTGCATGGATGTTTCCTTCTCTGGTACCATCTGCTATCCTTCCCACACAATAGGGTCAGTCCCTATTGTTCTGGGAGAAACCTTAGCCAGGAAGCCAGTGCCCCCCATCCTTCTGAGATGCGCATGTCTCAGCTCCCCAGCAGGGGGCAGGCAGACACCACACAACAGCAGTTCTGGACCCTGCCTCTCCTTTCCCCACCCCTTACAGTTGTTTATTTTGGGACCACTTTCCCTGTAAAACCCAAACTCAAAGTGTTGCTGACTGCACTCCCTAGAGTATAAACAGACGACCACAGGTGGCCCAAAAAGAATATTTCTCTAATCTTTGAAATTTGATTTTTGAGTCTTTTGTGATCTTTGCACATCCCCACACCCAATTCTACAACTCCACTTTACTACTAAAAACATCACCCAAATCCACTGGGCACATATCTGTGCTGGATTTCAAGCTGAGGAGGGTGGGCGGGGCCAGGAGAGCTCCTGGGGTTCAGCACACCATTACCCTCCCTTCCCCAACCCCAAGCACCAGCAAATCAGCCCACGGCCTTTTCTTCCACTTTATTTCATATTCCCACCACAATAATGACTCCTTTAATTTAAACTAAAAACCATAGAGGGTTCATGAAAGGGTGGCAGCAAAGGAATGAAAGTGTCAAAGACTGGGGACAGGTGGGGTGGGGAATCAGCGAATCGTCTTGACTGGACTCTTGAAGTTGCTGGCCGCTTGGAGCTGCAGCTGGTAGGCCATCGGATGGATCTTGAAACCGTAGAGCCTGGGTCAGGGCAGAGGTCAGAGAGGCAGCAGCGTGAGCCCCATCCTGGCCCTGCCTGTGGCCAGCATTCCTGCCTCCCCACCCCAGCTCCTTCATGGGCCTGCTCAGTACTGAAGGGCAGAGGTTCCCAAACTTCTCTCAAGAATATTTGGAAATTTATTTTAAATATCCATTAAAACTCAAATTCTAGGACGTACACGTGTGTACACACGCACAAGCACACACGTCAGTACTTGTTTCAATATAAAGCTGAACTTTCCTTCTCTACACAAGAGTAAAAATGATACTCTAGGAAGATAAACCACACTTGAACCGTAGCTCTGAGGATTTCCTGGCAGAAGATTGAACACCCAAGAAGACAACAAGGTTAGCTACTGTTTAAATGTTGCTTCAAGTGACAAACATTACCTTAAGCGATTCATACATTTAAAAACACACTGTCAGGCATGTCACTATCCCCACCTCATGGATAACGGAACTGAGGCATAGATGACCACACAACTTTCCCAAGGTCACTCAGCAGGGAAAAGCCCTGGCTTTGGGAGAAGTAGGTGTCAAGAGCAGACCAAGCCCTGTCCTTGTCCTCCCTTCTTTCTGGGGGACCCCGGCCCTTTCCTTTGACCCTTGGTGACTCTGTCCCTGCTCCCCACCTGGGCACAAACTGGTTGGCGGGCCTCTTGGGCCGGTACTCGGGGTGCACCATGAAGAGCATGTGAGGGAAACCGGTGCCGAAGTAGGCGCCATCCGTGTGGTGGTGCCTCGATGACTTGGGTGTGTACACGTCCATGCACTTGGGGCAGTAGAGCTTCACCATGGCCTCACCTGGGATGTCCGAAAGGCCTGGGAGACAGCCAGACTCAGCAGGCCAGGTAACCCAAGCCTGCCCAACCTCCCTCCTGGACTCAGGCCCCAACTTGCTGAGCCCCAACTCCTTCCCAGTGGACCTGCCATTTTACGTGGCCCTTCTTTCCCTTTTCCAACACTCACCGATGGGAAGCATTGGCTGGTTCTCACAGTACACACGGGGACAGTAGCCAAAGTCTCCCTGCTGGTACTTTTCCAACTGCAGTGAATAAAATGGAAAGGGTTGCTGGATAGGTATGAAGAGAAGAGGCAACCCCCTCCTCAGCCCAACCCACATCACTCTGTCCCCAACTCCTCCTGTCTCTCGCTGTCCAGAGGCCCCTTTTCTGGCTCAGATGGGCCCTCAAGACTCCTCTGCTTCCCTTCCTCCAGTTAGGCAGGCTGCAGACCATCAGAGCCATTCGCTGCTTATTCTCTGAGGAAGAGGCAGTCTACAACTTCCTGCCCAAGGTCACATCTCCCTCCCTGAAAACACCCCCTTTAGCACACCCTCAATCAGGTTTTAATCCCTAAGCCTAAGTTCTGGGGTTTATTTCCCTCTTCTAAGCTAGATTCCTTGACAAGGTTGAAACAAGTGACTTCTTGCTGAAGGAAACTGTTTCCCTTGTTGCCTGCGAAGGAGCCAAGTGGGAGTAGAGAGGCCTCACCATCTGGGCGATGCCACGGTTGGTGAGGATATAGCGGGCGTGGATCAATCCATAGAGCATTTCCGCTGCCTGCTCAATCAGGTCACTCTGGTTGGGGTTGTCTTCCAGCTCCTCATCTGAAACATGGCCCAACCAAATGCAACCACTTGTCTTACAGCTATTTTGGGTGCCCTGCCCACCCCCAGGGACTGCTGGGCTACTCAGTTAGCCCAGCACCCAACTCTAAGCCTCACCACACCCATGGCCTGGGCATTTGACCCAGAAACCTGGGCCTCTGACCCTTCCACCAACCCAAGGCAGCTCTGCCGTCTTTCCATCCCTCTCAGCCTCTGCTCCCTTCTCTCCCTCGATACATAAACGCAAAGATGTCTCCACAGAAGACAAAACTCTAGCCTGGAAGGTGTAAGGCAGGGGAAAGCAGCAGAAAATAAGACTCATGGAAAAATGGGCATTATGAAATAGTGCTAAGTTAACAGGATCAGAGTATGGGGACGAGTGGTGTTAAGTCACAAAACTAAGCAAGAGTGAGGTAGGGAATCAAAATGAAGTAGAAGACTTTGGGTTACGGGGGTCAGAGAACCAAAAGGAAATTTAGAAATTCAAGAAGCAGATAAACAGGATTTGAAAAGGAAAAAAAGCATACACACACAAAACAACCCTGAGGGTGTCTCACCAGGCTCCAGGTCCAAGATCATGTCTAAAGCTTGTCGATAGTGAGGCACCTGCTCATTGAGTCCAGTGAGATTGAATTTGTCCTGGATATAATCTTCATCCACCTGTCGGGACATGAAGTCAAAAGGAAACCCATAGCAGAATCCTCAGCTTTGACCTGGGCAAGTTGCTCCAACTGGTGCCTTATTCTCAACACAACTGCTTCTGTTCCCTTTGTTCCGCACTCCCAACTCAGCAGAAGTACTTGAGTCTCTCTCCCCAGCTCACATGTACCGCCCACCCATAAAAGCTTCGGATTTTCTTTTCCAAGGATAAACAGGTACAGCAAACCCCGTCTTAGACAGACATTCCTTTCATGATCTTTGCTCCTATTCCTGCTTCCCATCTCAGTTTTGGCCCCTCCTTAGGGCCAGCTGGCTCTCTGAGGAAGGTGGAGGCTCAACAGCTTGGCTTCTGAAAGCAGTTACAATCCCTTATGTTAACACACAGCTGTGCACGTTACAGAACGTTTTAGTAGGAACTATGTTAGTCCTAACAGCCACAGAAGATAGGTACTACCACTACCAGTACCACTGTGGTAATACAAAAGAAAATACACAGGTTGACATGTCCAACGTTATACTGCTGAAGAATGTCAGGGCTGACTTGGGGCCCCAGTCTCGCCCCTTCACCACAAGTTAGTGAGGAAGTTACTAAGGGGACTCTTCCTTGACGAGAAAGAGTTTTTACGTAAGCCTGTGAAAGAAATGTGTGGAAGCTGAATATATGGGAGAATTTTTTATTTAGCCAGATTATATGTGGAGATGGATAGGGGGTTTGAGAAGAACTCACTTCACAGAAGAATTCATTGCCACGAAGCCCACAGAACCAGGAAATCCAGGACACCTCCTCTGAGCTACTCATCTTCACGTAAGCTAAAGAAAGAGGAGTGTAAGGGTAAGCTCTCCCTCCCTGCCTCTGATATCCTCCCTCCTTCCACACTTTGCCCTCCAACCATGGAAGAATTTGGGGCAACCCTTTCTTAAAGGATTCGAACCTGGAGCACGTCTCTCTAGCTCCTCTTATTCACATCTCGGCCCCTTTTCTCTGAGACTAGATAAATTCTTTGGGGTCCCACCACTTGTGAGAAACCGACAGGTCTTGACCCACTAGTCCTACCCACATCCCTGACGCTCCCTAAGGCCAGGCCCCTCTCTCCTCCGTGTCAACTCCGGCAGGGCCCGCGGCTCAGGCTCCCTACCCGCGCAGGTCTCCGCGTGTTCCCGGCCCCATTCCCAAGGGTTCCGAAGTTTATCCTTTCCAAGCAAGAGCCGAGCCCCTCCTTTCCTCATGGCCTGGGGGTGGCCCTCAGGTCGCTTTCATGGGAGTCCCCACATCCCGCCTCCACCCTTTTGGCCACCTCTCCCTCCCTCGGTGCCGGACCAGGTCACTTCCTTCCCCACCCCCATATCAAGGCGGGGAGACCCCATGTGCCGCGCCCAGGGACGGGGGACACGGCGCGGGGACGACCCCAGACTCACCGACTGGACGGGGACTGGGACCGGGGGACGGGGGGGGAAAGGGGAGTTTCTGCTTCCAAGGAACCGCGGCGACCGCTACAACGCAGGACGCGGACAAGACCGCGGTAGGCGAAGTGGGGTGGGGGGGAAGTGCAAATTGGGGAGGGTGGGGAAGAGGGCAACGCGCAAGTGCTTAGCGTCGGGAGCCGCGATGGACGCCGGGAAATGGAGTCCCCGGTAGGGAGAAACTGGCGAAACTAGGGAAAGCCGAACTACGAATCCCAGGATGACCCGCGCACGACCCTGGTGTCGCGAGGCCCCTGAGGGAGACGCTTGGGGGCGGGGCGCAGCAAGGGGCTGCTAGGCTCAACCGGAAGCGGAAAGTCAGTATCGCGTCTGGGCCACGGAGCCTGGGAAATATAGTCGTGTGATTCCCGGAACCGTGGGGTCGAGAAGGGCGGGGAGAGGAAGACGGCTGCCGGTGTCGTTTCCTGCCGCTCCCCTCGCACGGCGAGCCTCAGGCCCCGGCGCGGCTACGCTTCCCAGGGCATTGACCTCATCCGCTCCAGCCAGTCTGGTCCTTATCGCCTGTCGGGCTCCTTGCCCGAGTCAGCCCGCCAAGGAGACCCCCGAAGGGGCCCATTTTTCACCCCGGGGTTTGGGCTCCGGAGGCGGGAGGTGAGGCCGGTTTCTGTGCTGACGGACCTGGGTAGGGTGTACTGGGCTGAACTGAACGGCGACAGAACCAGGACTGCCCCGTGCGCTAACCTGAGGTGGCGCCAGCCATTCTGCTGCTTGTTCCCTTGTACTTCTGCATTTCCTCTTAGGGCTTGAACGGGACTGCTGCAGGCGCTAAGTGTGACCTTCGAACCCAGGTCAGAGTAATGGTGAGGGGCTGTGAGACGTTATTTCTTTTCACGGTTTCTGGGCATTCTTCACCTCAGGGCCTTTCTTAACCCCGAGAATGGTTTCCCAGGGACAGAAAATGAGCTCGAAGCGGGGGCCACCTTGAGGGAGGCGACGGGTATTGTGGGGGCGATATGTAAAAGCACAGCAACCGACGGATCCTTCTCGGTCCTCGCGCTACTTGGGCACGTGCTGCGTTGCGGTATGCTATTGGAACGATTCTAAGGTGGGAAACAGCCCTGGCGCTTGCGCGCGCCTGCGCCCTCGAGTAACTGTCCCCCCTCAAGCCACGCATGCGTCTTTGTATCGTGTGACTCTGTCGATTCCTTTGCTTAGAGTAGTGCCATTTTGCAGTACGGAAGCTACAAAACAACAACACAGACTGGAACCTCGCCCTTAAATCTGCTTCCTGCTTCCGGAGAAGTGTCAAGTCTGTTTTTGTTTGAGAAGACGTTACCCGAAATAGGATCGAGGAAGATTTAAAGAGCTAGGCTGATTGTTTTTCTTAACGGTATGTCTTACGTGGTGGTAAAGTAGCCTCAGAGAGGCTATTATTTATTGTTGATGAGGATGGGAGTGGGGGCGGAGCGCAGGACCTCTGGGCAGCTGTCTTATGGAGACTTCTTTGTTAACCTTTACTAAGGGTCATGGTCTGTTACTGTAGGATTTCCTGTTTTTCCACATGATCTATGGTCCTCAGGCCCTGCAGGGTCCTAGGTTGTGGGGTCACTTTTGGGTTAGGAGGGGATTTTTGACGCTAAGGATACTTTTCCTTCTCCCAGCAGGTGTCTGGAGGTGGCTCTGGTCACTGCAGGATCACCAGGGGCTTGGCTTCCTCGTCTCATCCTCCCCCTGCCTAGTCTCATTTTCCCAGATCTCCCAAAAGCCATGTCCGGGGCCACCCTCATTAACTTTACCCGAGCCACTGACCCCAGTGATCTCTGGAAAGATGGGCAATTGCAGTCACAGCCTGAAGAGCTGAAGCCCACCCTGGATGGGGCTGCAGCCCGGGCTTTCTACGAAGCCTTGACTGGGGATGAGAGCAGCACTCGTGAACCCCAGAGGGCTCAGCCTGAGTCTGCCAGTAAGAGAAAGAGGAAGAGAAGAAGAATGATGAAGGAAGCTGCAGCAGGAGTATCAGGAGGAGATGGACAAAGGAGATCCCTTGGGGCAGAGGACAAGATGACCCACCGGATACTGAGGGCAGCCCAGGAGGGGGATGTGGCAAAACTAAAAAGACTGTTGGATCCCCATGAGGCAGGGGGAGCTGGGGGGAATATCAACGCTCGAGATGCTTTCTGGTGGACCCCCCTGATGTGTGCGGCCCGAGCAGGCCAGGGGGCAGCTGTGCGCTATCTCCTGGGCCGTGGGGCTGCCTGGGTGGGGGTCTGCGAGCTGGGTGGCAGGGATGCTGCTCAGCTGGCAGAAGAAGCAGGCTTCCCTGAGGTGGCCCACATGGTCAGAGAGGGCCCCAGAGAGACGAGGAGTCCAGAGAACCGGTGAGGGGAAGCCTTATCTTCCGTTGTGTTCTTTCCTTCCTAGCTGCTCCACACTAGAGGCCCCAGAACAGAGCTGGAGGGTTGGTTCTCTTCCCTGTCCTCTAGTGTAGGCTAGTAAGGCAGTCTGGTTACGGACATGAGCTCCCTGGGTTTATTTTTTTGTATTTAAAAAATTTATATATTTACTTAGTTTTTAATTTTGTATTTTATTTTTTTATTGAAGCATAGTTCATGTATAATACTATATAAATTACAGCTATACAGTATTAGTGATTCACAATTTTTAAAGGTTACAGTCCATTTAAAGTCATTATAAAATGTTTGCTATATTCCTGTGTTTACCCACTCCCTGGGTTTAAATCCTGACTACTTACTTGGGCGAGCAACCTAATGTCCATGTGCATCGGTTTCCTCATCTAAGAAATGGGGCAATAAGAGCACCTTTCTCAAAGGGTTGTTAGTAGTAAATGGGTTAATATATGTAAAGTGCTAGAACAGTGCTTGTAGCATAGTAAGCACTATACAAACATTAGCTATAGTAATTATTATTAATCCTCCCTCACCCAAGAGCCTTGTGAGGCCTTTTAACCTTCTCTTCTCCCAGCTATTCCCCTTTGGGTCCCTCGTTGCTAAGTGGGGAGGAAGGCAATTTGTTCCTCAGCAGAAATACTGGAAGGACCCTGTCCCACCCTGCCACCCACCTCTGAGGCCTAAACCCTTGCGCTGCCCTTAACCCTTTCTTTTTTTTCTCTGCAGGTCCCGACCCGCCTCCCCCCAGTACTGTGAGGCTTGTGATGCCCACTTCCAAGACTCTAACCACCGTACCTCCACTGCTCACCTGCTGTCATTATCCCAGGATCTCCGGCCCCGCAACCTGCCCCTTGGGGTGCCTACCTCCAGCCCAGGCTTCAGGCTGCTGCTGAGGGGGGGCTGGGAGCCTGGAATGGGGCTGGGACCCCGGGGCGAGGGCCGTGCCAATCCCATCCCCACTGTCCTCAAGAGGGACCAGGAAGGATTAGGCTACAGATCAGCACCCCAACCCCGAGTTACACATTTCCCAGCTCGGGATACACGGGCAGTGGCTGGGAGGGAGAGAGCCCCTAGGGTGACCACACTGAACTGGAAGGAGGCGAGAAGGCAGGAGGAGAAGGACAGGGCCTGGGAGCGGGATCTGAGGACATACATGAACCTTGAGTTCTGACCTTGGCAAGTTCTGACCCTGGTCTGCTGCTGAAGTCTGAACTTGGGCCCCTGACCTAGGCACTTGGGCTTCTACTTCCTGGGGCCTGCCCAGGTTCCAGACCTTCAGGTTTTGATCAGTGGACTCTGCCTTTGGGAGAAAAGAGGCTGAGAGTTGAGAAATAAATCAAGCTTTTCCCCCTCTTTGGTGTTTTATTCACTTTTCTGGAAGCTGTTACAGGGAAGCCAAACAGGCTGGGGGCCACATGAAATTCTACCTGAGCCAGAAGAGGCAGCAGCTCTGCTAGGTGGTATGATAGGGTCACCTCCCTGCCAGTCTGGTTCGCTCCTAGTCCCAGCCGCTGCCCAGAGTGCTCCACCTATTTTTTCAATCCCTGAACCAGGAATTGCCCATCTCTATGCAAGTCTAACTTCCCTCAGAAGGCATCCCCTGCCCACTCCATCCCTCGCCCACTCAATTCAATCAGTGATTTCACAAAGTTCATATACTATGTGCTAAGAATAGGGAGTAAGAGACTTTCCCAGTCTTCAGGTTGCTCACAGCTGGAGGAGACAGGATGTGATCAAATACGATGCATGGTGATAGAGGAGGTCAGGGAAGGCTCAGAGGTGATGAGAGTGGGTAGGGTCTTGCAGGAAGAGGCCAGTGTGATAGGAGTGCCTAAGATTATGCAGCCTATAGGCTATTAGCTGAAACTGGGACCAGAACTCTGGCCTCCCAAATATACACTAAGCCGAGGTTCTTCATTTTGATACCTGAAAACTCCTGAGGGCAGGAAGCACATCCTATTTGTCTACACTTGTCCTTCCCACACTTCCTCTCCCGCTCCTCCCTTGTGCTGCTCATACTAGGTGCCAGGCACATGAAGCGCTCGCTGTCGTCAAATCCAAGAGGTAAAATACGTGCATGGAGGAGCAAGGAAGGACTACTCAAGTCCCAAGCCTCCTCTCAACTTTCTTTTCCGGAAAATCCTTTCATGAAATCATAAACAAGGAAAGGGGACTAAAGGGGGCGGGCGAGTTTAAGGGAACACTGGCGTCACGGGGGCTCTAGACGACGAAAAGGGAAAGCTAGGTTTACGTTCAGGCGTTGGGTCCCCGTGATCTTGACTGCGCCCCGCGGTACGGCCAGGTGCGCACTGATGGCGCGCACAAGCAGCGCGGGCGCGGGGCGGTGGTGGATTGGCAGGGTCCGCCCCGCGAGCTGCGGGCTCCGCCTCCGCCTGTCCCTCTAGTCCCGGTGCAGCTGCTTCCGGGCTCTGCGGCTCCGGGCGGATCCGAGAGGCCGCGGCCCGGACACTGGGCCCGGGAGAGGCTGCAGCGCCTGGACGCCTGGCTCCCCAGGCAGGCCCGCGCTTTGCCTCGCAACCGGGATCTCCGAGGACATCTGCGGCCTGACCTCGCGGAGACCGAGTCTCAGCTGCGTGCTCAGGGGCCGGTGGGGCCACTTTATAGCGTTCACAGCCCTCTGAATCAAGGGACGAACGTTGCTGGCTGGAGTTTGCCGGATACCTCTTCCCTCACTCACCTAACAGGAGACTTCTTCCTGAGCTGCCTTAGGGCAGCAGTTCAGGACTCTCCCGCTCCGGAGCACCTAGGACCCAAGGCCACCTTCCTTCCTTCCTTCTTGGATGGAGAACCTCCTCCCCAGTTGCTGGGGCACCTTGGGGCGTAGGCTTGGTGAGTGAAACTTGGGGTGCTGCCTGCTGGGAAAGAAACCTGGAAAACAGGGAGGACACTGGGGGGGTGACCCAGGCTTTGTCAGATCCTGAGACTTTTGGAATCTTGTGTGCTGGGTGGTGGTGGTGAATGAACTTGGATGTGCCTTCCTTTACCTCAAAACTGTAAAGGAAACAAGCCGCTGGACACACTTGAGGCTGCATGACCATCCAGGGAAGTGGGGAGCCACTTCTGAATTCAGAGTAGGACTCACCAGCAGATACCTGTTCTTCTGAGCCTGAGCAGACTGTGGCTTCTGAGGAAACCCTCAGCCCCCAAACCTGAGAGTCTAAACAGTGCCAGGAAGCAGCCCCAGAATTTGGGGGCTCATTACACACCCCAACCATGTTCCTGCGACAGCTTGGTGGCTGGCTACCTCGCCCCTGGGGCCGCTGGAAATCAACGAGGCCTGACCTGCCCGCCCCAGAACCCAGACGGATGGACAGCTCCTCTGAGAATTCAGCGAGTGACTGGGACAGTGCCCCAGAAACCATGGGAGATCTGGGGCCTCCCAAGACCAAGGACTCAGGTGCACAGAGGAGCTCTGGGGCTGCTCCGGAACCAAGCAGGGAGTCCCAAGTTGAGCAACTGGGGTGCAAAAAAATGGATTCTCTCAAGTGGGACGAGACTGTCTCTAGCACTCAAGAGTCTGGGAGATTGGAGGCTGGAGAGACCATTCTCAAACTAGGATGGGATCCTGTGGACTCAGGTGGCACCAAGAAGCCTGGTGTGTCCCCTGAAGAGGGACTGAGCCTCCCTGGGCCTGAAGCCCCAGCGGAAAAGCCTGGCCAGTATCAGAAGCTGCTGGGCTGGCTGCGGGGGGAAACAGGTGGGGGAGCAGGGGCTCCCTACCAGTACCTGGGGGACCCAGAGGAGTGCCTGCAGATCTCCACCAACCTGACCCTGCACCTGCTGGAGCTCCTGGCCTCAGCCCTGCTAGGGCTGTGCTCAAGGCCCTTGCGGGCAGCCTTGGACGCATTGGGCCTGCGTGGACCGCTGGGCCTCTGGCTGCATGGGCTACTGTCCTTCCTGGCTGCCCTGCATGGGCTCCATGCCGTGCTGAGCCTACTTACCGCTCACCCCCTGCACTTTGCCTGCCTCTTTGGTCTTCTACAGGCCCTGGTGCTGGCTGTCAGCCTCCGGGAGCCCAGTGGGGATGGGGAGGCCACTGACTTGGAGGGCGAGAAGTTGGGGAGGGAGGGTGAGGAGCAGAGGGGAGACCCAGGAAAGAGGCTGTGACCACGGGGTGGGGTGTGGCCCAGCGTCCCACCCTCAGTGGGTTGGGAGCAAGGGTGAAGATAGTGTGGGGGCACGATCCACATTGTAAGCACAGGGACCTCAGGGATGGGGCAGAAACCCCAGAGTATGAGGGCACAGAGGCCCCGCCCCCCTTCACACACAGGAGAGCTGTTTAGGGTGTCTGTGTTTATGGACAGTAGGGGCATTGGCCTTGAATTCACCAGCTGTTGTTAATTTTTGCTTTTACATTTCTCCCACTTCCAGTTTTTTTTTTTTCCCACCTCCGCTTTTTAAAAACAAACAAACAAAAAAAAAAAGTGTGGTGGTGGAGAATAAAGACTAAAGGGTCTTCTCTACCTTTCAAAACTCTCCAGGGGTGGAGGAGACTAGAGGCAAGACAGACAGACCTCTGGGTGGGGTAAGAGGGTGGTTGAGAGACTCAGGGGATCCTGTGGATCCTGTGATCTGTGCTATCTGGGAAAGAGTGGCACTGCTAGGTGGGTGGATTAGGGGGTCTGGATGGGGTTCCCACAGGTGATGGGGAGCCTGCAGGGGGGAATCTGGGTGTTCCTAGGAGCCAGAGGGAGTGGGGATGGTGCTGGCAGTGTTGGCAGGAGGGCCAGCTCAGAAGGGCTGGCAGCTCATAGGCAGTATGGGGAGCACTGGAGTTTGCAGACCCCACTGGGGGGTTGGCTTTGCTCACTCAGCAATAAATGTGTCACACCAAATCCTAAATACACCACTAAAAGTGAGAGTTACTGTCACTCAGTGTCCTTCCTGACGCCGTCCAGCTGGGGGCTTAGGTGGTAGAAGGTCCAGAGGGAGTACTGAAATGGGGGGAGTGGGACTGATGTTGGGAGACAAACCCCCAAATGAGATGAGGATTGAAAAATCATCTTTATTCTTGAAAGGGAGTTAAGAGTCTCCAGCTTCTCCCCCCACCACAATCTCAGTTCCTACTGTATCCATCTGGAGGGCACAGATGAAGCCACAGGTCAGTTACTGGACAGCTCACAGGTCTCTGGTGGGAGGAGGGAGAAAAAAAGAGGATGAAAAGGAAGGAGACCCAGGGAGAGAGGCAAAGTTGATGGTAATGGGATGAGGAAGAATGTACTCCCTCATTCCCCCATGTCAGAGAAGGGGTCTCTGAGGGCTTTTTTCCCTACAGACCTCTGCCCCCTGTCTGACCCTCTGCCCCTTTTATCCACTGCAAACTCAGAAACCTCTCTTGAGTATCCCAGAGCCCATCCTGGCTCCCTGTGGTGCCATTGCAGTCTGTGACACAAATGGAAGTGTCAACACAGCCAATGTGATGATGTCGGCCTTTGGCCATGCCCTCTGGTGGCATCACTTGAGTCCCTTTCATCCAGCACTCACAGAAGACTTGGTGAGTCCTAGTTGTTTTCTGTGGGACTCTACCCCCTCACCTTGATTCCTGGGAGTCAGTAAGAAGGCCTTAAAGTCGAGGCAGGAGGTCAGGGACTGGAATTCCTCCACACAATTCTCGGGAGGGTGTGGTGAGCGATCTGGAAGAGCAAGGCAAGGCCCGTGAAAGCCTGTGCTTCTCAGCACCGCCCCTGCTGAGGCCCTCACGGAAGCACGCAGCCCTTCCTGAGATGATGTCACGGAGCCCAGAGAAAGGGGCTATATTGCCCCCCGGCTCCCGCTTCCCCCCAGCACTTCCTGCCTGGCACCCTCACTCACTGTAGAGGAGGAAGCGCTGGTAACCCTGGCCTGTCTCTTTCAGCATGATTCCGCCTGGGCATGTGCTGGAGAAGAGCTTGGTCTTCATGTCAGGGCGGCCTGTCAGGGTGGGTGGGGCAAGTGTGAGGACTGAGGTACAGAAGCAAGCAAGCCCAGGGGGCTTGAGGAGAGTGAGGGCTGGAGAGAACCAACCTTCGGTTCTGAGATCCGTGCTCCCCTCAGACAGGTGGTAGATCCATTTCCGGGGCGCACAGAGCCCATTTTTCCTGCAGAGGTGGTGGTGACAAGGAAGAAAGACTGAGTGACACCTCAACTGCTCAGTACCAGCCTCTATTTACTTCATCTTATTCCCTCTTGAAGCCTGGATCCCCTTGGGTTTCAAGCTACCAAGGGATGATTAGGTCCCTATCTCTCCGGAGGGAAACTAACAGAGCTGTTGAACTCAAGTGGACCAAGAATAATGGATATGCCAAAGAGCCCAGCTCTTTGTGGGTGGGTGCTTACACTTTAGGCAGAGACTGTACCTACTGCTGCCTCTGCCTCCTCACCACTCACGTGCGGATGGTAGCTCGAAGCTGGAGCTGCATGGGGGCAGAGCCCACGGCCATGTTGAAGACAATGTTGTCCACAGGGTCAAAAGTCGCCAACTCCTCCTTGGTGGGAGCTGCCCCTGCGATAAAGTACCACCGGCCCAGATGGGGCTCTGGGAACTGGAGAGACAACGAGGGGAGCAGAAGAAGGTGGGTCTCACTACAGAATCCATCCAGCCTCTTCATCAGTCAGAATGACAATGCTTAGGGGTGAAGGTGTTGGCTGCCTTTTTCCAACTGAGGGTTGGATCCATGACAAGGAGTCATTAAATGACTTTTCCTCTTTGTCCCTCCTCAGTAAACCCCACCTCCCAATTCTACGTGTCTTTACATTGATGGCCACGTACTAATATTTTTTTTACTTCTTGCTTTCATCATCACAACACCCACACCCTCTTCCTCCCTTCCTTTCCCAGTGTGGCTTTTTGGTCATCCTAGGCCACTTCTCAAGGGCCCCCAACCCCCAACCCGGCAACGCTTCCCACATTCTCAGTCCATACCTCTTTCCCATCTAGTCCTTCAGTTGTCAGCTGACTGTGCTCAGGGCACTGGTAGATGGAGTTAAGGAGAATGCCATAGAGGTAGAGTAGAGCTGCCCAAATTTGGTGGAACATCTTCAGGCAGGAGGGAGCTGGGGGTCTGCGTGGAGTGGCTGGTGCCTTAACTGCTCTCCCCCTTGCCTCGTGGACTGGCTGCTCAGTCCACTCTGCTTCCAGCCCCCTTGCCTCGACCCTTGGCCCTTTCACCTGCTAATGAGTAACTTCAACCTTGTTTTCCAACCCAAGCCTGGATTACTTACAGTGTTTGGGACTTCCTCCCCATCTTCTAAATGCAACTACTCCACAATACATCCTGGCATGTCCAGGGTCTCCCAGGAATTAAGAGAGCTGAGCCCTCCAGGTAGGCCTGTGGTCTTTCAACCCATATCTGAGCTGGGATATCTGCTGTGCTGTGCAGCACTGAAGACAAGTGGATTGATTCTTTCATTCGCTCACTTAGCAAACTGTTTTTGAGTTCCAGCTGTTGGCCAGGAACTGGCTAAGCCCTGGGAACATAACAATGAATAAGACACAGTCCCTGGCCTTGAAGAAGTCAGTCTACAGAAAACTAGCTGTATAAACAAATCACTGCAGTACAACCTGGTAAGTGCTTTAGAACAGGTATGAACCAGGTGCTGGAGCATGGTGGATGGGAGGCTTTCTCTCTGAAGCTGTTAATTGGGGAAACTATATGTACGCCCCCCAGAAAAGTTTGCTGACACATGAGTTCATTCACTCAGTGTTTATAAGTAAGAGACTACATAATCTAGTGGTTAAAGAGAACAGACAGTGGCGTCAGGCAGAGTGGGTCCAAACCCTTAACTCTACTTATCGATCTTGGATAACTTTATTAACCTTTATGCCTGTTTTTTCATCTGTAAAATGAGCAAATCATCCATCTCATAGGACTAAAAGAGCTAATGCACATAAAGCCCATGGCAAAGGCCTGCACCGAAGTCCAAAATAAATATTCGCTATAATTAATAGTAGTGTTTGTAAAGTAGTTATTAGTCTCTGGTGGGCATTAAGTTCTCAAGTAACGGAAGGTAGGGAAAGAATTGTCAAGAGGCAGTCATTGGGTAGTGAGTGCCAAGTGGGTGGAGCAGTTAATGTAATGGAAGGTGTGGAGCTTCTTTTATAAATTGTTTATAACCCACAGACTGCCATAAAGGTTTGTTCTGAGAGGTGAGGCTTGCTATGAGTTTGCAATTTAGTTAAAAGAATAAACTTTGGATGATGTGTATATGAGGGTTCGTTATTACTGTTTTGGGATAATGTTTGACATTTTTAATAAAAAAAACTAAGATACAAGTTATTGTGGCAGTAAAGTAGAAGTGATTGACCCAAGGGAGTCTGGTAGGCCTGAATTTGTCAGTTCTGCCACTGACATTCGCCTAGGGGTACTCACGTGTAAAGTGGGTGTAATAGTTATCTCAGATGTTGAAAGCCTTTTAAATACGACAGTACGTGAAACCCTCAGCAAACTGGCTGGCACAAACTAGGGGCTCATGTACAGATGCTTACTAGAACTCTTAACTGAAACAGTACTGGGACTTAGGTATAAACTACGAATCCCAGAAAGGATGGGCACCAGAGGCAGGCACACTGGAAGCAACGGGTCTGGCTGGAGTGGCAGCACCGCGGGGCCCAGGCCGCTGCCCGAGGGGCTGGGGGAGAAGAGGACAAAGGAACGATAATCTCCCCGGACCTCCGGCCCGCAGAAGCCCTTAGGCGGCCCTTTCAATTCCCCAGGGTCAGAGTCTTGTGTTTCGGTCCAGTGTAATTCTGTTTGCTCCCAATTCCCAAACTCGGAGGCGTCCTTTTTTAGACAAAAGTCCTGAAAGGCAGTAAATCCTTAGCTTCTCCAAAACATGGCGTGTCCCCTCGGCCGCACACCGCCGGGGAAGAACATGGCGCCACAAAACGCCCACCGGGCAAAACAGAGGTCAAACCCAACGACGCCACCACACGCAAATCAGCTCGAGAGCCACCTCCAACCGCCTATGGAAAGGGTGACTTCCGGAAGCGCCGAAGGCGAGGCGCAACTAGGACGATGGTAAGAGGAAGACAGTATTCTAGGTGGCCAGGACAGTGCCGCCTCAAATTCTCTGCCGGCCAGGATTTTAACATAGATTAGCGAGGCACAATCCCCAGTCTCCAAACTCCAAGATCCATATAACTGTTCAAAGCCGCTCTCGAGGCAGTCGAAGAGTCCCACCTGATAATTTTTTTTCAGGCATTTATAGGGGCCACCACAACCCTCTACTGCTTAAGCGCGCGCACGTAACAAATGGACAGCGCCGGCGGGGGTGGGGAGATGCCTAAGTGTGTACGCATGCGTAGTGCGACGCACGCAAGCACAGTACGGTCCCCCGGGCGACGGCGGCGGCGGCTCTTCGGGGTGCTCGGCTCCTTCCCATCTAGGCCGGCCCCGGCCCGTTTAGCCCCCAGGAACTCACTATTTGGGGCCGCGGACTTTCTCGTCGTGCCCCACAAAAGTAAAGCTTGGGGACCTGGGGGGAGCCGGAAGTACCGCCTCGCGATCCCCAAATACTGTCGGAAACGGAAGTGGCCATCGGAGGCAGGTTGGCGGAGGCAGGTTGGCGGAGGCCGGAAGTGACGGTACAGTGGGGAAGTCGGGGGCGGAGCTGCGGGGTTGTGGGGTGTGTGTGTGTTTGGTGTGTGTGGGGGTGTGTTTGGTCTGTGTTGGTTGCGTTGCTCTGCTAGAGCACCGAGGGTAGGTGGAAGAGGGAGGCAGTCAGCTAGCAGAGCTGGCCCACCGTGAGTGTCCGTCATTTCGGGTCTGTGGCGACTTAGGCGGGTTCGATGGGCGTGGCGTGGCGTGGCGCGCGTGCGCGAAACCACTTTCTCCGCAGAGTCTGGCGCGACCCTCGGTCTCTCGTTGTCCCAGGGTTTGCCGACTTCTCGGGCCCTTGTTTTATCGCGACCAGTGATGACACTGGTCTTGTGTTTCCTTCCTTCTCTGCTTCTTAGTCCGACTGGCCCTCCCTTATTGTGATTGGCATCGTGGAGGCCCTCCCACCTGCCGTCCTCCAGATCCCTGTGCCGTCGATCTGTTGCCCTTTGTGTTTCTCTCCCTGTGCCCCGGAATCTGAAGGGGAATGGGGGAGGGTGTGAGTGTGTGTGCCTGTGTGAGAGAAACTCTTTAGGTATTGGGGCGGAGTCTCGGGCCGGGGAGGCTTCCGGGTATATAAAAATCTGCTCTGGGCGACAGCGGACCTCCCTCATAACATTCTTCCTTAGAGAGCTGTCGGCCATGGAGCCCAATGATAGTACCAGTACCACTATGGAGGAACCTGACAGCCTGGAGGTGCTGGTGAAGACCCTGGACTCTCAGACCCGGACCTTTATTGTGGGGGCCCAGGTGAGACCCCAGTACTTCTGGGAGACACCCATTAACTGTTCCTCTTATAGGTTCCTTATTCTGAGAGAAGAGCCTAGTTTTCTGGTTTTCACATTTTCTTTCATTGATTCCTTTGTTCATATTGTAGCCAGAACATTTTCTGATGTTTCCTCTTTGGTTTTTGTTGGGGAAGGCAGATTTTCTTTTGCCTTACTCCACCTGGATAAAACTCAGTGCAGAGAGAAACAAGGAAGGAGGAGTCTGTATTCCAACATCATAGATGAACCCCAGCCCACAGGGAGAGACACAGCTCCTGCCTTTGGGAAAGGAAAGAGAACACACAGAACTAAAATACAAATGTGTCTTAAAAACAAAAACTGGTGACATCTGTACTGTGTATTTAAAGGATAGAAATCAGATCCTGTAATGCTCATAATGCAGGTAGAGCTCTAATAGACAAAATTTTGAGGTGGTTAATTTACAGTTTTAAAACACGGTGTTACATGTATTTAAGGAAACCGTATAGGCTTGTGTGGTTAGGTGTATGTAAACAGCTTGGTACTCCTTAAGAGTCAGTTGTCTAGTTAGGAAAAATGTTTTTCTGGCTTGCCCCTTTTTCTTTCTTCTTGCTTGAGTCTGCCTTCCTTAATCTGATTTTCTACTCCATCTTCTTTGTCACTGCTTTTATCTTTGAGATTACAGTGTTGGTATCGTTCTGTGTTTGGGGAGGGGTCACTGGTATCTTTAGACACACACACTCCTTTGGGAGCCAGGCAGAGAAGGAGAGAAAAGAATGTCAGTTGACTTTTCTGATTTTCAACCTTGTAGTTTTGTCCTAGGTTTATAACCTGAAGTTCCTTATGTTTATTGTATGTATATTGACAGGTGTTGCCTTAGTTCAGGGCTTTGCACAATAATTACCTCACAATTAAGACAGGCAGGTAGTGATTTTATGATGGGATGGTTTTTACCCCTCACAAGTCGGTTGTCCCTCTGCTGTCCTTCCTTTTTCTTCCATTCCCTGATTCCTATTTACGTCTCGTCTTCCTTACAGATGAATGTAAAGGAGTTTAAGGAGCACATTGCTGCTTCTGTCAGCATCCCCTCTGAGAAACAGCGGCTTATCTATCAGGGGCGAGTTCTGCAGGATGATAAGAAGCTCCAGGAATACAGTAAGGGGGTGGGGGAGGCAGTTCAGAGCTGCCGCTGCTGTTCAGAGGGATGAGCTGAGGCCGTGGGTTTACCTGATCATACAATGTTTCGGTGTATATCTTTTTTTCTGCAGATGTTGGGGGAAAGGTTATCCACCTTGTGGAACGGGCTCCTCCTCAGACTCAGCTCCCTTCTTCAGCGTCTTCTGGAACAGGGTCTGCCTCAGCCACCCATGGTGGGGGACCCCCACCTGGTACTCGGGGGCCTGGGGCCTCTGTTCATGACCGGAATGCCAACAGCTATGTCATGGTTGGAACCTTCAATCTTCCTGTAAGCTTGTGTTTCACATGGGAGGGTTTTTCTGGGGTAGTTTTGGTTGTGGTAGCAGTCAAGAGCTTATAAGACAGGCGTCTCAGTCTTTAGATTGGGTTTGGAGGGCCCTGTGGTCTGATGATGGCCTCAGTGTTTGAAGAGATAGGGGGTGGGGCTCCAGAGAATCAGTTGGAAGTGCGGGGGCCTTAGTATTTGACTTCTCCCAGAACAACTTCCCTTACCCTTTCCCCAGAGTGACGGCTCTGCTGTGGATGTTCACATCAACATGGAACAGGCCCCGATTCAGGTATCCTGAGGCCTGGGAGGGTCAGGGAAGGGGATCTGGGAGAAGGAGGCCATGAAGTGGGGGCGGATCTGGCTGAGGAGATGGCTGGGACCTGGTTTAATAGGTGGTGGAGCTTGTGGCTTATCTCAGACCTGTCCTGATCTTCTCTCTCCTGTTGTAGAGTGAGCCCCGAGTACGGCTGGTGATGGCTCAGCACATGATCAGGGATATACAAACCTTACTATCCCGGATGGAGGTGAGTGGGCAGGGCTGGCTAGGGTCTGTCTGTCTCACTGCATCCTCCCTACCCCTTTTCTCTCAGCCTAGGGGTGGGGGCATGACTGGCCACATCCACTGGATTCTCCCCTCCTAATCTAGTCTCTTTGCAGTCTTCATACTTTCGGAAAGAAAAAGTATCTTTGTGAGGCTGTTTCATCCCTGCCAATTCTCTAAGTCCCGGGTATCTGGGCAGTTTGTTGCAGACTTGTCAGATGATTCTCATGGCATGTTTTTTCAGTTAAATACGGATTCCATGCTTTTCTATTCCTTGCTTATCATATTTGATACTGGGATGGCCTAATTTTTTTAGTTTGCTTTTGCAACCAGTGGCCTTTCCTTCTTTTCTCTTGGAGGTTAAGAAATCAGAGGCCATACTTTTTGTTAGTAATTTGTTTGGAAGTATCATAGGTATTCATCACACATCTAACTTGTGTAAGTCTTAGGGAGTTGCTAGGGAGTCAGGTGTAGATGCAGAGCCCTGCCTTCAGGGAGCCGAGTTAGCGCATTCTCCACTCAGTCTGCTTTGACCTGAGTAATTTTCTGCTGCTGTCTCATCTTGCCTTTGGTGTCCTGACTCTTCCCCACCTTCAGTGCCGAGGGGGACCCCAAGCCCAGCAGAGTCAGGCGCCCCCACAGACGCCAGCTGTGGCCTCGGGGCCAGTAGCCTTGAGCTCTCCAACATCAGAACCGGTCGAAAGTGAAGTGCCTCTTCGGGAGCCCATGGAGGCAGAAGAGGTGGAGGAGCGTGCCCCTGCCCAGAGCCCGGAGCTCTCCCCTTCTGGCCCAGCCCCAGCAGGCCCAGCACCTGCCCCAGACACAAACACACCCAAGTGAGAGATGGAGGGAACCTTTTGGGGTAGGAGTGGGTTGGGGATTCTAAGTGAAGTATGAGGACCAGGGAAGGTCTGATGGGAGAGGAAGGATTGCTTAGGGATTATACCTGTAGAGTTAGTGTTGAGGGGCAGGGAGGGGCTCCAGTGTAGGTAAATGGGGTTAGGCCTGGCCGCTGAGCCGGAAGCACTGGTCTCCCTGGGGCAAGGAAATCCAAGTGGTGCTTCCTGAGCCTGAGCGAGATTCTCTCCTGAGTCCACACAGGCCCCGTCTGTTTTTTAGGGTTAGTGTTTTGCCATTGTAGGTACAGGATTGTATGGTGGGGAGGGTGGAAGCAGTTTATTTTCCTCTTCCTATCTTCCCCTGGGTGAGGTTAAAGAACGGAAGCTCCGCCAGTTCAGGAAGGGATTGGGCCAGGGGTCTGGGAGGCCAGGAAGAGGTAGGGCAGATATGGTGAGGTTGGGAATCTGAGGGAAGCCTTGGCTCACTGCCCCTTGGGGTTGCCCACAGCCATCCTTCCCCTGCGGAGTATGTCGAGGTGCTTCAGGAGCTACAGCGGCTTGAGAGCCGCCTCCAGCCCTTCCTGCAGCGCTACTATGAGGTTCTGGGCGCCGCCGCCACTACAGACTACAATAACAATGTGAGCCCGCCCACCCCCTCGCCCAGTACTCCCCAGTGGGGCAGGGAGAAATGCAGATCACCCCTTCCCCCCGCAGAAGGCACTGCCTTCGACAGAATAGCTGCCCTTTAGATTTGGAAGGAAGTGATCTTTTCCTCCGTGACAGAGAAGGAGGATCTTTTTCTCCCTGACATCTTTATGATGGCCACTGTCACTGTCCTCGCACCCTCTTGATCCCCTCAGTGAGTTATTTAGGAAGTTTATAAAGTAAGGGAGATTAGCAGGTGGTAACTGATTCATTGTAGGGCTTATTTTATCAGGAAGCTGTTAACGTGTATAAAACAGAATTTACTTGCAAAGATGTGGTCTACACAGAAGCTTTTAAGCACGTACTTGAAGAAGTAGAGGACGTGAGAACGTGATAATTTCAAGAAGGTGCTGTTTTTGTTAGCGAGGTGGATTCTAGCCTAATGTTTTCCGCCTTTCTGTGTTTGGCCCCGGGGAGTACAGCAAGAGGGCCGTGAAGAGGACCAGCGCTTGATCAACCTGGTGGGGGAGAGCCTGCGGCTGCTGGGCAACACCTTTGTGGCGTTGTCTGACCTGCGTTGCAATCTGGCGTGTGCGCCGCCGCGTCACCTGCATGTGGTCCGGCCCATGTCTCACTACACCACCCCCATGGTGCTCCAGCAGGCAGCCATCCCCATCCAGGTGGGTTAGGGGAGTCTGGCCTGAGGGAGAATGGAGGGCTGTCAGTGGAACGATCCAGCATAGCTCTTGGGCTCAAAAGAGGTTAGAAGGGGAGCATACTTTGGAAACGTGGTGACGCACAATGAAGGAGCCTTTAGAAGTACAGTGTGTCGCGGGGTGCTCTGGGTTAGGCTCTGGTGTTTTTCTCACTTCTGCCCCATCCATCTCTATCGTCCAGATCAACGTGGGGACCACTGTGACCATGACGGGGAATGGGACCCGGCCCCCCCCGACTCCCAGTGCAGAGGCACCTCCCCCTGGTCCTGGGCAGGCCTCGTCCTTGGCCCCCTCTTCTACCACCGTCGAGTCTTTGACTGAGGGGGCTCTCCCGCCAGGACCGGCTCCCCCGCCGACCGCCAGCCACCCAAGGGTCATCCGGATTTCCCACCAGAGCGTGGAGCCCGTGGTTATGATGCACATGAACATTCAGGGTGAGTTAGGAAGAGTCGCTGGCAGAGAAGAGCAGCGCGACGTGGGAGGTGGGGTTGGCGCTGAGGTGTGAGGGCGCCAGGTGGGGAAGGGGAGGCCAGGGCTGATGGCGGTGGCAGGGGGATCGAGCAGAAGCTCTTCTGGTTGGTGGGCGGGGGCGGGCGGCAGGAAGAACTACTTGTCCTCAGGGAGCTGTTTGCATGGTGAAGGGAGCGTCTCCTCCTCGGCTAGATGGAGTGAAAGGCAGGCTTTGTGGTCGGGGGAGTGGAAGCCTGAAGCACGCCGATATCAGGAGGATACAGTCAGGCCTTGGCCCCGCCTGTCTCAGGCCCACTCTCTCTGTCTCCTTGCCCAGATTCTGGCACACAGCCCGGTGGAGTTCCGAGTGCTCCCACTGGCCCCCTAGGACCCCCTGGTCATGGCCAGACCCTGGGTAAGAGTGAGGGCATCAGAGCAGGCTGAGCTCTGGGTAGAGAAGGCGTAGGGCCAAGTGGGTGGGTTGAAGGGGCTCCAGGTTCACGGTTACATCAGACCCACCCCCCAGGCTCCACCCACATCCAGCTGCCCTCCCTGCCCCCTGAGTTCATGCACGCCGTCGCCCACCAGATCACACATCAGGCCATGGTGGCAGCTGTTGCCTCCGCGGCCGCAGGTAATGACCTGAAAGGGGAAGCCTGGGAGGTGGGGCCTGGACCACGGTGGTGGGCATCATCCACTGGCAGGCCGGGGCCCGGCCCTCAGCCCTCTTCGGTCTCTCCCCTCTGCCACCCACAGGACAGCAGGTGCCAGGCTTCCCGACAGCTCCCACCCGGGTGGTGATTGCCCGGCCCACCCCTCCACAGGCTCGGCCTTCCCATCCTGGGGGGCCCCCAGTCTCGGGGGCTCTGGTGAGTAGGGGTGGGGAGTTCCACTGGGGATGAGTGTGGGGAGAAAATTCTATGGTGGGGCATGGAGAGGCCAAGACTGAAAGCCTGCCTTTCTCCTCCCCCCTCAGCCGGGCGCTGGCCTGGGTGCCAACGCCTCTTTAGCCCAGATGGTGAGCGGCCTCGTGGGGCAGCTTCTTATGCAGCCTGTTCTTGTGGGTGAGTGCTTGTTCTTCCCCACTTCAAACTGAGGAGGTTTCCCTGGCTCTGAAGGCTGATGCTCCCTTCCCGGTCTCCTCACTGGCACTTCCCAGTTCTCTCCATATTCCTTTGTTCTTGCTTTCCTACTGGGAAGACCAGAATGGAGATGCTGTGGGGTCTTGATTTTCTTGAGATTTCAACTTTCCTCTTTTGGTCCCTATAGCCCAGGGGACCCCAGGAATGGCTCCACCTCCAGCCCCTGCCACTGCGTCGGCCAGTGCCGGCACCACCAACACAGCTACCACAGCTGGCCCTGCCCCCGGGGGGCCTGCCCAGCCTCCACCTCCTCAACCCTCCGCCTCTGATCTTCAGTTCTCTCAGCTCCTGGGGAACCTGCTGGGGCCTGCAGGGCCAGGGGCTGGAGGGCCTGGCATGGCTTCTCCCACCATTACTGTGGCGATGCCTGGTGTCCCTGCCTTTCTCCAGGGCATGACTGACTTCTTGCAGGTGAGTGGCTGGCTTGCTCCTCACTTCACCCTTCCTATTCCTGGGCCCAGCCAGGCACTGGAGTCTTGTTGCCATTATATTGCCGCTTGGAAGGAAACTTGGGAATTTATTGACTCTGAACCCTCCATTTTGGAGATGAGGAAAACAGGGCTTGGAGAGAGAAGCATAGTAATTTGGGTCACTGCTTTCTGACCTAACTCAATCAGAGGGAGAGAGGTGGCTTGCTCAACCTGACTCTACTCTGGAGAAGCTACAGTGTGTATTCTGCTTTAAGGTGCAAAGACTGGAATAGAGCTCCACGTCTTCCAGACCCCTGTTGATTTGTGCCTTCCTGATGCCCTTTTATGCCCTTGTCCCCATTCTCACTTTGTCTTCTGTTCTTCCTTCCTTCTCTGTGGGGCAGGCGACACAAACAGCTGCTCCACCACCTCCGCCACCTCCGCCCCCACCCCCGCCTCCGGCCCCAGAACAGCAGACGGTGCCTCCACCAGGGTCCCCCTCTGGTGGCGCAGGGAGTCCTGGAGGCCTGGGTCCTGAGAGCCTGCCGCTGGAGTTTTTCACCTCGGTGGTGCAGGGAGTGCTGAGTTCCCTGCTGGGCTCCCTGGGGGCTCGGGCTGGCAGCAGTGAAAGTATCGCTGCTTTCATACAACGCCTCAGTGGATCCAGCAACATCTTTGAGCCTGGGGCTGATGGGGCTCTCGGTGAGCAAATGGGGGTGCCTTGGCCTTCTCTAGGGAGGGGCAACCAGGGGACGGTAGATGGCCTTTGTTAGGGGTATTGTCAAGGTGGGGTGAGGCTGATGGGCAGGCCGGGTGGTAAAGGCCGCTGCTCCCTTCTGCCCCTGTCCCTAGGATTTTTTGGGGCACTGCTCTCTCTTCTGTGCCAGAACTTCTCCATGGTGGATGTGGTGATGCTTCTCCACGGGCATTTCCAGCCACTGCAGCGGCTCCAGCCCCAGCTGCGATCTTTCTTCCACCAGCACTATCTGGGTGGCCAGGAGCCCACACCTGGTAACATCCGGGTAAATGAAGACCTTAGGCCCAGAACTCTTCTTCTCACCTTCAGTTCCTTATTCCTAACTTTGTCCGTTGCCTAAAGCTGTGACTGCCCCAGCTCAAGCCCTGGGCTTGGTTGGGGAGGAGGGGGAAGTGTCTTGAGGGGTGTGGGACTTGGTTCTAAACTTGTGCTGTTCTCTTCCCGCCACACCGCCCCCCAGACGGCAACCCACACATTGATCACGGGGCTAGAAGAATACGTGCGGGAGAGTTTTGTGAGTAACCCTTCCCCATCCCCTCCTCTCCTGGCTCTGGTCAGGATAGCCCATGGCTCCCAGTCTCTCAGGGCTTCTGATTTGGGGGTCTTTGTGTGTTTTGTCTCTCAGTCTTTGGTGCAAGTTCAGCCAGGTGTGGACATCATCCGGACAAACCTGGAATTTCTCCAAGAGCAATTTAATAGCATTGCTGCTCACGTGATGCACTGCACAGGTCAGGGGCTCGCTGGGCCCAGGTGAATGGGGCATGTTGGATGTGCAGGGCTGCTGGGTGCCAGCATTCCGTCCTTATTTCTCACCCACAGACAGTGGATTTGGGGCCCGTTTGCTAGAGCTGTGTAACCAGGGCCTGTTTGAATGCCTGGCCCTGAACCTGCACTGCTTGGGGGGACAGCAGATGGAGCTTGCTGCTGTCATCAATGGCCGAATTGTAAGCATCACCCAGTCCCAGATTCCCAGCCTTTTGTTTCCTCAGGTTTCTGTTTTCTTTGGTATCCTGCAGTTTTCTTTTCTTTTTCTCAAAACTGCCATCCTTTACTGTTTGGTACCTTTCGAAAGCTGTTTGAGGGTTTTGTGTTCCAAGTCTGCTTTCTGCCCCCCAGCGTCGCATGTCTCGTGGAGTGAATCCGTCCTTGGTGAGCTGGCTCACCACTATGATGGGACTGAGGCTTCAGGTGGTACTGGAGCACATGCCTGTAGGCCCTGATGCCATTCTCAGATATGTTCGCAGGGTTGGTGATCCCCCTCAGGTAAGGGACCTGATGGGCTATGGGGTCAGGGGACTCGAAGGAACTGCAGAGATCTGAGAGGGCCTTTTGTGGTGGTCTCCTTCTCTGTCCTTTTGCACAGACGCTTCCTGAGGAGCCAATGGAAATTCAGGGATCAGAGAGAACTCCCCCTGAGCCTCAGGTACCAGGGAGAGGTCGAGGAGCCAGATAATGTGGAGTGGAGGGCTGGGGCCGGAAGGGCTGGAGGCTGAGAATTCTGAAGTCTGGGTCTTCCCACTGTCTGACTGCCAGCGGGAGAATGCTTCTCCAGCCCCTGGGACAACAGCAGAAGAGGCCATGTCCCGAGGTCCGCCTCCTGCTCCTGAGGGAGGCTCCCGAGACGAGCAGGATGGAGCTTCAGCCGAGACAGAACCTTGGGCAGCTGCAGTCCCCCCAGTGAGTGTCAGGAGGTGGTCCAGTGGGCTAAGGCAGCTGAAAGTTGTGGGAATGACTATTTTCTTTTTTCCTCCCCAGGAATGGGTTCCTATTATCCAGCAGGACATTCACAGCCAGCGGAAGGTGAAACCGCAGCCCCCACTGAGTGATGCCTACCTCAGTGGTATGCCTGCCAAGAGACGCAAGGTTGGTTTGCCTCTTTCCTGAGGATCGCTCTTTATCCGAATTCCCCTGTTGTGCTTAGAGTCAAACTAATTAGAGCTGGAAAGAATTCTTCCTAGTTTAGTCCCCTGATTTAATTGATGAGGAAACCTTTCTGGCTCAGACTTGCTCACGGTTGTTGCCCCACACTTTTATATTAGTCTGTTTGTCAGCAGTCCTTGTCATCCCTCAGTTGCCCAATCCCCATGTGACCAGGGCCCATCGTCGTTAAGGTGGGCTTCCTCTTGTGGACTAGCTAGCTGTGAATACTGGGTGGCTTGACCCGTTCTGCCCCTCTTGTTTTGAAGACTAAGTCCAGCACATTCAATGGTGTTTTTGGCCAGAGCCAAACACAATTAGGAAGGCATTTCTGCTGTCAAAATGACACATGGACTGTTTCCCTTCTCTCCGCTAGCATGGAGACTCAGTGGTTGACTCATGGAAAGGGTGAGCTGGGTGGTGACATTGGATCTGATGTTGAGCCTCTTTTCCCTTTCAACCCCATCCCCCAGACGATGCAGGGTGAGGGCCCCCAGCTGCTTCTCTCAGAGGCCGTGAGCCGGGCAGCTAAGGCAGCCGGAGCTCGGCCCCTGACGAGCCCCGAGAGCCTGAGCCGGGACCTGGAGGCACCAGAGGTTCAGGAGAGCTACAGGCAGCAGGTGCCCCCACCTTGAAGCAGCATAGGGATGGTCTAGTGGGAGGGATTGGGCTAGGGTCCCTCTTCCCTGGATCCCTTCAGAGATGAACTGGTCAGTCTGGGGCTACTACTTGGTTTTAAAATGTTTTCCCCTAGGGGCATCTGGGAAGGCTCAGTGATGCCATATTGGGCTACTGGACAGTACATGGCTGGTGGGGAAATGTTAGCTCCTGAGGGGTGACTTCTGTGTGCTTGCTGGGATCCTAGGGGCTGGGCCAGTACCACTCCAACCTGCTTTGCTCTCTCTCTCTCTCTAGCTCCGGGCTGATATACAAAAGCGACTGCAGGAAGACCCTAACTACAGCCCCCAGCGCTTCCCTAATGCCCACAGGGCTTTTGCTGAGGATCCCTAGCTCTTTGCTCCATAGCCCTCCATCATCAGGGGACCATTTCTCCCCTCTTCCTTCACAGTATTTAAGAAATAAAGTCAGATTTTCCTGGCTCTTTCTTTTGGTCTCTAAATTGTCTTCGTTAAGTAGTCTAAGCCCCTTAATCTTCTATGAAGTTGGTTTTATAAATTAATCCCCAGGAATCCACCTAGACAGCTTTTAACATTTCACCATGAGCAGGTGTGCAGTACAATGTGTTACTGTTCGTGCAGCACAAGTGTACAAGCCTGTTGTGAGGTCAGCCATTTTCAAGGAAAACTGTAAATGAGATGAAAGAAACCTACATGGTAAAAAAACCTATATCCTAGTACGTGCTAGGATAGGGCTCTCAAACCATTTAATTGCCAAGCAGCTGCAGACCTGTAGTCTTGACTAGCATGCAGTGGTACCAGTGTTAACCAAGTTTGACTCTGGTAGAACTGTTCTACCCAGTTCAAGGAGCCCAACCAAGTTAAAGCTCTGTGCCTGAACACATGTGACAGCTATAAAAGCACTTCCTTTCTTTGTAGACATGACCAAAGGGACACGTGGCTGCAAATTCTCTGCTGTCCCTTCCCCTTTTTAGCTAGTTTGTGCTGGGCAAATAGAACGTGGCAGAAACCTAAGGACAGGTTGTAATAAGCTTTGCAGCTTCTGCCCAGACCTCTTGTAACACTGACTCAGGGAGGGACATTAAAAGGCCTTATGACTCAGGGTATCTTGCCAGAGAAGCCATGCAGAGACAGTGGTTGACAACCCAATGGAGTTCTGCCTTCCAGATGTCCCACCATGGCCCCAGACGTGAGCAAAAGCCCTATAGGACCAAGGAGCTCTCAGGTGCTGACTGACTGGTTACCAACCAACCTCACTCACTGGCACAAGATTTGCCCAAGGGAGCCCAGCTCTAATTCCTGGCCCACAGAACTTTAAAGATACAACGAAAGTTTGTTCTGAGGTAGTTCTGTTACATCACTGAGGTAAATGGGAAATGGTTCCCTGACTGAAACCACTCTACAGATCACGTGGCACTGAACTATGACACAGGAGATTGCAAACAACTGACCCATCCCCAAAATCATTTTGGAAATATTTTTTTAATCCTTTTATTATTCTTTTTTAACAAACGGCCCCAGGGATAGGGGACCAGGGGAGGGGAGAGGAGGGGAAGCGAGGCCCCAGCCCCACAACCCCTCCCCACCCACCCCTTTCCCCCTTATATATTTATAATCTATATACAAGCCCCGGGGGAGGGGGGGGCAAAGGGCACTCCCTCAGCGGGGTGGGGGCAATCCAGGCTCCTTGTCCCCTCGGGGCCCAGGCTCCTCTGCCCTTCGGGGTGGCCCTTCTCGAGAAGGTGCCCCCGTCCGCTCCCAAGGCTTCGGCGTCCAGCATAGGGCATCTGGTGGGGAGGCCTGGGGGACAGGTACATGTGGAAGAGTTAAGTCAAACAGGGAGGTCAGGGATGAAAGGACAGGAACTCAGGTGCTGACTTTTAAATTAAGACTTGAGACCACAGGGGTTTCTCCTTCACCTGTTGGTAGAGGTCGATGCGCTGGGTGCGGAAGACTCCACTGTAGGTGGAAGGTGGGGCCTTGAGACGGGAGTTGAGGCCAGAGAAAGACCTGAAGGAGGAATGGCATTTGAGGCAACCTTAAGTCCTGCCCCTGGTCCCCAAAGAAAGTAAGTCCTTGGGGATGGATAGGCAGTCTGCATCCCCATTCCCTTCTCTTGCCTTCCAGCTGGAGGAGTACGTGATGACCCAGGTCCCCCAAGGTTGCTGTTCAGTTTTCGATAATCATGGAACGGCTTTAGTTCTACTGGGTGCAGCTGAAGGACAAAAAATTCATCAGCATCCTGCCTCTCAACGCTTTTATCTCGAGATGCTAAATCCCTACCCCTAACTCTTGGGGTTCCCTAGCACTTCAGTTCCTGTACCTTACCTCTGCTCGACCCAAGCTAGGGCCAAAGGGCCTGGCAGGTGAAGGCAGCACCCGAGTAGCAGGAGCAGGTGGGGGCCGCACAGCCAGGCTGGGGGGCTGCAGAGCAGGGCCCACAGGTAACAGAGAAAGGGGGGGTGGGGCAGGAGGCGGCGCTGGTGGCAGGGAGCCGAAGTTCACCACAGGCAGCTGAGAGTCCACCATGGGTAGAAGCACCTGTAACGAGAAACATGGGAGTGAGTGTGGGGGCAGGGAGGAATGTCAGAAAACCATGGAGAGTCCAAACAGGTAACAAAAAAAGCTAGAAGTTGGAGGAGAACAGAACAAAAGGGAACTGGGAAGATAAAAGGTACCTGCTGGGCAGGGGCCCCTGAGGGGAGGAAGCCACTTTGGCCACCAGGTTGCAGAGGAGGAGAATAAAAATCTGAAGGGGATGGCAGATCCTGTCGCACCTGTTGGGGAACAGGGAGGAATAAGTCGACTCCCCCAAAAGCATTCTTCACCCCACCCCTAACTCCCTAAGCCCAGCACACCCCCACCTCTTCTTACCTGAAGCAAGGGTGGGTCTGGCAAAGGGCTGGGGCAGAAAGCTGGAGAGTAGAGGAAGGAAGGTGGAGGGTAGAGAACTCCAGCTGGCAACTTCCCCAGCTCTGCTGCTTGCAGTGGGGAGAAATCCAGAAACTGGCCCTTGACAGCTACCCCAGAGAGCAGTGCCGAGGGTGGGGCTGGGCCTGGGGGGAGGTACAGGGGCTGTGATCTGAAAAGAAATTGGGGCAAGGGGGAGGAAAGGCATCAGGAAGCCGAAGTCATTTACTCCTTTAGTCTGAGCAGTACTGTTAAGTCCACTAGCCGCCAGGTACCCTAGAAATGTATTCCCCTTCCTTCTTCCCCTGAAACACAGTTCCATTTCCTTCTGAGATCCACAGAGATCTAGTCTTACCTGTAAGGGTGCAATGAGGGTGTCCCAGGGCGGAAACCTCCATTGTTGGGATGTAGCTGAGAGTCTATGGCTCCCCCTGAAACCTGCAGGAGAGCAAGTATGGAATAGCTCCAGTTTTCCTGGTCAAGAAAAGCTCACTCACCCCACCCACTACAGCAAAAGCAGGGAGAAAAATGAAATGACAAAAAAAAAAAGTGTTAAAAACTACAAATTGGAAAAGTTTGATATTCGGAGACTACAGAAAGGGGCAGAAAGGAGTCTTGGGATAGGAAGTAGGACCTACCTGAGAACTGGGAGGCCCAGGGCTGCCATAGAAGACCTCAGGGTACAAGCGTTGGCCTGAGGAGCTGGTCTCTGGGCCACAGTGCCCAGAACCCAGGTTCTTGGATTGTGGCTCAGCTGAGGCAGAAGCACTGGGGAGCAGCTCCCAGTCTCGGGCTATGGGAATGGCCTGGGAAGGACAAGCCTTGTCAAGGGGGCTATCTGGGCAACCTGGATGCCCATGTCACTCCCAGACGTCTTCTCTAGAAGTCTAAGGTCTTTCCCCAAAACCTCACTCTCCCACTTACCTCAGTGACTGATACCGTTAGCTCCTTCTCTGCTTTTAAACTGTCTCCCACCACTAGGCACAAGTCTGAGTCCTGTGATCATGAGGCAGGAGAGATTGTCCCATGATTCAGACATGTGTCCTCCACATCCCACTTCTAGTCCACCCAACCCAAGACACCCAGATCTAGCCTACACAGACCTTGTCACTGGTACCAAACTGGACTGGAGGACCAGGTCGATGGGATGGCCGGAGGGAGCCAGGCTCTGGGCCTCGGTCTGTACGCTGCAATCGTTCTGTGCCAATGGGCCCAGGGGGCAGAGGCTGCTCCCGGGGCAGCTCCTGGGTAGGGCAACACAGTGAAGTAGGATTGGGGAAAGGAAAAGGAAGCCCCAATCAGCACACACAGGCAGAGGAAAGGGGAGGCAAAGGTAAGGCCAAAGTCAAAGTCCCAGAAACATTCTTCTGATCCTTTCTTGGTTGTTTACCTTTCTGTCCCCATCGTGGGGGGCAGGTGGCCGTCTCCTAGGAGGTTCAGAGGGTTCAGAGCCAGGTGGACCCTCACCAGGAACAGCATTCAGGGGGGAGGGGCCTCCAGACCGCTTGGGGGGCCCCTCTGCTGCCCCCTTGAGTCCTCCATCAGGGGAACTTCGCTGGCTGCAGGGACCTGATGACACCTGAGAATCCCCACTCAGGTCCACCCCACTGTCAGACTGACTCATCTGAGAGGAGTGGAGAAGGAGTTAGGTCAGAGTAGAAAGCACCCCAATACCTGACTGTGGTACACACACAGACAAACTACAGAAAGTAGGCAGCTACGTGATGCCACAGCCCCATACACATCCCAGCATAGGTGGGGAAGTATGACCAGTGTTCAATAAGATCCCAGCTCAGACACTCCTTCCCACCCTCACTTACCTCTGTGCCAGCCACATCCTCAAAAGGACTCAGGGGTTCCATCCAAGGCTCCATGGAGCCAGGCTGGTAACTCTTCCGGCTAGTGGCTGGGAGGAGCACCAACACAACAGGAGTGAGAGAAGATGGCTCTGCGGCGCGCCTCGCCCTCTAAGCCCTCTAACACAGTCCTTTCCTTCTGCTCAGCTTAACTCACCAGTATGTATACGATCCCAGAGGTGAGGGGTCAGGGCCTCTGTTCCTGCATCTCTGGACTTTCCCTGAGGGCCTGGGCCCTCGGGTTTGGGGCCCAAGAATCCAGAGCTATGAGAAGGTGGCACAGATTCCTAAAGGTGAGAGACCAGAAGCAAAACATGAATGAGGTGGGAACTGGGAATGTAAGCACCTAAGACAGAGTGCCCCAGTTGTGGGGAAAAAGGGAGACGTGGGAGATAAACAGCAACTAACGCTGAGAATTTGACGTGAAAACACAATGACAGAAATAGGAAGAGTGAAGAAAACGTAAGTGAAAACCTTTGAAAGTGAGAGCAGTGAAACATCACCTCAAGCCCCATCCCTCACCTCCTGCAGCAGCTCCGGTTTTCTGGGAGGCCGCTCTCGCCGTTTGGGGGGGAAGGGATTAACCCCGGCAGAGTCCCGGGGAGTCCCGCCCACCCCCCTGACCATCGGCCCTGGCTCCTCCAAGTGGGGGTCTGGGGAAAAGGGGAAATCCGTCAGCATGTCTTGCTCTATCACTGAACCAAGCTTTTCCCTCTGTACTCCACCTCCCAACCCTTCCACCCTCAGTGCAGACACCCAGCATCAGGGCTCCCAGGCCAGATTCCTCCCCCTTCAGCACCTGGCCTTCTCTGGGGATGGAGACATTTGCACCCTCAGCCCCTCCAGCTTACCCGAATTGACGTCATTGTTGTTGGCCCTCTGAGGGTCATACCGGGTTGGGGGCCGAGGGGAAGGGCCGTGGGGGGTTTGGGGAGGCCCAGGCTTGGGCCTTGGGTGGCCCCCTGGTGCAGCTGCACTTCCTTGGCGGCTGCTGAGCTGGGCCAGAGCCTGTTGGATGCCAGCAGGGTTGCTGTGGATAACTTGGTCCAGGCGGAAGACAGCAGAACTGCTGGGGGGTGGGGGAGGCAGAGGGAGCCCTGGGGAACGCTCCTCTGGAGGACGGCTGAAGAAAACAGAGCATCTGTTCCAGTATGCACAGAATTGTTACATCTTCCCTACAAGTCAAATCTCTTCTACCTCTCCACCTTCAACCAACCAGTCCTCTGCGCTAAAATCCAGGTGTTTCTGAGCACTTTCCCCCACCCCCCCCCACACCGTGCGGCTCATGGGATTCTCGGCTCCCCAGCCAGGGATCGAACCCAGGCTCCAGCAGTGAAAGCGCCGAGTCCTAACCACTGGAAAGCCATGGAATTCCCCATTTCTGAGCACTTCCAAGGAATTCTACTTGTAAAGATCAAGGGGAAAGCAAGGAATATGGGTGTTCCCAACGCTGTCAACTGCTTTCCAGCTACTTTACCTAGACATGGATAACCTAGCGTGCCTAAGAGTGTGCCCTGCGCCCTCGGATCTCACACTCCACAGCACCCAACCACACCTTTCCCCCAGGTTTTCTCCCCTCCCCCAACTTTCTAACCCTAAGAATAAACTTAATCACCTGTCTGTACCCACCTTCGGTTCTTGGGAGAGGGCCAGCTCCTCTTGTCCCCTCGCCCTGGGCCGGTCCTCCCTCCAGGACCCCCGCCACCTCCACTGCTGCCGCCACCACTGCCAGACTTGCTGCTTGGGCCTGGGCGCCGGTTCTGCCTTTCCATGCCTGGCCGCTGACTCGAGAAGCTCCGCTTGCTCAAATCTTTGGCTCTCTGGCTCAGCTCTCCACGGGACATGGCTGAAATGCCTGGTCCAGCTCCACCTCCACTGCCTCCGGGAGTCCCCACAGCTTTGGGGGTTAGCAGTGCTGCTGGCGGAGCCTCCTTGTCCCCCCGGCGCTCACTGGCAAAGTCACTGCTCTCTGAGGCAGTCTCCCATTCCTCATTGGCTTGGTCTGAGTTCTGGTTTGACAGATCGGGAGACTTAGCAGCTGCCCGGCGAGGTGGTGGGGGCACTGCTACCGTTGTGAGGGCCTCCTCCGGTCCAGGAGTGGAGACTGGAAGGGCAAGGGAAGAGGACTTGCCCTCAGCGCCCCTGGCAGCGTTCTCCCGTTCCTGTTTCAGTCTCCGGAAACGAGGCGGTTTGTCCTGTTGCTGAGCCCTCCCATGTCGCCTCCTTCTGGGCCGCTCTCCGTCTTCCACACCCATGCCTATGTTGCTGCCTCCACTGCTGCCTCCTCGGGCCATGGGGGACAAGGGCCCTGGGATCAGCTTCTCTTTCAAAGGTTCCTTACTTGGAGGCAAAGGACCTGTTGGAGGCTTCTTTGGAGCCAGAGACTTGGTTGGGGGGCTCCAGCCTGGGCAAATGGGGGGAGGGGGCCGCCCTCCCCCTCGACCCCGGCGTGATGGCACTCCTCTGGGAGTGAAGACTCGTCCACCTCGGGCAGTGGAAAAGCGGGCTGGGGCTGGTGAAGGGGGTGCTCCTGATGGTGGGGGAGCAAGAGGGACCTGTGTAAGTACTCCTTCCTTGGGTGTCGGGGCCTCCTTGTCCGAGGGGGCCAGATCACTCTCATGGGTCTCGCTGCCTGTCTCTGAACCCCGCTGCCGGCGCCGCTTGGGGATTTCTTCATACTCTGAACCCTCACTCCGTGTCTCGCTGGCAGTGCGGCCTCGGGGAGCAGGAGGATGGTTTGGTCCCCCTGCCCCACCTCCACGCCCATCATCTCCTCGGAATTCCCGGTAACTACGGAACTCTCGGCTTCGGGCTCCCCGCCCCCGTCCCCCATAGGTGCCCCGAAAACCCCTCCCTCTGGCAAAATACTCCCCTCGGCCCCGACCCCGGCAAGAGGTAGGACCCACTCTCTCATAGGAATAGTCCCTCCGAAGCCTTGGGGCAGGGGAAAGAGTCCCACTGGGTGGGGTCTCCTTGGGGCCACCTATCTTCCCCTTTGCCGTCTTCAACGGGTCTGGCTTTGGAAGCTTGGGGGTTTCATCCCCCTGTTCGAGGGGCTTGGGGGGCAGATCTTCGACTTTTGCAGGCAGGGGGGGTTTCTTGATAGGCCCAGCGCGGCGGGGAGGGGCCCCTGGCTCCTCTGGAGGGATTCCACGACGACTGCTGCCTGGACGAGGGCCCCAGCGGGTCTCAGTGCGGCTCTCTCTGCGAGGTGGCGGGGGGCCTTGGCCTCCAATTCCACGGGCAGGCTTTCGACCTGCTTCTGGCCCGGTCAGCTGTGGAGTCTCCTCCTTGGGGGTTTCCTTTTTGGGTGGTGGAGCTTGTATCTTGGCTGCCTCATCATTGCCTGGGGGCCAGGGGAGTGGACGGGGCCCTGGGGGAGCTGGCTCCTCCAGAGGGAAGCGAGGGATTGGGGGCCCAGGGGCTCCATTCTCAGGAAAGCCCGGATAACTGGCCAGATAGGGTGGTGGGGGAGGTACTGGAGGGGTCTCGCTCCTGAAGAGGGAGACAGAAAAGAATGGAAATTAAGTATCTTAAGACGAGGAAAACCAACTAGATGGGGAGAGAGAACACTTTATTATAACCCACACTCCTTTCACGTTAACCCTATCACTTCACCGATAACCCAAAGTACCTTTTCTCCTAGCCTAGATATTTTCACTGGAAACCCACCCATTTCTCTACTCAGACTCACCTCATCCCCTTCTCATCCTCGTCAGCAGCCTGGCGCAGTGGTGAGGTAAGTGGGCGGGGGTCAGCAGGTGTGGTGGTGAAGACATCTCCTACCCAGGCCAACTTTGGATCCACTGGTGGGGTGCCGCGATCCCGCAAGAGTGGGGGTGCGTGGCGCTCAAATGGCTCTGAGTTTGAGCCTCCACTGTCTGAGCGCTCCCGGGGAACTAGGCCTGAGGAAACAAAATAGTATGAGAAAGACCACCCTTTTTTATGTTACAAACCCTCCAGCCCAAAAAGCATCTCCCCAGTTAATCCTCCATGTCAGCCCAGTCAGTGTCGGCACCTCCTTCTCCTGGGCCTTGCCCACGCTCCTGAAACACAGTTACCCACTAAGCTTCCCTACAGATGAATCCAATTAATCCCCCCACCCAGGGAAATCCCGTTAAAGAAGGACCACTGTTTCATTTCTGCAACAAAGAGGTATCTCAGCAGTGCTAGGCTCCCCTCTTAATTGGTGGCCCTTCATCCCCATAGCAAGATGCTGATACCCACTTCCTAGGACTAAGGGGTCCACCATCCCCTCCCTCTTCTGTGGCCCCTTACCAGAGGGATGCACACCAGGAGGATAGAAGTCCAGAGGGGGCCGGCCCTGAAGAAGCCGGGGGTCCACATAAGGAGGAATCATCATCCAGCGGGGATCAAAGTTCATAGGGGGCATGGGTGGGGGCCGGCCCAGAGCACCTGGGTACAGGGCCTTGGGGGGTGGTGGCGGAGCCTGTGGAGCTGGCACAGCCCCCATGGTAACAGGCTGTGGTGGTGATGGGGGCACTGGGGCAGGTGGGGTGGAGCCCTGTTGATGCTGCTGCCACTGCTGCTGTTGCTGCTTCAAGAGCTGCTCCTGGGGAAAGACAAAAGGGGATGAGAGAGGCATCAAAGGCCCCAAACAAAAAAAAAAAAAACGAACAAAACAAAAAACAAAAACCGGCAAGTGCAACAAATACCTCGACTAGATGGAAACTAGGGTGACACAAAGGAAAGAGAAATGGTAGAGAGTCCCAGAAAGTAACTCATGGATAGGATAAATCCAAGAAAAGCAGCCTTTAAGAG
Source organism: Phocoena sinus (assembly GCF_008692025.1). Classification (NCBI taxonomy): domain Eukaryota; kingdom Metazoa; phylum Chordata; class Mammalia; order Artiodactyla; family Phocoenidae; genus Phocoena; species Phocoena sinus. Next base: position 80,692,507 of record NC_045773.1, read on the forward strand.
GGGAAGTAACTTAGTTTCACCTGCTGCTGCCGCTGGAAACGAGGAGGCAATGATTTCTGATACTTGGGGTAGCCCAAGCCTTGGCTGGGGGGCTGCCGGGTAGGACCAACACCATCACCCTTGGGCTCCACCTTTGGGGCTGGAGGTGTGGCAGGAGAAGGAACCTCTTCTGGTGGTTCAGGACCCTCTTTTGAGGGTAGCTGGGGTTCCACTGCATGAAAGAAAAGATACTCATCAAAGTGGTCTAGTCCCCTGACAGATATTCCATGAACACCCCCATAATTTCAGCTCTCACCTCTAGCTCCCCCACTAAAGGTTCCATGAACACCCTCATAATTTCAGCTCTCACCTCTAGCTCCCCCACTAAAGGTTAAGACCATCCCATTTAAAACCCATGAAAACACTTCGTGGTCTCTCAAAAGCCAACGGTGGTGGCATTAACTTCCCATGAGACCATCAAAAGTAACAGACACTTTCTTCAACCTTGCTCCACTCTAGGCCTACGGGAAGTGGTTTCAGGTCACTACTTATTCAGGAATTCAAGTAACAAAACCTTTCCCCCTAGGATGTCCATACAAGTGAAAAGACCCTTCTCGCTTGCTCCTACCACCTACCACCGATGGTCCAATAAACCAAAACAACTGCCTTCTATTTCCTTTACTCACATCCTTACCACCTACACCCTCAACCCCAAGCAGATAAGAGATCTGGCACCTGGTAGTACCCATCACCATCTCCATACCTGGGCTGGCTTCGAAGCTGCCACTGCTGGTGCTACTGGTGCTGCCACCACCACTCACCACGGTGGGAGCTGGAGCCACACCTGGAGTGGGGGTGGACTGGGCAGGAGGGGCCTGTGCCGGCTCTTCTGGTTCTTTTTCAGGTGCCGGGACTGGTGCCGGTGGAGGAGCTGGAGGTGCGGGGAGTTCTTTGGGGGACGCAGGTGGTGGAGCAGGGGCAGAAGGGGCAGCAGGTGGTACAGCAGGTTCCGATTTGAGCCGCTTGTCAGGTGCCCCAAACTTCTCATCGAGTCGCTTGAGTTTCTCGGCACAGGCTGCCCTGCGTTCCTCCTGCATGCGCCGTTCCTCCTCCTCTCGCCGTCGCCGGGCTCGCTCCACAGCCAGGGAGATTTCAGATGAAGACTGCTTTCGCCGCTGCCGCCAAGCCTCATCCTCATCTTCGGGTGCTGGGGGCTTGCAGGGAGGGCCCCCGCGATCCTGTCAGTGGGCAGACCCAGCAGGGCCAGAGGTATCAGTCATTATGTTTCTTATGATCGCTTTCACAGACTGATCAACTGTCTCTAGCTGCAGGTGCAAAGACCAGGCCTAGGGGCTGATGGCCTCTCAGGGTAGGGACAAACTCATGATCCTAGTCTTGTTTCCTCTCTTTCAGAGACCCAAACATCCAGGTCTCCTTGTTTTTCCTAACTGGCATCCCAGTTTCTCTTTTCACCCAGACTCGCCTAACACCGACGATTTTCCAAACCTTTCCAGAGATGCTCCACAGCTCTACATTTCCTGCAGCCCATTTTCGGTCCTCCCTCCAGCTTCCTCTTATTACTACTGCTTCAATTACTCAGCTGAAACTAATCTCCCACAACTGACCCTCTCAACCCCTCATTGTAGACACTCACTGGGTAGTCCCCAGGGGGGCCCCAGTTCCCGGTGGGGCCCCGGTGAGGTGGGGGTGGGGGAGGCTTTGGGGCAGGAGGCCCCGGCTCTGTCTCTGGAGGCCGAGAGGTCTCTGCCCAGGCCGTCTTGGGAGGGGGTGGTTCGCTGCCGGGGGAGTTGCCCTTTTTGCCATCTGCTTCAGGGGGCCGTTCCTCACCAGCAGCTGACTGGGACTCCTTGCTGTGAGCAGACCAACAGTGGAATTAAAATCAGCTGCAACCCAACTCCTTTAAGAGTATATTACCATGAGAGAAACGGAGCCCCCTCCTCTCCCCAGAGGGCCCAAACTCACTGGCCCTCAGCTCCCTCCTCATCGGAGTCTCGCCCGTCTTCCTCATCGCTGAACTTGAGCTTCTCAGTGTAGTCGACCTCCTCGTGGGCCCCTGAGGAGAATAGTGAAGAGTGGTAACCCAAGCATTCTGCTCTCCAATCTCATATTTTCTGGAACACAGGAACTACGTGATAGGATGTACTACTAATGCCAACTGCCCTCCTCCCAATGACATCCAGATCCCCACCATGACTCTCATTCTCACTCCTCTTAGTTCTCTACCAGAACTTGGCTTTCTTCCACGTATCTCTCCTACCTTTCAGTGTCTGCTTTTCTCCCACACAACCCGTTTTTTAAGATTTTTTTTTATGACGTGGACCATTTTTAAAGTCTTTATTGAATTTGTTACAGTATTGCTTCTGTTTTATGTTTTGGTTTTTGGCCGCGAGGCATGTGGGATCTTAGCTCCCCGACCAGGGATCGAACCTGCACCCCCTGCACTGGAAGGTGAAGTCTTAATCACTGGACTACCAGAGAAGTCCTGTATAACCCGTTTTTTCCTCATCAGATTTTGCTTTTTAAAACTAAAATACTTGGGAATTCCCTGGCGGTCCAGTGGTTAGGATTCCACACTTTCACTGCCGAGGGCCTGGGTTCAATCCCTGGTAGGGGAATTAAGATCTCATAACTTGTGTAGTGCAGCCCAAAACCAAACCAAACCAAAAACCAAAACAAACAAAAAAACCCCAAACCAAAACAAAAATACTTGGTCCTTAGTATCCACTCACCTGCCCAACCATCATCATTCTCCTGGTCCAACTGATCAAACTCCTTGAGATTATCTTCTTTAAGAATGGAAGGCCGACCCACAGGTTCTACGAGGCGCATTGGTGGCCCTGAACCTCGGGGGCCTGCCACACGGGGGAAACGGCTGTGTATGAAAAAGCAAAGGGGAGAAGAGGTTAAAAGATGGCATGTTGTATAATCACATACGAGACTGAGCCTCCTGGCTAGAAAACCATCTCCTCCCCAATAGGCTTCCCCTGTCCCCAGCCACAAACCCAGACCTAGATTACTCACCCGGGCCCATCAGGAGTGGGGTATCGGTAAGGCCCCTGGGGTCCATAGGGCGGAGGGAACGGGAGATATGGGGGATACATCTGCAAAAGGGCCCAATAGTAGCTGCTCAGAGGGACAGTCAAATAGCCTACCAGCTCCCTAAACCTATTATCCTCCCACCCTCACTGTATGTCACAGGCCCCTGCTTTCCATGTGTCCCCTCCAAATACTAAGCCCTAATTCCTAACTCTCTAACTTCCAGCACAACCAATCCAAAACAAGATATCCAAACTCACGAAAGGCGGCATCATTCCGCGGTAGGGAGGGAACTGGGCTGGGCCTGCAGGCTGCAGCCCACCCCGGGGATCATGGCCGTGATGAAGTTTGGAGTCCGGGCCCTCCAGCTCATCAGGGCCACGCCCACCTCCGTCCCTCCAAGTTGTAGAATCTGTATTTTGGAAAAGGCACAGAGAACATAGCTGAAAATGATGGGGAGAAAGATGAATAAGCTAGCACCTAACCCTGAGACGGAATAAGGTAATGTCCTGGCCAAAAGGTAACCACTCATTCACTCACTAATGGCGGCCACTCACTTTGGGGGCGGAGGCTTGGTCCGGGCCCAGACGACTGTTCGGCAGACTCCCTTTCCTTGGCAGCCTTGTCCTGGTCGCCAGCCGCCTGCAGGGTCGGAAATTCCTCTCGAGAGAATCGTGACAGTAGGCTTGATGCCCTTCCACCTGTTGGTGTTGAGGTGCAAAAGTATGAGACACGAGTACATTTACTGAGGACGCACCATGAGAATGGAAGGGTCTGATAGGTGGCAGATCCGGTTCTGCCTCCAAACTCACCCCCTACGTACTACATGTTCATTCCCCAAGAAAAAAGGTCAGTTTTGGGACATCCTCCTCACCTTCAGTTAATTCTGAGACAAACTTGCTCATGTGTATCCCATGAAACTGAATATGGGATCCAAAATTTAGCCAAAGAGGAATGAGGAGGTACAGTGGAGGTACAGTGCAGGACTCCTGCCTACTATGGTGCCCAAAGAGACCTCCCCAAACAGCCCTGCACTCACCATCTCCATGTGCTCCATGGGTGACACTGGCTTGTGCCCAGGACTTTACCCCGCTTGGAACCGAAGGAGTGTTCTGGGGAAGCAGAGATAATAAATGGTGACGTGGATGAGAAGCTACAAGCCATTCTTGCCCCTGCCCCTTAAATAACATCCAGTTCTTCAGATACCTCGGGGGCTGCTGGGGGTCGTTTCGGTTGGTTGGAGGCAGGCGTCTGTGAAGCCGGCAGTGGCTGCGATTCCGGCGGCTGAGCGGTTGAGGCATCGGAACTGAGGGGATGGTAGGATGAGGTTAGAGTCTGAGATGGCCCCAGCTCCACTGCTTCTCCAACTGGTGGAGGACAGGAACTGAACCCAGGTCTACTCCCTACTTTTAACAAGTATTAGGGCAAAATACCATAAGCTCGTCACCCTGCATAGGCTGTCCTTTATTCTTCAAGCTTTCTTTACATCTGACAGAAAGCTAAAGGTACCATTCATCATTCATCTAACAGGAGTCCTACAATAGGCAGGATAGGGTCTTCCCTGTTTGTCTGACTCTCATGTGGCCAGGCTAGACCAAGCCCCCATTCATCCTGAAGTTCAAAGTTAAAATATTCATAACTCTAAGTCTCCCAGGTCTCTGTCTACCTCTTGGGGTCGGACTGCTCCTGTTTGCTTGCCCATCCTGTTCCGTCTTTCGGCACTAGTGAGACGTTGGGGTCATTGCCTTTGTTCTCGGCTTTCAGGCTTGGAAGGTTGGCTGGGGGTGGCATACGCCGAGCAATGGCAACTTTCCCGAGACTCTGCAGGCCATGGCGAGGGGCAACTGGAGAAAAGGTGGAAAGAGAGTGAAAAATGCTTTATATAAGAGATCTAACAGCATCCTACCCTAGGTCCCATTTAGACATCCTCAATATCTTCTCTTAGAAACCAAACTTCTCCTAGAAACCTTCCCTCCCTTTGCCCTAGGCAACCTCTGAAATTCTATCAGGAAAGAAGGCTGAGATGCTTTACATTCAATACTTCTATGTGGGATGGTTGATCTTGAGCCTGCAGGGAGCAAGCTGGCCCCAGACTTCTCCAAGTCCACATTTCTTTGCCTCCAATTCTTACGTGTCCAAAGACGGGAAACCACAGACACGCCTTTGTAGGAGGGTACTGGTGTTCACCCAAAGCACAACATCCCCATGAGAGCCAAGATAAAATTAGAACGTCTCTAGTGTTTCTCTAACCTTTGGATGTATGTACCATAGTTGTTTCCCTTCGAAGAGCTCTGAAATATGTGCCCCATTCATGCCCAGCCTCCTATAATTAGGAACATCATTGCAGGACCCTCACCAGCGGGTTTCTGGATCTCTAAGGACTTGCCCTTATATGTATCAAACAGGTTGAGCGAGGAATACTTTTTTCCATCCTTCCCCTTGGCAGTCGGCCCCGAGCGATCGGACATTGCGCTGGAAGCTCATTGAGTACGTTGGGTCCTGCAGGCACCTCCCCCAAAACGTGCCGGAGCCTGTGGGCCAGATACCAAGTGTTTCAGTCTCTGCTTCATTTAGAGACTCCAACAGAAGCTTAGACTCGTAGGCACCCTTTTATTCTCATCAGGGGCCCAGATATGTGGCCCTCTAGTGTCTCTTCCTCCAGCCTATTCAAACACCCCAGTCGCTTTAAGCAACCATTATCTACTTAGCTCCCCACGGAGCCCAAATGCCATGTTCCCTCTTTCCCTCAGACACCTCTTGTTAAGGAAACCCAAATAAAAATCCAGTATCTTCCTAATACAAACACTCTTCCCTTTGTACCAGTCTATATAAAGTGTAGCAGCCTCTTCGTTATGCCCACAAGTGATAATCTCTCTCCACCAAAATCATTTCAGAGACCTACAATAAAAAAGGGCAAGTCCAAGCTCCAGAGAAAACCAGAAAGACGCATACAGCTCCATCATGTAAGGAACAGAGCTTTAGATCCCCTACTTATTAGATACCAGCTTCCTGTGTGCCAGGTTCTATTCCCAGCCGCCTCACTCCCATCCTGGGAGGTTTGCAGGAAGGTATGCCAGAGTTTAAGGATTTTATGAGCTTGCTCAGCCAGACTGGGGGCTGGTGCAAGAGAATTCCTGAGGGAACAAATGGGGCTCTACATACTCCCAAGCTATAGAACCAAGTATCTGGGATAGCCTGTCTTCCTACACTTGCCCCCATCCCAGCTCCTGGAAAAATTTTTGTCTGCAGATGAAATACTGGTGGGCTCTGGTTTACCCTATGCAGATGTGAGAGAAACAAAGCATTATGGACCCACCTCAAGCATACCATGTAACCATGGGGCCGAGGCCGGAACCAACTTCATTTTCCTACCCCCAGTAAAAACACACATTGGCAGTCATTTCTTTCCCTAATACCCCTTGCTCCCCAAGCCGGCCAAACTCTCCAACATCAGTCAGTTCCTGGGTGACAAGGCATTCGTTTATAGAGAATGGTGTAAAAGAAAGAGATGGGAGTTGGTGAGACATCCAGACAGGACCAGGATGATAACCCAAATCAAGAACTTTAAGACAGGTTAGATAAGGATTGCTTTTAAGGTGTTTAAGGAGGCCAGTCTTTGAAAATAAATTTATGAAGGAAAAAGGGACAGAAAAATAGTGAAGAAACTAAAACTAATAGAAGAGAATTAATACGAAAGCAGGTGGGAAATAATACACGTAAGCGGGAATGGTAGGAAAAGGATGCAGACTAAAGTAAGGGAGCAACGTCAAGAGACCCAGGAGAAAGGGCGGGGTTGGGATAGAAAGGAGATAAGAAAGGAAACATGAAAAAAGCAGAAAAGAAATTGAGGAACGCAGAAAGCACAGATGTGGGATAAAAGCAGGGCTCCAGAGTGGGAGTGACTCGACGCGAAGTGGGGCGTCAAGAAGGGGGAACCTTAGCGCTGGATGATGGGAGGGGTCCACTGAAGGAAGGGAGACTCTTGGAGAAGAGGACAGTCAGGCGCGGCCCACCCTAGAGCGGCGGCAGGGAAGGGGACCACAAATACGGGTGAAAGGCCAGGAGCGCAACGGGGGGCGCGGGGGGTTACGGCCCAGGAGTGGGGGGTCGCCCCATGAAGCCACAAGGTGAGTGGGTAAGGGCAGGCCATAGACTCAGAGAAGGGCTGGAAGTGCGGGTCCCAGGGTGGGAGTATCGGAGGGGGAGGGGCAGGCAGGGCCCGGCAGCAGGAGGACAAAATGGCGGCGGCTAATGGCAGCTTCTCCTCCCCCCGGCCCGCCACCGCCGCTGCTGCCGCTGCCACCGCTGCTCCCGCGCCGGAAAAGGGCGTTAGCATTCGGCTCGCCCAGACTCACCTGGCCGGGTGCGCGGGGGTCCGGGACCGGGGCTTAGGGGCTCCCCGGGGTGGGATGGCGGTGGGGCGGGGGCGGATGGCGGCGGATGGCGCCGGGTTCGGCTCCTCCCGTCTCCCTCGCTCACTCCGCGGCTGGGCCCCGACTAACGGCCCATCCGGGCAACCGCCACCCCCGGGAGCGCCCCCCCGCCGCCTCCCACCGCGCATAAACACGCCCCTTAATTTGCATAAAGGGCGGGGAGCTTTCTACCCTATCCCTCTTTACTTCCAGGGCTATCCTTATTAAAAAAAGCAGAGCGTGCGAAGCTGACATAGGCTATTTGCATAAAGAGGAGGGACTTACAGGCGCTAGGACGCCGGTTGGCTGAAGTGGCAGGCCCCCGGCGTCGGCCGTTGAGACGTGTAGAGGGGGCGGGAATGCGGCGCCGGTCGGCCGGGGCGCAGAATTTGCACGACAAATAGGGGAAGAAAGAGGCGGAGCGTGCGTCGTGCGTTCGTGGAGAGATGGGAACGGAGAGACGTAGGGACGCCGAAAGTGGAAGGAAACGATCCTAGGCCCGTGGCGCTTTCGGCGAAGGAGACGGAGCTGGAAGACGGGGCGGAAGGGTTTTTTTTTTTTGCCGGAGGGCGGAGCTTACGTAACCAGGGAAGAGTCCCAACTCACGCTTCTCTTCGCGAGATGTGAAAGCACCAGGGGGGCGGGCCTTCATTTATTAAATCACGTCATGCAAATAAGGTGGATTGACGGGCCAATCCAAGGGGCCAGGGGCGAGCATCACACAGCCTATGCCTTCTGTGGGTAGTTCTACTTATTTGCATAATATATGCAAATCATTTGAACAAAGATAGGCTACGAATAACCTGTTCATCAAAATAGTGGTAACCAATGACTAAGACGGGCATTTAATTTTATAATCTACAATTTTCATGAATATATTTGTATATCTGATATTATTAGCAGTTTGCATTCGCATCACAACGAGTTTAATTCTACGAAATGCAGTACCATTTCCCTCCTTTGTCTCCTATTACTCTATTACTCTGCTCCTACTACCCGTTCAGCAAATCATTCAACAGCTGTTTTTTTAACCATTAAAAATGTATAAAATAGATTTTTATTAGAGCGGTTTTAAGTTTACGGGATAATTGAGCAGAAAGTACAGAGAATGCTCGTATACTCCTTCCCCTGCCTCAGTTTTCCCTATTATTAACTTCGTGCACTGGTGTGGCACATTTGTTACAATTGATGAACCAATAGTGTTACGTTGGTTTTTTGTTCCAGTTTTATTGAGATATGATTGACACACAGCGCTATATAAACTTAAGGGGGACAGCATAATGATTTGACTTACCAACATCATGAAATGATTACCACAATGTTTAGTGGACCTCCATCATCTCATAGTTACAGACTTAAAGAAATAGAAAAAATGTATTTTTTTCCTTGTGAAGAGAACTCTGAGAATTTACTCTTAACAACTTTCATCAGTTTTAATTATATTTATCATGCTATACGCTACATCCCTAGTGTTTATTTATCTTATAACTGGAAGTTGGTACTTTTTTTTTTGCGGTACGCGGGCCTCTCACTGTCGTGGCCTCTCCCGCTGCGGAGCACAGGCTCTGGACGCGCAAGCTCAGCGGCCATGGCTCACGGACCCAGCCGCTCCGCGGAATCCCGGACCGGGGCACAAACCCATGTCCCCTACATCGGCAGGCGGACTCTCAACCACTGCACCACCAGGGAAGCCCAAGGAAGTTGGTACTTTTTGACTGCCTTTATCCATCCCTTACCCCCCACCACAAATCTGATCTCTTTCTCTGTAAGTTTTGTTTTTTTATAAATTTCTTTATTTTTTGGCTGTGCTGGGTCTTTGTTGCTGCACGCGGACTTTCTCTAGTTTCGGCGAGTGGGGAGCTACTCTTCATTGAGGTGCACAGGCTTCTCATTGCGGTGGCTTCTCTTGTTGCAGAGCATGGGCTCTAGGCTTGGGGGCTTCAGTAGTTGTGGCAAACAGGCTCAGTAGTTGTGGCTCACCGGCTCAAAAGTGCAGGCTCAGTAGTTGTGGCGTATGGGCTTAGTTGCTCCGCAGCATGGCAAGATTTCATTCATTTTCATGGCTCAGTAATATCCCATAGTACATGTATACTATATGTTCTTTATCTACTCACCTGTTGATGGGTACTTAGGTTGCTTCCATATCTTGGCTGTTATAAATAATGCTTCAATGAACATAGTGGTGCATATATCTTTTTGAATTAATGTTTTCATTTTCTTCAGATAAATACCTAGGAGTGGAATTAGTGGATCGTATAGTAGTTCTATTTTTAATTTTTTGAGGAATCTCCATATTGTTTTCCATAGTGGCTGCACCAATTTACATTCCTACCAATATTGAAAGAGGGTTCCCTTTTCTCCACATCCTTGCCAACACTTGTTATTTGTGGTCTTTTTGATAATAGCCGTTCTGACAGGTGTGAGGGGATATTTCATTATGGTTTGAGTTGTATTTCCCTGATGATTAGTGATGTTGAGCATCTTTTCATGTGCCTATTGGCCATCTTTATGTCTTCTTTGGAAAATGTCTATTCAGGTCCTTTGCCCATCTTTTTTATAGTAATTTTTTTTATTATTATTATTTTGCCTGCATTGGGTCTTCGTTGCTGTGCATGGGCTTTCTTTAGTTGCAGCGAGCGGGGGCTACTCTTCGCTGCGGTGCGCAGGCTTCTTGTTGGGTGGCTTCTCTTGTTGTGGAGCATGGACTCTAGGCGTGGGGGCTTCAGTATTTGTGGCATGTGGGCTCAGTAGTTGTGGCTCACGGGCTCTAAAGTGCAGGCTCAGTAGTTGTGGCGCATGGGCTTAGTTGCTCTGCGGCATGTGGGATCTTCCCAGACCGGGGCTCGAACCTGTGTCCCCTGCATTGGCAGGCAGATTCTTAACCACTGCGTCACCAGGGAACTCCCCCTTTTTTTTTTTCTTCTCTGCCCATTTTTTAATCTTTTTATTTTTATTGTATGAGTTCTTTGTATATTTTGGATATTAACCCCTTATCAGATATATTATTTGCAAGTATCTTATCCTATTCTGTAGGCAGCCTTTTCATTTTGCTGATAGTTTTCTTTGCTATGCAAAAGCTTTTTAGTTTGATATAGTCCCATTTGTTGATTTTTGCTTTTGTTTCCCTTGTCTGAGGAGACATATTCAAAAAAATATTGCTAAGATTGGTGTCACAGAGCATACTCCATATGTTTTCTTTTAGAAATTTTATGGTTTCAGATCTTACATGTGTAGTTAGATTTATTCCTAGGTATTTCATTCTTTTTGATGTGATTGTAAATGGGATTGTTTTCTTAATTTTTTTCCTGATAATTCATTGATAGTGTGTAGAAATGCAACAGATTTCTATATGTTAATTTTGTATACTCCAACTTTACTAGATTCATTGGTGAGTTCTAGTAGTTTCTTTGTGGCATCTTTAGAATTTTCTATGTATAGTATCATGTCATCTTCGAACTGACAGTTTTACTTCTTCCTTTCTAATCTGAATTCCTCTTATTTCTTTTTTTTGTCTGATTATTGTGGCTAGGACTTCCGATACTATGTTGAATGAAAGTGGGCATCCTTGTATTCTTCCTGATCTTAGAGGAAATGTTTCAGTTTTTCACCATTGAGTATGATGTTAGCTGTGGGCTTGTTATATATGGCCTTTATTATGTTGAGGTATGCTCCCTCTGTGCCCACTTTCTGGAGAGTTTTAGTCATAAATGAATGTTGAATTTATCACAAGCTTTTCCTACATCTGTTGAGATGACCATATGATTTTTATTCCTCAGTTTATTAATGTGGTGTATCACATTGACTGATTTATGGACATTGATCCATCCTTGCATCCCTGGGATAAATCCCACTTGATCATGGTGTACAATCCTTTTAATGTATTGTTGAATTCCATTTGCTAATAGTTTTTGAGGATTTCTGCATCTCGATTCATCTGTGATATTGGCCTATAATTTTTATTTTTTTGTGATATCTTTATCTGGATTTGGTATCAGGGTGATACTGGCCTTATAAAATGGGTTCAGAAGTTCCTTCCTCTGCAGTTTTCTGGAATAGTTTGAGAAGGATGGATGGTAACTCTTCTTTTTTTTTTTTTTTGCGGTACGCGGGCCTCTCACTGCTGTGGCCTCTCCCGTTGCGGAGCACAGGCTCCGGACGCGCAGGCTCAGCGGCCATGGCTCACGGGCCCAGCCGCTCCGCGGCATGTGGGATCTTCCCGGACTGGGGCACGAAGCTTGTCCCTTGCATCGGCTGGCGGACTCTCAGCCACTGCGCCACCAGGGAAGCCCTGGTAACTCTTCTCTAAATGTTTGGTAGAATTTATCTTTGGTAGAAGCATTGTGGTTCTGGAGTTTTGTCTGTTGAGAGGCTTTTTTTTAATTACTGATTCAATTTCATTACTGGTAACTGATCTGTTCATATTTTCTATTCCTGATTCAGTCTTGGGAGATTGTACATTTCTAGGAATTTGTCCATTTCTTCTAGGTTGTCCATTTTATTGGCGTATAATTATTTGTAAAAATCTCTTATGAGGACTTCCCTGGTGGTGCAGTGGTTGAGAGTCCGCCTGCCGATGCAGGGGACGCGGGTTCGTGCCCCGGTCTGGGAAGATCCCACATGCCGCGGAGCGGCTGGGCCCGTGAGCCATGGCCGCTGAGCCTGCGCATCCGGAGCCTGTGCTCTGCAAAGGGAGAGGCTACACAGTGAGAGGCCCGCCTACCACACACACACAAAAAAAATCTCTTATGATCCTTTGTATTTCTGTGGTGTCAGTTGTAACTTCTTTTTCATTTCTGATTTTATTGATTTGGGCCCTCTCCCTTTTTCTTGATGAGTCTGGCTAAAGGTTTATCAATTTTGTTTATCTTTTCAAAGAACAGCTCTTTCATTAATATTTTCTGTTTTTTGTCTCTATTTCATTTATTTCTGTTCTCATCTTTATTATTTCTTTCCTTCTACTAATTTTGGGGTTGGTTTGTTCTTCTTTATCTAGTTCCTTCATCTAGTTCCTTTAGGTGCAAAGTTAGATTGTTTATTTGAGGTTTTTCCTGTTTCCAGGGGTAGGCTTGTTTCTAGGATTGTATCGCTATAAACTTCCCTCTTAGAAATGTTTTTGCTGCGTCCCATAGACTGTGGATCATTGTGTTTTCATTTTCATTTGTCTCCAGCTTTTTAAAATTTCCTTTTTGATTTTTTAAGTGACCCATTGTCAACAACGATGTTCTGAAGGCACCAGAGATATGCGCAGAATATTATAGAAGTAGAGGAATAAAAATCAGACTGTGCCTGAGCAGGTTCAGAAATGCTTCTAGAAAAATGTGACTCTTATTAAGTGATATGAAGAACTAGTTAAGATTTAGCCAGGGGACTTCCCTGGTAGTCCAGTGATTAAGAATTCACCTTCCAATGCAGGGGACACATGTTCGATCCCTGGTCAGGAAACTAAGATCCCACATGCTTCAGGGTAACTAAGCCTGCATGCCACGACTACTGAGCCCACACGCCACAACTAGAGAGCCTGAACGCTGCAACTACTGAGCCCATGTGCTCTGTAGCCCATGTGCCACAACTAGAGAAAAGCCCGTGTGCCGCAACAAGGAGCCCACACACCACAGCGAAAGATCCCGCATGTCACAACAAAGATCCTGTGTGCTGCAACTAAGACCCGATGCAGCCAAATAAATAAAATAAGTAAATTAAAAAAAAAAAAGGTTTAGCAAGTTTGAGGAGAGAGTGCACATCTTGGGCCCAGTGAACTGATAAGCAGAGGCATGGGTTTGGAACCTATGCCTAGGCTGGTGTGGCTAAATTAAAGGACTGACTGTCCATAATGGAAAATGAGAGCAGAAAATTTAGCAAGATTCTGGTAAGAATTTTATCCTGAGGCTCATTAAAGATGGTTGAGATGACTTCAGTTCTCAAACTTTATTTTTATTTTTAAATTATTTTTATTTATATATTTTTTAATTTTTAATTTTGGCTGCGCTGGGTCTTTGTTGCGGCATGTGGGCTCTTTGCTGAGGCGCATGGGCTTCTCTAGTTACAGCACACAGGCTTCTCTAGTTGTGGTGTGCAGGCTCAATAGTTGTGGTGCGCTGGCTTAGTTATCCCATGGCATGTGGTATCTTAGTTCCCGGACCAGGGATCGAACCCATATCCCCTGCATTGGAAGGCGGATTCTTTTTTTAATTTATTTATTTTTGGCTATGTTGGGTCTTTGTTGCTGCCCGCAGGCTTTCTCTAGTTGTGGTGAGCGGGGTCTAGTCGTTGCAGTGTGCAGGCTTCTCATTGTGGTGGCTTCTCTTGTGGCGGAGCGTGGGCTCTAGGCGCACAGGCTTCAGTAGTTGTGGCTTGCAGGCTTCAGTAGTTGTGGCTTGCAGGCTCTAGAGCACAGGCTCAGTAGTTGTGGCACACGGGCTTAGTTGCTCTGCGGCATGTGGGATCTTCCCAGACCAGGGCTCGAACCCGTGTCCCCTGCATTGGCAGAGGGATTCTTAACCACTGCACCACCAGGGAAAGCCTGGAAGGTGGATTCTTAACCACTGCACCACCAGGGAAGTCCCTCTCAAACTTTCAAAATGACACTCGTGTCCCCTTTCCCAGGTCAGTTACCACAGCAGAATTTCTTGGAAGACCTATCCATACACACTGTCTCCGATGTCTCTCCTCTCATTCTTTCTTAAACCCAATCCAGTCAAGCCTTCATCCCCACCTTCTACCCAAACTGCCAAAAGCATCAGTCTCATGGCTTGAAATAAAGTTTATATGATGATGACTCCCAAATGTGTCTATTCATCAGAGACCTCACTCCAAAACTACAGACTTGTATACACAGCTATGTACTTGACATCACCTCTTGGGTATCTAACAGATCATTTCAAATTCAGTACATCCAAAACTGAACAGTTTGATCTCCAGTCCTCCAATACCTGTTCTATCCACAGCCTTCACCATCTCAGCTGATGACAATTTAAAAATTGCAGTTAAACTAACACAACATTGTAAAGCAACTATACTCCAATAAAAATTAATTAAAAAAAAATTCCAGTTAAGTCAAAAATCCTGGAAACTTCATTGACTCCTTTCTTTACCACACTCCACTTTCTTTTTTTTTTTTTTGGTAAGCAGGCCTCTCACTGCTGTGGCCTCTCCTGTTGTGGAGCACAGGCTCCCGACGCGCAGGCTCAGCGGCCATGGCTCACAGGACCAGCCGCTCCGCGGCATGTGGGATCCTCCCGGACCGGGGCACGAACCCGTGTCCCCTGCATCGGCAGGCGGACTCCCAACCACTGCGCCACCAGGGAAGCCCTCACTCCACTTTCAATCAGACAAGAAATCCTATATTGAGGAATTATCCAGAATCCAACCTCTTCACTTCCACTGCTTCCACTTTGATCTGAGCCGTCCTTATCTCTTACCTGGGTTACAGTAACAGCCTCCTAACTGGTCTTCCTAAGTCTACCCCTGCTCCTACAGTCTATTCTCTATACTGCAGTCATAGTGGGGCCTTTTCTTAGAGGAGTTTTCAAAGCATTCCTTTACTCAAAGTCCTGCATTGCCTCTCCATTTCTCTCAGAATAAAAGCCAAAGTCATTACTGTGGCCCACAAGACCCTAGATGACTTGGCCCTCTATTATGTTTCTGATTTTATTGCTCTGCCTATCTGCACAGACCTGTCTTACCCTAGGGCCCTTCTGCTCCTTTTCTCTCTGCCCAACTGACTCTTCCCGCAGAAACCTGCATGGCTCACTCCTTTATTTTCTTGAAGTTTTTGCCCAGTGTTGGTCACCTCCTCAATGAGGCCTCTCCTGATTACCCTTTCAAAATTTTAATCTTCCCTGACCATCCTGGCACCCCTCATTCCCTTTAAACTGCTCTACGTTCTCTTTTTTTCATAATACTTGTCATTTTCTAATAGATCATATAAATTTTAAATTATGTTTACTTTTTATTGTCTGTCCTCCTCCCACACCAGTTCCCACAACAGAATGTAAACTTCACAAAGGCAGGGATCTTTGTTTTGTTCACTCTTCTATCCCAAGCACCTGGAATAGGGAATGGAACATAGTTAATGTCCAATAAGTGATTTTTTACATCTTTAGAATAGCGCCTGCTCGCTGCAACTGGAGAAAGCCTGCATGCAGCAATGAAGACCCAACCCAGCCAAAAAAGAAAAAAAAAATTCTTCTTATCAAAGTGTGTAATATATATGTGTATTATGTATATATATATATGAAATTTTGATAACTTTTCATGAACTGAGCAAAACATGTAACCAAAAACAGAACCTTAACTAGCACAAAAGCTGCCCGAGGGCCCCTTGTAGTCACTGCCCTCCCCTAAGGCTAACTATTATCCTGACTTCTAACAATATATATTAGTTTTACTTGTTTTTGTACTTTATATAAATGGAATTGTACAGTAAGGGTTCTTTTATGTCTGTCTTCTTTTGCTCAACATTGTATTAATGAAATTGATCCACATTGTTGCATGTTATTGTAATCTGTTCATTCTTACTGCTGTATAATAGTAGTCCATTGTGTAAATATAACCCAATTTATTTATCCTGAATGAACAAATTGTTTAAGCTCCAGATCCTTCCTATCCTCCTTGTTGTCGCCAGAGTTGTCAAGAAGATTAAATGAATTAATACACAGAAAGCATCTACCCAGTGTATAGTAGGTGCTCAGTAAAGCTCAGCTATTCATTTTGTTATATTCAGATATTTTATTGAACCCACATTGATCTCGTCCTCATCTGAAGTCCTGTACATTTACTGTAGCACTCTTTAGGATGCCAACCTGGCTTTACCATTGGAAAGGGCCAAAATGAGTGGCCCTAGGGGCCTGATCTGTCCTGGGTACATGAAACAAGCTGGGCCAATTTGATTCTTGCTTTCCAGGGAGTAAGGAAATCTGAAATAGTGGCCAATGACTGGGAGTTGCTGGAGTTAATGCATCTGGACCCCTTGGAGGAAAAGTCCAGGAATAGCCTCACCAAAGGCCTGGGAACTCTCAGGGTCCTGCCTTCCCTGGGACTGGCTTTTTAACCCTTTCTGCCATCCAGGGATCCTGTATGCTCAGAATCTGCCCTCAGTACTCTCCTAATACAAGCCCCTTTTCCTTTTATTAGATAGACTCGGTTGTTGTAGCTTGTCCCCAACAGGCCTCAAGACTCATTTTCACTTAAATTATCAGGCTTTATAGTGTCGTGAATCCTTTACTTAATTCAATTACACCAGTTCTTTCATCTATCCATCCATCCATTCATTCAAGTTTTAAACATTATTGAGGGCTTATGATATGTCAGGCACTGCAGGGTAGATCATATTACTCTCATTTTCAAATGAAAGACTCAGAGAGGATGAATAATCATTGAGGTTACAAAGCTTATAGTCATAGAGAATGTTGGTTCAAGGTAATCCTTGCTCTTCATCATGAGCTTGGATGATATATTTTTCGTCTGTACATGTCTTTTCATCTCACTTAAATTCCTTGAGGGAGATCAAGGCTATCTTATACATCTGGAATCCCCCTTGGTGTACAAAACCATCTGCTGTAGTAGACATACTACAGAATTGTTGATGGATTGCTCATATGGGCAAATCCTTGCTACCCTTCCCTCAAAGATGCTTCACTCCTTCCCAAACCCAGGAAAAAAAAAATCCCCCAAACAGTGACCAAGCTGATCTGTTGATCTGAACGAGGGTAGTTTATTTAAATTAGTTTAGCTCTGGCTCACAATTTTGTGTTCTTTTTCCATGTTGGAGTCATAGAAGCCCCTTCAATCCCACCACATCTCCTTCACCACAAATCAGGGCAACTCAGAGATAGCTTTCTTGGCTGGGGGACCCGTTGGCTTCTCCTGTTCTCTTGCTTTCTCTTCATACATCAGGATCCTGATTGAGATGGGAAGAGACACAGGGATCAGGGGACAGTCCTCTCAAGAGAATAGATTTTAGGCTGCTGTGAAAGTCCAGAAAAAGGATGAGGTTTGTTAGGGTGGGAGGAGAAGGAGAAAGGGCAGGAGTGGGAGTACTGGGGGCTGTGGGGACCAGAGCACAGATGAGGATAGCACCTTAGAAGGGTCTCTCAAAAGATGGAAGAGAAATGCATGCCGAGTAATGTGTAGAAGGTGAACCTGGGGATGGAGGTGGGGGGAGAGAAAACAGGTAAGTATAGGGGAGGTTGGAACTGGACCCTCACATTTTTAGGATGGCAGATCTCTTGCCCAACATCATCCTGAGAAAGTCAGAGTAGCTGAAAGTCTCCCCAGGGCCACTGGATACCTCCCTGATTAATTTCTTTAGCTCCAGGTGGGTCTTGGGGACCTCAAGTTTCTCCAGCATTCGCTTCAGGGACATGATATCTAGAGGCAGAGGATGGAGGTAAGAAGAGGGGGAGCCTCTCTCACTCTGTTGCCTCTACCTCCTCATTCCCATTCCCCTTCCTACCCTGGTTGATGGGCCCTCTCCCGAACCATTGGGAATGGAGCACTGTGGGAAAGACCTCCCTCTTCCTAGATCTGCACACTCCCCGAAGATCACCCTTTTCTCACCGATATCTCCGTTTCCATTCAGGTCAAACTCCATGTATTTCTCTGGGTGAGGGGAGAAAGCAGAGAGGGTAAGCACTGGCTGGCGGGTCCCAGGCAGGGGCAGGGTAGGGACTGACAGAGCGCTGGGTAGGGGGGGAAGATGAAGAAGAGGTGGGGCAGGTAGAGGAAGTATGAAGGTTGGGAGGCTGAGGGCCCTGGTACGGTGTAGGGAACTAGAGGGGCTCCTGAGAGGGGCAGGCCAGGGAAAGGGACTATAACCAGGATGGCGATAGAGGCAGCCTTCCTTCTTCCCACCCCAAAAGTCAACTTCGTTTCTGCCGTCTGCCCTCTTCCTGGGGAAATCCTACCCTCCTCACCCACTTCTCCACCCCTATAGTTTTCCCCTCACTCTTGAAGGCTTCCAGTTTGGAGGGCAGGTCCTCGTCACTGCTATATTTGGGATCATCCAGGAATTGCTGTGGGGGAAAGCAAGAACCTGGGTAAGCCCTCCTGGACGCCCCCCCCCCACCCGGCCCCACCCCTTAGTTATTCCTTTTACCTTGTTGATTTCACTGAGTCTCTCTTCTTGCTGGGCCTTCAGCAGCCCAAAGGCTTTTCCTCCTGAAGGGGCGCAAAGGTTAATGTAGCCTCACTGCCCCCTTCCTCTTCTCACCCCCAAGCCCAGCCTGAAGCCATCACAATTCTGCCTTCGTGGGCCAGATTCCCAGCCCACAGCCCAGGGCTGTGCACCTTCCTTCTCCCGTCTTAGGGTCCTGCCTATTCCACCTTCCCTACCCTGTAAATCCCTGGTTTGGCTCATAGCTCAGCAGATGCTGGAGGAGACAGACCAGGCTGGGCGCCTCTCTGTCTGCCAGCTGTCCTCTCCCACCAGCTTCCTGGAGGCCTCCCTCCCAAACTTCCCCTTTCCCCTCATTTCCTCCTCCTCTGAATTCCAGGCCTCACTTCCCCATCAGCTTCTGCTGACACTAGCACCCAGGAAGAAGGGGGAGCTGGGTGTAGAAAAGAGATGAGAAAACAACGTTCTCCTTAATTCCTCTTAAGGGGAGCCCAGTGTGGGTGTGAAAGAAATATTTCGATAAGCCACCAAAGGAGTGGGGGAAGGTCAGTAAGACCCCAGGGGGCATTTATTCTCAGGAACAAAGAATCTCTGAACAGGTCTGGAGGTTCAGGTGACTGAGGCCCAGGTTTCACAAGTCTGGACACGCAGGTTTGGATAGGGAGCTGAGGAAAGGCTGACTGAATTTTTCTGCACTGTGGATGGGAGAAGAACCTGAAGTTGCTGGCAGATCTGGGAGGGTGGCAAGATGGGTGCAGGGTCTGGAAAGGGAGAGGTACTTCACTTCCCACCTGTCAGCTCCAGAGAGGCACTTGGAAATATGAAAGTGTCCGACAAAGCAGTCTTTGTTTGCTTTAGGATGTGCAATGTAATCCCCTCCTCTTATCTCCTTTGGAATTTTCAGTAAAATCTACAGAGCTCCGGAATTTGAGAATTTCAGTAGATTCGTTGGGGGAATTCCCTGGTGGTCCAGTGGTTAGGACTGTGGCGCTATCACTGCCAAGGGCCCGGGTTCAATCCCTGGTGGGGGAACTAAAATCCCACAAGCTGCATGACACGGCCAAAAAAAAAAAAAAAAAGATTCTTTGGAGGCCAGTGGTGCTGAGAGATAGTATTGGTGGATACAAGAGCCAGGGGGTGAGGCCAACATTAGGCGTGGGGCGCTGCTGGTCACTGTGGGCTCAACAGAGTGGGGAGCAGCCTCTGATAAATGTCTTTCCTAGGCACACTCTTTATCCCCTTTGCTGTTCTTTTTGGCTAGTGGCTTCTAGGGGAGGCCAGGACAGTGTGTCCCCCTCACTGAGACACTTTTGTCTAAGCTCCCTGCCCCAAGTTCCAGCCACTCTGCCCCAGCACTGATGAGCACACCTTTCCTTCTCTCCCCCGCCCCCCAACCTATTTCCCCTTCTGCAGCTGGGAGTTTTCATTTCTCACTGCCCTCTCCCTGACCCACATGATTGGGGGAGATGCTGATGGGGACTCTGGCCTCTTGAGTTCCCTTTATCACAGCTTCCTCTCCCCCTGAGGAGAAAGCTGCAACCCTGCCCTCCCGATGGTCTTGGTGCCTAGTGGAGGGAATCTATTTTTTTATTCATACATTCATTCAACAAATATTTATTGAGTGCTTACTATATGCCAGGCACCTTTCTAGGGCCAATGAACCAAATAAGTATAAAATCTTGTCCTCGTGGACAATCTAATTGGGGGAGACAGACAATAAAAATAAACAAGTATATTAAAGGTGGTAGGTGCCTATGGAGAACAAAATAAGGAAGGAGATAGGAAGGGCTGCCCAGACTGCATATTTAAATAGGGTGCTTAGGGAGGCTTCTCTGCGAAAGTGATATTTGAGCAAAGATTTCAAGGAGGTGAGGAAACAAGCCACGTGGATATATTGGAGGGGATCATTTCAGGCAGAGGGAACAGCAAACGCAAAGTCCTAAGGTGAGGATGTGTCTGGATGTCTGAGTATGGATGTCTGTCCACTCTCCAGGGGAGCTCCTGGTTAGAATTAGGTCCCCTGTGTACCTACATGAAGAAAATACACTGGCCAGAAAGCTTGTCTCTGTGTGTGTGTGTGTGTGTGTGTGTGTGTGTGTGTGTGTGTGTGCCTGGATGTCTTCTGTTTGCCCCTCCATTTTCCCTCTCCCACTCTGTTCTCTGCCCCAGGAGACTAACCTGTACAGACTATATCAAGGGCACCTCTGGTTTCTAGCTGTCTTGGCTGATGGGGAGCGTGGCAGGAGAACAACAGGAGGGAGCACATTAAGTTAAGGGTATTCATTCCTCCGACTCCCTTCCCACAAGGTCACCTCAGGCTGGCTGACACCTCCATCTATGGGCAATGCTCCTCTCCAGGCAACCTGCTCTACGTGATGCTGTCCTTTTCCAGATTTCAGAAGCCCAGGGAATAACTTTCAGGTGGTCTGTGAATTTGGAAAAGAAAAAGTACATCCTCTTCTCACATCCAACATTACACGTGTTGCCTTGTCAAAGACCACTTCACAGTTTAAAGTTCTTACTCAAGCCAACAACATCTTTTGCACTGATATCTTTTTTAAAGTCTAACTTCAACTTGCCTGTATTTCTTTTTTTAATATTTATTTACTTATTTGGCTATGCCGGGTCTTAGTTGTGGCGTGCGGGATCTTTCATTGTGGCATGTGGGGTCTAGTTCCCTGACCAGGGATGGAACCCGGGCCCCCTGCACTGGGAGCGTGGAGTCTTACCCACTGGACCACCAGGGAAGTCCCAACTTGCCTCTCTTTTAAATCTCTTGTCTTTTAATGTGGTAATAAGTACATGTTTTTTTCTATCCCAATATTTTATTAATATTTTGATAACTGGAACTCAATGTAATTGTTTTACTTTGTTATATATTTTTTATTTTACACTTTACCAGAATGCTGAAGAGATCTGTGGCACAAAATGAGTAAAAACCACTGCTGTAATCTCTCCTCCCCTCATCCCTTTGGGCCGGGGTTGCAATATGCCTTGTGATTCCCCTATACCTGACCCGCACCTTGGTAAATAAACTATCTCTGGGCACTTCTCTGGTGGTCCAGTAGCTAAGACTCTGCGCTCCCAATGCAGGGTTCCATCCCTGGTCAGGGAACTAGATCCCACATGCTGCAACTAAGAGTTCGCATGCCACAACTAAAGATCCCGCATGCCGCAGCTAAAAAAAGATCCTGTGTGCTGCAACTAAAGATCCCGCATGCTTCAACTAAGACCCAGCCCAGCCAAATTAAAAAAACAAAACAAAACTATTTCCTCAAATGAACCAAATTTGAGAACCTGAATGATACAGTGTATACGTGTGTATGGGGGCAGTGTGGGGGGCTGGGAAGAAACGGATCTCTGCTCTAGCTCTATTTCTTATTGTAAATGAACAAAAGGGCATCCTGGTGTATGCACCAGACTCAGGGGCTTGGTTAACAAGAGGCTTTCCGGGAGGCAGGAAAACAAGTTAGGATTCTGAGTCTACGAGGTACAGCTCTGGAGAACCATAACAGAGTAACCAACATCGCTTTTGCCAAAGCCTTTTCTTTTCTAAAATGCCTCCTTGTAGGGCTTTGAGGGGAATGTGGCAACAGTTTATTTCTAAATTTCCCCTCTTGACTCCTGTAAAGAGATTGGAAACACACACGCACGCACGCGCGCGCTACATTTTCAGTGAAGCTAGGAGATACAGAGTACCTACAAACTCCGATTTATGTGTCCGCGTGACCAAATTCCCCGCTGAGCAGGCATTCCCCAAGAGTGCCTCTGAGAAAAAAAAAAAAAAAAAAGCAAATATTCCTTCCTGGGAGGAAAGGCCTCACCCCTGGAGGGAAAAGCTGAGGGCAGTGCTAACTGAACAGATTCAAATACCCGTAAAGGTGGAGAGAGAATGTTTTAAAGCAGCCAAAGGGACCCAGATGTGGCAGCAAAATTCTCCTAATATTAAGTGCACCACCTTAGGTGCACTTGGGAGGTGGCAGCCTGTGAGGTTTCCTGTGAAATAAAGAAGCCTAAGGTTGGGGGTAAATGCTTACTTAACTGGGAGAGGTTCTCAGAGGCCAAGGAGGTAGTGGCTACACAGAGGTGCCAAATTTAAGGAAATAATCCATTGTGATGGCAAAAGAGGAGGAGTCCTTGTACTTGTAAGTCTGGAAAGCCATTCTGACCCCCCACCAAACGTCCTCCTGTTAATAGTTTAGAAAAATCTATCTCATTTAAATATGAGTGGGACTTCCCCAGTGGTGCAGTGGATAGGACTCTGCGCTCCCAATGCAGGGGGCCGGATTCGATCCCTGGTCAGGGAACTAGATCTCACATGCATACTGCAACTAAGAGTTTGCATGCCACAACTAAGGAGCCCACGAGCCGCAACTGAGCCCGCCTGCCGTACCTGAGGAGCTCACGTGCCTCAACTAAGACCTGGTGCAACCAAATAAATAAATACTAAAAAAAACCCAAACTGATAAGCTTTAAAAAAAAAAAAGAGTAACAAAAAGAAATGACCAGGAATCCCCTGGTGGCGCAGTGGTTAAGAATCCACCTGCCGATGCAGGGGACACGGGTTTGTGCCCTGGTCTGGGAAGATCCCACATGCCGCGGAGCGGCTGGGCCCGTGAGCCATGGCTGCTGAGCCTGCGCGTCCGGAGCCTGTGCTCCACAACGGGAGAGGCCACAACGGTGAGAGGCCCGCGTACCCCCCCAAAAATAATAATAATAAAATAAAAAATAAATATGGTGAGACAATAAATAGAGCTGTGGACAGAGATATATGAGAGATAAGGAGAGAGGTAAGGGAAAAAGAGATCAGGGAAGATGAAGATAGGATGTCTAGCACGTGGAAGGCACTCAGTAAAGGCATAGTTGAATAGATGGATGAGCCCTGATGCTCAGATAGGGAGACGTGGAATGAATATTGAGAAGAAACCCACTGTCCATCGGAGAAGCAATTGTCCTAGTTTCATCCTGAGATGATGAGGGCCTTAACTAGCAGTGAGAATCAAAAGGCAGAGGAAGATACTTATATATCTCAGAGGCAGAATGGATGGCACTTGGGGTTTTTGGATGGGAGAATGGAGGGAGAAGGCAGAATAGGATAAGTCCCAGGATTTTGCTTTGAGTGACTGGGTAGATTGTTTCCATTCACTGGCGTGGGGAATATAGAAGGCTGACCCAGTTTGGGTAGACACTGATGATTTTGAAATGCCTGTGGTACATTCTGGGGAAGATGTCTAGAGGGAGGTTAGATAATCTGGACTCAGATCTCAGAAAGAGGCCTGAGGTAAAGGTACAAATTGAGATGGAGATATAGACTGGGGACTCGACAGAGACTAGCAGTAGTTAAAACTGTGGCTATGGATTTCCCTGGTGGTGCAGTGGTTAAGAATCCATCTGCCAATGCAGGGGACATGGGTTCGAGCCCTGGTCCGGGATGATCCCACATGCTGTGGAGCAAATAAGCCCGTGTGCCACAACTACTGAGCCTGCGCTCTAGAGCCTGCGAGTCACAACTACTGAGCCCGCGTGCCACAGCTACTGAAACCTGCTCACATAGAGCTGGTGCTCCGCAGCAAGAGAGGCCACCTCAATGAAGAGTAGCCCCCGCTCACCGCAACTAGTGAAAGCCCGCACAGCAACGAAGACCCAACGCGGCCCAAAATACATACATACATATATACATAAATGTATTTATTTAAAAAAAAATGTGGCTATGACAGAATTGCCTAGGTAAGCCCATAATAGATGCTCAGTTGAATGAAGGTAAGAGAAACATCCCAAAAGTCTTCCAACAGGAGAATGGTGTGAAAGCACATGTGGAGGGTACAGGAGTTGGGAGGGACTCAGGTCTGATTGCTTTTATGTCCCTGTGAAAGAAGAGGTAAAATGGAGAAAAGATCCAAGGTATAGGTCATGTAGAGTCAAGATGATGGATGGAGTGGACAAGGTGAAGGAACTGTGAAATTAGTGCATAGAAAAGTAATTTGAAAATTGTGTGCAAGAATGTTCATAGGAGATGTACTCATAACATCAAACCAATAGAAATAATCCAATTGTACATCATCAGGTGAATGGATAAACAAACTGTGGTACATCCATATAATGGAATACCACTCAGCAACAAAAAGGAACAAGCCTCTGATACCTGGAACAACATAGATGAATTTCACAGACATTATGCAGAACGAAGGAAGCCAGATACAGTAGTGTATGCTATATGATTCCATTTGTATGAAGTTCAAGAACAGATTAAACTAATCTATAGGGGTATAAATCAGTAGTTGCTCCTGGGAGGGGAAGGGGATTGACCAAAGAGGGGCGTAGGAGAGTTTCCTGGGGTGGTGGAAGTGATTTGTATCTCAATTGCAGTGCTGTGTACATGGGTGTGTATATTTGCCAGAGGTCATCAAACAGTACACTTAAGATCTATGTACTTTACTATATATATATATATATATATATATTTACATCTGTATATAATGTCATATACGTGGACATTAAATCTTCCAGAGAGATGGCAGAGATTGAAATAGAGAGGCAGCTGGAGAGCCGGGCGTCTGCTCTTGGTGAATGTGAAGGAGTTGGACAGTGACAGCAAGAAGGAGAGGCCAAAGGAGGTGGGGTGAACCTCAGAGGAGTCATGGTCAGAGGTTGAAAGTATATCCTGAGAACCATTAATTAGTTGAAAAATATTTATAAGGACTCAGCTGGAGGAGAAGTCACCCAAGTCTCACCCTTGCCAACACGTAGAGGAGGAAACACCAGGTGAGATGGGATCACTTGTGCTGGGATTCCAGAATCCCTTCTGTTTTTTTCACTTCTTTTCCTGCTCTAAGCTCTAAGTTGGGAGTTTGCTGGCCCTGACCACCCTCAAGGCAGCCCACAGCTGGATGTTAAAGCAGTCAGACCAGAGACGTGTGTACATCCATTTCACAACTTTCCTACTTGTTGCCTTTCTTCTTGAGTACCTGGTAAAAGTTTCTTTTGAAAAGTTACATCCTTGAGTTTGCTGAGCTTATTAGCACAGCAGTTCCCATCCTACAGGTTAAAGTGCCCTAGAGGGTCTCAGATTTATTGAAAGGGTCCTTGAATCCACACATACTCCAGGGTTTATTCTAGATGGACTTTAAGAAAAGCCAAGTACTCTCTTCATAATCCACAACAGTTTTGGATACTGGAAATCTTAGGTGGACAAAAGAGGTTGAAAGAGCAAAGCACCTCTGAGTTCAGGCCCAGCTATAATCTTGGTCATTCTAGCTCAGGACTGGGGAGGATATAAAGGCTAACATACACTGACCCTCCACTGCAGTGGAGTCTGAAAACTGACAGATGCTACTCCCATTTTACAGTAAGTAGGGGAACCATGATTCCTATTTATGTTGACTTGGCTTCTAAGCTGCATTGCCCTGGGACATGGAGTAGTGCCATGTGATTAATTATACGCTCTGTGAAATACAGAGTTTTATCCTCAGGCCAGTTGCCCATTCCAGCCCCTCACCCCGACTCCACTGGTGGTGATCTTCCCTCCCTCCCCAAACCATGGGGTTCCCACAGTGGAGTACAAGAGACAATTTGCTCCACATTGACCCTTTGGGGATGGGGATGGGGCGTTGATAGGACAAGGCAAGGTAAGGGACAGGGCAGAAGCTGGAATTAAGGCCCAGTTGAGAAAAGCCACATATTGGTGCCTCAGGCCTCCCCCTTCTCTCTGACCACCAGGGGGCAGCCCTTGCCTTGCCATGGCACCTCATTTCCACAGCCTCTGGTTAGATGGCCCCGAGGAGGCAGCCACTCCACTAAAAGAGAGTGGCTGAGTCACTCCTTCCCAGATTGTGAGGTACCGTGCTTGTCTAGGTGGTTCAGAGAGGTTCAATAATTTGTTCAAGATTATGTAACTAGTTTGTAGGGGAGCTGATCACAGCCTGACTTCAAGCCAGCATTCTTTTCTTTTTTTTTTTGCGGTTGTGTCCTCACTGTTGTGTCCTCTCCCGTTGTGGAGCGCAGGCTCCGGACGCGCAGGCTCAGCGGCCATGGCTCATGGGCCCAGCCACTCCGCGGCATGTGGGATCTTCCCGGACCGGGGCACGAACCTGTGTCCCCTACATCGGCAGACTCTCAACCACTGCGCCACCAGGGAAGCCCCAAGCCAGCATTCTTAACCATAAAATTACTACTTCTCCAAAAGTGCTCCAAATCACTGTAGTGGAGATTAGGACTGCACAATCTATGGATGTATTGTGAAACAGCGAGAAACTCGGACAGAAAGAAAGAATATGTACTGATATAAAAGGAGCCAGAGGGAAAATGTGTGGCGAGGGCTGGGCAGGCTTCACCCAGCATATCACACATCATCCTCTTTTCTCTGTGCTGTGTTATCTCATGTAGGTGTGTAATACATGTACAAGAGTGTGTTGCATACTCTTGTACTAATCCCTGCATAACCTTGGAGTTATGTGTAACGTAATGTGTATTTCATTTGGGTCTGTCATAATGCATTTCATGTAATGGGGGCACTTTGTGATTTCTCAATAAATGTTAGCTAAATAATGAATAAAATAAAAAATGAGTGAATTGACCAGTGGGTGATAAATCTGTGCAGAACACATCTGGTAAAGCAGACCTCTGCAAGAGGTGTGTTCCTTTAGTGGGGCTCTGAATGTGAATGCATCCGAACTTCCCCATCAGCGGCACTCACTCTGCCAATCCACCCAAGTCAACACATCCTAAGTGAAACAGACAAAGTCCCTGGCAACTCCCTGTCGCCACGACCAATCAACTGACTTCTGCTAATCCTCTCATTTATAGAATTTCTAGAGCAGCCCTGGGGGAGGGCCAGACTCGAAGGAAGGGAATGGATAGGGTGGACCTGGGTGCTATTGAGCCAAGGGGAGGGGAAGTAGGTTAGCTCTGAGCCCAGAAAGGCTCTTGGAGGCTGATTCTTGGTAAAGGGTTGGTCTTCTTGAACCTCAAAAGATAGGGGAACCACATCCTGGTCTCACCTATCCACCCACCCACCCTAGCATCACCGGCCATCTAAGACCCCCCTCCCCCTCAAACACTTAGGCAACATGCCCACATGCTGCCCCCACCTCCTAGTGACCCAGATATCACCGTCAGCAGCATCCTCTTTCCTCAGGGAGGCATGCGTCTGATGCCCCAGGCCCTAGGGCGTTGAGGTCCTTTGTAAGTGATGTGTCAGTCCTGTGTGTCACAGGAAGCTCCCCACCCCCATCCAGTGACCAAAGTCCTGGTCAGAACTAGTGGGTCGTTTTCCTCCACCCAGACCTCACTGCTCACGTCCCCCTCGTCAACAGGAACACCCTTCGACATGGCCCGGATGCTGTTCCTCATCTTCATCACGGTCCATCCAGGTGACAGGGGTTTCTCCCAGGACCCTGAGGGGTGTGGGGCTGGGAGGATGGAGGATGGGGGAGGCTGGACATAGATGTCCCGGGGGAGCAGGTTGGGTGGGGGCTGAAAGCAGGGCATCCCTCAATAAAGCTGATACCCAGTGGGCTTCCCCACTTCGCAGTTCCCTCCACGTCACCCGCTGGGAAGGTCATTCCCCAGCTTCCATCCTGGAACTCTTCCTTCCCAGCCACGTTCCTAACAAGATAAAGTTTAAAGAACCAGTAAAAAAGGGCTTGAAGGAAGGAAGGGCTTGAAGGAAGGGGTCAAATCTTTTTAAGGGGTCAGTTTTAATTCGATGAGTTTAATAAACTTATTAAACAAGGCTTATTATCTAGGGTCTAGATATAATTAGGAGTTTAGGAGATCTAATTAAATCTAAGTTAAGTTTCTTAATGAAACTGATTTTAATTGTCAGACATATTCATTGACTAAATTCAGTGTGGATTCCAGACCAGCATCAGCGTCAGCGGGGACCTAGGGCAAATTCTCAGGACCCACTCCAGACGCACTGAATAAAAAATTCTGGGAGTGGGGCCTGGGAATCTGTTTTAACAAGCACTCCAGGGGATTCCAACGTGCTCTCAAGTTTGAGAATCACTGAAATAGAAGACTGATTGGTAAATTTCATTAACTAGAGAATTTAATCAAGAATTTTAATAATTGGTTTAATTCATCATTTTAGATAAGTTAAATAGGGATCCCAAGCAATTATAGCCATGTCTTCACCTGGAGATTTAATTAGTTAATGCTCTTTTTTTTTTTTTGCCATACGTGGGCCTCTCACTGTTATGGCCTCTCCCGCTGCGGAGCACAGGCTCCGGACGCGCAGGCTCAGCGGCCATGTCTCACGGGCCCAGCCGCTCCGCGCCATGTGGGATCTTCCCGGACCGGGGTACGAACCCGTGTCCCCTGCATCGGCAGGCGGACTCTCAACCACTGTGCCACCAGGGAAGCCCTAGTTAATGCTCTTTAACAACAACAACAAAAAGAACAAAGTAGCAAGGATGGTATGCAACAGAATGCTATTAGTACTAAGATAATACCTGGATTAATATAATTAATGGTATTAGTTAACTAGGCAGCCACGTTCATGAATGAGCTTCACTTTCACTGTGACAAGTTAAATTTCAGCAAAATGTTACTAGTGAATGGAACTGGAGAATGATGGGAGAGGGTGAGGGTGAGAGTTGGTATGGGAAAGAATTTGAAAAACAATTTAATAAGCAATGTTAAGAAATTAGATTGGTAAAGAGGAAAGGCTTAATGAGACATCTAAAGTGCTCGTCCCTCTAGGCCCTCTGTGGGTGGGGTACAGCAGGGATAGTCTACTGCAAGCTCTCTTGTCTTTTCTCTTTGGAGTAACTGGGGAGGCGTTTCTCTGGGTCTTCTCTCTGCCCCCAGGATCCTGTGCTCTCTGGGTGTCCCAGCCCCCTGAGATCCGTACCCAGGAGGGCACCCCTGCCTTCCTGCCCTGTTCCTTCAATGCCAGCCAAGGGAAATTGGCCATTGGTTCTGTCACGTGGTACCAGGACAAAGTGGCCCCAGGGAAGGAAGTGAGGAATGAGACCGCAGAGTTCAGGGGCCGCCTGGCCCCTCTCCCCTCTTCCCGTTTCCTCTGTGACCACCAGGCTGAGCTGCACATCTGGGACACCCGAGCCCGTGACGCCGGAGTCTACGTGTGCAGGGTGGAGGTGCTGGGCCTGGGTGTCGGAACAGGGAATGGGACTCTGCTGGTTGTGGAGAAAGGTGAGGTGCTGGGAAGCTGTGCCTCCTTGGCCGGAGGCCCCACTCTCCCTGGTAGTCAAGAGTCCTTCCCTGAGGCCCACTGTCCTCCCTAAGCCTGTGCACGCTTCTTCCCAGGGCCTCCTTTCCTAAGCCCTTCTCCCCCTCGCCATCCCCACCCACATGCAGGACCTCCTCAGCTAGCTGCCGGCACAGTCTTCCTCCTTCGGGCTGGGTTCTATGCCTTCAGCTTTCTCTCAGTGGCCATGGGCAGCACCATCTATTACCAGGGCAAATGTGAGTAGTGGAGCCGGGACAATGGGCGCAGAGATGGGAGGGGCGCTGAGAGGGCTGGAGCAGGTGGAGACAGAGACCCCGAAGAGAAGGAAGCTGCAGCACTGAGCTGCTCCTGTGGTCTCTCCACCAGGCCACTGTCATGTGGGAGCACACTGCCACTCCTTGGATGGCCTCTGATGAGTGATTTCAGACCCCAGGGATCCCAAGTTCTTCAAGACACCCCCCAATAAATCCCTCTCTGCCCCACCATTAACTCCTTTTGTGTATTTCTTGCTCTAGATGACCCAATGTGCCCTTTCTGGGTTCTCCCAACTCTTACTCTCCCTTCTACCAAGTCTGGTCTGGAACGGTCCGAGGAGGGAGCGTCCCAGGACTGTGCCTAGAGTTCCCTCCCACCATCATCCTGAGACTCCACACCTCCTTCTCCCACCCAGGAGGCTAAGGTCCTTCGTCCTGAGAAAAGTGGAGTATCACACATGATTAGTTCTACTTCTCAATGGCCCACAGACAAATGCTCTTTTCTGGCCTTCAGGGGAGCTTGGGTCCCTAAACAGCCTTCTTCACCCAGTGGATCCCTGGTGGGTAAGAATGGGTGGGAGGGTAAGTTGCTTAGGTCTTGATGGTGGCCCTGTTGAGCTGGGGCTTGAGGTAGATGGAGAAGCCTGAGACACAGAGGGTGGCGAGACCATGGTCTTTACTGGATCTTTATTGGTCTTTACAGCATGGCCCTGACCACCCGCCTGGGCTGGACGAGGCGTCTGGGGGTGCTCAGATGGGTTTGTTCTTGGCAATGCAGGCGTAGTCCGTGCTGGGGTCCTCCTTGCTGCCTTCCCTTTCTTGGTTGCCGAGGTCAGGTCCCTCCCGTTCAGGCAGCCTCAGCAGGGACGCATAGTGGGGCTCCTGTTGCGAGAGCTGGGCCTGGGGCCGGGACAGAGGGTGCTGACGGGAGGTCCCCAGGAGCCTCCCTCCCCTGATGCTGCCCTCTGAGTTCTCACTGCTCCCCTGCCCCACTTTCTTACCTCATTGCCTCTATTTGTGCGCTCTCTCCCCCTCTCTCTTTCTTTCCGTCTCTCTCTCTTGTCCTTTTCCCTTTGTGTCTCTCTTACTCTCTCACTCTCCCCCTCTATCACTCTTAATCTCCTTCTCTTACTTTTTCTCTTGATTTCTCTCATTTTCCCTGTGTCTCTCTCATTCTCTCTCTGATTTTTGCCTCTCACTTTTGTCTCTCTCTCCCTCATTTCTTCCTCTCTCTCCTTTCTGTCTTATTTCTTCTTTCCATCTCTACCCCTTTCCTTTCCTCTCTTCTTCTCATCCCTTACTTCCCTCTTTCTGCTTCTCTCTTACTTCCTCTGTCTCTCCGGCTCGTTTCTCCCTCTTCTCCTGCCCCCCGACCTCAGCCCCCGCTTGTTGCCCCATCATGCACTTCTCTGCCCCAGACTCACCCAGCTCCTCTCCAGCCTCCTCACTGGAAGAAAAGAAGCAGCTCGGCTTGGCCCTTGCCTCCCTTGTGCCACCTCCAGCCCTCCTCGCCCACTCTCCCCACCCCCAGCAGGTGTTTCCTCACTTGCCAACCTCCCTGTGGTTCCCACAGCCAAAAGCCAAGGTCCCTCTCTTTGGACACTCTCCCCTCCCTCTCCACCCCCCAACTTCTACCCCCTTCCTCAGGCAGGAGGGGCGAGTCAGGGTTGATGGGGGCATCTGGGAGCGCAGGAGGAAAGGGTGTGGGGGGGACGGCACAGGGTGTTGCCCGGGGGTGAGGGGCGAGGGGGTAAGAGGGAGGTGAGGGTGGGGTTCACCTCTCCCACGGAGCCGACACAGGCAGACGGACAGAATGACCATGACGAGGAACAGAAGCACCCCCAGCCCTAGGCCCCCATATAGGTAAGGGCATATCTCTGCAGGGAAAAGGGGTGAGTGTCAGAGAGCCCATTTCTCTCTGCAGCTTACCCCATCCTCCTCGTTGGTCGGGGATCCCAGCTCCTTTCTCCAACAGTTTTAGAGGCAGAAAACCATTCTTTCAGAGGTTCTTCACCCCAGACTGTGTTCCCTCACCTCCTCCCAGAGGTGGCCATGACTCATCAGTTACCTCGCTCGTCCCCGAGACCACTCGCCCCTCAGAAACCTCCCACCACATTGCTGCCCTCTCTGGGCCTCCCCATGAAGCCCCTTGTCCGCTGCACTGGCTGGCCCCGAGAGACCCTGGCCACCTACCCACGACCCGCACACACACCGCTTTTTATCCACTGTTCCCTGTGCGCCACAGCCCTCCCTGAGCGGAGGGTTACCTTACCTTTTGTCTTACAAGCTTCCATTAGGTTGGGGACTGAAGACTAGCTTGCAGGTTGGGAAACCTAGCGCTGCTCTTCCAGGCTAAATGGACTGGGGTGAGTCACGTGCCCCAAGTTCCTCATCTGTAAAGTCTGGGGCCCCTGTTACAATCGTCTCCCAGGCTGAGGAGCCTTAGCTATGTGCCAACCCTGAACTGGGCTCTTTCTATTCGTCACTGCTAATCCCCATAACAATGTAGGGTATTATGGTGCCCATTTCCTTGGTGAAGGACCTGAGACTCGAGGCTGGACTCCGACAAGGACGTCCAGCCCAGAAGTGGCAGAGCTGGGGTTCAAGGCCAGCTCTGTCCAGCTCCAGAGCCCACTCTGTTTCTCCGACCCTAGGCTGACCAACTGGTTCATAGGGGCCTCTCCAGCACTGGATAGTTCTAGTTTCTGGTGAGGGGGCTGAGGCAGGAGCTGGGGTCTGGAGGGTGCATGGCGACTGGTGGGAAAATAGGGAAGGTGGTGTCCAGCGCCACCTGGCACCTACGGCCGCTCCCTCAGCCCCAGAACAACTTGGGAAAGGGGGGTCCCCCCGCTTGGCTGGTGTGGAGAGCTGCTTCCCTTGGGCAGATACTGTTGGGGCTGAAGTGGGGCATGGAGGAGCGTCTGGGGCCCATAACTTCCCCTCAGGCACTTCCTGCCCTACAACCACTGGTTCCTGTTTGAGGGCAAAGAGGGGGCCGCTGACTTCATCCAGAGCCAGAGGCAGTGACCAGGGTGTGGAAACTGAGACCATCCTGGGTTCAAGAGGAACGCTGGGACGTGGAGGGTGGGGTGGCAGGTGGGGAGCAGAAGCACAGGTGGAGAGGAGGGCCTGAGGTGGCCATGACGGGGAGTGGCGGCAGAATGGATTGTTTACAGTTCTTTGGGAAGCGGAGACAGAGGCCAGACAGGATTCTCCCAGGGCCCAGGGAGACTCAAAGCCATAATCTCCCTTCCTTCATCTTAGACTCACCTCACTCTGGGGGTGACTGTCCCCTCCCTGGATTTCCTTCATGAGGGTTCCCTGCTCTCGCCCAGCTTACCTAGAGTCTGTGGCCTGCGGCTGGACAGACTCCCGACTGACCGGAGCTGCCTGGGTAAAGTGTTGCCACCTCAGACATTCCTGCCCCTCCTCTGGTTTAACTTCTCCCCCAGCCTGGGTGCCTCCCTAGCATTGTTAGGAGAGGAAGTTAGGCTTTGAGGGTTAGGGTTACAACATCTTTTCCTTTCAGGCTCCTAGGACTATAATTCAGCCTGTGATCCCTGTCAGCTCCAGCCATCCTATTTTTAAAATTTTATTTATTTATTTTTTGTGGTATGCGGGCCTCTCACTGCTGTGGCCTCTCCCGTTGCGGAGCATAGGCTCCGGACGCGCGGGTCAGTGGCCATGGCTCACGGGCCTAGCCGCTCCGCGGCATGTGGGATCTTCCCGGACCGGGGCACGAACCCGTGTCCCCTGCATCGGCAGGCGGACTCTCAACCACTGCGCCACCAGGGAAGCCCTCCAGCCATCCTATTGATCCCGCGAGTCGTCAGTGATCATATCCCTTCTAGGTGCCTTCCCTGATTCACTTTTCCCAATTACACTGTGTCGCTGAGAGCTCATGATCCTGGTATGTGTGGACACACACTCCAGCTCCCAAGGCAGACTGGGAGTTCCAGTGGATTTGGGTAACTCTCCTGGTATTCTGGGGCTGTATCTAACAGGGCACTTGGCTGACTGATTAACAAACAGGAGAGTCAGAGACAGCCAGACTAGATCGACATGAGCACTGCTGATAGATCTAGGACAGAAAGTTGATGACAAGTTGGTGTTGGGAAAAGAGGTATGGGCAATCCAGGTGGCCTTCCTGCAGCAAGCAGCATTCTGATATTGAGTACAAAAGTAAGGGTGGCAGTCCAAGGACCTAGATGAAGGCCTCTTAGTGGCACTGTGACGGAGAGGGAGATAAATGCTGGAGGATGGCACACCTAGTCCTTGAGGAGGGTGAAGACTTGGGAGCTCATGTGGAAGCAAGGACTGAAGAGGAGATCTGGTGCCTGGGCCCAGAAGCATTTGCATTTCCTTCTCCAGGTTCAGAAATTT
Source organism: Phocoena sinus (assembly GCF_008692025.1). NCBI lineage: Eukaryota > Metazoa > Chordata > Mammalia > Artiodactyla > Phocoenidae > Phocoena > Phocoena sinus. The sequence continues at coordinate 80,726,896 of NC_045773.1, forward strand.
TCTGCTACTTCCTTCCCTTCTCCCATCCACAGTGTTCCCATGCAGGACAGTAGGAAAATATTGTTTCAAAATGTTTTATTATTAAAACATTCAAACATAGAAAAAAATTGAAGGAATTGTACAGTGAACCTATCCCTACCACCTAGATTCTACAATTAATATTCTTCTATATATTTGCTTTATCACATATCTATCAATCCATCTCATTTTTTGATACCTTTCAAAGTTGCAAACATCAGTACATTTTACCTCTAAACCCTTTACCATGCTTATCATTGACTCAAGTTCAGTGTTTGTTTCCCTATTCTTTTTTGGGGGGAGTGAGGAAGGTAAGATTTACATACCCTGAAATGGACAAATCTGAAGTCAGTACTCAGTTTTTAAACTGTCTTGTGGTTAACGGTATGGAGCCAGACTGCCTGGGTTCAAATCCTGTCTCTGCTACTACTGTGTGACCTTCCACAAGTTCTTTAACTTTTCTGTGCCTCAGTTTCCTCTTAGAGTTTTTTGGGGTTTTTTGAAATAAATTTATTTATTTTATTTATTTATTTTTGGCTGCGTTGGGTCTCCTTTGCTGTGCGTGGGTTTTCTCTGGTTGCGGCGAGTGGGGGCTACTCTTCATTGCAGTGCACCGGCTTCTCAATGTGGTGGCTTCTCTTTTTTTTTTTTTTTTTTTTTTGGTGGCTTCTCTTGTCGCAGAGCCCGTGATTGTTAACCACTGCATCATCAGGGAAGCTCCCCTCTTAAGAGTTTTTATCAGGATTAAAAGCATTATTATAGGACTTCCCTGGAGGTCCAGTGGTTAAGAATCCACGCTTCCACTGCAGGGGGCACGGGTTTGATCCCTGGTTGGGGAACTAAGATCCCGCATGCCACGCCGTGTGGCCAAAAAGAAAGGAAGGAAGGAAGAAAGAAGGAGAGAAAGAAAGAAAAAGAAAGAAAGAAGGAAGGAAGGAAAGAAAGAAAAAGGAAGGAAGAAAGAAAGAGCATTATTATATATAAAGTGTGTAGATTAGTGGCAGGCACATACCAAATGCTATCTGGATATTAGCTATGTTGTTATTATTATTACCTGACCACACAGAGATATCAAGAAGGGGACATGATCTGGGACCACCTCCAACTTTCTTGACCTGGTTTCTCCTCCCTTCAACCTCTACTGCTCTGCCGACTACACCAGTCATTTGGTCCTTACTGCTTTGCTTTGCTTCTCATTCATCCTTTTTTCCTTTCTTCACTTAACACTTAGTCAGCGTCTACTAAACGGATGGAGCCATTCTAGACTGTGAAGCTCTTTGGGGGTGGATGCCTCATCGCTCTTCTGTCTACACTCTGTGTAGCGAGGGAGGTCATGCTCTATTTCCATCCCTCCTCAGTGAGTTAATAGTCAGTGGTGAGGCTGAGGCCCTCTTCAGCTGCCATCACCGTGGACTGGCTTAACTCTGCCTTTCTCACCTAGCTCTGGGGGCTTGGAGAGCGCAAGGGAATGGGAGGAGGAGGTCAGTCCAGTGTGGGGACAGGTTCTTCTTTGGAACCTAGACATCCATCCCTGAATATTCCAGTTCTGGTCCTCCTATTCCAGCCCTTGTCCTCAGGGATATGGATGCAGCCCTCCCTCCAGCACCCACCTCTGGGGTGCAGAAGAATGCAGACCAGGGACTTCCCTGGTGGCACAGTGGTTAAGAATCCACCTGCCAATGCAGGGGACACCGGTTCAATGCCTGGTCCGGGAAGATCCCACATGCTGCAGAGCAACTAAGCCTGTGTGCCACAACTACTGAGCCTGCGCTCTAGAGCCTGCGAGCCTGCGTGCCACAACTACTGAAGCCCGCGTGCCCAGATCCCGTTCTCCGCAACAAGAGAAGCCACTGCAATGAGAAGCCCGTGCACCGCAACGAAGAGTAGCCCCTGCTCGCCGCAACTAGAGAAAGCCTGCGCAGCAAAGAAGACCCAGTGCAGCCAAAATCAATCAATCAATCAATTAATTAATTTAAAAAAAAGAAGAAGAATGCAGACCACACTAGCAATCTGGAGTTCTGTGTTCTCATTGCAGCTGCCTGACTTTCTGCAAGCTAGTTTCCCTCTCTGGGCCTCAGTTTCCCTTCCCACTGAGTCAGAAGATCTCTAAGGCCCCCTCCAGCTCTACCCTGAATGCCTGTCTCTTCACCCCAGCTCCCTCCCCAGTTCAGAGAACCCAGGCATCCAGCTGCCCCACCCTAGCTCTGGGTAAACAGGAAGCAGGGTGAGGGGAGCAGGGGTGTTCGGAAAGTCCCAGCCAGGTGTGTGGGTCTACAGGGAGGGGGTGGCCCCACCCCTGAGGTATGAAAGCCCCCCTGCCCTGGCCCTGGCTCAGTCTCAATGGGAGCACTGGGGCTGGAGTGCCGGGGTAGGCGGCCCCAGGGGAAGGGATGCCTCCTGCTGGCTGTCGCAGGAGCCACTTCCCTGGTGACCCTCCTGCTGGCTGTGCCTATCACTGTTCTGGCTGTGCTGGCCTTGGTGCCCCAGGAGCAGGGAGGACTGGTGAGTGGCTGCCACAAATCCTCCAAGGGCCGTATATTGCTGCCGCTCCCTCACCTCTGGCTGTGCCTCTTGCCTCTTCCTGCTCAGCTGGCTTGGCTATCCCCCAGTGGGGATGTCTCCTCTGTCTCTTTGCTGGTCCTCTTTCCACGTTCCTGTGATGCTGTTGTGCCCTGATGTCACCAAGCCCCTTTCTGGTTGTCTGTATGTCTCTTCTCCTCTTCCCAAGACATACTTGGGCCTCTGTCTCTCTGCCCAAGTACAGATGCCTTACTTATTCTCCATTCCAGGGAGGTGTGTTTTGAGGCTGGGGCTGGTGGGAGAAACCCCAAGTCTGGAGCTTGCATCTATGTTGGGAATGGGAGGGGTGGGGTTGGCATCAGCTAAGACTGAACTCTGGGCCCTGTGACCCCACCCACTCAGGTAACAGGGACCGCTGACCCAGGCGCCCAAGCACAGGCCCATCAGCGATTTGGTAAGAGCCGACCATCTCCCCCTCCCCTGCTTCTGCCCCTCAGGGACTCCCAGCTCCCATCCATCAGCATCCCCAGATACTCTCTTCCTCCAGGAATCCAGGTGCCCCATCCCTGGGCCCTGGCGCCTTGTCCTCTCAAGGTGACTACACGTGGGTGGCTGCCCTGCCCCCAACCGTGGACTCTTCGCCCCTTTCAGAGTCCCGGGAGTTGCCGGTGGAGGAGGAGGCAGAAACAGATCTCAGCCCCAGGCTCCCGGCTGCCCACCTCATTGGTAAGGATCTCATAGACCTGAAGAGTCCAAGGGTGCCAGTTCTGCTCGCCCACAGTTAGAGTCCCTTTGCTCTGTTACTGCCGTGCTGGGTAGCCCACCTGCTTCACCGCTGCTATAGTACGCACTCTTCTGCTCGTCCAGCATTCTAGCTTCTCGCTTTCCCCCTCCGCCGGAGGAGTCAAAACCCGGCCTGGATCTCCCCACCACAGCGCTCTGTACAGCACACCCAGGTGCCCTCAGTCCCAACTCGTACTCATTGCAGAGAGAGCGCCATCACTCCGCTCCCCCAGCCCGGCTGGACTCCTGCAGTGGGTTAAAAGCCCCAACTGTCCCTCAGGCCCACCCTCCCAGAAGTCCCAGGCCTGGATCACTCCTTTCAGGATCGGATTTCCGAGAGCCAACTGGCCCGTTTCTCCGCAGGCGCTTGGACCACGGGGCAGGGGCTAGGCTGGGAGGCGAAGAAAGAAGAGGCGTTTCTGAGGAGCGGGACGCAGTTCTCGGGCGCCGAGGGGCTGGCCCTCCCGCAGGATGGCCTCTATTACCTCTACTGTCACGTCGGCTACCGGGGCCGGGCGCCCCCTCCCGGCGGGGACCCCCTGGACCGCTCCGTCACGCTGCTCAGTCGGCTGTACCGGGCGGGGGGCGCCTATGGATCGGGGAGTCCCGAGCTACTGCTCGAGGGCGCGGAGACCGTGAGCCCGGTCTTGGACCCCGCCCAGAGGCACGAGTACGGGCCTCTCTGGTACACGAGCGTGGGGTTCGGCGGTCTGGTGCAGCTCCGGAGGGGCGAGAGAGTGTACGTCAATATCAGTCACCCCGATATGGTGGACTACAGGAGAGGAAAGACCTTCTTTGGGGCGGTGATGGTGGGGTGAGGGCTACCCGCGTCCCTAAAACGACTACTGCATGGTGGGAGTATGTGAACGAATCAGCCTAGATATTGGGGACCCAGACACCAGGGACCCCATGGCCGTGGCGAAAATGTAGAAGACTGTTTGGAAACTGATTTTGAGCCTGGTGAAAATAAAGAATGTAACGCTTTAGTGCTGCCCGTACAGATGCTGAGATGCTAACGTGTCTTCATTCAGGGCGGGTACACAAATGTTGGTTAAATAGTCTCTGTATTTTTCTGGTCGCTTGAAACAATTCATAACACCTGGCATGGCCTCTGTTCCCTGGGATGGGGATCTGTGGGTCCCACCCACCCCTGCCTCTGAATGGTCTTGCCCCAGCATTAGCCCATTTAGAGGGTAGAAGGAAAGGGCTCTCCACAAACCCCAAAGCATCTCCAAGCGTCCTGATTCTCAAGGCCACATGGTCCCCACAGACTCAACACTGCACTCTTCTCTCTTGGGTCCCTCCCAGTAGTGACAGGGGTCATTACCGGAGAAGGCAAGTACCACTCAGAAAGGCCCAGCCAGCAGAGTAAACCCGAATAGGGCTGATAATGAAGCACTGAGGGGACAGCGTTTCTGCCCTGCTAGCTGCCTGAAGGCCCTGTTAACCTCAGTCGACTCTTCTCCAGGGGAAGACCCACAGCTCGGGGAGCAGGAGAGTGGGGGTGGGGACCCGGGCATGAAGGGAGGAGGCTGAAGGAGTTGGGAGGGTGGCTGAGAAAGAGAGATGGGGTGGGGATAGTGCCCGAGGACACCAGGGAGAACCTGGGGAGGAGGAAAAACTGATGTCACCTGGCCCTGTCCAGGGTGGGATGGAAGGTCCTCACCCCTCAGTCACACTTCAGGTCCCCTTTCCATGAGTGGGCAAGTGTCAGGGCCCCAGAGTGAGTAACAGCAGCCTCTTCACCCCATGACCGACTTTCAGCCCCGAGCTGGAGGAGGATCCAAGGCTCTATCTAGGTTACCCCAGCGGGTCACCCCACCTCTGTGGCACACGGCACAGTTTTCCCCCTGCCTGGCAACCCTAGCAGGAAGGAAAGCCCAACTTCAGAGCCCAGTGAGGGCTGCCACTCTCTGAGTCTTCATTTCTGACTCCATATTTGTCTTTGACTCTGTGTCCAGAAGAGCCTTCCCGGAGGGGAGGAATGCATTTCTCTTTCCACTTCACCCACCTCCCATCCCTCTCCTCATCATTCGCCAGGAAAATCAGGGAGACCAAGCCGGCATGGGGGCGGTGGGTCCTTCACCTACATCTTATTCCTTGTTTTTTATTTTCTTCTTCCTCTTCAATTCCATCCACTGAGAGATGGAGGCGGGTAGAAGACCGGGGGCTGGGAAAAGGGAGAAAGCCAGAATTCACCGAGTGCTCCGCTAGCTGCTCTGTTGTGAAGAGTTTAGGTCTTCTGTTCTCAGGGGGCCCCGTGTGCGGTGGGCGTTCCTACTTCTTTTTGATAGACAAGGTTCAGCGACTGGTTCAGGTTGCACAGTTAGGACTGGGCTGGCAGGGGGAGGAGCGTGGGGCGGGATCAGGCGGTTTGGAGCCCAGGTGCCTGACTGCCTGGAAGTCCCTTGGCTGTGATTCAGGTACCTGAGAATTTGGCCGCTCCCCGGGTCTTTCGCTCAGGCGGCAACAGCCGGAAATCTCATCTGAGTTGCGGGATTTCCCCCACTTGGATAGGAATTCCCAGAGTTGGAAATTCCAGTCCCCTGAGGGCGAGCTAATTAAGTTCAGGTTCCTTTCTTGGGGGAGGGGTATATTCAGTGGGGCTTTGTTTTATGTAGGGTCTCCTGAGCCCCAGCAGTCCAAGGGGTGAGGTGCAGGGATCATAAGCCCTGTGGAGAAAGAACTTCAGGAGCCACGGCTCACCCCAAAGGAGAGGCCAATGAAGAATTAAGTCCCAGAAAGAGGCCATATTTCTTTTCTAAGCACACTTTATTTCTCGCCACTGACCAGTAGGGCGGTTACAGACACGACTCCCCTGGGGAGCAGAGGTTCAGTGATGTAGCGACAAGTCAGTCACCAAATCAGCATTATTTAGGCAACCTGATCAGATAAATATTTTTTAAAAACATAAGCAAAAGGAGGCACAGAGACCAGGAGGCAGGGTGGGAACGACCTACAGTTCAGCTCCGTTTTCACAGAAAACACATCTGAGCCAAGGCAGCCCCTACATTGGATCTCCCAGGACACCTTGACCTCCTGAATAAATACATTCATTAGTAAATAAATAAATAATAAATAAATAATAAATAATCACAAGTGCAAACATAAATAGAGGGAGCTGGCCCTGTTGGGGTGTGGCTGGGCTCCCCATCTCAGGGAAGTCTGGAAACATTGGAAGAAAGGGAGGCCTGAAGTCCACTCATGTCAAGTTCTGGGTGAGATCTTCTCAAGGAATGTTCTGAAGTGTTCCAGTCAGAACCCAAGGTCCCCTGGCCCCCACATTCTGGGTGTCCCAGGTTGCATCCAGGAATCCAAACGCAAGGACCCCAGTGAGTTCCAGAAGACCCAGTTCCAATTCTTGGTGGTGGTCAGTGCCCCATTGTCCAGGCACTGCATCCCTGATTTCTAAGTGTTGCTGTTGTTTAAAGTTTTAAGCTTGGAGCCCAGCCCTGAGTCCCTAATTCTCTTTCTAAACCAGAAGGGGATGAGCGGGTCTGAAGGAGTAAATAATAAAGTAATTGAGGTGGGATAGGATGGATGTCCTGCTCCCTCACAGGGCAATGATCCCAAAGTAGACCTGCCCAGACTCAGCAAAGTCCAGGTAGTCGGGCAGGTTGATCTCAGCACTGAGTCGATCACCCTTCTCCAGCTGGAAGACCCCTCCCTGGTAGATGGGCTCATACCAGGGCTTGGCCTCAGCCCCCTCTGGCGTCTCCCTCTGGCAAGGGCTCTTGATGGCAGAGAGGAGGTTGACCTTGGTCTGGTAGGAGACAGCGATGCGGCTGATGGTGTGGGTGAGGAACAAGTGGGTGGAAGGGCAGCCTTGGCCCCTGAAGAGGACCTGGGAGTAGATGAGGTACAGCCCGTCCGTCGGCACCACCAGCTGGTTGTCTTCCAGCTTCACGCTGTTGGCCAGGAGGGTGTTGGCATATGTGTTCAGCCACCGGAGCTGCCCCTGAGCACTGAGGTTGGCTGGAGGGAGGGAGAAAAAGAGGGAGGGGTGAGTCATTGTGACCCTGTCAGTTCCACTCTCCACATCCTGGCCCTCAAGTTCTGCCCACCCCACCCGCCACATCCGGTTCCTGTCCCCTCTGTCTGTCTTCCCACGTCCCATCTGGCCATGAGGCTCTGAGTATCCCCTTCAAGTTCTAAGTATCCTCCACCCTCCCCTTGAGCTCAGTGAGTCCTTCTCACCCTGTCTCCAAGGTCTGTCTACCCTCAGCCTGGCTTCAGCTGCCAAATCCTACCCCTCCCCATCCCATCTGCTTCTTCATCCCCCAGACACATCCTCAGAACTCTTACCTACAACATGGGCTACGGGCTTGTTACTTGAGGTTTTAGAAGATGATCCTGAAGAGGAAAGAGAAAAGAAGAAGGTGAGAGACCCTTAAACTTCCCAGAAAATATCCCACTACTTTGACCTCCTTTCCTCCTCCCCCCAAACCCAAACTCTAAATTTCCCCTACTGCTTCCATCCCAGGACCAACCCCTACGCCCACCCAAGCCCAGAATTAGGAGAGAGGTTTTGGAGACACTTACTGAGTGTCTGAGCCAGAGGGCTGATGATGGAGTAGCCAGTTGGGAACTGTTGGGAGAAGAAGGAGGATTAGTATCAAAGCAAGTCACCCCTGAAGGAGAAACAGCCGGCGGCTTCTCTAGCTTGTACTCTCTGCACCGATGCGTCTCGTTTTCTCTCCCCATTCATCCATAATCCATTTAACAGCTCATTCATTGAGTTCCTGCCGTGTGCCAGACACCCTTAGCTTCATCTTTCCTATCTCTCTTTCATACCTGGTATATCTCCTTCTGTCTCACCATCTTTATCCAGATGACTTGTTTTCTTCCCCATCTTTCTACCCATACCCCTTATCTGTCTACACATTTCTCTTTATATCTGAATCCCTGCTTACTCATTCATTCATTCGACAAATATTTAGAGAGCGTCGCCCATGTGCCAGGCACCCTATTTCTCCATCCTTCCTTCTCTTCCCGCATCTCTCTCCACGTCTCCTCCTGCCTCCCCATCTTTCTCCACTGTTTTCCTCCCCAAGCCTCCCCATCAGCACACCTCTTTCCCCCACCCCATATCTCGCCCCTTTTCTCTCCCATTTCTCTCTGGGTGAAAGAACGAGCCGAGGCTGGCCAGGGACTCACCTCTTCCCTCTGGGGGCCGATTACCCCGAAGTGCAGCAGGCAGAAGAGCGTGGTGCCTCCTGCGACCAGGAGGAAGGAGAAGAGGCTGAGACACAAGCACCTTCCGGAACCCTGGGAGCCCCCTGCCGTCTTGGAGAGCGCCTCCTCTGCCAGCTCCACATCCCGGATCATGCTTTCAGTGCTCATGGCGTCTTCTTCTGAAGGGCTCAAGTCCAGCTGGGAGACGGTAGAGCCCTGTGGCTGGGTGTGTTAGAGGGAGCAAGTCGTCTGGCTGCCTGTCGGGGTGGGGGTGTGTGGTCTGGGAGGTTATTTCCAGGGGGCTCTGGAGTTGCTTGTCTCTCTCCTGGCTGGTCCCCTGGTGTCCTCGCTCTGGGAGCTTCTGCTGGCTGGGTGTGCAAACAGCTGCATTTATACGCTCTGGGGTGAGAGGAGGGCGGGGAAAGGCTCTCATTCAACCAGCGGAAAACTTCCTTGGTGGAGAAACCCATGAGCTCATCTGGAGGAAGCGGTAGCGGGTCCTACACCTTCTGTCTCGGTTTCTTCTCCATCACGGGGGCGGGGGTTTGGAAAGTTGGGGACACCCAGGCATCAAGGATACTTCCTACCCTACCCACCCGGATTCTGAGGGGGGCTCCCTGGGCCAGTTACTGCTGTAGATGTAGGACCCTGGAGGCTGGACCCCATTTCCCCGTGCCCCCCAGTTCCCGTTGTTTCCATTTCTTTGGGGGATGAGTTCTGTGGCCTATTTCCTTCTGATTTCCAGACCGGACTCAGGTAGTGGTAGAACTAGAAATGGGAGGGGCTTCAGAAAGCTGAGTCCTTAATGGAGAGAAAACTTGGGGGAAGCTGTGCTGGGTCCCGAGATGTGTGTTTCGGTCCCCGGGGGCAAGAGGAGCTGGAGGAAGGGAAGCTTGAGGCTCTGCAAGGACTTGGGGAGGATGGCAGGGACAAGCCTGGGACAGCCCCAGAGGAGTGAAAGCAACGCTGGGAATTCACAAACCCCACCACGGCAGGCCTTCTCCTTTCACTCTGACCCGGGACTCAGCAAAACTCTGGTGCTGGTTTCAGTCTTGACTTCCAAGGGCATGTGATGCCCCAATTTTTGCACGAAGACCCCACCCTTCAGAGTCCCTGTGTGTGGCCATGTATCTGCAAAGAACTCCCTGCTCCCTCCAGTTTCCTGGAGACAGCCCTGGCCCTCAGAGCCCCTGCATGTGACCGCGTCTCCTGAAACGTCCCCTGGGTTCTCCAGTCCCCCAGCCTTGGAGGCTCTCCCATTCCTCAGGGCCCTGGCATGGCCACGTCTTCCGGGGGCCTCACGCTGCTCCTCCACAGTCCCAAACAAACACCCTTCAGTGTGGTCACTGCTCCTCAGAAGCCTCCTGTCACCCCCATTCCTCAGGGGTTCCCTGACCTCCACTCCTCCAGACCTCGGACCTGCATCTTTCCTTTGTCTTCTCAGCTTATCCTCTGATCTCCTCCCACCCCTGCGAGGCCACCACATTTCACCAGAGCCCCTTAGGCCTCTCTGTACGCCCACAGCTTCTGTCCCTCTGATTCCTGTCCTCCCTCCATTCCTTAGAGACATCTGGGGAATTCTCCCCTCCCAGACAGACAGATACAGGCAGACAGCATTTCAGAGAAAAGAGGTTTATTGGGCTCCATCAAGGGTCAGACGTCTCCTCGTGGGGTGTCCAGTCAGGCAATGGCTGGCTCTTAGGAGCCTTTCACTTCCTTCCAGAGCCCCTTGGTCCCTCAGACCCACTCTTTTTCTCTCTTGCTAGGTCATCCTTGTGCCCACGCCCTCTCACTCTTCATCTCTTGGGTGTATTATCTCTTTCTTCTGCCGTCCCCCTTCTCTCCATCCTCCATAAATAAATAATTTAAAATTTTTTCCCTTCATAAATAACCCCCCTCCCTGCCCCCAGTCATCCACTCAAGCTCCCTCATGTGTCAGCTCCCCTTCCATGTCCAGGGCAAGGCCCCCTAGACGGGCAGGGCAGACAAAGGGCTCTGGGTGGGCATTTCCAGGCAGGCTTGAAGTCCTCAGCCGAGCATCCGGGGTGGTTCAGGAAGGTGTGGTCCCCTGGGGCGCCTAGAGTTCCTTCTTTGGAAGCTCCAGGTGCCGAGAACGGGGGAAGACTTGAGACTGATGGAATGGTCAAAAGAGAGGTGTGGTGACCCCTGAAGTGGTCAGAATGGAGGCAAAATGGGGAGAAGGCCTTGAAACCAAATTTTTTCTTTCTGGATTTTTCTATAGAGCGAAGGCTCCGAAGAAGACGCTACTGGGGCTGAGGAGCAGGTGGGAGATGCCATCTGTGTGAGTGGATAGCTGGTCTCCCCGGGTGAGCAGGAACACAGCCCCCTGGTACACCGAGCGCACCCAAGGTCCCTGTGGCCCTGGGCACACGGACTTCTGAGCGCTGAGGAGAGGCACGTGGAATGGGTACTGGGAGGAGAAGAGCTGGACCTCGTGGGCCAGGTAGAGAGGGGTGGGGGTGGCCTTGGGGAAGCAGCCTTCCCCAGAGAAGACCACCTGGGAGTAGACAAAGTAGAGGCCACTGGTGGGGACCAGGAGGGAATTGTTGCTCAGAGAGAAGCCGTGGCGGAGGAAGGCGCGATCCGTGTTTGCTCTCCAGCGCAGTGAGTCCTGGGTGCTGGGATCTCCTAGGGAAAGCCAGAAGGGATGGCGGTCAAGGACCTGGGGGTCAGAGGTCTCAATCCCTGAGGAAGCAGGTGCTGGACTGAGTTCCTGGGGGATGGTTGGGAGGACAGAAAGGAGTGGGAGTGGGGGTGAGCTGGAGGGGATGCTTGGGTCCCTGAAGGGGGATGGGAGGAGGGCTGGGGGCTACATGTCTAGGAGGGCAGGTGAATGTTTACCAACAAGGTGAGCAGCAGGTTTGAAGGTGCCTCGGGTGAAGTGACTCGGGGGGTGCTGATGGGCAGGCTGTGCAGTTGAGGGTGGGAGGCCAACACCAGAGAGCCCCTAGGGGAGGACAGAGTCAGAGAGGTCCTCAGGCCCAAGGTCAGGCTGGGCTGCCCACACAGTCCCCATTGCCCTACTGCCTCACCTGGGCCTCGGGCGGCAGGGCCAGCAGCAGTCCCAGAAGGAGGAGGAGTAGGGGGGTGCTGCACACCCTCAGGAGGTAGAGACGTCCAGGTGGTGTCATGGGGAGAACCTGCAGGGAGAGAGACAGTGAGCGGGGCGGGGCACGATGCGGAAGACGGGCCTCCTGCCCGTGGAGACAGCCACCCTGAGAGACGGGGCGACAGACAGAGAAGGGGACAAGATGCAGTCAGGGAAACCCCAGGTGAGCAGGGGGAGAGAGAGAGAGAGACGAACAGAGATGAGAAGGGAACAGAGAGGGATCAGACTGTGTGACACAGACAGAGAGAAAGAGATTGACAGATAAAGAGTCAGAGAGAGGGGAACAAACCAAAACCAAACCCACCAAGGCCCAGGCCCAGGCCCAAGCAGGAGGTGCAGGAGAGGCTGAAGCCCAGTCGGAGGGACTGAACGCCCCGGGGGAAGGAGTCCACCGCCAGGAAAGCCCAAGGAGATGGGGTGGGAGAGTCTCACCTGCTGTGCGGGGCCCCTTGGCCGGGACGCCTGGGTCCCTTTATAGAGGAAGCGGCAGTGGCAGCGTGGCAGGCGGCGGGCGGGTTCTAGGCCGGGGCTGGGGCCCGGGGAAGCCCCCAGGGCTTAGAAGATGCTGCTGTTTCAGTCGAAGGCAGGAAAGGCTGAGGCCTAGGAGAGAACCGCAGGCTGGGGGCTCAGACGACTGAGTTCTGGGAAAGGGAGTGGGGTCAGGGGAACCGTGGGCTGGGAGGGCCAGGGAGTGGGGGTCAGGCTTAGGAGTTCCAGAGAAGGGACAGTAAATTCAGAGGAGGAGGAGAAGGGGAGCAGCTGGGGCGTGGGCTGGAGGCCCGGTTCCCTGAAGAGCAATTATGTATAACACCTCTGCACCCTTGGCTGGTTACAGGCTTCTCTCTGTGCACATTTCCTCCTCTTGTACCCCTGTCCTTGTCCCAGAGACTCAAGTCACACTTGTCCCAGTGTGTGTATTTTCCAGTTTGCCTGGAAGGTTTCATATCAAAAGTTCCATTATATACCCTCCTGCCTGGTACATCCTGGGTTATGCCTGTTGTCCTGGTAGAAATATTCATGGACCCCCTTTTACTCTCAAAAGTGTTCTGGTTTGGAAGATTCAGCTCACGATGAGCCGTGAACTCACGTATGATGAGGTCTTGTCTCACTGCTGAAGGATGCCCTCCACCTCATCCCAGCCTCAGGTGGGCTCCACAGATCAGATTTATATAACCCCAAACAAACACATTCCAGGATCAAGGAATGTGGCAATTGCTAACGTTCTCTACAGGGGATGCTTCAGAATTCCACACAGGTGGAGCTTAAGGGTGGTGACCTAGGGCAGAGTGGGGACAGCAAAGGGACTTGTCTTGCAGCTGCACTTGTAAAGCCAATACACTGTTGTAAAATCATTAAGGATTTCCCCCTTCTATTGATGCAGAACTCAGGTACAGTGAGGTGCACTTCTCCTAAGTGTATAGCCTGATGAACTTTTCCATCTGTTTATAGCCATGTAGCCACCATCCAGTTCAACATAGTTTTAGGTCCCCAGAGGGTTCTCTTGTGCCCCCTCCCAGTTCATACCTTCCAAAGATAACCAACCACTTTCTGACCTCTACAACTATAGATTAGTTCTTCCAGCTTTTGAGCCTCATATACATGAAATCACACAGACTCTACTCAGCTGTGTTTGGCTTCTTTCTCTTGACGTTATGTTTGTGAGATTCGTGTATATTGTTGTGTGTATCAGTGATTTTTATTTCATTGTGATGTGATGTTGTGTGAACATACTCTAATTCACTTATCTATTTTTCTGTTAATGGGCATTTGGTTCGTTTCTAGTTTTTGGGTAGTATGAAAAATCTTGATATGAATGTTCTTGAACGTGAGGGAGTTTTCACTTAGCTTGCAGGTTGCAGGTTAAAAAAAAAAGCAAGGTTTCTAAAGATGATTTTAGTCACATTTCGTGAGATTGAGAAAATAACAACTGGCCCCTCACATATTATTATTCCTCTTACTAGCTCGTTATGCTTTCATTTGGAGGTTTTTGGAGGGGCTGGGGCTGAGGATGGTGGTGATGGAAACTAAAGCCCTCCCTCTGTCACACTGGGCAGAAAGTTCCTGAGGTGTCTCGGTGTCCTGTGGCACATAAGTGATATTCAGGGTGTGCATCAGCTAGTTCTGTTTTCCTCCCCGCTACTTGAGGCCCTGCAACTTTGCCTTTCATGCCTTCCTAGTCTAACCTATTACTTCTTTTCATTCCATCTCTTTGGGTTTTTTTGGCTGTGCCTCGTGGCTTGCAGGATCTTAGTTTCCTGACCAGGGATTGAACCCGGGCCATGGCATTGAAAGTGCGGTGTCCTAACCGCTGGACCACCAGGGAATTCCTTCATTCCATCTCTTTAGCTTCCTCTCTATTTCACAAACACTTACTGAGCGTCCTGACCTCTGGGAGCTCAAAGACTAGTGTGGGTTCTGTGACAGTGGACTTATGGTAGCCCACAGTAAAGCCATCAGACTTGGCCTGGGGGAGAGGTGATTCAGGCATTAGTATCAAGGCAAAGATGGTGAAGGGCATTCCTGATAGAGGGAATAGAAGGTGCAAAGACTGGAGGTAAAAGAGAGTATGAAGTGCACTAACCTGTGCAAGTGAGCACACATAAAAGGAACAGAGATGAGGCTTGGGAGGTAAGCTGAGACCACATCCTGAGGGGTTTAAAACCAAGAAAAGAGGTTTGGATTTCATTGTAATTGTGATGGGGAGCTACCAAAAGTTTTGAGCGAGAGAGGGACCCACCCAGATTGGTATATTTAAAACATGAGTCCGGATGCTACATGAAGAATGAATTGAGAAATGGGAGTTGGGGTCTGCAGGGGAAGTCAGCAGTGTGGAGAACAGTTGGGGGGGGTTGGGAGTTGGGGTCTGCAGGGGAAGTCAGCAGTGTGGAGAACAGTTGGGGGGGGTTGGGAGTTGGGGTCTGCAGGGGAAGTCAGCAGTGTGGAGAACAGTTGGGGGGGGTTGGGAGTTGGGGTCTGCAGGGGAAGTCAGCAGTGTGGAGAACAGTTGGGGGGTTTGCAACAACTCAGCAAGGAGGTGACAGGAGCCTGCATTTAAATCGAGGCAGTAGCAGGAGAACGAAGAGGAGGAGAGAGTTTCTAGGCAAAATCTACAGGTCTTGGTGGCTGACCAGACGTGATGGCGGAAGAAGGGTAGCCACAGATGCCTCTTTTAAATACCTTGGTCTCTATCTTGGCTTCATCTTGTTTCTTTTAACCTCACTGTGTCTTGTGTCACTGTTGGCCTCCCTCTTGGTCCCTGCTCCTTTCCTTTCCTCTGTGTCCCTCATTCTCTGGAGTCCCTTTTTCTTCCTGCTGTCTCTTTCTGCCTCTCCAATGGTAGGAGCCCATGGACTAGGAGAACTTGGCTATATTAAAATGTAAAATGGTGCTGCAATTAACGGTGAGAAATAGAGAGAAACGGAGAAACTTCGGTCAGAGAGAGAGACTGGGGCATTGAAGAAAAAAAAGGGGAAGATGAGGACAAGTGATGGGGAGACATGAGAGACAGAGGGGAATGAAGGGTGAGAGTTGGGTCAAAGCTCCGTGGCACAGGCATTTGCAATGTGCTGAAGGATGCTCCTTGAGATGGGCCAATCTTGGTTTCAATCTCAGTTTTGGAGGTTGTGTGAAATTCAGTTTCTTTCTTGAGGAGGCCAGCAGTTGGTCTGGGGCTTTCCCTGAGTGGGAGGGGTGATGACTGGAGTCTTGTGCTCCAAACCAAGGGATATACAGTTTCTACAGTGGTCTCTGTGGAGAAACTAGTGAAATCTCTGAGCCCTCCAAATAAGGCTGAAATGACAATAGTCTCAAACTTGAACCTAGCCTCAAAACCTGAAGTGGGATTACATATCAACTTTGATCCTAACCCATATTTAACCTCAACCCAAATCACAACTCAAACTCAACCCTAACCTCAAATCTAAACATCTCAATAAATGAACCCCCAAATAAACTTATCCTGTAAACTAACCCAGCCCTGTTTCTAGAGCTAATCTTGGAACTAACTCATCCCCATTCTTAACCCTATAGTTCAACCTGACTAAATGTAAGTTCAACTTGAACCACAAACCTAAAGTTGAGCTTTATCCTGCTTTTCCCCATTATTCATCCATGCCTCCATTTAACAAGTCTTTATTGGGAGCTTACTATGTGCTGGGCACTGTTCCAGGCAGTAGGGATAGACAGACAAGGTACCTGCACTTGTGGAGCTTCCACTCTAGTGAGGGAAGGCAGAAAAGAAACACACTGAAGAAGAAGGCAGTTAGTAGGGCTATGAGGAAATAAGAGAGGGCCATGTGATAAGAGTGGCAGGGAACTACTTTAGACACAGTGGTCAGGAAAGTCCTTTCTGAGTAAATGGCATTTTAAGCTGAGACCCAAATGACAAGAGTGGCCAAGTGAAGGTCTGGGGGAGAATCATTCCACGTAAAGGGAACAGCTACTGCGAAGGCCGGAAGGTGGAAATGAGCTGGGGGTGTTGAGGAACAGAAAGGAGGCCAGTGTGGCTGGAGCAGAGAGGGTGGGAGAGAGGTGGGAGATGAGGTCAGGGAGCAGGGGCAGGGGCCCGATCATGCAGGGACCTGCAAGGACGAGTAAAGCACCTGAATTTTACTCAACCATGGGAAGCTCTGGAGGGTGTCAGGGTGTGCACATGTTGTGTGGGTATGGGGGGAGGAGGGAGGGAGGTCTGAGGTAGAGGTGATTGGATTTACATTTTTTTTTTTTTTGCATACGTGGGCCTCTCACTGTTGTGGCCTCTCCCATTGCGGAACAACAGGCTCCAGACGCGCAGGCTCAGTGGCCATGGCTCACAGGCGCAGCCACTGCGCAGCATGTAGGATCTTCCCGGACCGGGGCACGAACCCGTGTCCCCTGCATCGGCAGGCGGACTCTCAACCACTGCGCCACCGGGGAGGCCCGGATTTACATTTTTAAAAGATCATTGTGGCTCCTGTGTTTAGACTAGACTGTAGTGGGTAACACTGCAAGCAGAGACACCAGTTAGGAGGCAACTGCAGTAATCCTGGGAAGAAGATGGTGGCCACCATGAAGATGGAGAGAAGTAGACAAATTTGGGATATATTGGGATATATTTCATGGGGAGAATTGACAGGACCAGATGATGGATTGGATGGATGGTGGTGGGGTAGAAGACGGGGAGACTGGGAGAGAAGCAGGATTCTGATGGGATGGGAGAACCAGAAGTTCAATTTTGGATTTAAGTTTAAACCTATTGGACAGACATCCAAGTCTTGGATAATATTCAAGCCTTGCCCAGAAATGTCACTTGGCAGTCGTATATATGAGTCTAGATTTCAGAGGCAATGTGAGAACTAGAGAGTCAACAATGGGAGCCATGGAATTGGAAGAGATACCTTACCTTACGCATCCCCCTAAGGTGCCTTCAAAGTGTTTGTTTTCCCTCAGGATAAATGCAGTGTAGCTCCCATCCTAAGTTCCAGAAGCAGCAGCCTCTCGCTTCGGAAGCAAAATCCTCCAGACTTAGTTTCCTTCTGAACTCTCACTGGGATTTAACCTCCCTGGATCCGATTCCCTACCCAACAAAGGATGTTTCTACCAATCCATTTCACAGTATTCTATGGAACTCCTCAAATCCTCTATTTCACTTTTGAAAGCAACTTCCTCTGGTACTTTGAAACCTGGCTTTTCCCTAATAATGTTCCTTCTGTCTTTGGTGAAGGCTGCTCTTTCTTCCACACCCATCACTAGGAGCAGGAGAGTGGGCAGAAGAGAGGCCACTGTTCTCCTCTCTCCCCTCTGCATCATTGATGACCTCCTCCTCTCTCGAAGTCCATGCCTTTTGCATTTTCCACATTCTTCTGGTCTTCACAGCACAATCTTCTCCACCAACATCTCTACCATGTGCTTAACAACTTGTGTATCTAGATAAGTTTTTCTTCATCTCTCATTCTCTTCCTGATATTCTATCAAGAAAATCTTGAAAACCTTGATTTGGGTAAACTCAATGGTCTCATTCTTGGGTCTTTCTCCTAGGCTGCCAAGCATTGCAGGAGAGTCATGTCCTCATAAGAGGCCTATGACTAATCCTGACCATCTAACCTCAGAAAGCCCGCAGTGATCCCTAATCTTTGTTGATTCCCTTGTTCTTCTCCTGCAGGTGATGTTCTAAATCTCCACGCCTCCTCACCTCTTTACTCTCAGTTGGTGACGCTATCATCTTTTTATTGAACTTAAGGCCATCCAAGGTGGATCTCTTTACTGCCTTCTTTTCCCTTCACTTTCCTTTTTCCTTTCTTCTTGATTCAGAGGACTCTTTCTCCTGTCCAAGGCTGATTCTTTGTACTCTTTCCCACTTGCCCATTTTTACCATACTCTTTCCCGCCTTTCTTTTGTCTTCAGTATCTTTCTCTTTTCATGCGCCTTCATTTTACATACTCAACTTTATTTCTTGAAAATAAAAAGCCTTCCCTGGACTTTCTCCCTTAAATGTCCATCCACCTCTCACCCTCCTTTTCTGTGTGATGTCTCAAAAGAGACCAGCCCCCTAACTAACCACTTTTTCGGGAACTGGTAAAATTTTCCTCACTGTAAAATTCGTGGGTTGAGCTAGAGATGATACTGTTACCTTCAGTATTCACCATTCTATGCCTTTGTACTCACCACCTCCTTTTCCTCACCTCCCACTCATTCCTTAACCTACGTAAAGCGATTTCTGTGCCTCTGGTAAGTGGAAACTGTTTTCTCAAAATCTGTAATCATCTAGCTCCTGAACCCAAAGGATCTTTTGAACTCTCACCTACTAGACTTCTTTGAAGCATCAGATGTGGCCGCCCAGTCTCTGCTTGGCATACCTCTCCCTTGCCCTACTTCTCTGACTGCTCCCCCAACCTGTCTCCTTTATTGGTTCCTCTTCCTTTGATCATCCTCAAGCCTCTTCTGGTCACCCTCTTTTGGGGATCCTGTCCACTCAGAGGCTCCACCTCTACTGGAAAAGGAATGATGCCCAAACCTATGCCTCCAGCAGCCCCAACTTTTCTGTCGGGCTCCAGACCTGCTCACTGGAAATCTCCACCTGAGTGTCATGCTAACACCTCAAACTCCGCAGGACTTTCTTGAGTACTTTATTACTCTAAGCAGGTGCACCTCCTGTCATCACGTGTAGTTGGTCCTTGTCTGTATGTTGTTTCGTTAGACTGCAAGCCCGATGAGGGCAGTGACTTTATATCATTTATATCCATTGCCTAGCAGAGCACCCTGCTTCTTTCAGGTGCTTAATAAAAATTTGATTGTATGTCTGAAATTAACTCATTTTCCCCTTAGCCACACACCTCCTTGGTTTAAGGTATCATCGTCTTTCCTATGCCCTTGGCTCAAAACTGGGAGTCATCTAAGACTCCTCTTCCCTCACTCCCACCATCCAATCAGTTGGCATGACCTAACGACTTATCCCTGTCAGTTTATAAAATCTGTTCCTTCCTTTAACGCCACTTGGAGTTATTGGGACCTAAGTAGAAAGTACACAAGTTTTGGAGTAAAATGCGCTTGATGCTAATTCCACTACTTTTGAGCTGTGTGACCTTAAGCAAGCTATGGTACACTTGTGAGCCTCAGTTTCCTCATCTGTATAATGGAGATCCACCACCTCCCCTTTGGACCGTTGCTGGCAGGATTCTGACATTAGGAAAAGGGCTTGACATGGTTAACACATAGTATGCAGCCCCTCAAATGGCAGTTAGTTTTATTCCTTGTCTATACACCTGCAGCACTCCCCTGTACTCCCTCTTCTTCACAGCTGTCACAGTGCCACTGCCCACAGATAAGGTCCAAATCCCTTACCTGGACATTCTGTGTCCTTTCTTCAGCACATGCTCCCTCACACCTGTGCTTCATCTACCTCAGGACACTTGTCTTTCCTGTTTTCTGACTCCTGGCCTCTGCTCAAGCTGTTTCACTCCTCTCTGGGGCCCTTCCACTCCCCCTCCCACAGAAATCCTACCCATTCATCAAATGCCTTCTCCTCCCTCAGAGACCCCCAGGTGCTTTCAGCTGGAATCCACCTCCCCTTCCCCTTTTTGCACATCCACTGTACCTTACTCGTTTTTACTCAGCATGCCTTGAATCAGTTGATTAGGTATGGGCCTGCCTCCCCTATCGGATGGCAAACTTGAAACAGAGTTTGCATTTATCTTTGGGCTATTTGATGCTCAGCTGAACTGCACTGAATAGAGTCCCTCCCAGACCCTTCTCCTAACTTAATCCAAACCTGCCCCAACCCGATCCCCCAACTGACCCTCTTCAGTCTCATTCCCAATCCCATTTCTCTAACTGAACCCCAACGCATCCTCCTCTGAGAAGTGATTCCTCTTTCCAGGTCTAGAGAGCGAGATATGCACACTCCTACCTCCCCAGTGTTTCACGGTAGGCACTGAGTCACCCCTTGGGGATCCC
This sequence comes from Phocoena sinus, assembly GCF_008692025.1. Classification (NCBI taxonomy): domain Eukaryota; kingdom Metazoa; phylum Chordata; class Mammalia; order Artiodactyla; family Phocoenidae; genus Phocoena; species Phocoena sinus. The sequence goes on from NC_045773.1 coordinate 80,746,952, forward strand.
TGGTTCCTCCTCCCCACCCCCACCATGGAGGACAGGATGCCTGCCGCCTGGCCCCAGGGGGTCAGAGGAAGCCAGGGCCTCTAGGGTTCAGTATTTTTATCAGCCTAGGAAATTAGAGACACAGAAGCGGAAACCGTGTGGTCAGAGAAAGTGAACAGCCCTCATCTCAGGGGAACCCCCAACAGGGCTGGGGGCCAGACACCAGGGAGAGACGTTGAGAATAGGGAGGTCTGGGGGGCCAGGTATCAGGGCTTGTTTTGCTTTAGTTTTATGTGACTCTTGCAGAAGGGCAAATGATGTGCTCAAAAACCAGACAAAAGTCTGCTGGATGAAGGAACAAATTTGGACACCAAAGTTTTCTGTTGCTTACCTCTCAACCCCCAGCTTAGGGGTCCTAACCCCAACCCCGCCTCCACTCCCAACCTGAGCTCTTTGCATGCCACTTCCGAAATCTCTGGCCTGTGAGAGGAACCGGACGCCTGGGTTGCTCACAGCTCGCAGTCTCTTCTCTGAATCACAGCAGCTTCCTCTCACAGGATCTTTCTCACCAGCCCTTCCTCCTCCTGCCCCCTGAACATCCGCCTGGTCCCTCGGAGACCTGGGGCCTCTTGGCTCTCTGTCTTCTTCAAGGGTCTCACACCCGCCCCATGTTTCCATGCTTCCAGAAGCTTCCCCTCCCTGTCACCTCTTGCCCTCCACTTCCACTCCTGGGATTCTCCTGTGTAGACCGGCATTCCATTCCAAACCTGAAAAATAAGTTCTGCTTCATGATTCTCTGATGCAGACAACATGCAGACTGTGCACGTGCCAGCGCATGCCTGGACTCTCCTTAGTCCTGCCCTTTCTCTTTGCTGAGTTCCTGCTGTGTCCTGCTGGTGACGGTGGGGTCTGGTGCTGTCTGCAAACTCCCTACCCCAGTTCCCGGGAGCTGAAGTGGGGACTGAGTATGAACAGTGGAAGGGAGGGTGCCCTCCCCCACCCCACGCCCTGGGAATCCTGGACCCTCTCCCTCTACCCTCCAGGCCCTTTCCTCAACCTCAGGAAAAGGGGATGTTTATCTGGAAGGCCAAGACTGGGCTGCCCAGAGATGAAGCCCAGGTTTGGGATGGGGGCAGAAGCTCGATGGAGGGAGCCGAGAATCGGGGCCCTAGAGGACGAGAGACGGGACTGAGAAGCTAGAGGCGAGGGATGGCCTCGGGTGTGGATCCCTGGTTGCCCAAGAACAGACAACCCAGGTTACATAATTTGGCCCTTTCCGCCTCCTTCCCCTGCTCCTAATTTTAGCAACCGAAATTCCACTGCCCCACAGGGCTCTTCCTCCATCCTTTCTGCTTCTATCCCCCATCCTCCCACAGCCTCCTCATGGTCCCCCAGCTCCAGCTGCCCCCAATTCACATCATTCAGTGACTCAGCAGAGGGAAAGCCCTGTGTTGGGGGAAGGGGGTGTTAAGTGGGGAGGAGGATGTGGTTCTGGCTGGGGAGGGGAGGGAAACTGGTTTTGTTCCCCTTTTCGCCTCTGTTCACATCTATTTCTCCAACTGCTGACTGAAGAGTGGAGAGGAGCCCAGTGTAGGGAGTGGAGAGACTGGAGGGCAAGCTGGGCCTTCTTAGGGCCGCCCTAGTGGGCGGGTGGGCAGGCAAGCAGGGGGCTCCTAGTCTCCAGCTGAGGGCACGAGTTAGGGTGTGCGTGCGTGGTGCGGGTGTGCAGGAGCTGTGGGTTTGGGCAGGTGGAGTGGGAAAGGAGATGTCATGGGTGATGAAAACCACAGTGATGGACAAAGGCAGAGGAGACACCGGGAGTGAGATGTGGAACCAGGTCTTATTAGGAAATGGCAGAGTCAAGGAGCAGTGGTGGTGGCCCGCATCCTCCCACCCCTGCTCATTACAAGTTCTGCTCCCGCCCCACATCCTCTGCCATTCAGCACCGGTCTCCTGACCTTACCCTTCTTACTTCCCTGCACTTCCTGCAGTTTCTTGCTTTTTCCCTAGGGTCACTTGAGGGCCTCCGCATGGCGATTCAGGGCCTGAGAAAGGGCTGTCACAGCTCCCATCACTCGGCCCAGCTCCCAGGTCTCAATCTGGCTTCGGAATCGTTGCAGGAAGCGGTCGGGGTGCCAGCGGACCTGCTGGACCCTCAAGTACCTCCTCAGGGCCCCCTGCTCCTCCAAGGGAGGGCCCCTGGCCACCAGGGCTGCAGCCATGGCTTCTGGGTCTCCTCCGCCAGGGCAGGGCCAGGGCACATCACCGAAGCGCCAGAGTCTGCCCCTCCCCGCTCCTCTGGGGTGCTCTGCCCTGGGCCCAGCCCTGGCTGGCTCCAGCACTCGATCCCCGGGAGCCTCCGGTGCCCTCCTGGCTCGGCTCTCACGCAGTTCTTCCTCCTTGGCCCGGGCTCGCTCTTGGAAGAGCCGCTGCTCCTCCTGCTGCTGCCGCCAGCTCTGACCCGAGCCCTCAGCCCGTGGGGGTCGGCAGGCTCCCTCTGCCTCGCGCTGCTGCTGGCGCTTCTGGGCATGTTCCCGGGCCATGCGATCTGACCAGGCTGAGAAGGACTCGGGTTCCTGGATCTCATGGGAAGCATCATCTGTTTGGGAGGGTGGGAGGTGGTGGTCGCAGGGAGGCCATGAGAAGGTGACAGGCAAGAGAGGTGGGGCAGCACAGAAGAAGGGACCATAGGAAGCCAGTGGGAGCATTCGTGGAGTGGGTGTAGGAAAAGCAGCCAGTGAGGAAGAAGGGCGGCTGTGGACGGAAATGGATTCCTTACCTTCAAACCTCCCAATGACCTCCTGCCACTCGTCCTCCAGCTCTCCCTGCAGCTTCTGTCTCCATTCCCGTTCCTTAGAGGCCTCATCTTCTTCCTCCTCTTCGGCAGAATCCCAGGGGGGTCCCCAGCCCAGAATTTGCCCTGGGGTCTCCCCATCCTTATTCTTTATTCCCATGGCAGAGGGGCAGCGACTCAGCAGTGGCAGGAAGAAATCCGTGTAGGCTGTTTGTGGGAGAGCAGTGAGCAAAAGTTAGCTGGAACTCTCACTCCTTGGTAGGGCCGCCATCTTGAATCCTACAGGTTACTTACTCTCTTGGTCTTAGAGCAATGGAAGGGTTGCCCACATGGATGCCTCCTGGGTGCTAGGAAATCACCATCACTGACAAATATTTACTGATACTTAACCACATGCGTGATAAGTGTGGTAGTTTAAAATATACCGACCTGCGTCTTCACAAACTAATTTAGTGTCCTGGGAGCTCTACTATGTCAATGACATTTTCTGGTCTGCCTCCAGCCACCTAGGGTGATGTCAAAACCCTTTGACTATATATTCCATTTTTGGCTTGAAAATATTGTCACTTTATGCCTCTCATTGTGTTTCTCACCCAAAACTATGTTCTCCAGACTGGGAAAATACCTGAACACCCTGATCTGTACCATTCTAAATATACAAATACTTAATACTTTTCTTTATATCACTTTTCAATAAGCTGCATAAGATAAATATTTTCAGGGGCATTTCTCTCAGCCAGCCTTAGCCAGGGGATGCTGGGAGGGGGACGGAGAGGTAGAGGGTCCAGCCCAGTAATGAATTTGAGCCATAGAAATGTTCCCAGCAGCAGAGCAAACTCTTTCCAAATGACTGCTGACCTAGGGCAGGGGAATGGGGCTGAGATAGAGGGTTCCACTCAGGGCCTGGCTGACAGGAGGCTGGGGGGAAATAGGAGAGGGACTGACATTCCTGAGCTCCCCCCCTCTTCCTGAGCCCTGACCTCAACGCATCAGCTGAGTGCCATGCTGCTCTCCTCACTGCCCACCCAGCACCCTACGCCTGGCCAGCCTGCCACCTGCCATGGTCGCCAACCACCTCTGCACTCTCAGGACAGAGGAAGATGAGTGAGGCACCCTCCCTTCCTGTGGACCTAGTTTCTCTCCCTACGGCAGGAAGAAGTGGGCCGGCAGTCTTTAGATCTTTATTCAGTGGTGCTAGAACATGCTGGCTACCTGGCAAAACGATGAGTGAGAGGAAGGGTTGTCCTGTCACTGCCAGGAAAGCAGAAGATAGAAGGGTCCAGACTTGGCTGGCCAAGGTCCACTGCCCCCACCCATCTTCTGGCACACCTGAGCGTCACCCAACCCAAACCACATCAAAAGGAGGGGTGGGGGTGCTTCTCTTTAGTACTGACGTGACCTGTCACAAGCCCTCCCAACTTGTCCCTCCCAGCAAGTACCTGGTCTTGTCTTTCAACGGCTTATATCCCACCAGGGCTCACAGCAGGTGTGAGGGTGGGTGGAAGGTTTTTAAATTCACAGGTTTTAAGGGGTAAGGCCTCCAACTATAAAACATCATGAGTAAAACCTGGTACAGAATATTAAATAGCCACTAAAAATTATGTTTGTGTGTGGAAAAAGCTGGCTGCAAAACTGTACATAGGATCCAATCACAGCTCTGTGAAAAAGAGACCAAACCCCATGCTTGAAAAAGATAGACTGGATGGAAATATGTAAACATTCTAGTCTCTGGGTGGTAGACTACGGGTGGCTTTCCTTCAACCTTAGCTGATATTTTAATGTGAAAGGGACATAATTAATATGAAATTTTCTTTTCTTTTTAAAGACTAAAGAATAAAGTTAATCACCGTTAACAGTTTGCTGTGGTCCCTTCTAGTCTTCTCTTGGTTTATATAAACACATAACGCACAATTTCTTTTCAGTTATGCGACCATACTACTATATATTGTTTGGCAACTTGCTTTTTTCATTTTAACACCTCATTTATATTTTCCACAGGAGTATACACAGTCTACCTCATTCTTTTTTATGACTGTGTAGTGTTCCACTGTGTGCATGAAACAAATCTTCACACCCCCAACAGAAAGACTTTGTTTTCAAAAATGATCAGTCTTATGTATGTGTCTTTGTGGACTCCTTACAGTACTTCTGTGGGGTAGATTCTCAGAACTGGAATTTCTGAGTCAAACGACATGTGCAATTTTGCCAAACTGCTTTCAAAAAGTTTGTGCCATCAAGAATATATGAGCGCCTGATGAGGTTATAGCTTTATCACTTTCAGGAATCTTTTTCTATATGCGATAAAGAATATTATTCAATTACTCTTGAAATGAACTAGGTAATTATCAAAGTTAAAAAAAAAAAGAATATATCAGTGCCTGTGTTGTCCTTTACCAAAGCTGAATATCCCCAACCCTTTAAATTTTGCCCATCTGATAGATTAAAAAAATGACTTTATTAATGAAAATTTTCATATTCATATTCTTTGTCTACTTTACCCTGGAAATTATATGTGTAGATATGAGAGCTCTTTATATAGTATAGATACCAACCCTTTGTGTCTGTGTCACATATATTGTAGATATTTTCTCCCATCTGTCTTTTCAAAATTGTACTGTAGTTAAATCTGTATCAATATTTTCATTTTACAGCTTCTGACTTTATTTCATTCTTAGGAAGGTTTTTCTCCACTCCAAGATTATGCCCTTGTGTGTTTTCCTACTATATTTCTAGAAATATAAAAAAAAGGAAAAAAGTACAAAGTATAGTATGATAAGTAACCCTATTCCTACCATAAGGTATGTTAACATATTTTCATTTGACAACTCCTTAAAAAAAAAATCATAGATAAAGCTAAAGTTTTCTTTGATACTGTTTTCCAAGTTTTATTCCCCCCAGGGAAAACCCTCCCATGCATTTCCTGTCACATATAGGTGTTTAATCTGCTGTAATTTACTTTTTTTTTTTTTTTTGTAATTTACTTTTAAGTCAGGTGTAAGGTAAGACTATTTTTCTCCAGAGAAGACAAATGGTCCAGTATTGTTTATTAAATAGTTCACCACCACCCCCTCCAGTGATTTGAAACACCAAGTTTACCACCAATTTAGCAGTATAGATCAACTTTTCCCTTATGTTCTTTAATTAACATGTTGTACTTTTATATTGGGAAAAGTAAATGTGGAAGAAAAAGCTTTGTGGAGTAAAAATGCACTTCTTAGTGATGGAAGCACTGTCCTCCCCATAATGAGACATGATTTCTACATTAATGAGATGTTCATACTAATTGGCACAAAACACTTTTTAAAAATGCCAGAGCAGAAGTTTATATTAAGTGACGACTGAGACACAGGAAGAAAAGGTAACAGTGGGCGGGGTGGTTGGAGAGGGCTTCCAGGAGGAGGTGGGGACTTACACTGGGCTGTGAAGGGCGAATAATCTAGCAAGGTGGAAAACTTAGTAGGGCGGACAGGAAGGCGACAGGCAAGAGGCAGATAAAAGAACAAGCATGTTTGTTGAAAACATGCTTGGGGTCACTGAAGACAGTCACGAAGCAGGAGTCTCGGGTTTGTGGGCTCGCCGTGGGACGTAAGGTTGGAAAGCAAAGAGAACATAAACCGGACAGCTCAGTCATCTGCAAAGCAGGGCCACAGCCTACTTCTACTGAGCAGATCAAAGTGGGTAAAGGATGGGAAATGTCTAATACTGTGCTGGCACAGGTGCAGTGAATGTTACATTAAAAAAAAAAAGAAAACAAACACACAAGCTGGCTTTGGACTTATTCTTTTTGCAAAGACTGTGAGAAAACGACCCCGTTCCTCAATGTTCACTCATTCTTGCTGTATGTAGAGAATGGCTATTGTTGGACTAAGGTGTGTTTATACAGGGGTCTCTGACAGCTAAGACCACTTCCCCATGAGGTGTTACCAAAAGCCTCAAAGGTAGTGGCCATTCACTGGCATCTCACTAGGTGTGACAACCCAGCCCAGCCAATTCAGCGTGAACTGGCACATCCCTTGAACATGGAAACTGAAGGGAACCTACCCTCCCTCAGGAGACTCTGGGTCATTTCATCTGTTCAAGGGAAATACCTGCATTTTAAGGCAGAGTGGTCTCTAGAGACAGGCCTTTCTACCAAGGAGTTAGAAGGCCACCTGGTGGTAGGGCTGGCAGGGGACCAGGAGGAAGGGAGGCCTGAGAGGGCTTGGGAGTGACCTGAGTGTAGGTGAGATTTCAGCAAGGTCCTGAACCTTCTAGGCCGTGCTTTCCTCATCTGTAAATGGAACCATAATGTCATTCTCACATGCTTCTTAGAATTCAGTACAATGAAGGAAGCACCTACCATACTGTAAGAGACATTTCTGTTACTTAAAAAGCCTTAATTGAATAATACAAGAATAAAAATAACAATACTTATCATCCAGTGAGGACCAAAACTGCCAAATGCTTGCCTCACTTCCTCGCCACAACCTCCATTTTAGAGAAACAAATTAGGTTCATAGAGGCTAAGTTGCATGTCCCTGTCACACAGCCTGTAAGTGGCAGAGCTGGAGCTTGGATGGGGTCTGAAGTTGGCCTCAGGGCACTCTGCTCTGTTGCCATGTACAATGTCCACTGTCGAGTTAGGTGCCTGCGCTTTGTAAACCTCCTCTCTTTGTTCTCAGTTTAAAAAAAAAAAAAATCTGAACAGGGCAGCCTATCTCACTTATGTTAGGGGAATTAAAGAAAAGGGGATTTTTGACTATATGGGGGAGGTTTCGGGGATGTGGGTGAGGTTCCTGTATATTCGTGGGGAGCTGGGGGATGATAAGAGCAATCAAACTGAGTTCAGGTTGTTCATCCCAACCTAAAGGTTTTCATCTAATGTTCTTACTATAGAAGGAAAATCTCTAAAAGGGGAAAGGGGTTTCACCTGTTAGTTTCCTAGGAGGGCTGTACCTCTGCAGTGCTGCCTCTGCTGCCACTAATGTATCAACAAGTCCCCATCTGAAACCCTCAATATCAAAGGCTTTCCAGAATGCAGATATTTTGGGGATTTGATAGAGTTGATCTGAAAGTATACATATAGTTGGCCCTCCATATCCTCAGGTTCCTCATCCGCAGAATCAACCAACCACAGACCTAAAATATTCAGGAAAAAAAGTTCCAGAAAGTTCCAAAAAGCAAAACTTAAATTTGCTGCTTGCCTGCAACTATTTACATAGCATTTACATTGTATTAGGTATTTTAAGTAATCTAGAGACGACTTAAAGTATACAGGAAGATGGTTTGTAGGCTATACGCAAATACCACGTCATCTTATAAAAGGGACTTGAGCATCTGTGGATTTTGGTATCTTGGGAGGGGGATCCTTGAACCAATCCCTCTCGGATACCAAGGGACAACTGTACACTGTATATTATGTAGCCCGGGAGAGACTGGGTAGCCCCAGTAACCAAACACGTGAATGTTTCTGCAGTGAAACATATGAATACTGACATCAGTAGGATAAAAACATCATAAATAGCCTAGCTTTAGTTTATGTTAGGTTTTGTTACCAAATGAGTTTGGTGGCAGACTGATGAAAAATGTTTGGTTCTCAGAGTGTTTCTGAGTTTCAGAACTGTGGGTGAAAGAGTATGGGTCTGTTGATAACCACAGGAACAATGGCCAGTATCTAGAGTGTTTATCATGTACCAAGTGCTCCAATTATGTACTGTGTCAGCTGATTCTCAAAACATATGTTACAGCATGGGTGCTTTGAACACAGGCATTATTACTGTATGATTCTATAAAATATCACACAGGTTAGAGCATAGGCAGTCTAGTTAGGCTGCCTAGGATACATCTCTTGCTCTTAATAGCTGTGTGACTTTGGCAAAGTACTTAAACTTCTCTGTGCTGTTTCCTCATCTGAGAAATGGGGGATGATGTTAGTACTTACACCTTCATAGGGTAGTCGTGAGGATTAAATGAGTTGCTTTGTGAGAAGTGTCTGGCACACAGCAATGGTTGCTGTTATTTAATTTTGCAGATGGGCAAATGAAGCACCAGGCAAGTTTAGAAACTTGCCAAGAATACACAGCTATTAAGTGTGGAGCTGGGATTTGAACCTAGGCAATGTAACTGCACAGAGTACCCTCTATCCTGCTTTTCACACTACATGCAAACAACCAGTCAAGAGACAAAGTAGCTACTAATCTAGAGAGATGTGTCATTTAAATACTAGTTGCTGTTTGGGGAATGCTGGGCTCTTCAGACAGTGGTAGCTCAGTAATGTAAAGGCACAAATGACAGCCACAAGCCAACTTGGTCAACTATTTCCCTAAGTCCCATGACCAAATAACTAGCTTATTTTTCAACCATTGGCCTTCATCTCACACCCCACCAGTTGCTCATGACCTTGTTCCCCACGAAGCAGACTCACCATCAGGGCCCTGGCGGGCAGCAGCATGCAGCGCTGTGTCCCCGTGGCGGTCCTGGTGGGCAGGGTCAGCCCCAAGCCGAAGAAGCAGGCACAGGGCAGGGGCATCGTGGCGGGCGCAGGCCCGGTGCAGTGGTGGAGGCTGCCCAGCATCTACATCAAGGCCTGGGTGTCGCTGGAGGAGGGCTTGGGCCCGGACCAGACGTCCTGCAGACAAATAACGACGGAAGCGACGCTCTCGGCGTTGGCGTCGGGAAGTGGAGGCCATGGAACTCTTGGGCTGAGGAAGAAGGATAAACAGGCAGCAGTCAGGACCCCAGCCTCGGATGGTCCCTCCCCCTCCATCTCTGATATTCCCTCTGTTTCTCCCTTTGGTTCCCCATTTCTTCTTACATTTTCAGCAAGAGATGAGGCCAGTCCTAACCCTCATCCCTTTTCCAGGTGATAGGTTTGAAAACAATTTTGAGGGGAGCTGGGGTCACATTTTTTTTTTAATGTGAAATTTGAGAAAAGGATAAATGATTACTTAGAGGCTCATTAGTCCAGGTAAATTTTTAATAAAGGACTTTGTTATATAATAAAGACAAATAGAAACTGATGAGGGAAATTTTTATCAATAGAAACCTGAATTTTAAAAAGTCACAATTTCAAATAATGATCTAGAAATTGAATATAATGTACCCGGCAGACAGATGTAGAGGCTTCTCCCTCTGGGACTTGGGGGGAGGGGTTACTCATCAGACCTGCCCCCCGCCCCCTAAGTACCCCCGGAGCAGTAGGCCCGAAGCCTGTGTTTAAGACGCTCCGAGGAAGGGAGGCGGGAAGGGCGGAGACACTCTAGACTGACGGAAATGGCGCAAGCCGAGACGCAGGTAAAGGACGGAAATGAACTGGGAGGCGCGTTACCGGATGCCGTTCCTCCCCGAGGGGGCGGGAGGTGTTTCCTTGGCCTTAGCCTCCGGGGGGAAACTAGGGAACTTAAGATAAAGGGTCCGGGGCTTCCCTGGTGGCGCAGTGGTTGAGAGTCCGCCTGCCGATGCGGGGAACGCGGGTTCGTGCCCCGGCCCGGGAGGATCCCGCATGCCGCGGAGCGGCTGGGCCGGTGAGCCATGGCCGCTGAGCCTGCGCGTCCGGAGCCTGTGCTCCGCAACGGGGGAGGCCGCAGCAGTGAGAGGCCCGCGTACCGCAAAAAAAAAAAAAAAAAAAAAAAAAAAAAGATAAAGGGTCCGTCTGAAACCGGAAGACTGGACGACAGGCGAGGAAAAGGAAGAGCAAGGGCTCTTTGGAGGTTTAACCCTGCTTCCCCCTACTGGGAGGAGAGAGGAGATGGTTCAGTGATAGGCGAAAAAATGAGAAGAGAGAGAAAACAGGGGAGATAAAGACAGGATAAAAATCACAATGAAAATGAAAAATCAAAACCACAGTGAGGCCAAGAAAGGGACAGATCATAAAAGAGAAAAACACAGGAAGCAAAAGACAAGGAAAACAACCGCAGGACAAAGCACGTGAGGTGAATGGAGAAATTTGGAATTGGGAAAGGTGTAGAAAAAGGAGATGGAAATGGGAGGGAGAAAAAGGAAAAGAAGTTGGAAGAGTTCAGAGAAGCCCAGCACACTCTATTCCCAACACACCACGCATGATAATTTCCTTACCTCCTCACCCCATTCTCAATCCCTCTATGCCTCCTTCTCTCTCAAATACTCCTCTCTTCTCGGCTCCTGCCCCCATTCCTAGACCTTCCGACTGGGAAAGCCCTGCATCTGCTGTGAAGTTAGCAGGCAGCTTTGGACCTGGTCTTTGCTGCCCCCAGGCGGTCCTTCTGGATACTGCCAGAGTGAGAGGTGGGAGAGGAGGACCAGCCATCAATGGGAGGATCAGTTTGGGGGAGACACGCGGTGCAGGAGGCTGAAAAGGGGAGCACTAAGACCCAGGGGTAGTGGAAGGCTGCAGCAAACAGCTGGAGGAGGAGGCGGTGTGGGGGGAGGGGAAAAGGGGGAGCCATCTGGTACCTTGGTAGCTTCCGAAACGGCATCGGTCGTAACGACAGA